>NC_134915.1:14468070-15093070 GCF_051014615.1 Bombus vancouverensis nearcticus
TTGAAAGATTTTCAAAAAATGTTCTATTTCTGTACGAAAAGATTAATAAAGAGGAGCGAAAGTAGGATTTCTGGGCGACAATTCACGCACGATTTTTCCCACGAAGCGTCGTCGCGTCGTTTCGTTTCCACGTCCGCGTGAGATAAAAATTTGTCCGCCTGCTCGTCGAGCTGACTCACAGCTTTATTTATGAACGATTTAAAAAAGCGGTCGCGCTTCTGTAATAACAAAAACATTGACACACCGTCTCCAAGATAATTCCTGACTTGTGTGCGACAAGAATAGTGAGCTCACGTGCGAATGAAAGCCAAGAAACCGAAAAGCGACGCCCGGTTAAACAAGTGATTTCCGCGAACCGGAACGCGTCTGGTGGGAGGTACTTGAAAACAACGGGGCATTTCGTCGATCTGTGCTTTCCCAATTCTCGTCACGTGCAAATTAACGCGCTCGTGACTCGTGACGCCCTCGTCGACCAGTCGTTTCGCTAATCGATGAGTAACTCAACTTAACACGTTCCGTGTGCCACATGGCCCTCCCCGATGATCGATCATAGGTGGCACAGGTTACAGAAAATAACCATATTTTCTTACGTATCGTTCGAGTAAAGAAAGTTCAATGTGTTGGACATTCTTCATTTTCGATGAAATATTTTTATGTCACTTTTGGGCGAATTTAACGTTTAATTGAGACTGTTCAATCATAGGTAACTATAGTATAAGGGTTAGAGTCAACCTGTTTCAGAGTATATGAATTTATTTTATTCTTATTCTATAGTCTGTAGCCTTTTTTTTTTTAACTGATGACTGATCAATGAACGAGAAACCAGTCAAGACATTGACTCGTCAAGGGATGAAAAATCAGTCAAGAGATGTTGACTGATCTAGGGGAGATAAACCAGTCCTATAGTCTGTACATACAATAAGGGCAGTTGATAAGCTTACTGTATATTGTAGAGAATATAAATTAATATCAAATAACCTACCCAAATTTCACCTGAATTATATTTATTCAGTCAGATTTCATTTTCTAAATATTCGTATTAAACAAGAGAAAGACATAGGAACCTTCGTCTACTTGTTTCCAGCCGATGAACTACAACTGCAAAATACAATTACTTTCCAAATTCTGGAGTTTTAAACCTGCCACCAAATGTTTCTTGACTTAAAGATTGAACGTATGCTTCAAGAACTCTCGGTCCAAATTTCATCCTGGAAAATCCAAGCTCCAGAACCAAATCATTTACGACATCTGATCAGGTCATGTCCGAAATAGAATTTCAAAGATTTAACATCAGCCCGATCTTGAGACTGTAAGAGGACGAATACACGTAAATCCACTGTCTCTGCATAATCTACGATATTTTCCACTAAAGAATTTTCAATAAATTTTCAATAAAGAATTACAATAAAGAATTTTCCACTAAATGTAGGGGCATCTTATCGTTAAACGTATCAGAGCAACGAACGCAAGAAACTCATAGAATCCTAAGAAACGAGACTAGAGAAAAAGAAGGAAGAAGCATCGGGTGCTGCAAGGTGCGTGCACGCGGAACAGCACACAAACGTAGAAAGTTAGAACGAGGAAAATTGCCATCTGTATATAGAACAAAACGAGAACAGATGCGCGAGCTAGAGTCTAGCTGGTGTCTAGAGTGTAGAGGAACGCAATGCGAGAATCGGTGTGAAAAAAACGCGTTCGCGAGACGACGCCACATAGTCGCGACGACGAGGAAGGTTTTCTCGAAGGTGAGACGAGACCGCCGAGTACGTGACTCCCTCCTGTTCTGACGTCTTTCTCGGGTTCTTGCTACACGTAGTTTCCTTCTAAGAGAGCACGCTCGCTATTATTATTCCTAAGAACATCGCGATCGCGACGTGAACGAGGAAAAAGATCTCGCGGAAGAAAAAAGAAAGAGAGAGAGAGAGAGGAAAACTTGGTGCGCCTCCGCCGTTGCAGCTCGTAGAATCATGATCGACGGTGTTGCGCGAGCTGACACGCGGCTACCGTGAAACGAGAAAAATCTGAGCCGCGTCTCTCGAGAGAGGAATCGTAAACAGCCTCGCTGCCAGCCATCTGGGCGAAAGCGCGTCGATGGAGTTTGGGGAAAGCGTGGGATAGCCGTCTCCAAGGGATTTCGGATCGAGATGCTTGACAATTTTCCTGTAAAACGATGTACAAACGATGAAACAAGTACACAGGCTCGTGAAACTCTTCGATCGCTTTTACACACACACGTTACGAATGTACCTGTATGTACACACGCCAGGTTACAGTACAAATGATTACAAATACAGTGTACATTGGCACGTATACTTATCTTCTATAGCTCTAAGCGCTCTTCTTATCAGATCTTTATTTTCTATACTTAATTTCCATAGTATCGAATTTGTATCACGCCTGTGACACGAACTAAACGTCGATATACGTATTTATTTCTAATCGATCGGTATTTAAGTGTCGTAATAGACACACTGGTTTCTATATCAAACGTTAAACATATTATATCGTAGGGTTTCGTATGAAATATTTAAAAATTTCATCGGTACAATTATTAAAGTACGAAGATTAAGAATCGTTTGTATCATTTGCTATTTTGCGTATGGACCGCTGTTTTAAAGGGTAAACGATGAAACAAATATTTCCATAAAAAGAAATTACAGGGAAAGAGATGGATCGATCGATGGATCGATGAATCGCGAAATGAAGTTTCGTCTGGGCAGAACCGCGAACCGTTTCATGGTTCAGGTTCAGACGAGAGGAAAGGCAGGTAGGAGAAAAACAATCGCAGTTTGCCGCAACCAGAGACTCCAGCTATAGCGCTAGACATAATATTTACTTCTGCCCACCTGCCCCCTCGGGCAGCCACCGCCAACGTGGCGGCCATCTTGGGTTGGGAAGGTCAGCTGGAATTTGGAAGGTCTAAAGTGTACGCACGTTCCTACATTCGTAGAATGATCGTTAATTACGTCGCGAGTTTGGATCGTTCGACTCGTACATTATTATTTGGAAATTACGAAGAAACCACGAGAACGACGAATTTCTGAATCGAAATCAAACTTCGTGTCGCTACAAAATCTTCAAAAATTTATGCGATTCGAGGTATCGATCGTAATCATCGACTCTTCGTCCCTCGATCTGCCAATTTTCCCGCCAAAACTGTAAATGCTCGATTCAACCGATGACTATGAAATATCCTACGTTACGTGAATGTATACGCAAATTCCTTTATTTCCATAAATATTCCTACGGTATAGTCGTACGTAGGCACGGAATTCTTAAAATCCGACGATTTCAAGTTAAAAGTGTCGCGACGTTAGTGCATCGAAAAGAAACGCAAAGAACAAACAGCAACCGCGTTGCCAGAAAAATCCACTCTACGGTCATTACTTGCCACGACACACCTTTCTCCTTCTTCTTTTTTTCTTTTTTTTGTTTGTTTTTTAATATTTTTTATCGCCAATATCGTTACGCGCCGGATAATTGGAAACCATTTCAAGTCCTCTGCTCTCTTTCGCTTCTCTCTGTCTCTCTTTCTATCTTTCGATCCCTTGTTCGCTATATATCTTTTTTTTTTTTCTTGTATTCTCTCGTATTGCTTCGGCTCAACGTACACACGCATAGATATGTCTGTCTCCTCGTTTGTTCGGCCGTACATATACGGCTATATACATGCGCGTAACGTGAAATTAAATCGGGTCAATTAAGAACGCGTATTAATTTTGCTCATTAATCATCGGTGCGTGGGTACATCGATTATTTATTCGTAAATCAAATTTAATTACTGGCTGCGCGACCCCGGCTGGATTTACTCGAGCGAATAAATCAATGATTGTCCGAGGCGGGTAAGCAGCTAGAAGAGGAAGCCACGTGGAGGAACGGGTTTTGGGAAATGAACGTGACCTCGGGATGTTCGCTCTTGTTTACGCGAAATCCGTCGAGAATTAATTATACATGTACATCGTGATTATAGGAGGAATTTTGGTTATCGTTTCCTATTGTTTTAAGACCGTGATGAAATATGAGAAAATTTCCAGTTCCGCGTAGTTTTCATATGAATCGATCCTTTCGGTTTCACCATACCATCGGAAATACTTAATGTTATAAATTTCACGTCGTTCCATTCTTAAAAACATCAAAAGAAACGTTATTTCTTTACTTGGATAATAGTATGCATCGCTCATAAACAATCAGAATAAGTATTCTTCGTATCTGATAAATAATCTGGTTATAACATAAATAGAGAGAACAATGTATAGCGCATACAGGTGCATACAGGAAATTTCACACCGAGATTTCGGATAGAAATTTTATTTTTGCTGAGAAAAGGACATAATGTCGAACATATGGTTTAACGAATTATCGTACAACGAAGCGAGAGTATCCCGGAATTTATGTACTTTGTAAAAGTCAGAAACGAACGATAAAATACAATTTCGGCACGAATCGGTCAAGTTCGAGTGTCTTAGAAAAAGTTAATACAATGTTCAACTAATAAAATTATAGAAACAATACAGAAAAGTCAATCGCTATCAACAGTAGCAATTAATCCACCTCCTTCCCTCCAGAGAAGTAAAATAAATTCCAGCCCAGACCGTGAAAAGCATTTTTCCACGCGAGCAAGTCCGCACCCATAAATTTGTTCACGGTACGATGTAAAAATCGTGGTTAAAGGAGGAAAGATTCGACGATTCTCGATTTCTTTCGGTCGGAACGTCGGAACAGCTTGACGTTCGACGAAAATCCGGCCTTTCACTTCCACGTGTCGAGCATCTCCTCGCGCGCCAGAAAACAGAAGGGAGCCGGCGTATTCGGGTCACGTGCCAGACGAACACTTGGAAAATTCCATTTCCAGCGTACCGCTAGCTATCGGAGTTGGCTAACACAAGTATACGTCAGGAACGAGCCCAACGATCTCTTAAACTGCCTTAAAGCTTGCACGGACCTCGCAGATCCGTGGAACGAACCGCAAGCAGACGAATAAAGTCGTCGAATACAGAGATGCATTTCAGAACCAGCGTCGAACGATATCGATTACGAGTCGTGCCGATATCACGTTTGCTTTTTCTCACACGGATGGGATCATCCAGAGAACACGTACTTCCGGAAAATACTTAGGAAAACGTGGAAATCGCCTTCGACTACCTGAACCTCGCAAAGATTCTGCCGCAGGTGTTCAGTTTTTAAACTCATTGTCAATCTTCTTGCCAGAGGATTCGTCGATCTGCCCATTCAACGGCTAGAGCCTTTCAGAAAACTCTTATTGCTCTTCACATGCTACGGAGCACCGTGAGCCAGAGTAACAAAAGCAGAGCGTCGAGTTCCTTGTTGGATACCAAAGCTGTAAGCTCCGCAACTCTAGAGCCGTGCCAGTACCTCAGACTTCAAGAGTATCGACACTCAAGGCCGCCATCGAGCCTAAACTCCGATGACACATTTGTAGTTCCGGTTATCGGCAATGCAATACTCTTGGAAATGGATCGACATCTCACGAGACGTCGATCTTGACACGTGCATTTCTCCTATAATGATCATAAAGTACGGAGTATAGAAGAGTCGACGCTGATATGATGGGCTCTTTGCCACGTGAAAGCAAAATTAAACGTTTCCGTGCACTTCGATCTACGATTCAATCGGTGATTTGACTTTTTTTCTGAGGTTTTTCACTGCATCTTAGTCGTCGTCGTCGTCCGTTTAGATCGAGACTGACGTTCATACTAATTACTGTTTTGTGCTATCGTTCATTAGTAATTTGTCGCTAGCGTTGTCTAAAGGAAAGTAATATCTCTTTTGATTGGAGTAGTTACATTTCAAGACGAATTTGTTTGTTGGACAGTAACGGTTAATATATGACAGTTGGAACAATATATACCTCGTATCGGATATTATTATCGAAAGAAATTCAAGTCACAGAATTGCGTTAAGAATCACGAAACGCTAAATCTTATTTTTCTTCCATTTGGAATTTAGATTTCGTAATTTTGATGTCACCTGGTGTCTAAGATATATAGTTGGAAAAGGAATGGTCTCTTAAGTTGGAAGATACAAATTACCGCTAATAGTAGGCGATGTGTTTGTAGAATTTTATAAACGCGTTCGACCATTCACGGTAAATCGCGTCAAATTCTCAAGTTCGCAAATTCTCGTTACAATTAGCTAATCGACGCCGCGAATTGGTCGATCTCCTATTTCGTTTAGGACAACGAGATACAACATCAAGAGATGTTCACTGATCTACGGATGATAAACCGGTGAAGCTCCGTGACGATGCTATCGCAGAGGAAAACTGGGGGGTTGGTCGTCCCACCACCGGTCGCTTGTGGGTGGAAATGATCGTTGAACATGGGAGAAACCCGACTTTCTCATTTTCTATTTGATGGAACAATAACCATAAGGAACGTCTCGTCTTGAAGATGTTTTATACAATTAACCCTTTCGCTACCACCGTGCCGCCGGAATAGCGGTACTGAACGGAGCACTGCGACGGAGAGTTCATGTGTTGCGCGGGGCTCATGGTTAAGTGGTATCCCGCGGATGTCGTCTACAGACGACGCTCGTACACACAGGTCATCGAGCGGGCGTCGTCTATAGACGACATACGTAGCGAAAGGGCTAAGAGACTCGATAGTAAAATAAAAATGCTTAGTTTTATGACAGTTCCTTAGTCTTGACCGAGGGGTGGATTCTGGTTTATGTAAAGAGTCACTGGACGTAATGATACATTTATTTGACATAAAGCACGACCGACGAAGGCTACCATCTTATAAAAATATCTAAAAGAACGTTAATAATCCCACCTAAATATCTCCAAGTCAAAAAAGAATTGCCTGAACCTCTTAAAATCGGAAGAGATCTTGCCCGATTCGGCTCACGTCCTCGAAAATACAATTTGACAATTATCTCGGAAGCGGCGAAGAAAAACAGAAGGGGTGGCTAGGTAAATTGGCCCTCGACGAAAACAATTCGCTTTCTTTCTTTGCCAAGTTTCCACGCGAATTGGCGGTAGCGCGTAGTCGTGTGCACGATCTTTGCAACGCGGTTCGTTTCTTTGCAAGAACGTGGGGAGGAGGGAGGGTAGGAGTAGCGGAAATACAAGCTAAAAGGGATGGAAGGTGGTTTACGTGGAGGGAGGAATCTCGTAGCGAGAAACCAGTCCAGGTACGACGATGTTGCAACTTGAGCAGGCCGAGACGAGACGAGAGGGTAGAAGGGTGACGCCAGTCCGTGATCTAATTTGCAATGCAATCTAGAATAACAATGGTCGCGAAACGGGAGGGCGGACCGACCTGGGTTGCTTCGACGAGCCGACAGAACCCGCAACTGGCAACTTTCTCGAACGACCTTCGTTCCACGGGGTTTCGGGGCTAATCCACCATGGCGAGATTTCACGGGTTAGCCGGGAAAATGCCTGGGACACGATGGTTCAGTGAAACCACCCAGGGATAGCATCGATTTGAGAAGCTTCGTTACTCAACCATTGGAGTCTTTTCAATTCAGTCTACGATTCCGGTTGGATGGTTTTGTGTTCCAACAATTAACGAAGTTCTGTACAAGTATACGTTTCTCGTTCGTGAGTTCTTCCTGCTTTTCATAAGTGAAAATAAAAACGATTTAGTAGGCTCAGAGATGTACGCAAAACTTTAAAAAATAAGTGAAACGTCGATCAAAGTCCGAGAGGGGTACGTGTAATAAAGAAAACAAACGATATCTCGATATTACGATGAGCAATATTTCGAAAGTTTCGAAGGGAGTGAAAAGGTACGTGCAGATTTAGCTCGGAATTTCGATGAAGAGGAAATCTTAGTAATTTGCAAGTGAATTTTAACGTGAACATAATTCATCTTTTCCTTCCTCGATCATCTTCCGCTAACTAGATTACCAACGTACCTGTAATTTTCCAAGTATTCCCTAAACCATTCAACCAACATGAAATTTCGTCCGGCTCTGCAAACTTCCATATAAATTGCCACGTGCGTGAAGATTTAAGCGCGTCACGTGTCACGGCGCGGCGCGATGCGGCGTTTCGGTTAAATCGATCGAGGTCTCCACCGGTGGCCATTTGCCTGGTCCCGAGCTTCAACCGAAAATTTATCGACTAATTTCTATTTACGTGTACGAGTTCGCGGTCGTAAGCATACCGAGGCGAATGGTAGATCGATAACGTCTAGCGTCGGCGACGCAACGACAACGACAACAGTCCTCGGAGGCAAACAATACGTCCCGTGTCCCGGAAGTCCGACGTCAGGGACATAAGCACGTCGTAGCGCGAGACAAATCGAATCAGGGACGTTCCCTCTCTATCCGTTCCACTTCCTCTCTCTCTCTCTCTCTCTCTTTCTCACGAGCTTTCTCTTTTCCTTCCGTGTTTCCGACGTTGATGTTATCAGCTCTTGTCGCGTCTGCTGCAAATAAATCTTTTGTGCAAGCGACGACGAAGGACCGCTTCTCTCCTTCGCTTCGGGGAAAAAAGGTTGCGGTATGACCTGGAGGAAATAGAAAGGAGGGGAGTTTCGTCGGTACCAGTTGAACAGATGGAACAAAGCGAAGGAAGAGAAGCGGGCGAGGATTTAAGAAAAGAAAGGGAAAAGGGCGTATAGCGTTTAGGTATTGATTATCGATGAGAAGACTTCAAGGTTGAAACTCAAGACTGCATGGGTTAATTGGCTTACTGCAAATTGTGCGTTGAATGGTCTTTGCAAACAGTTGGCATGCAGTTTGTCAAAAGATCTCTTGTACTGCTCATGTACCTTGAATAATAACGGGGTTAGCGATGTCGATTTTCTCTTACGGTAAACAAATTGGGTGGTATTTATGAATCGATAGAATTTCAAGCGCAATGATTCACCGTTGGTCGCAAATCTCATCTCGCGTGTTAAAAATTCTGGAAATAAGAGATGTCAGAAGATTGACGATTCTTTCATCGAAATGAACTACTTCGAGCAAACGTAGTGCAAAGTACGACTTTTCAAGTTTAAAATCAGTCAACAAGTTGCAGAGGGTGAAGTTTCGACTATCCCTTAGTATTGTCACAAAATCAAACATCACAGGCAACCTTTGTATCTTTTCCTTTCTAATTCGTAGTAAATAATACGATATAAACAAATAAACAGGTAAAATCGAAATATAATATTTGCCGGTGTTCTAGTAAGCCAGTGATATATAATATATCCACGAGAATAGCATTTTTCGATCGGACGTACGTGCTCGGATCGCCAAAACATCCAGGACTAGCGCGATGGAAATCGTTCCTGAAATTCGTTACACAATTCTGGAAATATGAGAGTCGATTTAGAAAGCCTGGATGCTCCAGGACAACCGTGCAGTCTACTGCGAATAAATCGTTCGCGGAAGCGACGCGACGCGACACGACCGGTGAACAGAGAGAAGAAGAACCTCTGCCAAGGGGAAACCTTGAGGAAAGGAAAGTCTCGTCTGGAGGAGAACAAAGGTGAAAAAGAACAAAGCGGCGGTAGAGAAAAAGTCTGAACAGGGAAAGCGAGAGAGGTGGGGGAGGGTAGAGGAAGAGGGAGAGAAAGGGAAGAAAGAAAGAGGCGGAGAAAGAGAAGGCACGGAATGTGGGCGCGAGAACTGTGGTCTGGTTTTCCAGACGGCTACCGAGAGGAAAACATGTGGGTTAGATAGGCGCAGCTGCGCTACCATCCCGACCGAGATTAGATATCAGCAGCTTTTTTCCAGACAGCCTTCGACGTTCCACGAATCGCGTAATAATCTCGCCGAAGGTCGACGACGCTCGCGAAATACCTTCGCCAAATGGGAAATTGTATTTGTCGATGGAAGAAAATTGTATTGGGTGTAAAATTAGCCACGTGTCGACCCATTGGCGCGTTAATTGCCATGATGGTGAACGCTGAAGCTTATTGAAATAGATTTACAAAGTCACCGATACGAAACGCTTAAAAATTGCCGGAGAAGAAGTGCGCAAATATGATTTTATATTTGTGTAATATTTGGGGAAAATTAAACGTTGCGGTGTTAGGTATATTTCTCGATCTATCGCGACTCCCATGGAAAAACGTATGAAATTCGAATAGCAGCGAACGTGTTAAGAATGAGCGTATAAAACGCAGGTTGAGTAAAAATGCAGCGCTATTAAAAAAATTTACATCGAGTATAAGTTACTGTCCTATCAAAGTATGAGAAATGTATCGAGATTACGGATACATTAGAGAAACCCATTATACAAATTGAAAACCCATTATACGATCGCCGTTGTTGATTAATAGTTAGATTTATGACCTCATTACTCACTTATCTCACTTAATCTCACTTATCGCTTATCGTTTGTATTTCTATCGGCCGTTAATTTTCTTTAATTTCTATCTAAATGAAAGAGACCCAAAGAGGAGAATAAAGAAATTTCGATATCCAACAAATTTAGCATCCTAACGACGAATTAATTCGCCCTTCTCGGTTAACAGGTTAATAGATTGCGGATTACCGTTATTCTCACGATTATCAAGCTGCAAGCTACGTTGAATATATGGTTAATATTTACTAGAGCGAGTAATAACTTCTTACGTGTATCTTACGCATCGTAAGATCGACTTATTGTATAAAAATATTCTATGCATTATTGATTGATTTATGAAGTGTACAGTCCGCGAATTTAAAATGCAGAACATGTTCTATAGTGTTAAGATTGCTGAAGCAAGTTAATTAACCAAGAAAATAGAATTATATAAAGTTGTTCAAAGCGTATAATTCACTCGCGGTGAAGCTGAAGTTTGCTTCGAGATATCGTAAATCATCAATGTGAGTGACGTTTTTCAAAGAGCATCGATTATATTAGGAGTAATAGTTGTTAGATCACCGCTGGATATTTATACGCCTGATCGTATGGATAATGGAATATTGTAAATTCATAATGCAGTAGCGGGGAACTCTAAGTCAAACGATAACAAGATGATAGAAGATACGGTTCTCTCTGATGATAAACATTTCATCCACTGAAACGTTGATTTTTGACCTGATTCGCGACCATTATCGTCATCCCTCCAACTGTGTCTTATATTTAGTTGAACGCATTTAGACGAAAAATGAGGTGAAATTGTAATAGAATCGAGTAATCATTTAACATAATAATTCTATAGACATGTAACTTGCAGTCAGCTTGTTATTTAATTAAAGTAAGTTTCTTGGATTGAGAATTTCAGGATGTAAACGAACATCTTCAGTCTTGATCGTATACATACATACATACATATATTAAATGTTACTCGAATTTTTAATTACGTTAATATTGTGTGTATTTAGAACTAGACGATATTCAAGTTTTTGATTAAAAGTAATAATAAAATACAATTACAGCTATGGATTAATAAAAAAGTAAATATACCCTAGATATACATATTTGTTCTAACTTTTATCGGCGTAAACTCAAAATAACTCAAGTTTCAATCTAAATCATCGCGCTGCATATATGTAACGTGAATATTTTTCTTTTCTACAAGGACTCTCTCTTATTTGAAGCGATTTTGTAGATATCTTAATGTTATAATCACAAATCGAACGACATTCTAGTTTTACATTGAAAATAAAAATATTTCAAGATTTATAAAGAGTCTCTTCTCTAAATGTCCCGATATTATATAAAAAAAAAAAAAAAAAAAAAGGACTCACCGGTTTGCCAGGACGAGTGCGATTATCACTGTTCAAAATGAATTCATAGCTATCTTAATATCGTAAAATTACGTGTTTACATATGGATAAAAAAGATAAAAAGCGATGGAAAAGAACTCACGCACCGGTGTGCCAGGGTGACGGTGGTGGTCCTGCAGCAGGAGACGTCGTTGATGCGACGCTGGGAGTTCCTCACGGTGATGATGGTGATGGCGGTGATGATGTTGCCGATGGTGATGCAAGATCGAGGCGGAGGCTGGCTCGTGCAGTAGCAGTCGACGATGATGAAGATGATGAGATACCGTCGCCAGGACACCCACCAGTGCCCCGACTATCAAGACGAGCACCACTGACAGTATGTAGCTACTCGCGTTCACTGTCAACAGAAATTTCTAATTGAAAATTCGAACCTCTAACTGTCTAATTTTCTATGGAAATAATAATAATTTACGACAATAGATTACGGATATTTATTGAAAATGTATATTTTTACGAATATCGTTAGAGAAATGAATCATAAATAGAAATTTTAATATTTTATGTACTTTTTTCTTTTTTTTTTTTTTATATCACGTGTACTGTGTAAATTTGTGCAACTTTATACTCCCCATAGACGTATAAAAATTGGCAGTTTAATCGCAGAATAATTGACTCTTAATCTCCAGCTAAAAATGATCCTTTTATACTTTTAACATTTTCTGTGATTGTCTTTTCTTAAATATTAGTATTTTGCCCAACATCTACGGTATTTTCCAGAGACTGATAGTGCAAAAGTCGCTTTTCTTTTCGATGTTTACCACATTCATTGTCGTTATCCATACTGTATACGTATATGTATACTAATACTAATAAATATGAATTATCATTCACTGATTATTAAGTTACTAACTTTTGCACGGAATATATCGAATTAATTAAGAATTTTATTACGAAAGTTTCTTTCTCAGAACTCGTGATTGTTATCCGCATACGAATCGGTATGAAACAAACATTTATTATTAACGTATGACGAAATACACGCGGTGTACGTGTACTCGACATTCTTAATTATCGAATTTTTATATGTTGCATATTATCGTAAAATTAGTAAGATTTCTAAAGATTTCAACGGCACAGTCGTTAGAACGAAAACTAAACGACCAATGGCATACTTGTTCACCCGAGAAACGAATAGTCTACGTCGTAATCAGTATGACAGTGATAAGTGATAAGCGTTTTTTCTTCCACGGTAACGTTTCTTCCCAGGCCGTTTCCTGGGGGATCTAGAAGTTGTTTGGTGAAATATCACTCGAGATAAGTGTGGCTCTAGAAAATGATATCGGGATGCACTGGTAGAGTAAACTAGAGCGAACGAGTGACTTCATTTCTATGAAATTTATCGAGAAACGTTCGTATTTTCATTAAATATATTTATTACGTATGTAGTCCCTGTTTACTGTAACTTTATCAATTTCTGCTATTTATTCATCAGGCGGAAAATAAACAGCAATATTTTTATACAATTGCAGATGGTAAACGAAACTATTTTATATTTTGTCTACGCTTATGTTTGTCTTCATTTTTATAAAATACAATTTTTTATCGCAATTCCTTGATTTCCCTCAGTTCGAAAGTTCACGAAGAAAAGTAATAACAAGCGATGTTGATCGTGTATCAAGTAGATTCGAAATCTAAATCATAGTGACATTAATGGAGAACATTCGATCTGTGGTGGATACTAAACGCGTTGAATTGTTTAATAACGAGACGAGTGAACAATTGCGATGGTCAGATATACTAAAAATCATTCTAAGTAGAAAATAAAGAGTTAGTATATTATCTTATAATCGTTGCTCGCACGATGCTACGCTTGATAGACTGCTATACTATTAGTTTCACTACAATGATACTGGTTATGAACGGACCAGAGTGCATGTTCGTCTATTTATACAGGTCGGGGAAGGAGTACCGGAAAGTTTGTATTAAATTTCGTCTACACATAACGATGATATTGTTTCGTCCGTAGTTTGTTTACTTTTAAATCTTGCATTGGGTTGCCAACTAAGTGATTGTAGGTTTTGTCATTAAGTCATTATTAAGTCATTATTGACAGTCCAACTGATAGAAACGGCGTTGATACTCGCAGGCAAAACAACATGAGTTACCCTCGATGCGAATCGTCTCATGACTCATGTGCCGCTTCAGATCTAAACAAATCTCATTTCTCCAAGAAGAATCATTTCCAAAAATCATGAAAGATCCTCATATAGACCGAGTCCTACTTGTTCCTTCAAAATCACACTATTTGCTGTTTAATCTGCGAATTATCGCGAATAAAAGGAACATCGCGTAAGACGCTCGATAAATACAATGGCAGTCTGACGAAGCTGAAGTATGCGTGAACGAATTCCATTCTGAAGAATTATTCAAACAGACGTACAGCCAAAGCTTTTCAACAGAGCCGTAGCGTGGTCGTTGGCGCGACAACGTAGTAGCAAAAGGTATCGACTAACTTGCCGCTCTCAGTCAATTTCGTACGTGATGCGTGAAAAAGACTCAGAGGCAGCAAATTTCAACCTGGGGAGTTTCCATGTTCCGGGACCAGGGTCCTTTCCCCATTCACGAAATGTACGGTGCTGGAAAATTTCTTATAGTCTGGCTCAGCGTCCTGCGCTCAACATCTCAGGTAGCTTTGTTTCCATGCACGAAATATCGCGAAATTATACAGAGTGGATAGTACAGAGTTCTACATACTTGCAAACATACACAGCGGTTATAAAAAATATTTGCATAAACTATTATTTTCCAACCAAGCAGTGTTCTATTGTCACGGCCCGCGCTGCGCTCGCGCGCGTGAAACTACCAATAGCGCGAGTGAGCGTTCCAATTTGAAATTTAAATAAATTTTAACAATTTGTATAGAAACCAAATTCGAACCTCACAACCCCCACGGAATAACCCGGCATATGACCTAACCCCTCCACGGTAGACCTAAATATAAATAAGCGTAGCGACATAGAAGATGCGAAATAATTCTTTAGTTTTAGAGTAGTTAATTCCTCAGTTTTGTGTGATTAGTTTTCTCAGTTCTTGGTGATTAACTCCTTGGTTCTTGGCGATCAGTTCCCATTTTTTGGCAAGTAATTTCTTGTTCATAGCGATTAATTCTTAATTCCTCTAGCTCTTAATTTCTCAATTCCTTTGCTTTTTTTTTTATTCTTTAGTTCCTTAGTTTTCAGCTCTTAATTCCTTTAGCTCTTAGTTTTGCTCTCAGCTTTTAGGTTCTTTAGTCCTTTAGTTCTTTAGCGTTTAGTTCTTTGTTTTATTAGTTCCCAATTCTTGTTAGTCTTGTTAATCGACGTGTTTGTATTTGTCAATTTGTAAACTATCGAAAATCTACCGAAATTGAAATCTTGTAATTAATAAGAGCGAAAACGTATTGCGAACGATTGTAACTCCGAGCATTCGAAATTTCAACGACCATTCTGTCAATATTCAATTAGAATAAGAATAAACATTTTTTTTTGTGAAGAAGATTTGTTTAATAATATAATAGGATCAAGCGAACATTTATTTTCACCAACTTTGATCCTCTCCCGTGCCAGTACTCCTGTGTATAGCAGATTAGCCGAAACGACGATACTACAATTTAATCTAAATTCAAAAATTAACAGCAACGCAACCAAAACGAGCCAGACAAACCGTAACACTATCAAATTCTATTACACATTTCATTTCCACGGATTGAAACTTTTCTACTCGTACGAAAGTATGTACATCATGTCTAAGATACATATGCATACACATGTACATATATAATCGCGATACGTCAAAGTATAAGTATAATTGATGCTGTCGTCTCTCGTCAGCCTTCCGACGACGTTCTCCAGGATCAAATTAATAAAATTCGTTCTATTTTCTGCTCTAACCTTTGCAACATCTTTGTCTTGTAATCATGAGAAGGGCAAGGTGCAAGATGGATAAAAAGGGAGCGGCGATACTCGGTAAACGACTCGCACACGGTCGTAACTCGCCGTGTACCTAAAGAGGTGAGCCAGAAACTATGTGTACATGTATATGTGCTTGTATAGGTGTGTGTGTGTGTGTGTGTTTATACGAGGACGTGGCAGTCGCGATTGGTGCGACAGGATGAGACACGACCATAAAACCTTATCAACGTTCATCATCGCCGGTTCAACGGTTTGAACTGCTCGTCACCCAGGCGCTCGTTAAACGCTCTACGAGTCGCGACGGTGCAGCACCCCGTGGCCTCGTGGTCACGTCGAGACGCTCGGCAACGAACGACGAAAAAAAGCAGGCAGAAGAGGGCGAAAAGAGGTCCCTGACCCTGGCTGAAACTTGGCCGAAACGGTCGTGCACCAGTCGCTATGCCCGTGGACGTGGACAAAGGACTCTCGAGTACCGACGCTGAAAACTCGCTGGAGCGGAGATCTCTCCGACAACGAAGTTGCTTCGCCAATTTTTACGTGGCATTCACTATGCTACGTAGTCGTATCCAACAACACGGTTTTAGGATCACGGCGAAAAGTCATACGTTATAGACGAAGGGAATCCTTTTCTCATCTCACGACACGCATATACTAATTATTCTTTAATTAAAATTCTGCGGCACACCAGAGAACATACTATATTCGCTTCGAGTTAGGACATTCGCGCCGTGAATGGGCGGCTATTGTAGCTTTTTATTTGACAATGTAAGAGAAGAGAAGGCAGTAAGTCAATAGTCAGGTACTACGCGTTGTAAAAATTCTTGCGGCGCACCGGCACTGAAGATCGCTGAGTTATAGAAAATTATTTGCCTAGGAGTAGTATTTTCTTTTTGGATCTTAGGAGAAGTCCAGTGTTGTTGCGAGCAACGCTCGAGGTAGGGAACGAAAATTAGGTAGAAAATTGTAAGTAAGAAGATCGCTAGATTCGCTTTATTCCTAGAAATCGTCCTGGTAACTAGCGTTTTGAACGGGGCAACGTGAATCACGGTAGCCATTCAGAATCACATACTGCGGAAAACATGCATTAACTGAAGAAATAACAAGGCTAATTAAGAAGACGCAAGAAGGAGAAATATTTAGAATATCTCAACCCTCGTGATTTACAATTACGTATCTAAAAGTATAGTCTAAAAATAGGACGTCCAAGCAAAGATACCTCGGTCCCTATTACCTTCACCACACCCTCGATCGCTATCATATTCGAACAAAACGAACCAGCTCGGCAAGTTACGAAGCACGGTGGTGGTGTCCTGTCGAAGGTTGGTTCGCAGCAGTCCAAGTCGCCAAACGTTCGGCGTGTCAATATTTGACGGAGTGTTTAGGACGTCTGGCGTCACGACGCGACGCCACGCGTGGATAGCCAGACAGGACGAAGGTCCTTCCACCATTAGCCTGTCCCCGAATCTCTACACTGGTATTCCTTTCGGAAAGAAACGGGAAAAGAACAAAGCTGGAGCATGGGTGTCGGGACGTTGGCAATTTGCGAGGATCGTTTACTTCCGTCTCTCAAGGAGGAACGCTCGACATTCCGGTCGAGCGCGCGATCAAAGGCGAGAGCGGGCTTTTTTTCCTGGCGGAGCGGAGGCCAGAGATTTCCCTGAAGAGGTTTTGAAAGGCGACCTTCGTGACTCCGCGCGAGCCAACTGTTGTTCGTGTTGGTCGGAGTACTGTGAGTAGCGAACAGAGATCGTATATGCCGACCACGACTCTGAATTTCAGAAAACGAAGAGGAGAGTTAACTTTGTTGCCGCGTACTCTACATAGACAGGCTCGTGAAAGTATTCGAATATCTCTAGACACCTTTTACGATTATACTATACGCGCCATACGAAACGTTTTAAAATTTTGTTGCCACTGTTACGACGCTCGACTATCACGATTATGTTGCGAAAGTTGGAAAATATATACAGTGGAAAGTATCGCCACGTATCCTTATTTATCAACGAACAGTCTTTTTAGCATCTTCAATCCCATAATATTATAATCCCATGAAATTTTTGTAGTCGTACAAAAGTACATATGTAGTGTCTATTAAATATATAATACTAAATATAATACGCTTGTGATTAAGTAGTATGTGTATAGTAGATACTACGATAAATGCAGCGGTGTGTAGAAAGAAGGTCACAAGATACATACATATTTATTGTTGGTACAAGTACGAGTATATATTTCGTAGAAATTATAAATGTATTTAAACGATCAATTACCCATTACGTTAATAAGCGTGAACTTTCAGTGGCATCGTTTTTAACATTTATTATATACTTCGGATAGTTATTGCAATTTCTAACGAGTATATATTTACAGTAAATATTTTGTAATTTCTATGCACATTTCCAAATTGATTTCCAATTTCATCGATATAATCACGACGATCGTGTCTCATTGTAAAACCAATGAAATTTCAAAATATTTTAGGTATATAAAACGTATAATATAATAACGTATAATAAATAAAACTGTTCCACGTAGGTAAATGGTCATATGCTATCGTGAGCCAATACAGAATCTTGGCATATTATCCTGATCCCCGAAGACAGCTCGTAACGTACCTTTCTATCTTCCTTTTTCTAGCGGCTGATGCAAAGGGGATTGTCAGGTAGCGAGGTCCCTTCGACTCTTTTATAGTCTTTCTGCGTCCTTCTCAAGTCAGAGGATCCTCCAAGAGGCCCGACATGGACACGGCGACAGACTTGGATCACGATCCACTGATCCTCTTCCAACGATTTATGTATTACTCGAGTTTGATATTCGAGACCGAATAGAAATCAGTTGGATGGGAGGAGTCTAGATTTTCGGAATAAAATTGTGAATTACCATAATCCATACACTTAACTATGATGGATTTTCACTTGTAAAACCACGTCTAATCTCTCTTTCTCCTGTGTACTACGAGGAGAATACGAATAGAAAAGGATACAAAGAGAAACTGAGAAGAAAGAACGTACCTTGGAAATTCGTAGGAGTATTCGTAATACACGTACGGAGTATAATTACGTTCACTGAAAAATTTCTGCACGAATTTTGGAAAAATAGAGCTTCGTATGAAAAAAACGTCACTCTATACGTTGAACATTTGTCACGAATTAAAATCTAAACTAAATCGTGGAAAACAATCAACGATTCCGATCCGATTTTCGAACATAATAACATTGTTCAGACTAAAAATTTGTCAATAAAGTATTGATAAACTACGAGTATCTTTCTACACGCTTTTATCGACGATGCGTGAAACATAGTTATACAACGAATTTAAAGAACTTAAAAAAGATATGGATATTCGAGAAGGACGAAACGAATCGCGTCGATGTCATAACCTAATTTTTCATTCGAGCAGTGTAGCATATAGATTGGTACACACATTAACCAACGAACCAGCGAAAAGCTGTCGATCGACGCGACAGAAAAATCCGTCGCAGCGGGCAATCCGTGGGGGCCAATTCCGCGTTCGTTCACCGGTCACTAAAAATTACAGCGTCGCCTCGTAACCGTTCCAATCGATGCCGGCCGTCGCGACCGAAAATCCATTCAAATTGGCCGTCGAAGCCGCGGCTGATATCCGCTCGAATCATGAAACTTGGACGGAACGCCAGGATGAGTCAGGTCTGATTCACCGGCGTGACAAGAGTGTAAAGAGATTAAACTTTGATGAAAGGTAGCGTACAGGAGGAAATAACACAATTTTTCGCTGCATTCGTATTTCGGATGTATAGCTTTGCCAATACTTGTTCGAAGAATATCAATTTTAATGGAAATGCTAATGTTTTCTGAACTTTGGTTTAGAAACAGAGCGTAGATTTATCAGGCTGTAACGCATGATTTTAAACGACTCGGACTTCGCTGAATAATGAGAGAGACACGTAATTGATAGTATAAACGATAGAGAGAATTTTAAAATGACATGTAACGATGTATATCTAAATACAGGGATAAAAAGATTTAAGCGATCGAAGAATAAAAATGGACGATTTCAAATGGACGTTTCCGATCTAATAACTCGACTGCGATGAAAATTTTCATGCAGTTTCGTATTTTTCTGAAGAGAACTAAAGAAATGGAACCACTTACTTAGTGTTAGTGTTGGTGTTGGTGTTGGTGTTGGTGTTGGTGTTGGTGTTGGTGTTGGTGTTGGTGTTGGTGTTGGTGTTGGTGTTGGTGTTGGTGTTGGTGTTGGTGTTGGCGTTGGCGTTGGTGTTGGTGTTACTCCACTTTCCGATATTTTACATATATTTTTCTCTATACTATATATATACGTTCTCTGTACTTTTGCAGAAACGCACAAAAATAGTAATATAACATACAACTAAACCATAACTAAAATAACATACAATACTAACGACATCTTCTACTTCGCACGACAAAGAAACTAGCCGATGTAGCGAACATTTTATTAACAGGCGCGTGCAATTTCGAATTCGTATTCCATATCGAAATTTTATCCAGAACATAGAGTAATTAATCTAAGAATTTCGAGAGAGAGTACACGATATTTTCGGCCAATAAACGCGCTCATCTTTGTAATTATATCGCGTTTATCGGAAACGAGACTCGCCGTTCCTTTGCCCGATCCTTTCAGTTCTCTGTTATACATCGTCGCTCCGAATTTCTCGTATCTCGCGTTCCATGGCATCGAATGCTGCATGACACGGGCCTCGTGCACACGACACCGCATAAGAAGAGCAGGTGCATCCGGACGATCGTTCGGATGCATCGTTTCGCAGGCTTCGTGAGCCTTTGGGCGGCGCGGCGTGGCAGTCCGCGTTCAATTCCGATCATACGCGCGCGCGGAGCTTCGGCCTCCGGCGAGCGTGTGCAACGAGTCGACGTCCTCCTGGTTCGTAACTCGTAACGCGCGGCCACACACTCTACACGAGCCGGTTGTATGCGCACCAGTCGTCCGAGTGGGTTCGTGTGCGCGCACTTAGGCCGCCGCGCCGCGACGGTGCGGTGCAGTGGACGCGCTTGCATTGTGGAGTAGCGACCGAGCAAAAGGGGGTGAGAGAGCGGAAAAGAAAGCTGGACGAGGCGGTGGAGGAGGTGGAGGAGGAGGACGGTGCAGCGCATGCAGTGCAGACAAAAAACGATGAGCTGCGGTGGGGGCCAGACGGGGGGCAAAAACACGCGACGGGCCCCAAACCCAGGCCTCTCTTCTGCCGCAACCGACTCCCTTCCTACCTATATATGTACACGTGAATAGCAAGGGAGCAGCGTATGTCTGCGTAGATGCACTTTAAGCACGACGCATGGCCGCCAGCCTCGTGCATGCACCGCGCGATAGAAGCCAATCCGCCAGGGGGTGTCGCATATTGTGGCCCATGTATGCGAACGTGATCTTCGAGAATCGGCAGTTTCGGCTTTTCTTCGGCAATTTCGCGGTGAAACTTGCACGTTGGGGTTGGTTACTGAAAACGTTCCAGTAATCGTAAATATCTGCTTCCTTCCGCTCGGATTTATACGAAGATAAATCTACAACTCGCGACGTGGGAATCGGTGAAGCCGCTTGTTAGCCAAACTCGGTTAATTACGTGAAACGAAGCGGAGGAAATTGATGAAATTATATTTATCAGATTTACATCGGTCGAATTTTAAAAATTTCAAAAAAAAAAAAAAAAAGACGAAGTTACCACTGACATATTAAATTATAAAAAAATTCCTGATGAAAAAGACAGATACGATGTTGGCTTTGCACTATGCCTCGGATCCAATTAAAGTAGACGCTGTTACATACTATATGAGGTTTTATTTTTTTCTTGCAGGATATTAGAGCGAGTTTACTGATCATTCAAGCTGGAAAGTACGCAGATTGGATAGAGAATGTTCAGTGGATGGGTTGGTTTCTTGGCTTGCGATATCGATTACGGTCCAAATTTAATAAAAGTAGATTGCAAGCTAAGTTTAAATTTCATATATAGTTTCGATTCTTCGCGAATGAATTCTTTCTGAAAACTACGAAGAAAATACTATTTTATGAATTGTTAATAGAAAAATCTGTTTTCTTTTGTTCCTTTCTTTGCAGAAACCTATAACTTTGTTTCATTATAATATAAAACTGTACATCTCTCAATTCGAAAGGGTCTCTCGTAAGAAACGACTATGATACTTCACCACTGCTGTTTATAAAATTCCACAGACTCCATTTTCGAAAAATATCTAACAAAACCTAGCTACTCCGCGCGATATCAAAAACAACTCTACCCATACCACTCTCAATGGACACTTTAGTCCGAAAAATCCAATAATTACAAGTAGGTACAATAAGAATCCACCCGCTTGTCTTTTTCATCTCATCTGTACAACAGCTCCAATTCATTTCTCCTAAAAAGGAATGCTCTGTCTGCCAGCCATCTAATCTCCCGTTATCGTTTTCACGGTTACTATCAACACGGTCGTTTCGTCGACCATCGACCAATATACGGCTTCATCGTATCACGTATCAACCGCGAATAGCAAACAATCTATTAGGTTGTTCGAAAAGTTTCTTTCGTGTTATAAGGAAATAATAGACGCACAATGTTTTTTGTTTTATATTAGTTTATTGAATTATGCACGAACGTAATAATAGAAATGTAACGAAATGGATCATACCTAATTCGATAAAATAATATAGAACAGAAATTGTTGTTCATTTATTATCACCTTATGAAACGAAGGAAACTTTTCGGACAACCTAATATAATCTCTGGTCGACGAATAATAATCACTGAAAACATTTTAAACACTGAGAAATTTATTTAATTTTCGAGAAACATTGAGAATTCTAATAGAAAAGAGTTCGTTAATTAGCCGTACGTATACGTGTAAAGAAACTCACTGAGAAATCCTATAATTCATTCTGAAATCGTATAATTGAATATTGAAATTCACTTCAGCTTTCACACTACCAAGCAACGATTTTCGTTCTAATATTAACTTTCATATGCAGTGTGATTCGCGAAAGTAACAAATTTTCATACATGTACATATTACATGTTACATAACTATAAAGTGACACGATTGTCACGATGAAATAACGAAACTTGAAAATGTTTCGTAAAACACACACGATACATTTGTAAAAATATTGTAAATACTTTCCTGAGCTACTACCTATATCTTGTTGATTGTATATGCACGTGTCATTGTATATGTACGTATAATTAATAACAATTCGGAAAACTAGGAAGAATTTCCCCGTTTATCTGATATTATATTATACGTAGATACTCGTAGATGTGACATATTCTACTTGGAAAATGGAAAATGAAAATTCCTATATGCGATCCTAAATCAACGATTGTCTTTCATATTTGAAACGAGACACGAGGACAAGCGGATGACTCGTCGTCATTTCGTTATGCAATACTCGTCACCACGTATTTCCGATGTTATGTAGGTGGACAACGCGGTGTCGTAATCAAGAGGTGCGTGCAGGTGCGACCTTTGGTACTCTTTTTGTGCTGATCCCTTCTCTCTCTTTCTCTCTCTCTCTACTCAGTCTTGCAACCGTGTCGGTCGCTGTACATACAAATGGCACGTTTCGCAGGCAGAAAATATATGGCAATTAACCGGTGTTGTAATCCGTAAATACATGGTCTGACTGAACTCGATGGCCGCACCGACGATAAATGGCGAGAACTTCCGCGATTTTTGCATTTCAACCGTGACGAATGTCGCGCGACTAGACTGCAAATACGCGACGAGCATGTGCAACGGCGACGCGACGCGACGCGTCGATCGAAATTCGCGCGTGTAATCGCCGATCGATTCGCGATGCTCGTCCCGTTTTTAAAATAGATGGAAGAACGACGGTGCTTCGTTTGGGGCTTGTCCGACGTTGGGCGGATCTTTGAAAAAAATGTTTATTCGAAGAATTTTCAATAAATGATTTGTAACGTTCTCTGACCACGTCGAGTCATTCATTCGAGTAATTTTCATACGACGTTTTGTTCTAATAAATAGGAATCACGGTAGACGGTGTAAAGTTTAAAGACAAAATTGTCGTAAATTAATGTCACGTTATCACATCTAAATAAAAATTTCTTCGCCATAATCACGTAACTTAGTGCGTGACTATAACGATTTAATAACGCAACTTGTATTTATAATGATAGTATTACAGATTAATTGGAAATTCATCTTCGTTATATTGCTATACCAGCTAGAGATCTGCAGCTAGAGATTAACCGCAAATCAGGTTCGAAAACTTTTTTCACCAGGGGTAATTCGAAACTTTTAAAACTCTGAACCGCTAACTGGTAGTTACTTTGAAACAGGTCGAAAAACCAATTAAAATGCAAATACGACTTCGGTACGGAACACCGAGAATCCATCGTTTCGTTCGCCAAAGACACGACATGTTCTCGAAAAATACTCGAGGAAACGCGTCTTTACATTCACACCATAAATCATAGCCATCCCGCTTGGCAATTTATATTTTCATACGCTTTGTTTCATTAACTAAGTTTCTCTACCGAAAACAGTTTTATTCGTTAATTCATAATGTCATTCAAAATGTATAATTATATGTATATTTCAATTAATATCGTCCTATTAAACGAACTCTTACTATTTGAATTCGTAACTAAATGCGAATTTCCATTATTTGAATAAGAAATTAATCAGTGAAAAGTGTCGTACAACTGATACAACTGCGATAACATTAAATTTAATAACATTAACTCTAATTACATTGAAGCTATTTAACCCCGAAAAATTCGAAGTAAAATGAACAAAATTTTACATAAATTTTTTCATAAAATGCAGCACGACGTTAAATCTTTCTTTCAAGTTACAAAGCATGCGAACAATAATCCGCGTTAATTTTCGCTCGTTAAAAATCAACGAAAAAGCAGACAACCTGAGTAGATCTATTGTTATTAAAGTCACTTACGGTATAGAATGTAACAGCGCAACGATGAGCGACAGAGCGTCGGTCATTGCGTAGACGAACTTTCCTAGGAAACAGAAATTAATTTTCCCCGGGGCACGAGTTACAAGCTTCTTTATAAATTATTAAAACTTTCGCGCCAACCTTCTCAGCTAAAGCTATATCTATATGTACGAGATATCCGCTTTTGTCGGTAAGGTTCTCATGAATATGTAACCGAGAGAGCCCTGCTACTGGATGTCGGCAGTTTTTCTTTTCGAACGGCAACTTTGTTAATCCTCGATCCGAAAAGCGTTTTGCATTTTGATATCGTGACAGGCAAACAGGTAGGTACTCTTGCTCCTTGTTACGATGCGATGAAAGGGAAAGGAAAGAACGGACAGTTAACTAGTGCACGTACTTTTCCCTCCATTTACGCTAGTAACAATGATGAATGTTTTAAGAATAACAAGCAATTAACAAGGAAAGTGTACATGTGAAAATAAGACACGGTTGATTAATGGAAAATATAGAGACGCTTTCTTGTATGAAAGACTGGAGAACACGAATAGAAAGCAAAATATTCGAACATTTTGTTTCTGCTTAATACTAATACAATTATATGTAAGATAATTAAAAATAAACGATTTTCTCTCATACGAAAGTGAAGAATTGATTACATAATTTGAATAACGAAGTTTCTACTATACAAAATATCGTAGCTCGAATTCGTAAAAGTCGACGACTAAAACAATCGACCATCCTAAAAGAAAAAAGCTATACTGTTAAACATCGTGCTTTTTACATGCAAATTAAAAATGTCTAAACCTGGAATACTGTGAATTCCGATTCCGATTCTGATATGTACCAATTGTAAGCTTAGTTTCGATTAATTAACGTTTAAAGTTCTTCTCAAATCTACTTGAAAAATATTTATACCGTGGTAAAGAAAACTCAAATTAAGATAAATTACATCGACAATATTCTGTTGTGAAATTAAAATACCTGAAAATATTCGAATATCTACTAATTATACAGAACCATCGCTAATTCCACGCAATTAGCTCGGGTTAATGTCACACGAGTGGAAATTACGTAATATTTAGACACCGTCGTCGCACGTGTCATTTTTCTACATATGTAAACCGCAAACATTAAACTGTTTAGAACCACCGAACCAGATAATTGTCATTAACTATACGAGTGAACACGAACGAAGATATAGTGTGTCGGTTACAGTTACGAGACAGTTCACCTGCTGACAAGTTTAACACGCGTCGCAAATTGCCCATTATACGAGACATAAAATTTAAATATCACGTTCGCGAAAAGGAAGATCGTGTATATTGTATATATGCGGGCCGACTGATGTCATCGACAGATGGTCCCGCATATACGGGTGGCAAAGCATCGAAATATGTATTTTTTCATCCATGGCTGAGCAATATCGATCGCAAAGTGCTCAAGTCGCGTAGCCATCGTTCAGGAAATCTTATTCCCAAAACTAATCCCCGAAAGATTCGTAAAAATAACAAATTCACCTGTTCACCAAAAATCTCGTAAATTCGTTTTAGTCTACGCGATGATTTTTCATGGATCGTACGTATTTGATCCATTGGTATTTTGTCAATAGGTTGAGTCGTTGGAATTGAGAAATATTTTGGTATTAGTACGAAGTTGTACCTTTGTAGACAGTTTTACTGTTGTATCTCTTATTGCCTTTGCTTTTATAGGAATGTTTATGTGTAAACGATAAGACCTTAGTAATGGTATTTCCACTCGTACGTAGTTACCTTCGTTCAATGTGAAATTGAGAATTTTGAATTTCCATCTTGAAGTTTTCCAATTCTAAGATAAACAAAGCTGAATTAAATGGAGCCTTGACAAAATAAAATTGAATTTAATTAAATTTCAACAATTTATCGTTGATATTAACGATCACTCTTAAAATTATTCGATCCTGATACCAATAGAATTAAATTACATTAAACTGGAATATCATTTATTTACATCTAACTACGAACAAAATTAAACTTGTACAATCTATTATATACATATAGTATACTGCGAAATCAACGATCGTTCTTCGAATCGTGAAATGCGAATCTCAATAAAGACAAAACTAAATCAACAAACTCACATCCTGGCAAATCGTGCACCCAAAATGTCATCCAGCAATTTAGAAACTCGAAAAGAAGCATAACAAAGTACGTAAGAACGACGATGTCCATACACCGGACGTTCACCAGACAGCAGACTGAAAGAATATTAGGCATCCACAAAGGGTCGTGTCTGGCTTGGCTGAAAGGATCGAATCCGGGATCAAACACCGGTGGTGCGTATCTTTTCGGCATTTTTCTTCGATTTTTCCCGACAGAATCAGTGAGAAGGGTGCGTGAATGGATCGAGAGGGGAGCTAAGGTAAAATCCGGTTTTCATTTCAACTCGATTCGTCTCGGTCTTCTTCTCGTTCGGTTGGCCAACGCAACGCAACGATGGTTGGGTCGAACACGTGTCTAGCCCGCTCATAGGCGTAAAAACTTTAATATATCGGTCATATTTGAACGTGTATTCTCGTTATATGGTTTTCGTATATCGTATCACGTTTTTACATTAACAATTTCGTAGTTCGACTCTATCTTGTCTGTGATTTTCATATTTCTGCAATACGAAGCTTAGAATCTTGGAATACCATAGAATTTGAAGATGCTTTTCCATCGAAAATATCTTACAATGAGAATATTTTATGAAAACTTTCTTCTTCCTATTGTACCTTTTATTGTTTTTTCCTATGTTTTCTACGATATTATTTGTTACTTCTGTCGGTAGTGCGAAGACCGTGCATACTAACTAACGAAATGAGATGATTAATGTTTCGTTTAAAATAATATCTAGCTATTTACGAATATTTCCAGATGTTTCTTCGCTCTTAAATGGACTGTTATTTAACAAAGAACCTAATAATAATTTCGAAATTGACACGATGCACGACTACGACACCCTGCTTTTCCTACTTTCCACCGACCACGAGTAGATCGAAATTTAAACACCTAATAAATCTTTTTATTCTTGTTTCAATTTTTCAAATAGTCTTTTATTTCAAAAATTATGTCTCTAAATAACAAAACACGCAATAAGAAAACTTAAAGAACTCGAAACCTCGTACTTAAAATCCGAGCACGAAGTATATATGTACATACGTATGGTGTACTTTAGCTAAGTTCAGTCTTTGTCAAATGAAACTTTTGAATATTAGCACGTGAGTCTACGTGTCGCGTTAATGAAAGTCTTTAGGTTCTTGATCCTTGTACGCAATAGTATACTAGGCATTCTTCGCGAAGAAATCAGGCAACGTGCAAAAATTTGGATTTAGCTTCTTCGCTGGGTGCGAGAAGCGACGAACCGTTTCGGAAAGCCAATCGAGACGATGAGACAGAACGTGAGAGAAGGCCGCGTAAAAATCGTGCTATGACGTGGCGATGCTAATTAAAGTCGCCACGTGCGTCGGGCAGACGATGAAATTGCTCAAAAGCTGTTCTGGTTCTGCTTTCTAAGCCGGTCTGGAAACGAGGGCGAATTGGCGTCACAGCCGCGTGCGTTTAGTTTCGGCCTTTTTCTCTTCCTTATTTTCACCGGTGACGATGGTGAGACTTGGTCGAGATTAACGCTTTTTCGTTTCTCTTTACATATACTATCTTTAACTTAATATCAATATCATCAATTTACTATACCTACTACTAATTAGACTACGGATATTATTCATTTCTGGCACGTGTAAATATGAAAAAGAAAGAGGTAGAACGACGAATAAAAATTCGAAAAATATATCCATACTACTTGCAATGTCTCGTCAATTTTGTCTATGCGAAATAATATTTTCCATATTTATATCGATAAATGACAAGCAAAGATTTCAATAATTATTTACAGGCTCACTCTCAACATCGATTTCGATGATTCTCGAATATATCGCAAAACTGAATATTTCGAACAGCATTTTCTCTTTCACGAGAATACTAATACTAATTAGACTACAGATATTATTAATTTCTGGCACGTGTAAATATGAAAAAGGAAGAGGTAGAACGATGAATAAAAATTTGAAAAATATATCCATACTACTTGCAATGTCCCGTCAATTTTGTCTATGCGAAATAATATTTTCCATACTTTATCGATAAATAAGAAACAAAGATTTCAATAATTATTTACAGGCTCACTCTCAACATCGATTTCGATGATTTTCGAATATATCGCAAAGCTCAATATTTCGAACAGCATTTTCTCTTTCACGAGAATACTAATACTAATTAGGCTACAGATATTATTAATTTCTGGCACGTGTAAATATGAAAAAGGAAGAGGTAGAACGATGAATAAAAATTCGAAAAATATATCCATACTACTTGCAATGTCTCGTCAATTTTGTCTATGCGAAATAATATTTTCCGTATTTATATCGATAAATAAGAAACAAAGATTTCAATAATTATTTACAGGCTCACTCTCAACATCGATTTCGATGATTTTCTAATATATCGCAAAGCTCAATATTTCGAACAACATTTTCTCCTTCACGAGACTACTCGTACTCTCCTAGTTTTCGAGATATTCGGGAAAAATCATCGGTGCCACTGCAGTCCTTAGTAGCGTATGTTTTACTACATATTGGTCGCCGACTGCGTCACGGCGGCGCGGTAGCCGGATAAGATAACGCCTAACCCAAACCTAATTCTTATCTTTTGTTTATAGTTTATACAGGTTTGGGTTAACTGTCATTTTAACCGCGTCGCGTCGCAAGGCGACCGACGACCAATGCTAACCCACACGCTGTCACTGCCGCACAATTATAGGCAGAATCCACTACATAGCAATACCGACAGCTTTTTGTAAGTATCTCGGAAATTGAGTTCGAGCCGCAGTGACACGTGCAGGCGAAATTAAATACATCGACGATGTATTTAAAGAATCATCGAAATTCCATTGAGTTGGCAACTAAGTGATCGAGGGTTTTGTCATTACTTAACTAAACTTTGCCATTAATTACCAACCCAATAAATAATCGTCGAAATTTCTGGTAGCGAGAAAGGTACACGTTATGAAGTTTTTCACAGGACTTGGCTCTTTCAAGGTTCCAGAGTGGATAAGTGCCGCGCGGTTCCTCACAATCCGTTTACGAGGAATTTTCTAGTAGAAAGGCATCGCTGCCTGCTTCATTCCGTGGCCAGATCCTTTAGTTCAAACAAAGTATCTACTGTTCTTTGGCTAAAGTATTCTAAACTGTTCCAAGCTATTCTTGAATTCTAAACAATCTGAACGGTCATGTCGTCGATACCTTAGAGTTCCGCGACTTCGAATTCCTGGCTATCGACCTACCAGACATTCGCTCAAGCAGCCTGCCAAAGTCCTCATTCAGCCTCCCACCCAGACATAAATTATGGTAAGGCTAAATAACGCCGGGCTATCCGTTATTACATCGTCACGAAGATACGTTACCGGTAACATACATACAACAGCATGGTGGCGATGGTTTCTTAATACATGCAGGTGTATAGAAGGAGAATATGTTTCGAAAACTCATTGATTGATTGATAAAAGTATTTATTATATACTGACTGCTGGTAGAAGTTTCAGGCTTTTTGTGTACTAAAGGTAAGTTCAGTTTTGGGAAAGTCATCGTATTTCCAATTACCGATGTCGAGAGACTATGAAACAAACGATCACCTGTCTGTTAAACGTACATATATAAACGAGTTGGTTAAATTTAAAAGCAACGAAATTCCAGGATCATTAGCCTACTAATTACAATACGAGCTGTATACAACGCAACTTCGTTTAACACGCGTAGTAATATCAAGATTATCAAGTATACAAACAGAACATGAAATCTATAGTCATCCAATTCTTAATACACATCAGCATTTGAAAATGTAAATATTAATCGCTTAATCTACAACTACGGGCATAGTTCGTAGTACGATGATCAGGTCAAACGTAAATATTGCGGGCATAGCCCGTAGTACGATGATCGGGCCAAATATAATATATAATATCTTGTTTACGTTTTCGGCCCAAAATTCCAAATTATTTTTAATCAAAAATTCCTACTATCATGACATTAAACATTCATATGGACAAAATGGATTTTAATTGCACTGATTTTAACGCGAATGTAAATATAGTTTATTTTTAAACGAAATAAATCAACACGTAAAAGATGGAAAATTCCCAAATAAAGTAGTTACCGTATTACCAAGAAATTTTAAATTTCAGTAGCAAATCGATTCATCTGTTTCGATTACCAGCTTAATTACCACCTCCTGCGTGGATCGTTCAATCTCGACACGTAATTATCCTGCAAAAATGATTACATTCGTTGAAAAGAAATTCGTTGCAAGACTGTAAACTATCACTCTTGCAAACTATGCACGCGAAGCCTTTTATTTGCAAGATCAGAGAAGAGTGGAGCGTTGGTTTCGACTCAACATCAGTGCGGTCGTTGATGCAGTGGATGTCTGCGCACCTGTACCCACGCGTATCGGTGTATTCATTTGGCCACGTGCCGATGCAGAAAGTAGGCAAAAGACAAGGAAGGTCTTCGTTCTTATCTCCGCCTTTCTCGCGCGTTGCTCTCCGCATAGCTTTCTCGTATTTGGGTCACAGGACAAAGAGCGTGTCTGAAACGTGGCATCTAGATGCCTAGACGTCGTAAAAGAGTGGATCACGCTGCAGGGCAAATTAGAAAAAGAGAGAGAAAGAGAGAGAGGTCAGGTCGAGTACCAGGAAAGAAAGACGCGATTCTTGGTAGAAGAGACTTGCTAGAGATCTTCCTGCGACTTTCGCTCCAGCTTTTACCTCGTGAGACTCTACAGCCGCAAAAACACGCTTGCTACGCGCCTCGAGAAAATGAACTGGCTATTTATGGCAATAGGATAGAAATAAATAATCTTGAAGATTGAACACAGTGTGCTCTTTGTTCTAGCAGCTCTTGAGAGACCGCAGAGTAGAGGGCGTAGCGGTGTTACGCGAATGTAAGATTCAGATGAGATAAGTTTCTGTTTTTCATCGAATTTTTAATTCCACGATTCTGACCATATACGTCTTGTTTGCGTAATTTTTAAGACTGAACTGTCACAGCGTTGGGTTTCGTTTCTTGTAACGTGTTTATTTAGAGAATTTTTCTCCTTGCTAAATATGATTTTAATCGTGTTTGTTTCTTTCAACAATCTCTGGTACGATAGAATGGTAACAACGTGAGGTACGATCTTCTTAGTTGCAACCTTTGACAAAATTGATATTTACCGAGTCCTTCTTCTTTGTAATTTCTGATAAAGTTATTATATTACTTACTGAATTTAAACTCTGTTAAATTTCTATAACATCCTGTAAGAAAATGCGATGTTCGGACGCCTGGAACTGTCGCCTGGCATTCTTCACCCTCGGCTATGAGAAGAGAAAGCGTAAACACTCGAGGGTGCCATAAATTAGGTCCTCCCCCGTGCAACGTCGTGGGCTAGCGGGCCAAATCGTTTTGCCTAGCTTATTTCGCCATTCTTTGTACAATCGTGGATAAACGACGAGGCGAAAGGTACGCGAGCTCGACATTTTCGATCGACGGAATGTATTACGAACGCGACTACGCTGAACTCGTTGCTGGTATTGTCTTACAATCCTCGCTATATTTTGTTCCTCCAGTAACATCTAACATAATCTTGTCGACGTTTAGAATTTCAATATCCGACCAAATTTCTATACGTGCAGACACATTACGACACTTTCTCCTTTGAGTAATATAATATTAGAATCATAGTAACATTGATTCACGACACGATATTTATCTTACTATGCCGGGAAACTTATACGTCGCGGACTAGGATCGCGCAAAACATTAACCGTCATTGCGACGATAAGCAAGCGAAACCGCGGTGCCTGCTTAATTCCTGATGATCAAACTGCTAAACCCGCTACCATTCAGAGTCTCGTCGAACTCAACCTTCTCCCGTAAACTTAATCGCTTGCTCAAATATGCAGCATGTCGCGCGATTAAAATTTCACAGAGACTAACAACCCGTAAACCAGGTGTTCTCTGAAAAGTTCTCGGTCGAGACACACGTATAACTTTACAACCTCGAAAGAAAGCAAGGAAAATATGTTGCGGTTGAATTTAACTTAACTTTCGTCTTGTCGACGATAATCAAGATCGTGACGCGTAGAAGAGAGGGGCTGAGGGATCGTCGAGTACCTTCGTGTTCGCGAGATAAACCTCAAGATACACGTGTATATGTGTATCTGGAAGAAGACGCAGGAACGCGGGTTTCCACCGAAATGCCAGGCTCTATACATCCCATCGCGTCTCGTAAACGCGAATCTTGACGACAATGCGCGCGTGCACTTAGTGCGCTATCGCTTGCTTTTTCTCTCTGTCGCCCTTCACGCTGACAAAGCCGAGACGAAATTACGATCGACGCTAAAACACGGATCAGCCGGTCGTAGTAAAGATGACAGGCTCGAGATAACGTGCGAAACGTCGAGCCACAGCCGCGCTTCGTGTCTCGTGATATTACGCTGCTGTTTCGTCTCCTTCGTCGTACACGGCTTTCTCTTAGTCCGTGCTGGTGTATTTGATGGTAGATTGCCGAGGATGCTGCGAAGGATCAGACACGTTGTTTGTATTACGCGATACATTCGTGGATTTTCTTATGGAATAATTTTACCAGCTGAAAATATAGCGTATTAGAAAATTATGAATTTACGTTGTGAACTTTTTCACACTCAACGAAGAACTACTCACATTCGTTGTATCGCGTTATTGTTATCTACGAAATATCAAGTCAATGAATATCATTGCATTCATAAAGCTACCGAGCAAGGCGATTGGTTTTCGCGTAATCTGTCGTTTCAGTAGAACGTAACCCTTCGTAGTCAGACACGCTTACTCTCGCTTCTCTTTCCTGTTTCTTTAAATGACTTTCTTTCGTGACTTTTCGTTACATATTTTATTTATAGACAGAGTCGTAACACAAATTAGTCGTCCTGTGTTCCTCTTTATTAGCAAACTCGTTCTTATACGATATTAATAAACCTTATCCCGATTCTCTTCCATTATCACACACAAAGTTGATTAATAAGATGGCTCGAAAGCGCAACGTAACGTCTGTTTTATATTAGTAAATCTTATCTCGTATCTTTTTCACGATCATTAACAAAGTGGTTGGAAAGTTCCTTAATAATCAAAATCCTATATACGTACATATGTAGATCTTCGCGATACACGTTCCAGTGAGTAACAACGTGGGTAGAGCCGATGACAGCCACGATACCTGCTTTTACCGCTCATAATTCGCTGGTGACTTTCTGCATCGTTCACGATTTCGCGATGCAACGTTCGCAACACCAACGAACGAAGATCGCGAAGACATCAGGCCAATTAATCTCGCGTCCAATCTGCAGCGTAGGACGTGTTCTTTGCAAGACTGGAGCAGTGCGTTCTCCAGATCTAGTTAAGATCTGGTTAACGATAGCGAATTCTGAATTTCGTGATTCGCGTGTGTTTGTTGATTTAAAATGGTAACAACGAGACCGCAGAATGACTAGATTAATAATGTAGATGTGTGGAATTGCAAATGGCAAATCGAGGTTGCTTTAAGAATCAGTTTCTTTGCTACCACTTCCTTTTCTGACGATCTAGTTATAGTAAATGTATGGAAAATGGTGAGATCGTTTCGAACGTAATGTAAGTTGTAGTTTGCAATGACAACTCATTTCTGTATAACGAACGATCACTGACGATCGTAATCTATCATTTTTGTCTCGAATATGTTGACGATTTATAGAGACACAAGTCGTTACACTGCTAATTTTCTATCTTCGTGGTGTTTCTCGCTTGAGATTGTTAAACTTAGATTGAAGGAGGGAGGGAAATTTTTCATACGCACAGAACATTCTATGTCTTACCTTGTTTACGATGAAATAAATATTCCAAAGAAAAATATAAACGTATTTTACGAGACACAATTGTCGGTAGCCAGTTCTTCGTTTTTCTCGGTATTTCCCTGCCGTAGTTTGTCAGACATACGCACACATACTCCGTAAAACACGTATCACGTATAATTCAAGTTTAACACTTTCTTACTTACGCAACATCTCTAGAAAGAAACAAAGAGTTATAAAAAATCAACAAACGTGAGAATAAAGATGCTAAATATTTAAAAGAAATCTAATATACATCTTTTGACTCTTCCAACCTACCAACGACTTTTATCTTGTTCCATAATCTAACCCGTAAATTTCTATAATTTTTTCTGTAAACTGTAACTGTCTTAATATCTCCAGGCGAAGGTCCACGAACGACCCGTGATCGAGCAAGAGGATCGTAGTATCTGCTACCGCCAGTGCTGTTTTTCTACGAGCGGATTCACGTGTCTAATTACATTATTGATGTCTGGTCCCGTTAAACAGCCGCCACAAAGCACTGAACGCGCGTGTGAGGCGGAAGAAGTTGGAAAGCGGAGAAAATACGAGGCGGGAACAGGACGTTCCACGCGTCGTTGATTTCCAGGTTAACCTCTCGACCTGCGGGCCGTTCTTGTACGCGAAGCTGATGCACGAGAATCTAACGGACCAAGGACGACTTTCCATCTCGCTGCTACCGATGGAATTCGTGGATTTCAAGAGGGCGCGGACTCGCGGCCACATAGCCACGCAGAACCGCAGTCGTTTCCGGAGAAATGCGCGCAAAATCGAATTCTTTCGTCCGTTCCTATTATTTACTACGTCTCAACGAAATTCAATTCGCTACTGAGAAATTATGCATACGCGTCATTGCGAAGAGACGTCTAGAACGTAACTCTAAGTTGGATCAGTTTAGAGAAGAAAAAGGAATTTTTATTTTATGCAAAAGCTGTAACCCAATCTGATCTAACTACCAATTACTCCGATATCTTAACATTCTATGTCACCATTTAACGCTTCGATCGAGTCTCGTGTCTTGATGTTCTCTTCAAAGTCAATTTTGAAGAGGACCGATCTTTAAAACACACACGCGCGAGTACAAATTCATCCTTTTAAAGTAAGAAACGAGACCAATACGAATCGTGACACGGAGTTGCTATTCGAGGAAGAAATCGTGTCGCGGTTTCCAAGCTTCCACGTTAATACGATCCCAATGAGGGAGAGGGCTTACATTGACAAGAGACGAGAACGAAAGGAAAGACGAGGAAGGGAAGAATCTCGGTCGGTGGTAGGTAAGATGAAAACCGATGGTAGCTGTGTGCCGTTTGCACGATCCACGAGGGCAGACGGTGCACACGTCGCATAGGGAAGCTGGACGAGGCTCTCTCTCTTTCTCTCTCTCTCTCTCTTTCTCTTCTATTGTCCTCTGGTTGCACGAGGCTCCTCGTTAGGGGATCCTTAACGATCGCTCTTCACTGAGAGACGGCTGGTGGTTGTCGTCGAAATCGTCGTATCGTCGATCTTAACGAGACTCCTAGTTTATCTGGCAGCCAGGGCACAAGGCCCGGAGAACGAGCTAGCAGCACCTCTATCGTTTTATCGTCGCGAACGTTGGAACGGCGAGTTTACTTGCTAAGGAGAAGCCTCGTTGTATCGTGCACCGTGACACGCTGTCACGAGCTTCGACGATTTTGTTAGACCTTTGACGAGATCGAGTAGGTACAGTAACGGAAAAAGAAAATTCGAAAAGGTAAGTACACGAAAAAGATAATTTCAGAAAATGAAATCATAATCGACAAGAGTTAATATCGCAGAAAAATGACTGTTGCCAATGAAGTAACAAAAATACAAAAATTGCTAATACGTGCATTTAGACACACAGGTACAAATTCCAAGTTTTCTTTCGTCCGCCGCTCTACTTTGGTAAATGAGAATGTGACAAGATCTTTCACCGTATTTGATTAAACTTCTACAATATTGTACATTGCATAAATATATATATATATAGAATAAAGTAAATTAAAGTAAATTAAAGCAAGCAATGTAATGTAATTTAAAGCTAAAGCTAACAAAAGTACGTGTAGCTTCGTTTTATGATAACGTAGTAAAATATGCGCGTAGAATCTGCGTGTGCAAAGCTAAAATCTACGATGAAGCGCGTTGCAGGGTGCAGACTACTTGTGCACGATACAAACCAATATAAGGATTCGTTACAATGTGCTCGCATTAAAAAATAAAAGAATATTGTGTAACGGGTCTGCCTGGACCAGTACCAATCTCAACATCTTTATACGCGGTCGTTTCGAAGCTTGATGCGGTTCGAGATAATGCAGCCTGGCACGCTCCTGATGAGAATCGTGCACTCGTTTGCATCCCAAGTTCCCAGCCACGCTCTCTGGAGGCAATGGTCTTTTTTATGCCGGATTTTATTACGTGATATGCGTGAGATAATAGGTAACGAGTCTTGAAAAAAAAGATGTACTTTATATGCGATTTCTTGCTCGTAAGTCGCCCAATACTTGCTCATCTTTTGAGAAAACTCATCTCTTTAAGTTATTCTTGGCAAGCAATTTGATGACGAGGTACTTGAGTTTACAGAGAGGCATATAATTGTAACTTCGATTAATTACACAATGAGAAGTTTTTCTTCTATTTTCTTTTACAATATACGATTTAAAGATACGATTTAAAGATGCGTTCTTCTAGTTTGACGCACGATAAACATAGAACCATCTCCTATTTCGAAGTTTTCATTTTCAGTTACCATTGCAAACTTCGTCAAATTGACTCTATTAGAATTTACTTACGATACGAGATCATTTCCCATTGATTATATCTTCGTCGCCGTACACTTAAACATTTAGTATAACTTACTCCATGAAAGTAAGATAGCAAAAATCATTCAGCTGCTCTGGAATCCCAAACTACGTAAGTAGAACGAATAAGTCAGCCACGTATATTAAGACTCGTTCTACTTCCAAGCTTTCTTCCGTTACGTAGCTACCAAAAATTCTCTACAAATACAAAACTACACGATTTCATTCAACTACCAATGTTTCGATTTTCACTCAACTCTCAACCGTTCACCGAGGGCGACAGAGGCGAGCAACAGACGCAACATCTCCACGCGATACAACAATAGCGGGCCGAAGAACCGCCGAGAGACCGTCTTTGAAAAATAGAGAAGCGTTCCGCGGTTTAAAAATAGGTCCGCGGACAATGCGAGTTGCATTCTGCAACGTAATTATCTATTTATTAAGTGCGTCACCGGTGTTCGACGAGGCGCGGAGAACAAAGAGAAGGAAACGAGACGGAGTAACAATGGGACCGATAAGCATCTCCGTGCAACCGAGCGTGCAGAATGCACCGTGGATCACCGCGTGACCCGTCGAGTCGCCGAGCCGCGCCGCGCCGGTGGTTGTTGTCATTTCGTCGACATACGTCATCCGACGTTCTCCACGCTGAACGTCCCAGATCCCGACGCCACGCCATCGTCGCGATCAACGAGTGTGCAAGATTCTTCCACTTCGATGGAGATACATCGAACGCCCTACAGAATAACTCTCTTTCTATGAAGTCAGATCTTTATATTTGCCGATGACTATCACGTTCATCGTCGTGTTTGTCGATGAAAAATCTATTCGGTTCGTTGAGCGTCGAACGTGTTAAGGATATTCGGGAATCATTTTAATCGGCGTTTATCTTATGAAAACTGTAGATGAATCTTTGTCGAGGTTATTAGATGTACGAACAGAGGAACGCGTGGATAAATTGTAGAGTAGAAAATATATTTTAATACAGAAGTGTAAGTAGGAATATAATTTCAGCTGGTCCAGGTCCGTACGCTAGCAGTGTTACCCTATAACTGAAAAGCCCGAAGCCATCGTCGCTTGTCTACTGTCTATGGTCCGCCTTCGTTCCAGTCTATTGTTTATACGCTGTCGATGGCTTCGGTGCTTGAGAAAACTAACAAAACCAGGTGTAGAGTTTTCTTAGAAGTGGTGACCACTTCGACAATTTTTAATACGTTGCTAAGGGTATGATTTCCATGTTTTTCTCATACGCGTGTAATTGCCGCTCCGTCTTAATTTCCGAGATATTTGCAAATAATCGTCGCTATCATTACAGTGAATTCTGTCTGTAATTGTGCATTCGTGACGGCGTCTCGACCGAATAAAATAACGCTTAACGCAGACCTAATTCTTATCTTTCGCTTATATTGGTTCTTAGTTTGCGTAGATTTGTGTTAGCAACCGATGCTGACGATTGTTACAGGCAAAATTCACGGTACTGGTACCGATAGTTCTTTGCAAATATCTGGAAAGCGAAAAAGGCTCGGTGGCAACTACAACATATTAGAAAATCATGGAAATCCGATATGACAGCGGATTTTCTTCGGCACATTGATATATCGTTGCACCGTGAATTTTTGACGACAGGAATCGAACAAATGAGAATTATTTTCCGTTAATAGAGATATTAGTGGAAGCTTGAATTTTTAGCGATCATTATTTTAGCAAATTTTAATAAATTACTGAGTAAATCTCTTGTTAGTTAATCGAGGTTGAAAAAATTCGTGGTAATTATTTTTACAGGTTTGAAGAAATTATCGAATCGCCGTTTTACTCAGCTTGTATAAAATTTTATTATCTCGACATCTGGCGGATTCAACAGTATATCGCTTTATTACGAACCTGTTTTCGAAACTTATTTAATATTGCACGCTACGGTTTTCCCAGTATTTCCAAGCAAATCACGTGTATGGAATCGCGTAAGTTTTCACAAAGTCTTCACAGAATTTGGTTATCGTATAACGTCGAATTCGGATTCCTGCACGACCGCATGGCAAAGACTGTCTGACTAATTGTAAGAACGTTCAATTTAATGCCCTAATCAACGCGTTCGGTTAGATTTTGTTATGGTTCAAGTGTAATCGTCTAGAGAAAATCCTCTTCGTTCTTTTCCTCGAAACGTTTCATTAGGAACTAACGATAATATACTCTATTCCATGCAAGTACACGATAAACTAAACAATGACACTGACAAATAAATTTTCAAAATAAACTTTGGATATCGCTATTAATTCATACTAAATTGTAACATGTATTTCGTTGTTCTCGAAAGTTCAGAGACAAAGATTCAACGGGAAGAGCATTGCAATAATCGCACTGTCAATATTATCGATAGGACCAATAAGACGCGCCGTACGTGTTAATAGCAACAAAAACGTAGAATCAGAAAAGACAACAGCACGATTTCAGTAAAAATAGGAACGATAGCATCTTGGTGTGACGAAGGAGGACGATTCAGGTCGCCAGGAAGGACTGTCAGAAGGTTGCGTGTTGCACGCGGAAAAGAAGAATTGGATAGAGTCCATCGCGAGAAGACGAGCCGTAAGAGAAATTCAACGCCTACACGAGAGTTCTGGTACGTGTGGGTGGACGTTCTGTACGTGCATGAAACGCCAGAAGGAAGAAAAAGATAAGTCGTCCACGAGAGAAACGAGTCTGAGAAGAAGAAGCAGGGTAGATGAAGAGTAACTGGCCTGGCGGAGAAGAAGAAAAGAGAAAGAAGAAGAAGAAGAAGAAGAAGAAGAAGAAGGTGGTAGCACCAGGTTGCGAGTCTGGCCAAGGCCAGAACGTCGTAGAACCGAGCCGGATTATTTTTAGCGCTTCCTACTATTGTGCAAACCACAAGTCTGTCAAGTGTCTAGGCAGCCGCCTCAACGAAACGGTCCACCGTTATACACTTCTATCCTGAGACTCCCAGTTGTCTGCTTCGAACGCTAATTTCTGCCGTTTCATACATATTATGTATAAAGTAGCGCGTGTTCTCGCGTTCCTCGCTATGCGTGTGCCATAATTCTTCGTAACACGAACGTTCGAAGAATACAAGTTTCTCGGCTACTCTCTTTCATCCTGATTTTTTATTTATCCGTACGTTAAAGTTTCTAAGCATACGAATATTTTACTCTCGTAGAAAATACGTATGAGAGATTTTAATAAAAAGAACCGTACCAACGATATAATTACAAGAATCCTGCAAAATTTCCCCTCATAGTCGTTTCAATGTTTCAGAAGCCAAAAACTTAAACAACCTCGTGCGAACCAATCTCAGAAACTAATTCTAAAATAAAACCATCTCAGACTCAGAAATAGTGGCGAACATATCGCCATAATCGTACCGATCTCGCGAACCCAAAACAAAAATCCCCAAAACACTTTCCAATCGTCTACTTGGGAGCCGATTTGTATTCGATCGACTGCAGCAGCTCTTAATTGCGTATTGTGCAAGAAGCAGGTTTCATCGGTCGGGGAAGCGAAGAGATACGAGTTCATACGTATAAAATACCAAAGTCAGGATTAGACGATTTACTTAAAACCTCTCTCTACGACGAGTGGTTTTTGCCACAACTAGGCTAAGGCCATACGTCGCCGATGTGTCCTGGAATCCAGTGTATCTTTAGAAAAGACGTTCTTCCTCTTCTTCTTCTGCTCACGTACGTGCCGATTGTGTTCCATTTAACGAGCCCTCTCTCTCTCCCTCTCTCTCTCTCTCTCTCTCCTCTCTCTCCTCTCTGTTTCTTCGTCTTTTGATCGTGCTTCGATCCTTACGCCATGACTTCATGGCCTGCCGCCTCCCAATCGGTCGCGCGATTAACTTTACGTGCCTTCCACGAGTTTCTCTAACCGAAGCGAACGAGCTTACAGCTTGCGAGACACACTTCTGCATATTTATGAGCTACGGTCTCGATCGAATCTGTGGAATTGACAGACGTTTCCTAACGTAACAATCGAGAATTTCGCTTGACGTTGATTACATCGCCTGATTGGATGGCCGGGTAGGAAGATGAAGAAATTTCTGCGAGAGATACAGGAGAATCGTCTTTTGGTTTTTTCTATTTAGAGTGTAACGAAGCTTCTATATAGGCGTCTAAACAAGAGACGAATATTCTGAGCTTTCATTAACGCATCTGTTAACTTCAGAATGCCAACAGCATCGGGTAATTTTATAAATTCGCGGATCAACAAGCTTCCGCCGGGGATGAAACACGATGGTCATTTATTGTAGTATTTTCTCGTTACAGTCGAATTCAAGTAAGAGACGAATACCGTAAGGAGTTAAGTTTGAAATAATAAGATTTATTTGCGGTAAAAGATGTATAAACATTCTTTGTTTCTTAAGAAATCTAAGAAGTCCAAGACGATCGTCTTTTCTTTTTTCCTGATTACTTTTCCACCAAGTTTCTGCACAGCTTTTCGAATGACAGGCGAATAACGTGCTATTGCGAACAGAATAAACTATTAAAAGCGTCTTTCCTTTACAGACACGTCTCTTACAACAACGCATCTTTGTACAAACATGAAACCTAATCCGTCGAACGTTGTAATCTTTATCTTGATAGAGCAAAACGGATCGTACGTAATTCGGCAAAATAATATAAAACGCAAAATGTTGTACATCCATTATTTCCTTATAAAACGAAAGAAACTTCTCGGACGACCTAATATAACGGCAAATTGATTAAAACTGAGCTTCTCAAGGAACACATACGCGACAGCGTTCGACTACCGTCGAATATCGCATCGCAGCAAACCATAAACACCCGTAACGAAAAGAAAATTGCCAAGATTCTTAAGAAAAATCCACGTGCATACTCGCTTAAGTCTCTCTCTTAAGTCTTTACAAAGCGAATCCTCGAGACACGACACCGTGGTGGAACGCGGCCTATTCTCCTGAATACGCGCGGTGCACGCGGAAAATACGCCGCGCCGCGCCTCGTCGTGGGCTCGTTTGAAGGACAATGGAACTTAATTGAAGGTACTTCCTCTAATGAGAGGCGGATTCAAAAGTGCATCGTCGTGCTGTGAGATCTCGGTACTCGGGCACCAAGTAGCAGTTGGTGCATCGGCACCGACGCGTGCAATTTCAAGCAACGTTGTTACAATGACGAGGATGTCTAAGAGAACGACAGTGGAGAGACGAAAAGAGAAAGATAGAGAAGAGAAAAACGCAGAGCCAGACACGGAGACGCGTGTTGCAAGCTTCTCCTTGCCAAGAAGAACGAGCGTCGTTGCGACGTGGTCGTGGCGACAGCGGGTGTATGTTTCTTTCAAAATTGCACATGCAATCGAGCTTTACGTAATGCCGACGCGTTTTCACGTCACGTTTTCTATTACCTAATTCTAGTTTCGTTCTTTCAGTTTCTAAATCCTTCCAATCCTTCAAATCCCTCTTCTTCTTTCGTCCAAGCAATCGAAGTTATCGAACGTTGTCAGCCGGCGTGTAGTCTGTTTCGGAATTGTAAATCGAGCTTTATGCAATGTCGCATAGTTTTCTGTTAGTATATTATAGTTTCTTAATCCTCGAGAATCTTTTCTTTTTATCGAAACTATTGGAATCTTCGTTTAGAAATTACTTTACAATGTATTTATACATTAAACTTTACTTTTAAGAAACGAACGAGTAAAATTACGTACAATATACCGCGCTATGGTAAGTGTTGCAAAATAAAACGCTAAATGATAGTGGAAAAGAAAATCTCAGTTTCCGCCACCTATCGATCCTGTCGGGTCTCTCCTCTATTTTGTTACCTTTTTTACGAATCGAAAAATGGAGAATGTGATTTATCATGTTCTTCCCCCGTAATCTTGGCGTATGAACGGGGATGTAATAACGTAGATGGGGGTGGTCAAAGACCCATTGACCCGGTTCCACGCGCGCCCAACGAAAACACACGTTCAACAGCCCAAATTCAATTTTCAAAATCAATAGGGGCGGCGAGACAGCGCCGTGGCTACTGTGGCTCTACTACCTCCGAACAAAAACACCGACAGCTTTGAAACAAAGAGAAAAAGAGAGAGTCGTAGTGGTTGAACGATGTATTGGATCGGCCTAGCCCTTCGTTGCGGTGTTCGACCTGTTGTTTCGACAACCCCGTCGACGCGGCAGTCGAAAAAAACGATGATTAAAGTTGATTTTGGGGGGCGTTCGCTTCGCGGTTTCACGGATTATGCGTTGAATCAAAGTGATCGTGGTAGGGTCTCGAATGGGGTGAAGGGAAATTACTACGTCGGCAGATTTCTTCATTTTAAACGTTTGCTCCAATTTCTGGTCTGAAATTTACGTTTTATAATAAAAGCCAAATAAAAAGAGAGCTCAAGACGAAGATTTAAAAAAGTTACAATTTTACAACGCGGTAGTAATAATACCTAGATCTATAATCTTATATTTTGTATAATGTGAAATTTGTTCAACGATTTTAAATTCACCCTACTATTCTGTCATTTCGATACAACATTCTTATATTTCTTCCTTCCATACAGCTCTTCAGAATTCTAGAAATAAATAAATAAATAAATAAATAAATGAGCGAAATAGAGAAATTAGCTGTCATTCGTAGACGGAATAGGATTACGTAAAACGGCGAGTGGCAAGGAGCGTGATTGATACCTCGAAACCGATCGCAATTTCCGGGAACGTCTGGCGTTCGTCGCCTCGAGACACGACGAGGAAACGAGCGTGGAACGCCAAGACGGCACCGTGGCCTACGTGTGACCGCGTGTAACGTTATCGTGCTAAATGTTACGTGTTAACCCGCTGTCAAGCGTGTCTATTAACCAACGTGTCTTCTCTCTTGGTCGTACAACGAAACGAGCCCGGATATATGTTGACTGTTACACGAACATATAGAGCGGTTTTACATCAGCCAATTACGGAAGCTACCGTTTTTCCGTGTCGACGACGACGCAGGTACTGTGAAGTGACCGATATCCAAACACGATCCTCCATCGATAAATCCTTACGATCCAATCGTTCAGGAAACGCGTTCGCTCGGGATCAGGCGAAATTTATGGATCTATGCGCGTGCTAATTTATTTTTAACTCGTTACATAGCTATTTAACAGAGCCAAAATAGGCTTACGCACTTCTTCGCAAAAAGTTGATTATTTTGTACTCGAACTACAGACGCTGTTTGGCTCGTAGTGTAGTAGAATTATGATAAATATATATATATAGAATGTAGAAATAATCAATAGAATTATCACATAGGAAATGGATACTCCCTTGTAGATTTTCTTCCATTTAATTATTTACTTTAGTTACTTTAGTTTCTCGTCAAATTAGATTCAAATTTTATTCATCGATCATCATGGTGGTACTACGAGAATAGAGAGCTTCAAATTTATTCAACAACGAGTAGGAAAAAATGATAAAATAGTTATCGCAAGAATTCATCTATAATTCCTTTCTATCGCGTCTTACACAAAATACAACAATGATGAAACGATATAACGTACGACAGTACATTAATCGAAGAGTGCAGACATTTTTCAAACAGTGTACAGTAATATCGCTTACTTAATTATATACGTGTATAGTATACTAAAGACTATATAGACTGTCGTATAATCGATGGCCCCATGAAGGTTAACGATGCCGGATCGTTAATTCGTAAGGGACACGAGATCGAAGACCTCGAAGCATGATTTTGTCGTGTACCGGTGCAGCGGCCGCGCAATATGCATCGGATCATTCGCGAGTACGTTCACCTCGCAAGGCCAATTGCATTGCATTACATCGATGTTACCCCTCTCGGCCCCTTTTGAGTTCTTCGCAAGGCATTCAATTCTAAACGCCTGGTGAATAATATCGTGTACTCGTGAATGGCCGTCACGAAACGGCCACGTGGTCGACCAAACAATGCGAAAATGCCAGAACTATTTCGGACTGGCACGCTCATGCGTACGGTGCTACCCGGTCATGGCTATACTTTTCTTCAGAGTCATGCTTTCAGAAATGATTAAGCAAAATTTCAAGAAATCAACCAATTTCATATATTTTTACTTTTGTACTCTTGTACGCGTTATCGAAATAGAACGCAACGTTGAAGCGAATATAACACGCGATATTGTAAGTACAATCGATCGAACACAAAAATTGGTGCACGTTACGATCGGTGATGCGCGAGTTCGTTTTGGATCGTGCGATCCAAAAATGAATTCGTATTTACGTTGTAAGTATTTTCCATTTTAGTTGGAAATTTTCTAGTGCGATCTGTCAATTGCAAAAGAATATAAAATAATTGCAGTAAACGAATAATACGAGTTATATTTAACGAAGTGAGCGTATAACGACACACGAATTTTATTAAACTCGCTTCTGTCATTTGCAGACACTGTCATTCATCATGTGTACTGGCACAATCATATTCGCATTCGCACATGTCTAGACAGAACTTGTGCAACTTCTCCTAAGGCCACGTCTTAGGCTGTGTAGTTTCGACATCGCCGCGAGATCTCTAGCCAACGAAACATATTTTATAACAGAAAATATGAGGATAAAAAAAGTAACAAAGAAATAGGAATTTCTCGGTATGTTAAATCGTCAGTTTGCGCAGTATACATTTTGTAAATATGCGCATACTACGGCGCGTATTCGCATAATAGCGATTCCGTGGGATCAAAGGTGACTTGAATTACCGCGAGGCAATCGGCGAAATTTCACGTGAGAGTGTAACAATGAATAGCATAAAAAGCAATCTGCTATACGATTGAATTGGACGAGAAAAGTAGATTTTTCAGGACAATGGTTTGAAATAGAAAATTACTAATAATTCGATCGTTTAACGATAAAACATTTTTTTTAGTCCTTTTTTATTTTTTAGTTACTAATAAAATATCCTTCGTACGTACTGTCGCTTATTATTAAAAAACGTAAAATTATTGAATTATAACGTTTCTCTTGTTAAACGCTATAATAATTACCAATAACTATTAGATAGTTTATTACAATTTATTTTTCCAGACGTATTAAAACTGTCGATTTTTTAAAATTTCTCACTTTTCTAACTAACCGACGATATCACGTTTGAAAACTCGAAGCAAATTACCTTCGGAGGAAAAACTTATTAACCACGATATTTGTGGTTTTAAGCCAAATAAGTTTGTCCTGGCGCATCTACATCTAGGAAAAGCAACCGACGAATAAATATCAATAAATCAATTATCTATGAATTTAGAAGATATTTAAAAAGGAATTTTTTTTTAATGCTTCTTCTTTCTTTTTTATTCGGTTAAATTGTAAAAAATATAAAGCTATAAAATCGTGTAGATTCAATGTCGACTAGTAACCTATTCAGCTCGATGCCGTAAAAGAAATAGAAAAGATAGCTAACAGAGCAAGTTTCCTTGATGGCAGGATGATGAGAAATTAAAAGATTACGAAAAGTGTTATCTGCACGTGTATGATTCTCTATTGTGTGGCAATACGCCCAACAAACGAGAGATCCGGCTTCGTGTCTCGTACTAGAAATACTTAACCAATTGTTAGCGATCTAGTCTTGTAGAACTTGTTAATGAGTTACTAAACACCGTAGAATATAGCCATAACGGTAATTACGAAAAAGAGAAACTAAGGTACTTCTCGTGCGAGTGAATATGCCATACGTATATGACATTAAAACACATCGTAACGTGTGTTCCACCCACGGGGGTGCAGTTTGACCTATAGCGACGCAATCTTCCCCAGTTTCATCGACATTCCACTCTTACCTGTCCTCTTCATTACCAGCCAACAATCCGATGTCTCGTGAAACTATTAGAAAATATTTTACGAGAGAAAAATATCTTTTTAGATAAATCTTCCTTATGATATTTATTCTCTACGTTGTATCGAAATATTTGGAAAGAAATTAGTAAATAATTTCAAACCTTCGATATATTATTTGAACGAAAGGAAGCAGTTTTAAAAATATTCCAATATCATCAAACTCTGATAAAAATCTACATATTTCATAACGGAAAATATAAGGAAATATGATTCAAATACGACGACATAGAATTGAAGAATTTATACTTCCTATACCGTGCAGTTTCTAGGATATGAATCTATTCCCGAAAGATATAGTGCCAATCATCAAACTGGAAGATCGTTTCCACCTCTTCAACGATATATCGAGTGGATTCTTTCAGGGAACAAAGCCTAAAACGAAGAAATGTAACTTGTCGTTCAAATAAATTCCAACGTATAACGTACGACTCTGCTTTCTAAATAAATTCAATTGCATAGAACGTAGAAGAACACCGAACGTACCAAGCAATTAAACAAACCGCGCCTCTAAATAAGAAGAAATTCTATTTCACGCTTCAACTACGCTAAATAAAATAGCGTGTCCTAAATAGCTATCGTTCCTTGACATTTCCTTGTCAGTCGCGTTACTTTCTCGCCATATTCTCTTTCGTGTACGCGCAGATGCACACTGTCTGTGCTACGTATGCAACGAGGATAGGCAGACGAGGCGGCCGCACGGCGGAATGTGGTTAGCCGTAAATTATTTCAATGCACCTAAAGCGTCGAATGTACCGAGAGTATTATTTACGACACTGGGTTCTCTAGGTGCAGGCTAGGCTAGCCACGGATAGGCTAAGATACGATTACATCATGGCAAAACAGTCGGTAATAGTGGCTCAAGGTCTACTATGCTCGTATGCGTCTCACAGCCGCGCCGACGTCGCCGCTTGCCATTCTATAACCCGCCCAACACCGTTTCCTCTCTTTCCCTGCCTCTTTCCCGACCTAATCGCTCCACGTGCGTATGCACGCATCCTTTCTGCTGTTAGACTGTTCGCGAGACTGCAACTTCTTTCTCACTTGACGATATTTCAAGAAGAATCGAACAGTTTACGCTCGTCGCAACGAACAGACAATTCTACTGTGAAGATTATACGACAGAACGTGACGAGTGCGTTTTTTTACTTTATAACGAAGCAAGAGTATTTTATTATCATTTTGTTTATTTATTTATTTATTGTTACTTAGTCCGTGCCTTTCGGTTTTACATCTCGTTTACCTATTACGCTTTTACATTCTATCGGTCTTATGGCGTTATCACCTTATTGCCTCCTCCCTTATATCTATCTAAACTCTTCTCTTTGTCTATCTCTCTTTTCTTATATATTTACCTCCTCTCTTATCCACTCTATTATATTGCACTCCATTATATATTCTGTCCCTAAAACTATGGCAACTTTTGGGCTTCTGCCTCCTTGCTGTGCTTCCTTATTGTCGTTCCTCCCCGTCCTGTATCGCCCTTCTCTTCTCCGTCATTGTTTTCAATTCCATTAGGCCTTCTCCAGTCTCGTTTAGTATTTTTTCTGTGTCCTTTGGTCCTCCAGTTATTTCGCATGTGTCTCGGGTCTTCTTCTTTCCTTTTGCATAGCCTGCATCTTTTTTCTCCCTCCTCTTTCCAGTATTCCCTCGCTTCAGTCTCGTTTCCACATCTGAATCTTGCTAACATTTTCCTGTCCTTCCACTTCATCCTCCCTTCTAGGTATTTTGGTAACTCTTCTTTGGCGATTTTTCTATAATGTTTGTCATATTTTCATTCCTCTATCCTTTGTCTCTTCTGCTTCTCTTTTTCTCCTTTCTTCGATAATTTGGTCTACTGTCATCTTTTCTAAGCAAGAGTATTTTAACGTGATATAATTGAAAATGAAAGAAACTTTAGACTGAAAAGCGCCAGTCTTTTCAAAATATAGATGATAAATTGAGCATGTTTTATGGAAACCGTAGATAAGATTATTAAGACGGCCAATGTCTGAATGTCTTTCGATGTACCACAATTTCAATATAATTTTTGAATATTTAAATATCGCGATATGATAAGCAACGAATATAAATGAACTGCTAATTCGTACAGTGAAACAAAGTTGAACTGCAGCCTGCGATTACGTAGAACTGTATAAAAATACAAAATATCTTTATTGCATACATAGGAAATTAATAAACGCAGAACGATAACTTTTTCAATGTATTAGATTGTCCTAAAAGTGTCTTTCTTTCGCAAACGTGTTTCTCACAACATCATACACCTGCATACAAACGTGAAACCAAGTCTGTGAAATGTCGCGGTGTTTATCTCAACAGAACAAGATGGATCGTACGTAATTCGGCAAAATAATATAAAAGAAAAAAAGTGCCTCTATTATTTCCTCGTAAAGCGAAAGAAACTTTTCGGACAACCTAATAAGAATCATTTAAAGACAGACTACATCTTTCTTAAATTTAATATCATTCCAACCACCTACGTTCAATATTCAACTTTTGGTAATTAACATTCTTTCCAATAGATAAGAATATAATTTACTTAATATACTTTGGTAATAAAGAATATTATACATTCTTATTAAAGAATTATTATTAAAGAATATTATACGTATATTGCTAGAGTATCATTTAAGAGTAAAGAATACTTTGTGTAACCTGAAAAGCACCGATCTTTGAAACATTATATCTGTATTGAATTTCTCGAAGGAAAGGAGAATATCGTTCATGGCAAAGAAATTGAAAAGCATTAACGCGCGATCGCGCAAAATTCAACGACGCTATAGGGACCGTTCGAGCAGCTTTTACGTCCCATAATTCGCGATAATCCTTATCTTCGACGCTGTTTCCCGTACCGTTCGTTCGAATGCACACTGCGGCTGGCAGTCATTTCACGTCTATAGAGTAGCGATAGCACCACCTAACGCTGATTAATACGTCATTCGCGTAATCCCCAATGATCGTGAACGTAACGAGGCCGTAGATGATTCGGTGTAAATAGAAACGACCAGAATCAGCTACCTTCCTCGTTCGCGTGTCCCATCGAATTTATTTGTCGTTAAAGAACTTCGAAATTTGTTTTCCTGTTAACGTAACGATAAATCAGACTACCTTAAGATCCGATCTAATCGTACGAGCATCAAACTTGATCGGCCATGCAGGGAAAATACAAAGACAGACTAGAAAGCACGAGACGAAACGATATTTGAAAATGTCTCGTACAACACGTCTAATATGTATACTCGTGAAAGATTTCGAAGATGTTGGAATATTTTCCTACTATTCTCCATCCACTTAACCTCGCTCGAATCGCGTTACAAGCTCGCGTATATCTTACGCAACGAGTATATCGATCTTGGGCGATCTGGATCTCGAGAAGCTTCTCCGAGCTTTTCGCCTCCTTGTCAGTTCTCTTGCCAGAGGACTCATTAGCTTAGCCACTCTGTGGTCGGATTTTTCTAGAAAACCCTTATCGTATTCCACGCGCCACGGGGCACCGTGGATCCGAGTAGCCGCGAGTCTCCCCGAGTCATCGGCCTCGTGCACGCGATCCTCGACGGCGGATAACGATAACAGAGAGCGTCGGGCCCCTTGTCAGCATCGCGAAACTGTAAGATCCGCGACTTTAGAATCGCGCTAGTATTAGGTTGTCCGGAATGTTTCTTTCGTTTTGTAAGGAAATAATAGACGCACAATGTTTTTTGTTTTATATCGGTTTCTTGAATTATGCGCGAACGTAATAATAGAAATAGAACGAAAGAAATAATATAAAACGGAAATGGTTGTTCATCTGTTATCACCTTATGAGACGAAAGATACTTTTCGGACAACCTAATATTTCAGATTTCAAGAATATCGCCAGTGAAAACAGCTATGCAGCTTAAACTCTGATGAACACGTTTACGATCCTGGTTTATCGGTAATACGATACTTTTCCAAATGGATCGACGTCGCAGGATACGTCGATCTTGACACGCGCGTCCCTAGAGGAATCGACGATGACACGTAATTCACAACTTGGGTAAAAATTCCATTATTCTTTGCAGCAATTTGTCGGAGAGCGTAGACGGCAGGGAACATACGCGAGCGTAATCGAGCTGAACGCTCGGCAAGTGCGACATCCTCTTTGCAACACGGCGATGCGCATTATTAATAGCTACACGCAACTACGAAGATTACAACTAACGGGCGAGAAGCTGGATATTCAACCGGCCTCGCCTAGAATCCTAGAAAAATCGGCGAAACGAGTTTTCTCGGGCTTGGCTAGCCTCCTGTCTACCGTCCTAGACGCGCAAGCCCTCTCTCCTCGTTGCTTCATTCCTGCATAATCGCCAAGCGCTTGGCGACGCGCGTTCTCTACGCTTTGCCAATTTTTCCTATTTCTTCGTTTTCTTCTTCATTCTAGGTTTTTCCATTCAGTGTAGGAAAGAACGTTCGATTGGAAAAACGATCGCGTTTTGTCAGCGTCGAGTATGTGTCGTCGTTGATCGTCTGACGTTATAATTACGGTAGAAAAAGAGCAGTGGCTTCGTTTACATTTATTTTAATTAGATTTAGATTTGTTATTTATGGAAATAGCAGGAACTTGGAAAACTTATCTTTTGTAACGTGTAGAATTATTCGCCAACTCTTTGCTATAACGCGAGATAAGTGGTTTTGCCTATTTCGTTTAAAATAATGGCAAATCTTTTTTAACGGTACATGATCGAATCGACGAAAATTAGTTTCATTGGTAAGTAGAATTACTCGATAATTTCGCCATTTATACCGATTTTTCCGTCGCGAATTCTTCTTCGTCGCAGAAAATCTCGCGTTACAATAAATCTGCTAAATTTGCAAATTGTTCGATCGAAAAAAACACGAGGAAATTACGAAATCCGACAAACTTTCACCAGAAAATTTCTTGAAAATGTTACTGTCCGCGATATAAAAGGATACAACTCCTCAATAACGTGCGGCCATCCATAAAAACGATTCGACCAAATAAAATCCAGGCGCAAAAGAATTTTATGTAATCCGTGGATCTCGGCTGGCAAAAGCTTTCAAGAAGAACGAGTGTAGCCTGTAAAGTAGATGTGCAGAGTCGAACGGCAGCTGCACGAGAGAAGCTTCTTATTTTTAAATCAACGTCCATTAAGGCTGCAGCGCAAGGTGTCCAGGATGACGATGCCCATTTACGTCCACGACTCCGTGAAATCACGTCGATTCGTAAAATCGTAAAATTGTCGCGAAATCGATGTCACCTCGATTTTTTTCAGCCGCAGTATTGTCCAATGACGACCATCGTCGTACGCGCCGAGGCACGAAACGAAAGATTATCCGCTTGCACGTGGAAGACGACTCGCTGCTGAGAGGATCGTACGTGTGTAACAGAGCCGTGAAAAAAAGTTGCACGCTTTAACAGTCGCGTATAAATTATACGCAAACGAGCCGATCATGCACCGCGATATGGCACGTGCACGTGTGTAATTGTCGTTCAAAATATCGTTGGCTGTTGCGATAAATGTGAATCAGAGATGAGGAACGTTCGATGAAACGGGGTATGATTGGCGCGATTTCTATAATAATTTCTATCGCGAGGTACAAGTCTAAGTAAATATGTAATTTAATAATCGGCAGACTAGTAGGATATTTTTGGCAATTTCGTGTTTTTATGAATTTTAAAAGAGAATGGAAAACAAATAGGGATTTGTTTCGTTCGTTGAATATCGTAACAAGTATTTTACTTTAGGTATTCTGGTAGCTACGTACATATACCGTGGTCTGAAATCACAAGAAAATATTTCATAAAATTATTCGACAGATTTAGATGAATAAATTCGGATTTTTACGAGGCAATGAGATGAAATCGGAATAGAGATTTTTCTCATCTTCTAAAAATCTACAAAGAGATCTAGAAAATCATAGACCATAGCTAGGAGTATTATCATCGAATTTCCAAGATCCCAACAGGTGAAAATACAAATTAGTAATTTTGGTAATTAATTCGTATATTACGTGTAACATCGTGTGTAAGAAAATTCAATCATCGGGGCAAAAGCACGTAACATTACTGATCGATAAACACGGCGATTAATCAGGCTTTTACAACGAACAAAGAAAAACGCGCGCGTGCAAGACAACCAGTGGCGTTATTCGACAAAGGTCCCTCATTACGCGCGATCGCATAAAATCTTTACGTGTCCCTATGAAAATGAGTCGAACAAAAAAGGAATGGAAGAAAGAGAAAGAACGAGAAAGAGGGAACACATGTCTCGTTCGTGATTCATCGTGAGCTGTACACGCACACGATTAAATCATGCTTCCTGATAAAACGGGGCAATTAAAAGCAAATGTAATGTTGTTTGCGAAGAGTCACGTATTACTGAAGTGATGGTTAAATAAATTCAAGAATAATGCGATAGGATTTAATTTCCGAATCAAATAAAAGAAATGACTTTGATATGATAATGCGGACTTAGCTGAAAGCGTATTGAACTGTAAAGTTGCTTTACTGTACAATACAAAATTATTACTATACTATTTATTATTATGCTATTTCTATATAAAATTAGAAGGCGTGGCTAATCCATTGGACCGAGAATCTTCGCAGGATTGTGAGATATTTTTAAGCGCAACGCCGTAATATGCAAAAATATATAAAAATTACTCAAAGCGAATTATTTGTTACGCTATTTAATAAGCGAGAGAAATCTTTTTGTACGATGATTACAAAAGGTAGAGCCTTCCATCGCGATGAAACGTTTTTTCAACAGATCCTACACTTCGTTCTCGCAGTACCAACTTTGTGCATTTACATGAAAATATTTGAAATTTATTACACACGTACGATCGGTATACATAATAAAAAACGCTATCATAAATTTAGTGACGTAGAAATCCTTTTTGAATCCACTGTAGATTCCATTTCTTCGGTTATGCTAATAAAAATATAAAACTACATAAATATTTATCGTTCGCTTATCGCATTCAATCCTTGCAATCTTTAAATATATCTACCTATAAGTGAAAAGCTAATTTCAAATTTTTACTTTTCCTCGCCGACATGACGTGACAGGTGAATTGGCGAATGATGATCGCGTTCGTGTCTTAACGTTAAGCAACCTGTTATATTATCGCGATTATCCAGCTCGTGGCCTCGTGCAAGAGCAACCAGATGCAAGAATGTTGCAACGCAACTTGAGTTGCACGATCGCGTTGCTTAAGCCAAATTTATTTATCAAGCGGCGACGCTATTTAATATCGTAATCGATGGATGAACCGCGGACTCGATGCAGAAAGTCGCGTGGCGACGCGAACCTCGAACCGCGTATACGTCGCTAACGATATGTTGTTTTTATTATTATTATTATTATTAGGTTCACGCTGGGTGAGAATTAACGTCTTGTTTCGTTCTTAGACAGGGACCAACTCTTGGAGAATCACGAACGCCACGATAGCGAATTTGGTGAATATATTGTCTTTATTAAACTGTTCGGGAGATAAGGCTGTGTTCTCTGCTTGACGTTAATAAAATTGCCTCCTGCGTATGACGATCCAAATAAGATGATAAATCACGTTTTACGTTATCAAGACTATTTTCTGAACGAATACGTTTTAGTTACCGTTAATAGTAAATCGTACGTAATGTAAGAATCAATCGTAAATCTAACTTCAGTTTTAACTTTTTTCAATTTTAAATCTAACTTTAGTTTTACAACTGTCGATAGCGTTCATTCAGATACTTGTTAAAAAATGTTAACTAACATTGGCATAGAAATATCGGAAAAGAATAAGTCTTCCACCGAGTATATATTCAAATGTGTACACTACACGAGCCTCAGAGAATCGCAGAAGTCAACCCACTGATCAACTGCATAGATCGAAATGCAAAGGGAAATTACGATTACAAATATTATTTCCTAAATTTCGCTTTGGATTTTCCTACGATTATTTCTATCGTCTGATTGTAAGAAAGAAACTGAGGAAAAAGACCGTCTGATTCTCAAGCTATCGAATACCACGATAATTACGTAGCTGATCGGCGAATCGAAAACTTCGTAAAATATGCAATTGATCATAGACGATTATAATATGAAGCAACGTACACAAGGAAAATAAATACGTGTAGTCGCGTTTCCGCTTCCTCTGCTAATCGATTTCTTATTTTACCGATAAAATAAATCTTTCGAAAAAAGACTACAGCAGAATTTGCCAAATTTGCCAACAGTCACTAACCTCAACCTGTATAATTATCCAGAACGTTCAACGAATATATCAATCTTATCCCGTAATTACATACATATGCAAATCATTTCCAGGAACTCGACCTTACTTCACAGTAAACAACTCACCACTGTTAAATTCCTTCGCCGCAACCTATCTGGTAGCGGTTTGGATCCTTCGATCTCGATCGTTAGCCCCGCAAGGACACACGGGCTCGAGGGTGGTGAACGGTGGCCTCGGTCGACGAGACACGCGCGCAGGCAACGGGATCGAAAGCGTTCCTTCCGCGATCCGCGATCCAACGAACGGCCCACCGGGCGTGCCGAACCGTGTCACGGCGTCGCACTCGATTACCGGTCGTTGCTCCCCATCCCAACGAATAAGCAGTGATTTTCATTCGACTTGGTACCTACGAGCGATTTTCGCCACACTGTCGCCACTTTTCCAAGCATATCGCGTAATCTACCTATTAGAGATCCGTGTCGCGTGTATTCGCTAAAAAGACGCGTTCGCGAATGGTGTTTTCGAAAACAAATCTGACAGGTAGAATTTTCTTGTCTTCTATTGCGATGTGGCTTTACCGCTGAAGGATATGAAAATGACAAGACTTTGTCACGCTCAAAGATGCAAAACGTTATTGGAACACTAATCTTCCCATTCTTTTGTTCGTCTAGCTTCATGTATCGGATTGACAATCAAGTAATTGCGGATTTTGTCATTGGGTGGTAAAGCCAACGCAATAAATACTTGCGTTATTTGATCGATCAATTTCTTAATTCTTGTTAATAGAAGAATCTACGTAAAGTTGGACGAACGAAGGAAACAACGACGAACGTACAATTTTTTAATTAAATTTTGAAACCGGTCGTTTGACCAGGCTTGGCAAGGTTAGCGTTAAGTCTCAACATGTTGCAATTTAACTTTGCACTGAATAATCAAGCTCGTCGTATATCACAAGACATTGTGTATTACAAGACGCGAGAAAATATCGAACGCCGTAATATACCAAGTAGCGCGCTTTACACACAAACTATTGCAACGTACGTGCGTATGTTGAAATCGCCCAGCTTCGTGAATAAAATACACGAATGACTCGTAAATAGAGTCAGCTAGTTGAGAGATAGCGTGAGGGATATTTGGAAAAAACAGAAGAAAAAGAAAAAAGAGGAAACGAAATGGAGCACGTGAACGTGAACACCTTGGACGTATATTATCGGCTGTTGCAACGTGACGAGAGTCGCGTGGATTTTTCTGTCTAGCTGCTGTCTGCCTGGTAACTGCAGAGCACTTATCGATAAAGAGACACGCTATTAGTGTTGGCTGGTGCTATCTTACGTAGCATCGTTACAGCATACACGCTCGGATATTTTATTCATTCGTCATCGTCTGCCACGTTTTTTTTAGTCCCTCACCTCGACGCGACGTAACGAGACGTAGTTGTCATACCTAACGCGTTTCGAGTTTTCCCCTTTGAAATAAAAGTATAACGAACTGGATGTTAAATTGCAGTTGCTCTGCCCTGAGAAACCAAATTGATCGGCTCTACTTTTTATCATTTTGTTAATTAAACCGTTTGTTAATTAACCGAAATATACATATAAAATATGCAAAATAAATACCAACCAGTTAAATGTCGAGTGTCTAATTAATAGGTTTCTTTCGTTTCATAAGGTGATAATGGATGAACAACAATTTCTGTTTTATATTATTCTATCGAATTAGATATAATCCTATAATAATGATAATTAGGTATAATCGTTATATCTCTGTCATTACGTTCGTGCATAATTCAATAAACTAATAGAAAACAAAAAACATCGGTGCGTCTATTATTTCCTTATAAAACTGTAATAATATTTCAACTCGTATATCCAAAAGGATGTACATTTACACGACCATTCACAATCCGTGCGTCACTATCATTGCCATATATTTATGCCAGCTAATAGCAATAGAAAAGAATTAAGAGTTTCACTTACTAGAGAGTGTCTTATTTTACGATTACTATGCCGATAAATATAAGATATAAAAATAGAAAACGAAGCATAAAATCGAAAATCATTGATCGATATCCGTCGGAATTGTCTCCGCTCCCAATTTAACCAACTTCGTCGAAGCATCAGAGTGCCATCGGTCGTAAGATGACCGCTAACGTGGCCGATGTAGCATTAATGTGGCGCTCGACGACAGACACGTACGACGGCCCGCGCGACCAGCAGCATTCGAATTCCATTTCGTGGCAGGGATGATCGCCTCTGCTGGTCCGCTTGTTTATCCGTTTGTGCGCCCTTTTAAAAATAGGCGTTCATTCAAGGATCCCGGCCAGACGCTGGCCAGACATTCGACGCATTGTATACAGACGGGCATTTTGCCGGGTGCATTCTCGCCACGCGTGTGTCTTCATCGTGCACGCTAGTGTACACGTACACAAACGTCTTTGGAAAGGAAACAGACGTGGCGAAGAAACACGCGACGATGTCGATGTTGGACGAGAGCGCATTCAAATTAGAGACAGTAGAGGCTCGCAGTTGTACGAAAATATAATTGTCAACCTGAACGTTTGTTTGCCGGTCTCGTTATATATTTTGAGAAGAAATTTACTCGTTCGCGTTATGTACGTATGTAATACATATTGGAAAATGCTTGCACAGATTTTCATACGTCGTATCGTTCCTTAATTCTATGCGGAGAGATTAATAGATCGTATCCGACGATTTAAAGAGATCCGATTTGCAAAGATTACAAATAAGGATTTAATAAGATACTATAGAAACATACCGTAAGGTATCAGAAAGAACGATCGTTTTACTTTTTGGATATTTTCTACATTTGGATAAATATTCGATGAATGCATAAGTCGCATCTACATCCACGTAATAATATTTCGATCGCATATACCGAACTAATTTCATCGATTCTGAAGCAACGAAACAACCTACATTCTGCGAATATTAAAACAAAAAGAAAAAGAAATGATTTCACGCGCAATGTCGATAATACGACGCTTCCTCGTAATTGTTCGACTTGCAGCCTGTACTTCGATTCCCCAAACGATCATCGCATTTGCAGCCGTTAACTAATTTAGCTAGCGTTACATTTTCCACATTCCCCCGACGATCGTTTGGCTGTGGCGACGTGCTCGTGACAGTGGCTGATAGCTCGACCCCAGAACGTAGCCAAGAATTCGATTGCACCTTCGAATGATCCGCACGTTCGACTAAATCGCATAACACATCCGTTGTGTATAACAATAGAGAATGCGTAGCAAATCCTAAAGAACAACCACATCACCAACGACACGCGTCGAATTTTACCGCGAGACAAATCCTTCGCACAGGAATGGAAATGTTTCGGTAAAGCAAAGCGCTTAAACCGATGTATATTAAGTCGTGCGAAAAGTACGAAATTATAAGAAAATAATGGATGCACAACATTTTTCGTTTTATATTATTATCAAAATATTACTATCAAAATAACGATCACAACGTTCGACGGATTAGGTTTCACGTTTGTATAAAGATGCATCGTTGTAAAAGACGAGTCTGTAAAAGAAAGACAAAGATACATACGGATATTTCATTTATGATTCTTAAAATGAACAATAATTGTTAGGTTTTTGTAAACGTACGCTATATAATTTGGATATTGTTATTAAACTTTCCCACCACTATATATAATTTTCGATCACTAGATATACTCTTTCCTATGTTGCGTCTTTTAAAGTTTCAAGATTTCGAAATAATTTCTCCAGCTAATCTTCCAATTTAGAATTTACATCTGAACGCTGGAATATTAAAATCGTGGAACGTTTAAAGCTTGAACCTTTGAATATTTAAATATTTAAATTATTGAATCTCCGGATCTGCGAATTTCCTCTAATTTACGAGTTTTCACACCTTCTCGACCATTGTTACGTATCTTGGAAATACTCTTGGCGTTTCTCGATCACTGCTATGACTAGCCTAACAAAAACAATATTTTCGTAAAACACGGAGAAAATGTACACAAGCCCAGCAACTATACCAACAACAACAACTCATCGACCGCTTGTACGCTTGTATCACCGTCGCGTTGACGAACCTACGTCGCGTTTAAGCATTTCACGCGTAAACGAGCAACGAAAAGAAAGCAAAACGAAGCGAGGTCGGTCGACAATCGGCGTACAAGCGCACGCAGATGTACTTGCGCGAAAAGAGTAAGAGAGTTGCCCTAACCGAGCCGTAGAAGATACGATAAAAGAGTGAGCAGCGAACCGCTGCATGATAACGCGTCTCGACGTGACTTCGGCTCGTTCGTAATACATTTACCAGTGAGATACGTTGAATTTCTTCGTACGTACTAGAAATATGTTTATGTCACCCTCTTTTCCCGGTGGTACGGGCAGCCACCGCGGCAACGTGCACGCAGCAAGAGGTTATTTTTGTTTAGTCTGCCTCTTCCCTCCTAAACGGTTGCTACTGCATACGGTTTATACATATGTAGGTGCACACCACCAGCCGAGTTGAATTATTTCATCGCCACCGAATCGTCACGTTTGGTTATGACGTATAGAATTATACTGGGCGTTGCTCTACGATCGTGTAAGAACATTAATTATTACATTGGCGAGTGAAAGTCGCGTAGCCTTGTAATGTGACCGAAATTTTGTCTCTTAGAGCTCATCGACCTTTCTAACGCCTTTGAAAACCTCCGCAAGCAAATAGGTCGCGACGTTAACGTGGCATCGCGTTATCAGCAGTCAATTGAAAGATTAAGCTTCTATGAAGTTTGCGTACTCGAATAACGCGTTCCAGTAATAAACGAGCTTTGTTCCGAAGAAATTCCAAATTGATCGTTTGTTTGTTTCGAATCAGCTCGTCGTATTTTTTCGTATTAGCTTGTCCCAAAAGTTTCTTTCGTGTCATTAGGAAATAATAATAGACGCGCAATATTTTCTGTTTCGACGCGAACGAAACGTATCCTACGATAGCTAGAGGACGACTGAAGGAAGTAGCTGCGTACAGGTAGCGAAATACACTTTTGGGACAACCTAATAGTAACGGAAACAGTAACTAAATAGTAACAGTATTATAAATCGTGGACGAGGGGCCTGGGGGGTGTCAGGCGAATTATAAACACGCGGTTGCGGAACATGTGGTGGGGCTAAGACAAAAGACGCGAGGCTAAGACAAAAGACAAGCAGTTGCTAAGGCATAAAAACGAATTAACAGTTATCGTGAGTTGAGAAGTCAGGGAATGCGAATTGCGTTGTCGAAAGAGTTTTGCTAGCGTTGCCGAGAGAACGTTGGGTCCGTGGTGACGACAGTTGCAAATTAACGATCTAGTTGTCTTAATTATAATACGTTATTATGATTAGTTCACGTTAAACAACCATCGTTTCCTGTTTAATCGACATCTGTTTAATCCATTTATTGTAAATAAACTAATTGTAGTAAAAATCCTACAATAACGTACTGTACTATCGAATTATATTTTTTCACCTAATAGTATAATCTTATTTATGCCGGATACTCTCTACTCAAGAGGTTAACGATCGACGACGATGGAAGATCGTCTCGGATCAACGCACGGATCCTCGAAGCGGTTCGAAAGAGCTGCGCGCAGAACTGTGAGCAAAATCGATGTTCCGGATCACGCGAGAGAGACGCGCATAAAACGCAAAAGCCAGGGGAGAACTCGCGTTCAGATGACGTTTGATTCCCGTGTCGTTCTTTTCACGATAGCCAGGGGAATACGAGTTGGAGTACCGCGTGACTAGTAACAAAGAGCACGGGAATACTCGTGATTACGGGGACCAATGACAGCCACGAGCATTACAAACGATTTAGAAGTGTTCGTTACAGTGCAGTGCATTGATTTAATCCGCTGGCCTCGTCATGGCGAACGAGATTTCGCAGTTTCGCTAATTGCACCGTTCGAGGAATTCTAAACGTTCGAGAGGACCTTTCGTAGTTCACCCATGGCTGGAACATTGTGCATTTCATCGACAGTTTCGTTTTCCAATTACAATTGCACTCGATTCGATTAGGCGAACCGCTATATGAAGAATCGAATATAGTAGGTTGTCCGAAAGGTTTCTTTCGTTTTATGACGAAACAATAGACGCACGATGTTTTTCGTTTTATATTATTTTGTCGAATTACGTACGATACGTTTTGTTCCGTTGAGATAAACACCGCGACATTTCGCAGACTTGCTTTCACGTTTGTACGAAGGTGCGTTGTTGTAAAAAAACAGGTTTGCGAAAGAAAGACACTCTCTGGACGACCTAATAAAATATATGCAAGCAGAGGCAATTCGACGAGTGTTTTCGTATTATTTATTCCGTATTGCGGTGAACTAAAGTTGTAATTCTACGGGAGCTTGAGAAAGTTTATGTCTCTATAGGGTTCAGAAATAACTATGATCGATGTCTTAAGATAGTACATAGAATTGTTTGGAAGTTTTATATTTTATAAGTAACCACACAATATTCAGTGGAATCGTCTGAAATACTAATTACATACAGGCTCGAGCAACCATTCCATTATTTTATTTTATAATTAAATTTATTATTAGGTTGCTCGAAAAGTTTCTTTCGTTTTATAAGAAAACAATAGACGCACAACGTTTTTTTTATTTTATATTAATTTATCGAATTATGCACGAACGTTACACGAATAGAAATAGAACGAAATGGATCTCACCTAATTCGATAAAATAATGTAAAACAGAAATTGTTATTCATCTATCATCGCCTTATGAAACGAGAGAAACTTTTCAAACAACCTAATATATTACTCAATTATTTCGCTATTCACCGTATACTACTTTTATGCGAAAATTATATTTCCTATAAATATCTTGCAATTTGTACGAACATCTTTAGATTTCTTTTCAATTTTACCAATATAGTAATAACGTCGTGTAATTACAAGTTTTTACAAGTATTTATATAGCTTTATTATACATATCTGTACGTGTTGTCAGTGGAAAACAGCCAAGAGACTATCGGACATAGGACAGCCGCGGATGACTACTGGTCGATGGCCCAGTACTCTGCACTTGGTACCATTTTCCTACTCTGCCCGACGCACCCTTTCTCTGTCCCTTTCCTACCCTTTTTCGCTGCATTCGCCCCTCACTCACGCGGTAGTGGGATAAAGAGGGGACAGGGAGAACGGATTAAATCAAAGGGAGAAGGGTCTGACGCGGCATCGGTGTCAGCGCATCAGGGTGTTTTCAACTGTACGTACACACACACACACACACACAAGCTTGCCTGGTTAATGGGACGCGTGGAAACGACGCGACGCGTGCCTGGTTAATTAAGGGTTTGCAAACTAATCGCCATTTCCCGGATATTTTTGCTTCACGTTCGTGCGACCGGAGCACTTGAATTTTCTTCCTGAATTTTGACACCGTAATTCAAATTTCGTTTGCCAGCCAGCAAAAGACACCTATTAATTATCGTGCTGCGATATATTATAACGTGTATTAATTACAATGTTGGTCAAACATAGTACTCGTGTGTCCCTCATTTCGGAAATTTCATTTCCTGTTTGTTGGCAAATTGATAGAACGATAAAAATATTAATACAACGAGAAGGTAGATAGCGTGCGCAGCATAAATCTCGTTATCATAGCTAAGTAACATAATGATATTCTAACACGGTATACGAAAGTGAATTAAACGAAGCAAATTAAATCAGGAATTATAGTTGAAATAAGATTTAGAAGGTATAGATACGTAAGTAGACAAGACAATTATCGAGTTAAATTTTAATAATTTAAACTCGAACAGCGATAACGTTTGCCTGACGATAATACGAAATGGCGTAAGCATAAATTGGGGTTATACATTTTCGCAAAAGTTGTTTCTTTAGCTTTTTTTTTATCCATATCACTGTCACTTTCGACGTAGCTCCGAACGATCTGTGTCAAGGGATTAATTCACAAGTTGATTGATTAATCTTGGGAATTCTATCTGTAGACCGGGGCGACCTAATGGAAAAAGTGCTTAACAAGTTGTGCTTGTAACTGGTCGAAGAAAAAAGTTAATCGACCTATAGGCTGACAGAATCGATTATTGAAAATGTAGCAGAAAATATCGATATTCTATGGAAAAACATATAGCGTAAGTACAAGAGCAACGAATTAAATTTGATTAATTTTTGCTATGAATAGAATAATTCGTTCGATAGAAAATAAGAGATTTTCCCTACGACGTATTATATCAACTCTCCGTTTGCAAAGTAGGTCATTGACGATTCAGGATATCTATCTTTGAATTCTCTTCGCTCTTTCGTAGCTTTTACTTTTATCGAAAAAAATGCCAAGTATTTGACTCAACGCGAGATTACATTATAATACGATGTAACGGAAAGATTGACGAATATTTCAGAATTTCTGCATATTTTTTAAAAAATTGAAAAAATAATTTCAAAAGTGGGATTTCGAAGAATCTTATGAAAGACCACTTTCCTTCGACCATAGCGGAAACAAAGAATTAAATAATCCACGAATAATCGACAAGGCTCGAAAGTGCAAAAATTTAAGCTATCGAGAAATATTCCATTTACGACAGAACATCAAAATCAGCGGAATTAGTAAACGAAAAAATTCCACAGAAATGGCCAAAGATTATCAAAAACGTATCTTTTCGAATAAACAAACATGCGTCGATGTATAGAATTAAAATACACGGTTTTTAGATAGCGAAAAATCAAGTTTCCTAATTGTCCGGTCACTGAATCCAACATCAAATAAAAAAATCTCAACTCCTGAAAATATCAAAGACAGCGTTTCAGAATCTGCCTGTCCCCCGCCATAACAATAAAAATAGATCGTAAGAAATTCGTGGAATTCCAAAGTCCACCTCGAACGATTCGGCACTAAAAATTTCATTAAACGACTAGGGAGGTTTCGAAATGGTAACGCGTGCTCCTCGTCACGCCACACCATGAAACTCGTGTGTTTCGTTGCGTGTGAACGTGAACCTTAATGTGGCGCGGCGCGGCGTGTGGATCACAACGTCATAAATTCGAAGGCAGACAGGGCCGACACGTCGCTTCAGCGCGTAGAACGTCAGCGACAATGACGCAACACCAGAATGGTAGGGTCGACGAACCCGGCTTCGAAATTGTGTCACGTGCTTCCCACTACAGATTACAGCCTAGACACTCCATTAGACGGCCGCGCGGAAGAATCCCTATTGATAAAAGGCGGTAATTAGGCCGAACATCCTGTTTCGCTTTGCGTACACGCGTCAGCGACTACGTACACGCACCTAACACGCCATTAGATCGAACAACCAACCAGTCCAATCACCCGAGTTCTCTCCACTCGCACTTTTTCTAGATATAGCGCGGTAATTAACATTTACATAAATCGACAATTAATGCCAACGGGATTGGAATTTCCGGACTGTCGGATCGAGGCGACTCGCCAGGAACGTTTCGACTATCGTTGGAATTCCGTAGAATTATCCACGTGTTTCTCAGTGTCGACGATGTAGGAGATTTCTCGAGACAGGCTTTTTCTTTTAGACATCGATCACGATAGAATCGTCGTATTGCGATTTCGAATAAAAGAGACGATATCCAACGCGTGCTGTTCTATATATTAGAGTCGATGGTTCCGAATTTGTATCGATCTTTGGTAGTTTGAAAATGTATGTGATACGATGAATCAGTAACCTCGTTACGTGTTTTTCGAGTAACTTTCTGAAACGAACAACTCGCTTTCGGATGGAAGAAAGTTACAAACGTGGGTAAATTTGTTTGCACGTATAACAGATTTTTTCTCTGTTTCATTTCTCATGTTTCATGTTTATGTGTACATTGTTGGAAAAATATTTTTCTGATGAACGACAATGAGGTGAAACGTTAAAGAAAGAGAATCGCAGATGTAGTTATATTTAATAATGGTTACGTTACAACTTTCATCAGCTTGATTTTGCACCGTAGATTTTGCACGGTAAACACGATACATCATCGAGTTTGGTTTTTCCTATATCCGTGGTAAGTCAATCGTACTCGCAGCGTGAGTTTATCGCATTAATTCGGAATAGAGACAGCAACGTTGTGATATCTCACGCTATAACGTAGGTAGAGGCACCCAGCTTGCCCATCACGCACGACCATCAATTCTCTCGGGAATTATTATTCTCAAAGAACTACCGTAACGTGCCAACTCCGCGGCAATTCTTTACCGAATGATTAGGAAAAATGACTTCTCGTACACCTAGTTCGCCCTCTATCGCGTGTTACCCATTAACCAAGCTACTTGAGGATCCTTAATTAATCATAATACCTGGACAACCATATGTTTCCAATTTATCTTGCGACTAATTACATTCGCCTAGAAAATGTATATCCAGATAATTAAGTTATTTCTTTACGACGTTCGTCGAGTTTCGCTCAAAGTTGTCTTTCGTTTCAACTTACACAATGGATCTAAGAATAACCTAAATCTAAAATGTATTAGGCTGTCCGAGAAGTTTCTCTCGTTTTATAAAGAAACAATTTTAGTTTATTGAATTATGCACGAACGTAATGATAGAAACAGAACGAAATGGACCATACGTAATTCGATAAAATGATATAAAACAGAAATTGTTGATCATCTATTATCGCCTTACGAAACGAAAGAAACAACCTGATACAACAAACACATCGTACAATTACGAAAATTTTTCAATCGGCATACGTTCTGTAAAATTTAACGCGTTAACAATATTATTAATAGAAGATTCAATATAGATACATAGTAACATACACACGAATGATGAATGACGAATTAAACGTCTAAATAAGCATTTGTCCCTTAATACGAATCTCTTTGATATAAATACATTGCATCGGATAAGTAGGAAACCAGAAGATCAAATAAATACTGAGATAAAGACAAGCTACGCGATATCACGGAAAAATGACCAAATGTAAGATCGTAAAGAACTAGCTTGACCGGAACAGTGAAAGTATCCGAGAAGCCTCAAACGTTTTAATCCACTGTGGACTCTGCAGAACCAGTACTCGAAAAGATCATCTCAACTTTTTCCGCCCATTTATCAGCTACACCTCTTCATCCTCCACACGCGCACGATAATCGCGTGCAGTGACAAACAAGGTGTCCGAATTAACCGGTAGCTCGTCTTCCCACCGCTTCTCAGCCTAACGTATCCATCCAACACATGCGCAAACCCGCGTACACAAACCGTATCCAACGAGATTACGTATATTAACGAACGAGAAAGCGCTCTAACTCTCCGGTTAGCTCGTTTTATTTTTCCTTTCGGCCGGATTCTCGTTCGGCATGGCTGAAAGGTATTTCCTTGGTTCCGGAAGTCGCATTATTCCTCCTGGCTGGAGGCGAGGGCCGAGTGGAGTCTGCCGGTATTATAGGGCCGGTACATATAGTTCGCTGTACAACAGTCAGTCAATACTTTATAGCACGAACCAACTTCCCATCTCCCTTCTCGTTGTTTCTCTCTCTCTCTCTCTCTCTCTCTATTTATCTCTCTCTCTCTCTCTTTCGCCCTTCGACGTCCCTTTTACACCCCTTCTTCTTGCCCACCCTTCTCGATCCCATCCTCATCCTTCCTAGCAAGAAGAGAGAGAGAGAGAGCTAGAGAGAAAGAAAGAAAGGGAGACAGAGAGAGAGAGAGAGAGAGCTAGAGAAAAAGAAAGAAAGGGAGACAGAGAGAGAGAGAGAGAGAAAGAGTGAAGGGTACCAAACCCCGACGTCGTTTTCCTCTCGTCCTTTCTTCCAGCACCGAGGGCAAATACGAGCGCGCGACGGTTTCTACGATCTCCGATCGGTCTCTCTGTAGCGGTGCCTCGGCAATATCCCTCGTATACAGGGTGTCTGATGGTAGAATCAGGTAAGAAGTGATTCTTCGTAAAAAAGGATAAGAAGAAAACGTAGAACGAGGTTTCAAGAAATTTCAGCTGTAGATCTTAACTCGGCAGAGTTTATGATTAATTTTATTACATCGAGTATTCCAAGAACAAAGAGAAATATCGATAGGCTAATGTAAGACTACGATATGGTTCATTGATTTAATTCGCACAGTTCGTTTGTATGGAATATTACAGTAGGCATTTTCAATAGTTTCCACGTTAATGCATGAAATAAAATAAATCTTCAGTCAAATACGATAAGAATCGACGAGAAGCATTAGGTTGTCCGGAAAGTGTCTTTCTTCTACAGACACGTACTTTACAACGACGCACATTTATACAAACGTGAAACCCAATCCGTCGAACGTTGCGATCTTTATTTTGATAGTAATATTTTTAGAATAATATAAAACGAAAAATGTTGTGCATCCATTATTACCTTATAAAACGAAAGAAACTTTTCGGACGACCTAAGATGATAGTAAATAGCAAGTTTCGTATGACAACATTTCATCCTACATTATCGACTTAATTTTTCACGAGGTATCATCCCTTGTATCGTCAGTTACCAGACCACCCTGTATATCCCTTCCAGCTCCCTGGAGGGAAGGACGAAGAAGAAACGTGAAACGTAAAGCGACGAAGGGCTGCGAATTTGCAGCGGCGAGCTTCAAGTGCATTGCCACCCTACGAATAAAATGGGAAAAAGCGTCGTTGCGTGTCGCCCGTAACTTCGCTATTTTCCGTCCGTGACGAAAAGACCACGAGTATCGGAGACCTGGATGCAGCTGCTGCCTGCCCCTGCACCCGATCATACTATTTTACTACTTTCGTTTCCGTCATCTGTTCCGCTTTTAATCTGCGATTCGCTAAGCTCGTAGCATTCCTTTCCGATATTGGAATATCTCGCTGTGTATTTATTGTTTTACAAGTTGGCCGTGTGATTAACAGCGTATTACGTACACGCGTGTCTATTCGCGTTGGAAGATTTTCTTAGACGCTTTAGAACATGGTGACTCTTGTTTCGAAAGAAGGTGAGGCAGAAAAAAGGATCGATTTAGTTAGAGAATTGGCGGTGTGGCTTGACAAATTCGATTAATTGGTCGGCTAGACTGATCAATCGAGCTGTTTAGGTGGCGAGTCCCCTTTGTCCTTGATTCTACTACCCTTAAAGTTATTCCCGTCTATTCCGCTGACTTGTACGTTACTATGGTTTCCATAGCTTCGAACGACGTACGTTGCAAAAGGTGGAAAATTTGTATTTCCACGACGACGAATATCTCGTTGAACGAATAGAGTCGACGAGAACGCGGAATTATTATCATTAGGTAGGTACCGTGCGTTGCTGAAAAGAAGACTAAGGCACAGGGGTAAGAGAGGTACTGCTCCGTATTGTTCACTGTGGCGCGTTGCTGCATTGTTTTATTTGTATATATACTTATCTTCATGATTGCGTTGATACAATGCTTCGTACAACCAAAAATACAACAATGCTCCTTACTACAATTTCCTTATAACACCTCTTTTGCTTACAGTATCGATTTCGAAGATCCCAATACCTGACTATTTCCCGCTACAAATTTTATCGATACAAATTCCAATATTGGACCATCTTCGTCTGAAATAATTAAAACATTTACTTTTTTTCTTTTTTTTTTTTTAGCGAATCGGTCTATCGGTCCAAGTCGCGAATCTCTTTATCTCACTACCTGAGAACCTAGTCCTGTCTATCGCGAAGATCTCTACGTTACGCAATTTCCTACGGCTTCGAGCAGTATAAATCCGAATCCTTGGAACGTTTCGTCTGAAAGTAACGATAAAATCTTTTCTTTTAACGATTCAGCAAAGATTTAATCGGGAAAAGTTTGCAAGCGCTAGAAGAGAAGCCAGTGTTCCTTCGACCGCGGCAGGGTAAATCGACGAGAGGCGAGTATCTAGGTCTGTGTAACGATTTTTAGAGTCCCGACCCCTCCGACAATCGTCCAGCCCATAAAAAACTTGAGGCACCCCACAGTCAACGCGCTGCGCCAGGGTTTCCATAGCGACCAAAGCCCTTTCGCGCCCCTCTGTCGTTGACCTATACCTACGCCGAGCTACCCTTAGAATCATGCTTGCCCTAAATCTATTAGACGAATTCAAAGATACTTTCACCGGTTGGAAATATCACGCCCTAACGAAATAAATCACGGGTGGAGCCCCGGCTGAGCCAAATGAGAAGAAGCGTGTCATTGCATACACGGAGGGAGGGTAAATTTTATATTAGGCGTTGCAACTAGAGAGCACAGAGGTCGTGTAACCGGCCGTCTCTGTCTTCCAGATTGATTGATATAACTGGATGTAACTGGTGCTCGTCGTTTTCACGCTCGATCCGGTTTATCGACGCGGACAAATTAGAGACACGATGTACCTGTACATACACACGCACACCTCTTTCGTTCGGTGCAATTTCCAAGTATGAATTAAATATCAGCGGGGAAGAGTATGATGTATCACAGCCAGCACGTTATTTGCACTGAATAATTTAGATCGCACAGTTTACGCAGTTACGTGTCGCAAATAAATGACTGTTGCAACTGGTTTCGGTTGTCAAGTTTGGCGTATTCCGTGGAACGGAAGAATTTGTCCCGACGACGGCTCAAGATAGTTTAAATTAGTATCTTTTTATTATTCTTTTATTAGCAATGTATTAGCATATATGTATACACGTTTACATGCTCGCAGGTATTAGAATTGGAATTAAAGCGCATTGCGATTTTGTGGAGGGCGCGATAATTAGATCAAACTATTAGGAAGATTATTGGCAGGTCAAAATTTTCTATTCGTGGAATATAACGTCCAATTGTGAGGTGTAAGAATTTGTGGAAGTTATTCGAAAGGGTTACACACGACAAATTAAGGATCACATCGTCCTGTCTTAAATCTCATTGGAAACGTTTTGAACGAATTAGGTAAAAGAGAACACCTTTATACGCCAGATTTATAGGATTTCTATAGAGCCAAAGTCAGAACGAATTTCTCAGAATCAACGTTTCACGCGTATGAAGAATTCTTATTCTTATTGTTTTACGTAGAATCATCTGCTTCCCGATTTACCATCGCGAACAACCTGTGTATTCTTATTCGCTGAAAACACACATACACGCGCATAATTGTAAAAAAGACTGAACAGATCCGAGAAGAAAATTACACTGTACTCGCTTGAGAAAGCTTTAATCTCGTTCGCCCCCTTAAGAAGCCTTTAATTTCGACTTTCGCTAATAAAAGCGAAAATAGTTAAGCGAGGAGAATGGTTAAAACAAGGCCAAGTATCCAGTTCATAATTCAGTTCGTAATTCACTTTTAAAGATGAACGGAGCCGTGGGTCGCAACGAGGGGCCATTATCAAGCGTCGTCGGTCGTCGAGGGAAATTTAGGCGTACGACGAGAAAGAAAAGAAATCGGAAAGAACAGCCAAAGAAGAAGAAGAGGAAGAAGAAGAAGAAGAAGAAGAAGAAGGAACAAAAGTTGGTCTCGCACAATCCAGAAAGAAAGAGAGAGAGAGAGTGTGTGTGTGTGTGTGTATGAGAGAGAGAGAGAGGGAAAAGGGACAGGGAGTGAAGCCAAGCGAAGAAGTACGCCGACATCAGACATGCAGCGCCGACAAAAAGAAAAACGACCAAGAAGACGAAGAAAAAAAAAAAGGTGAGAGCCGCGGAATCGTAAATCGAGAATTAAGTATGACGGCGAGCGGTAAGACGTATATAAATTTTCCTTGCCGATGAATAATAAATGGCGGGGAACCGGGGAATACAAGAGAGGGAGAGACAGTACGAAGTAGAAACCCGCGTGAGCGAGCCGCGGAGTGTGCGTGTTCGGAGCTGAAGAAGGGCGAAGAGAAGAAACGAGATGGTGGTGAGAGGGATAGTGAAAGAGGTAAAGAGCCAAGACAGAGAGGCAGACGGGCAGAGAGCAGAGAAAGGAAAGGGTGTGCTGACGAGAGAGATTCGAAGGAGAATGAACGACAGAGAAAGGGAGAAAAAAGGAGGAAGAAACGAGGATGAGAGTAGAGAGAGGAGAGAGAAGAAGGAGCGAACGAAAGGACGTTAACCCTTTTCTTGTTTCTCTCCAGCCCATCTCTCCGTTCCTTCTCATCGCAGGAGTGCTCCTTTCCGCAGGAGAGTTACCTACTCTTTCTCTTTCTCTCTCCCACCCTCTCTCTCTCTCTCTCTCTCACTCTCTAACGTTTCAGTCACTTTTTCCACCTCCCGATCTTTTCTCTTTCCAACCTTCTCTCCGCGATTCCGTTCGTTGTACCAGGTCGCCTTTGTGCCACCCGCTTCTCCCTTTCTCGCTCACTTGTTCCATCTTCTTTACACTTTTAAGGGACTCCTTCTTTCTCTCGCCAACAGTCTCTCGCCCCCGTTCGCTTTCTTATTCTCCCTTCTCGACGAGGGGAGAACAAAAATTACGAATCCGCGAGGCATTTGTCGAGAGCCACAGCTCGATCGAGGGGTTTCACCCGGCCGTGCTCTCGCGCCAGCCGTCACGTTTCAACCACAGCGAAAATGTTTAACCCTTGCGTTGTCCGTCACGAAACTACGACGTGCGGATTTTTCAAGTATTTTGAACCGATGGTTTCGATCTTTAGTCGAATCTTAGATTCGCAGCTTTATCAAGCCCCGGTTCGTACCATTGGCTTACAGGCGAGTGACGAAAATTTGGTTTCAATTACTTTCGTACAATATTATCGGGTCAAATTCATGATAGTATTTCTCTGACTTAACGATCAAGGAGCAAAATTTGCTCAAACTTGATAAAGAACAAGGAGAAAGTTCGTTATATACGACATAGAATCTATGACAAACCATACAAACGCTGAGAGACGCTGGCAACTTCTACGTTTAAATCGGAAAACCGTCCCCTTTCTTTCGACACTTTTACAATTCCAAAATTACAGTTTCAAAATGGCAATTTTTATTTTTCATCGAGTTAGACGTTTAAATGGCGCGTGACAGAATCTCAAGAAGACACCCGCGAGGCATCCATCGTCGTCCAAAGTAGCAGGAAGATGCGAAGCTCGATGATCATCGGTTAGCGATTAAGATTCGTAGATTACGAAGTGAGAACACCTCTGTGAAAGTAACGGGGTTGAAAGATCGCGCGAATCTTAAAAATAGCATGGTCCGGGTCCGTGGCCATAAATCAAATTTACATTACTGTCTTTAACGATACAGTTTACGCGGTGTGCACTTTAGCTCTGGAAAGAGAACGACCCCGAGAAAGGACCCCCGGTGAATAATTACCGCGGAACGAAAGCGCAAATAAATCTGCATCAGTGGGCGGGAAAAAGGCGGTGCTCGCGTTTCGCAACGCGCCGCGGGATCGCACGTGAAATTCCTGGGACAGTTTGCATATTTTCGCGTGACCGTATACGGGAGACGATGGAGGCCGAGGCTTGGTTGCTTCAGCGTGGGAATGGGAACCAAACTTTCAGACGGTTGTAATTATTAGAACCAATTTGTCCGCCTAATAACACGTCATTATACTATTACAAAGTCGTAAAGATAATCATCGTGTCTACCCGGCTTTGCCAATCTATTGTTTCACGGCCTAAAGGTTCCTCTCTCTTCTTCTATTCCAGGAGATTCGTCGTTAAAGATCGTGCGTGCACAGTGCACGCGTAACGCAGCCTCCGTCACAGATTATCTGGCACGAATCGATCAAGATCAGTTACGTTGCAACTCTACGTCGCTCGATTTTACAACAAGAAGGAAGGATTAACGCGAGCAAAGTGGGCGAATTAAATCTTTGAATAGTGGATAAAATAATTTGAACACGATGCAAAGGTACGTTCATCTGGTTTAGAACTCTTTGAGAACATTTTTCGAGAAGTCTTTTTGAAACATTTTGATCTCTCGTATTATTATTACTCCTTCGTAGATTTCTGAACGTCTTACGATCTTTCGCAATCGTCTCGTATATGATACAAAGACAAAAAAAAAAAAGAACAAATATCGGGGTCGTTGAGGATGCTTATCCTGGTATAACATGGGTTAAAAAAGCAACGTTACGTTATAGTCGTACACATATACGGTTCGGTACGTATAATTGGAGTTGAGGATCGTCGCGTGATGGCTAAACTCACAACGTGTGTATCTTGACGAATTCAACGGCGCGAGAATAGCGCGAAACGTTTAAAATAAAGTCGCCGCGGCGGTAAATTTATCGTTTCGAACGGGAAATCTGTATACCCGTCCCTTGGGATCCGCGCGTCGCGTCGCGCGATGAAAACCACTAAAATACCGGACTGGAATTCGTACGCGTCTCCACGCAAACTACCACGAAAACTACCTGCCCTCCTTGTCACTCACGTGTCACTTCTCTATAGCGGTGAAAATAAGGTCGGGTTTTGGAATACCTGACCGGTTAGTCAGACCATTTAGTCATTCCTCTTATACCGGGTACCCGGTATCGCCACGCTCACCAGAACTCGCCTTTGGGAACTATCCAGATCACGAATTAGCTCGTAAAAAAAACGCCTCGAGGGTTACAGAAGCTCACCGAAATAAACACGTTAAGTAACGACATCGGAATACACCCGGAGACTGTACGTTCGCGTGCAACCCGCGTTTTCACACGATGAATTTCGCATACATATTTCCGCAGCAAGCAACAGCGAGTCGTCTTTGGTGGAACGATTGCGCAGCAACATGTTCGATCATCTCTGTTCCATGGTGACAGAGCACTGGTTGCGAATGTTTTTACGTGTTTATTGTTCAAGACAAGATTGGGGAAAACTTCGTTTACGTGTCCTACAAAGCGAGAAATTGAAGCCAAGTCAAGATACTTGTATCAATTTCATTTAATTAGCTGGCTCGATCATCGTCTCCACGTCAACTCGTATCGTGTGAACGAAAAATTACAGATACACAAGGAATTTAATAAATAATATCAGCGTAAGTATCGGCAGGTGTCTTAACACTTACGATCGACAGTGTATGCCACTTACTATAATACTGAACTCTGTTGTTCTCAGAACACGGTGTCGTACGTAAAGTGGCCATATGAGTGCATACACACGTACATATTTAGAATTGTGAGATAGAACGTTACTTTCGTTAAGCAGACAATCGTAGAGTTACAGGTAAGATTCGCTCGATTTGTAAAACGTTCTTGTATATCTCTAGATGAGAATGGAATATTCGTATAAATTTGTTATTTATCTTACAGGAAAGTTACAAATAAATAATTTACCTTTAAACGATGTCAAGAGAGAAAGATTAAATGTAAACGGAATATAAAGGAATATGTTTCATCTATTACGAAAGAGAGGAATGGAGCAAGATAGAAAATATTGGGTTAATCGAATTAATCACGAAACACACTATCACAAAATGCATATTTCCAACGTTATATAGGTAAACCGACGATAGTGTTATCTATATTCATCGGCAGATAGATAGATCAGCGTAAAGATTTCATTTACGACAACACGCACACGGTAAATTAGGCCTGTTAGACAGACACAACGATCTCGGCTATCTTAATGCAATAAACTCGAGCAACGCGATCTTCTGACCTTGATTCAGCTGAACTACAATTGGACTAACCGCCTGTTTCTGGAATGCGGAATTAGACACGGAAATCAACATGAGAACAAGAAACAAAGGCAAAATTTTACGTTCCGATCCGATCAATTCCAAAACCAACCACCAGACTCCGATTCTTTTGTATAAATTCATGAATTTCTGAATTAAAAAATACATTCCTGAATTACTCTCTGAATTCGAGTGTATCGCACGATAAATCGTACATTATATTGCGTTCATTGTGGAAAGAAAAATTCATCTCGAGTGAAAAAGCAAGAAAAATGGTCAGTTATTGCCGCGCCATTGCTTTTTGTTACTAACATTTCTAAAATCCCCTCATAAATTCAAGATTAAAAACTATATATATATTCCAAGTCATTGAACTCTTCTATAAATTCTACGATTCTTCTTTTCCATAAATACGATGAACCAGCCGACACGAACAGTAACAGATTCTCACACCGTTAAATTTCCCACAAATTCTTCTGCGCTGTTATATAACATTTAGCGCGATATTTAACGAAACTCGATCTAAGAGAAATATATCCTACTCTTATGCGTTAGATCGATCAATCCGCGCTTTTACACGACGAATTTCGCGTACGATGACCAATATTGTTAAATTTCTTACGCACGTGCCTGTGAACATTCGCAGCCATTGTTCGTCACGCTGCTTATCGATATTATTGGAAAAGCGAGAAAAACGGGGAAGAAGGTAGCGCGAAAGTTTATAAAATCAGAGGGAACGTGGATTTTAACCACGGTGAATTTAAAGAAAGCGATACAGCTGACTTCAAAGAAGCATGAATCTTTGGTACGAGGGTGCGTTAATTAGAAGAAGCAATGAATCGTCGGACGCGGAAAAAATGGAAGAGGCACCAGAGGGAGGGTCGGAAGATAGTAAAGAGAAGGAAAGAAAAAGAAAAAAAAAAGAAAGAAAGAGCCGGAGAGACAAGGGACCGGGCAGAATCTGGGAATGTCGAAATTTTTGGCGCGTTGCCAACGCGCGGTTATCTTATTATGATCAAGCGGAATTAACGAGCTATTTATCGAGATTACACACAGCGATATGCAACATTATAATCTAAAATAAACCACCGGTCGGTTCCGCGGCTTTATCAACGCTTTTAAAGCGGCATTCGCCAAATACAGATATCCCGATGTTATTGCAAACAACGGCGACCCGACGCCTATAAAACACCGCGACGCTTCCCCAAAAAGCGGATCTTTCTTTGTACTTGGTCCGTGTGTATTCGTGAATTTCGACGTTAATGAGTGCTCGGTCTCGTTGACACGATCGTTGATTAGATTTGTTTGTTCATTGACTCGAAACGATCTCAATACGTTTATTGTCATTGCGTATCTTCGGTTGAGATTCTCAGTATATTAGAACGCGTCATTCTCTTTTAGATTAAAACGATTTTGTACACAATGGAATTTAATCGCTCAGTGGGATATGTACGTACGTACGTACGTATGTGTACAAATAGTTGTAACGAAGAATCGTTAGATATTTACAAGTAGAGCGAAAATATGTAAACATGGAAAAATTATGAATGTACAGGAATGTTGAAAATACTTCAAGTAAAGTAATATCGTAATACTCTGGGAGTGAAATCTCTATTTAGGTACAATTTCGTTTGTATCGTTATGTACATGTTTTTGCCTACAATAATAGCAAGCTGTAATTTTACGTTCTACAAGAATTACAGTTTATTCTAAATTGTTACTATACCGAATTGTAGCTAATTATCTATCGAAAAGTATGCAACGAAAAAGTCGTCAAGGTTGCTCTAAGATCTGTAATACAGAGCGAAGATGTGTATGATACAACGATGACATGAAAATTCTCGATGCACAATATACGTACACGTATGTAGGTCTTCCACGATTCAACAATCTCAACACAATGGTTACAGAAAATCTCCTGAGTTCTCGATACTCCTATTAAGAAATAATTTACGGTAGAATAATTCCCAAGATTCCTATTAAAAACTATCTGCCAAAAACAACGGTAATTTACAAAGACAATAATGCAAACTATAATATTGGGTTGTCCGAAAAGTGTCTTTTACAACAACGCACCTGTATACAAACATGAAACCTAATCTGTCGAACGTTGTGATCTTTATTTTGATAATGGATCATACGTAGTTCGATAAAATAATATAAAACGGGAAATATTGTGCATCCATTATTTCCTTATAAAACGAAGGAAACTTTTCGGCCGACCTAATATGTCCAAGAAAAACCATCCAAATCCCAAGATCTGAAAGACTCGGGGAGAAATTCAAGGCTGATCCTAGAGCAAGGATCTCGCATCCATCGAGCTGAGAGCCGCTTTCCCCGATGGTAGGTTTACGCGGAACGAAGCGTATAGGAAGATTGACGAGGAAGGTACAAAGTTGGTCGTGGCGAAGGGCGACGCAGAAGGGCAAAAAGAGGAGGTGGCGAAGAAAACGGCGTGATATCGCCGTGGATTCGGCCGTGTTGTTCGCTCGTCCCATTCGCTCGGACGGACAAGGACACGATGAAAGCGGGCCGATGTGTGCGACAAGGTAAGGGAGCGAGACGAGCATGCCGAGAGAAGAAACGAAGTCGGCGGTCGGTCAGTGAGCGAAAAGAATAGCTGGCTGATTCATACGCGAAGTCACGAGCCGTACGTCGTACGCAGCCGGCGTACGGTCGTGCAAGCGTAATCAAAAACACACGAGATGCGCACGTCTCTCACGGCGAGCTTGCCTTCTTCTTCCACCTCTTCTTCTTCTTCTTCCACTCCCTTCTTCATCAAGGTAGGCTTCGCACGCTTTTATACTTGAATCCTTCCTTCCTTTCGCCAACGACGCTTCGAGTTAAGTTTGTATTGTAACACGGCGAACGTGAACTATTATTTACATAATATCGTTTGGAGTAACCGTTGTTATTAGCAGGTTCTAACAGTAAGTTGGAGTAACTTTTTGATTAAACAAGCAATTGGTGTTTATAGGTAACTTTAGGTAATTTATACCGACGATGAATCAAAACTAATTTATACGATCGAATAATTCTTAAATTTTGTAGCGGTTGAGAAATATTTACATCTCGTCAGTTTCAGCTAATTGTTTCTTCGTTATTTCCTATTTACTGTCAATTCTACGATACATGGTATAACTGTTGAATTATAAGTCGATTATCAATTGTGCGAAAGTTACGTGATTTCAATATTTGTAATAAAAAATAATACGTATAATATGCGAGCAATAGATATTATGATAGTACAAGTACTGTTTTTCGATATCATTGAATAAGATCAAAAGCAAAAGTACATAATATGCTGCTCCAAAATGAGAAGAGAAACGTGTTTACAGGATATGCTCTCTTTTTATCCCGCCCTGCATCCCTTCCTTCCTTCAAAGGGTTCAAACGAACGAAAAGCTTAAAAAGGCAAAACTCGTCAAAAGGAAAGCGAAAAAGTAGTCACTATACGAACAAACAACGATCTTTTCCACGCGTATGGGTACAGTGGATGCGTACTCGAATCAACTTGATGTTTTGACGAATGGAACGTTCGAGGACTGCAACGTACACGCTCGTTCAAAATTTATGTATCATACATTTATACATTACTATACAATATTATACATATTATACATTTTAATTAATAATTATAATAAAAATAATAAATCTAATGGTTGTCTCAAAAGTTTCTTTCCTTTCACAAGGAAACAATAGATACGCAACATTTTTTATTTTACGTTATTTTACTGTTCCATTGGCAGACAGAATGGATCATACGTAGTTCAATGAAATAATATAAAAGAAGAAATGTTGCGCGTCTATTATTTTCTTACAAAATGAACAAATCTTTTAAAACAACCTAATACATCGCGGTATTGAGTTCATCAGGTCAGAACGTCAATTGGCCGGAATACGCATCCATCGTAACCACAGCCTAAGACCTAAAACGAAAGGACCCAGAACGAGTAGAACACGAGGTCATAGTGAGACGCGCGAACACAAGCGGCACGAGACATCACGGAGACGAAAGCGAGGTAGAAAGACTTGGAGGGCGAAGGGAGAGGGCAAGGAGAAAGTGGCCGCACGGTTAGAATAGTTAAAAATAACCTGACCAAGGGTCCTGCGTCGAGCTTCGGTTCCTGTAAACATGTCCATGGGGAGAGGCACGGCAAAAGAAGCAACGCGAGAGACACGCGGCTCGCGTGTAGCCTCCGACAGAAAGAGACGAGCCGAGCCGGCCACGGGTCGGAAACTCTCTTTGGTGGTCGGAACGAGAGAGAACGCCTGTGCGTAGAGACGCAAAGAAAAGAGGAGAAAAAGGAGAAGAAGAAGAAGAAGAAGAATAGATTTCGTGGTACTCACGTGCTTCCATAGAGGTATCTTGACTCGGTGGTGGTAACTGTGTGGTCGTCGGCGACGTGTTCGTGGTCCTTGCCGTAGTCGACGTAGACGATGAGCCTTTGACTTCTGTTACCGTGACCTTGACCTGTTCTTCGCCACTCTCGGCCTCCTTGTCCTCGCTCGCCGCCTCTTTCGGCCTCGAGCGTGTCCTTACGTTTCCAGCTCCCGGCTCCTCATCTTCAGGATACGACCACGCTGACATCGGCCTGGCGACTGTTGTGGTCCACTCGACGACACCACCACCACCACCTTTGACCTCACCACTACTACGGTCCCCCGCGAACGCGAACCTATCCCTGTCGTCTTTACGAGACGAGATATCTACCTCTACCACTTTTTCTTCGTCTTTAGCCTTCCTGTTGCGTCTACCAGCGGATTTACCCGAATTTACACTTTCGTCGTCCGATAATCTAGGCACAGTTCGATGAACCAAACGAAACGACGTGTTAGTCCAAGGGACTGGTAGTACCGTAGTTACCGTAGTCGCCGTTTTTGCTGTTCTTCTTGTTAACGTCGTCGTCTTCGTAGTCGTCTTCGTCGTCGTCGTCGTCGTCGTCGTCGTCGTCGTCGTCGTCGTCGTCGTCGTCGTCGTCGTTGTCGTTGTTGTTGTTGTTCCCGTGGTCGTCGAACGATTTTCGTTCGATAAGGTATCACCGACAGCGTCCTCGAAAGCCAACGATGATAACGTTGAGTCACTGCCAGTTGTTTCGCTCGCGGTAAAGATAATACCGCCTCGACGAATTTCTGGTTCGACTCCGTCGATATGAATCGAAGATGGTTCCGTGTTACGAGGACGAAAAAATCTCGTAGCCAATTGGTATGGTTCGACGGGGCTTAAAGAGGATGATCCTCGATCATCGAGCAGGCTCACTGCGGCGACCTGTCGCCGTCTCGACTTGGTCCTCTCGTGAGCCAGACCTCCTCCTCCTCTTCCTTCTTTTCCGCCTCCTTCACTTTCTTCGCCTCCTCTTCCGCCTGCTACTACAGGAGAAGAAGGATCCTTCTTTCCGATGGTATCGATTCTCGTTCGTTCCCAGGCAGAGAGCAACCGATCCCCGTCGAGACCGTTCGGGTCTTCTCGTTCGCCCGGTAGCAACGATACCTCGTGATAATCCAGTTCTCCCTTCGAGGCGCTCTCGTAGGTTGGGTTCTCCGGATGGTGATTGGAAAATCGACCCTTGTAAATGGCTCTTCGAAAGGAAGACGGCAACGACGATGATGACAATATTGATGATGATGACGACGACGACGATGAACGGTCCGTTGATCGAGGCAGAAGACGAGGAGGCGTAGCATCGAGGGACACGTGCGGATCGGAAACCACCGGTGCAGCCGTCGTCGTGCACGCTTGATTACCAAGAACACCGACGACCAGAAGAAGCAGGGGCAAACCCACCCCCGCCCCCGTGGTGACCCCCACAACTCCCGGCCTTACAACGAAAACTCGCGAGGCCGTCCAGTCCAGCTGGTTATAGGCCGATCTTGTCTACAGTGGATCCTTTGAATTGCAATATTTCCAATACACCTTCTTCTTCTCGTTTTTTCTTCCTTTTCCTCGAGATCTGTCGTCTCGCTATCCACTCCAAAATTCCTCGACCCCTCCTCCGCCTCTTCTTCTTCCTCCTCCTTCTGATCTACATCCAACCTCCTATTATCGTTCCTCCTTAGTAAAACACCTGCTCTCACCTTTATCCGGAACCAGCTCGGGCTCCGTTTGTATCGACCCGACTCCAGGTGTCTCTTTTTCTTCTTTTTCTTCTTCGTCGCCGCGACAACTGGTTCACCCACGAGATTTCGGTCTCGCATTTATCCCGTCGCGTGTCGAACGTTTCTACCGAGGTATCCGCGTCGCGCCAACTCCACCGACGATATCGCTGCTACGCGATCGCACTCCGCCATCATCGCGAGTCGTGCCGATCGTTGTCGCGAACGATCGCCGGACGAGCATTCGCGAGTACACGCGCCTCCGCTGCCCGCCCTGGCATTCTCTGTATTGTTCGTTCCTTCACCGCACTCGCGAGTTCCGATCCAACGAATTTTCGGAAAATCGACCCCAGTTATCGGTCTCCAGGAGGAATTACGACGTATCTGTAACAGATAGTAATATAGATTTGTTATTACAGGGCATTAGTCTCGCGCGATTTGTTAATTGATCTTGTTGAAAGTAATATTAATCGACTCTGCTACTTGTTAATTTCTTGGCTTCATATGGTATATACGTAAATACGCGAACTGATGTTCGATCCTCAAGAAACAAATCACTCAATTCGAATAACTTGATTTATATCGCTTAACTGTCAGGTAAGTTGGAAAACCGGTATTTCTAATATCATCAATAGTCTGTACTTTTCAATTTATGGAGTTGATCGGTAGCTCGATTAAAGAAAAGCAATTTATGATGATATGCACGTCTGTAGTTAAGGATCAAAGAAATTATTCAAATACATATTAGAGTACGTATTAATGAATTTAAAAGTCTTTTTACGAAGCTATGGATTGAAAAAAAAGCGAATAATTGGCAGCAGGTTTGTTATCATTTGTTTCCGATACATGTAACCACTCGTACATGTGTGATATGAACAGCTGCAATTTGCGACAAGAAAAAACAAAGGAGATAGATACGTAATAAATTCGATCAATGGAACGCAGAGAAACAAGCTCAAAAGTCTGTCTATACAGATACGCTTTGCTTCGTCTGATATGAAAGTACAATTGGGTGTTTCGATTATGCGTTCAGATAAAATGAAAGAAATAATTTCGAAGTGCGAAGGTAGTATAAGCGACTAGATATCGTCGATTGCGCAGAAAATCCTACGTTAAAATCTATATTATTTTTTAAGCATCTAGAAACATTAATTTACTAATTTTCATTAGAATTATGAAAAAAAAAAAATGAAAAAAGACAGGAATCTTGGAATACGAATTGTGACATCATGCCTACTCTTGCGAATTATTCGATAACAATATAGAACAAGACCCATCAAGAAGATAATAATAAAAAATTTCTCTTAAACGTTCTCAACAAAAAAAATCATCGTCGCTCTTAAAATAAGTATTCTAGCTACGTTTGATCGGCTACATTCAACGTCACTCGGTATCTTTAGTCAAAACATTAAAAATCAAATTCTCTGATTTGCACAAGACACCCTATACGTATACGTCGAAAATCGAGACTCTAACGCTAAAGATCGCTGGAACAAAGACATGGAACACACAACGGTATCAAAACGATAACGTCGGTTACGAACAAGAGTAGACGGTCACGTGATAAAAAGAAAGAGTAGCGTGCAGCATGCACTGTCTCATTCTGATCTACGAAGCCGTGACTTCTATAACTTGGTAAAATAGGAGTAAAGAAATAGTTGACGAACGGATGTCGACTCATTCGTTTCGTACCCTCGTTTCGTTTCCCCTTTACATCCCTCTTTTGTCTCTACGGTTTTGCTCGCGCGTGCAACCGACCATACAAGATACAATATAACGAGACGATGTCCAACACACGTGAAACGCGTCCCTCCCTTCCCTTGCTTTTCTGTAAGACGAGTTCTCGTGCAAGCACGCACATACAGCATAAAAATGAAAATGTTGCCCCGCGGAACGTGCACTCGAGATTTCGAGTGCTGCTTGTCGAGATCTACCTCGCATCGCGTGGATTTATTATTTATGTGGAGGATCGGTGAACTCTGTTCCCTGTGGCCCTTTACACGTAGAATATCGTGGCCCTTGGCGGTAAACGCGAATAAATATAATGGCCGCGCGAGAAGTAATTATTCTGGATGCATAGTCGGCAACAGTCGAGATAAACGCTAATCAGTATTCACGATGTTGTTGATAAAAAGAAAAACAACGATAACGATTGATATCACGTTCGTCGAGGCGACGTCATACAACGAGCTGGTGCGGAAAGTTATGCGATCCAGCTGATACACAATAACTTATAAAATAATCTACTAATAATAATGAATTAAGAGACAAGTTACCAGTTATAGGTTAGAAACGTTTATTTTGTAATTTTACAATTTTACACAAAATATGATAATTAGCTGACATGTACATAATTTGTAAAATCTACCCGAAGCCCTTCACTGGTTTCATTCGTATCAAACTTGGCGCTGTTATGCGAGAGAATCTATTAGAGTGTTTGATAAGCTGTAATTTGTAACCTGTACAATTTCATTTATGACACTAGTTCAACCGTGCCCTGATTTGCGAAGTCGCATGGGATTTAGAACTCTACTTCTTAACTTAATTAATATTCGTCTGCGTGAGTGATGCCATTAATATTTTCCTTTATATGTTCAAGGCTGACAGAAAGCAAATATGTATTTAATCCGAAAATCAAACACGAGGATAGTTTCGACCTGACATTGGTTGACAACATATTGAATTTCAAAATTGCTCTTTTGTAAAAGAAAAAGTGTCTGGTCTTCGTACATATTAAATTACATATCTACTATATATCTATAATGACTATGTATCGCGTGACTGGTCATTGTACGATGCCTTCGAAAAATCCAAAATATCCAATTTCGATGCATTAGCGGTAAAACGCGTGAATATTACTAAATATCGATGAAAAGAGAGAATCGAGGGAAGAATGTCCGGAAAATGTACATATTTACCCAGGCATGCTAGGCACCATTAAGCGCAGCATCGTAGGGAGAAATCACTAAAATCCTATTTTTATGAACGGTCGTCGGACATGAATAGTTCAGTCCACCTCTCTGCTACAGGCAAACGTCTCCTAGAAATACGCCAACGTAGAATCACGAAGGAGGAAAAGGGACGCGGTGGTTCGAGAACAGAGTGGTCTTGTTTCTACTGTCCACACTTTCCTAATGCAAAACTCGTGTAGCATCGATAGACCGTCGACATTAGCCAACGACACACCGGTGTGACTGCCGTAGATAGCCGTGTGTTTTTCCCTGGTGTTTGTTCCACGTACTTTATCGAACAGGAAATCACACAAGCGACGATAAAAGAGGCTGCCACAACACAAAGCAGCGAATGTTTGTTTACGCAGAAAACGGCGAATAGTGCTAATTATAGTCGCGGGAGCCGAAGGGAGGAAATGGTGAAGACACTATTTTTACGAGTCTCTCCCGCCAGAATATCGTCGGACGTCTGCCTCCGTCTGACACCGTAACAAAGCCAACAGACGATAAATGAAAAGCCAGTAACCTTCCTATTAGAGTCTATTGGCCGCGATAAAAATATTACATCGGCTCTTATGCGTCTGACACTTGCCAAACTTGACTAAAAATCGACCATCGATGCACCACATGTTTCGTGTATCAGCTCGCAACAGCAATTAAACACGCCATCTAAGTACGTGGAATAATTTTTCGTTGGGAGCAATAAATAGCACCTCTATTAAATCATCTGATTAATTATGATCGATCAAATGAAAAAAAAAGCTGCATGCCATGTGTGCATGAAATTAAATGGTATGATTAAAAAGTTAATGGAATTTTTTTTATTTCTATAGGACTTTAAGTGAACTACGTGTTGCGAAACACTGGACAGAAGTTTTAACTAGTTTATATGCACGTGTTAATGGGTTGGATATCGATCAATCCGCAGAATTTTTCGCAGAAAGTGAGGTTAGAACACGACACGAGCGCTCGCTTGTGTCTCGCGCGCGCGTGTCAGCGAGTGGGAATTCGCTGTTTTCATGAGGAAAAATGTGCGCGGCACGCGCGGTGACGTTCTATTTTCGAATGAAAGGCGCGATCAGGGGACAAGAACGAAAGAGAGATGCAGAAACCGGGAGAGAAAGGGAGCGAAAGAGAAACCGGCCAGCCCGCAAGGAAGAGTGAGAAAAACACGACTTGAGTGGAGGGTATGCGCGAAACGAAGAGACGTGGACAGACGTAGGAACGAACTGCGAGGGAAAAGCGTGGAGTAGAAAGCGAGAAAGCGAGAAAGCGACGCAACGAGAGCAACAACGTTGTGCAAAAACGAAGACAGATTGCGACGTGTCTGTATGTGCACGTATAAGAGGAAAGAGGATGAAGCGCAAGTGTGTACGCTTTGAAACACGGCGGGAGAAGGCGGGTAGAAACAGAGAGAGCAAAAGGGAGGAAGAGAGGAAAGGAGACAGAGAGCGTGCTGCCGTTATAGTGTGGACACCGGTAAGGAACTCTGACTCTGACTCGTCTTGTGCTGGGCGGCCATGCTGGGTCTCTCTTGCGTTCCGAGAATGAGTATACCTATACCTTTTGCGTACACGATGAAAACTCGTGTATCCCCTCGCAGGAAATTCTATCACGCACGTTGTCGTTTGCTATGGTTGTGTGAAGTGTGGTTCAGTGGAATCACATGGCACAGTGAACGATTAAAGATAATATCGATCGATGGTAGAAAAAAAGCAAAACAAAGTGAAAAAAAAAACAGAGTAAGAGGGAGAAGGGAAAAAAAGAACAGAGACTGAGAGAATCGTCGAAAAGAAAGACAACAACAACGTGCGCTAGGCGAAAGGCAAAAGACGAAAAGAAGCGAGAAAGGATGTAAAGTAAAAAAAAAAAGAGGCTAAGAGTGCGAGAAAAAGGAAGGAGACAAGCACACGCACCGTGTTGACCACCGCGCGTTCGCCGTTTGGGACGAGAAGAGGGGGCACCTCTGTTCACGAGCACGATCAGACGTATACGCAGTACACGTAAAACTACGCGCGGCAACGACACACACGACCAGTGCACGCGTCTTCGCGGCGGCCCCGTGTTTTCCACCGTGCGCAGCGTGTCGATGCTGGCTTTTCCTTTCTCGGCATGGACGCCACGGCAGCCACGCCAAGACGAACGAAAAAGGAAGGAGAAGCGGCGGATCGAGCGTGTGGATCGTACGCAGCGAACGACCGAAGCTCGAAGCCGAGCGAGCCGAAGATCCGTGGAGCAAACGGTGCTGCCTATCGGATGGCACTGCGTTCAGCGCCGCGGTGCGCGACCCCCGTCGGCCTTCATCGTCTTTCCTCGTCGCGCCTCGTCTCGTCTCGGTGGCGCTCGTCGCTTTTCGCCCCTTTCCGTCCCTCGAGTTTCTGCCGCGTCTCGCGCGCCTGTCCCTCACCTCTATGTGTAGTGTGTACTTACTACCTTTACTCCTCCCTACACATCCGTCTTGTTTCTGTTCTCTTTCTCCTCTCTCTTCTTCTCTTGCATCTCATCGCTCTCTAACCCTTTCTTACGCATGGGACACCCTCTCTTTCTTTCTTTCGTCACCGTTGCAGCCTCTTTCGATTCTCCATATCGCCGCCATCGCTACTGTCACCACTACCGCCGTCACGGCTACCACCGCCACCGCCACCGCAGCCGCCGCCGGTTCCAACACCGCCACCGCTACCGCCACCACCACACTATCGTCACACATCTGCTGTCGTCGCCGCAGTCGCCGTCGCAGTCATAGTTGACGAGTGCTGTCGCGAAAATCGTCTGGTTTCTTGGCAGTCGCTAGCGCGAGTCAACCCAACTACCCGATTACTCGCTACTCAATCGGACGAATCGTGCTCTCTCTCGTTATATTACACCTTCTTTGATCTTGCCGTGATAGGTTGTCAGGGTCAGTTTGTTTTAGTTTGAGGAAATTTAGTTATGAAGCATATACCTTGTTTTGGCGGATGATTCTACTAGATAGATACCTTGATTGATACGATCGATTAGTGCCATTTGGAAATAGGCTTTCAAACTTGAGAAAGATCTCAGTGGAAGCTCGTCTTGTAAATGAGCAACGAGAACAGATGGTATACTAATAAATTGCGCACTGTTTTTGTGCTCATCCGATCGAATTATGTTCGTTAGTTAATTCATAATCCGAGGAGCTTATTAATTATTCTATTCACTAAGATTAGCTTAAGTGTAATGATTAATGACGAAGCTATAAGAACTTTTTTTCATGATAAACCTACGTTACGAGTGGAACTTGTATTTAGTAACGTATGGCGCCAGTGTAATACCTTTAAATAATTTTAAATTCCTTTAAATAATGTTTCTCCTAATAGCTTGAAAATTTTCGATAGAACGAATGCTGTAACAAAAGTATACTAGCTCCATACAGATGCAACAACATAACTTCCTTAAAATTCCCTACAAGTCCTTATATATTATAACCACGCTTATGATAAAAATCGTGTTCTTTGAAAAATTGTCGAGAAATTATGAAATTATCGAAGATTTATGAAATTATGAAATTAAGAGAAAACATCGTAAAACCACGTGGATCTTATGCTAACAAGAATCCATTGATAGTGCATTGACCACTGCGATCCGTGGCACGCACCAACAATGTCCCCTAGACAATCGGGCAGCAGAACCCGAGATTCTCCAATACAGATGAACCTATGCATATTTGGCACATCACACCCGGCACGTTCCGTTGTGTCACCCTTTCGCTCTCAAGCACTGCGCAGCAGACGTAACATAGAGTACAAGCAAATTTTGATACGCTACTCCTAATCTTTGCTCCAAAATCTAATCACTTAGAAAGGAAAATTTAAATGTAATATTTGACATTTTTAAAAGTTGAAAAGAAGCAGTGATAAAAGAAATTGAAAGCTGTACACGTATATTGATCTGAAGCGAGAAATTGATACACGCTTGGTCAATGATAATAATTCACCGGAAAGATTAATCGTGGAATGTCAGAAGCGGCGCAATATCCATTCTCGAGTTTCTGTCTTGATGGCGGAAACCAGTTCCGTGTCTTACTCGGCCTTCCCAACCCCTTAGCTACATGGCGATATCGACGTTATCGAACGCTGCTCCTTATTTAGAGAAAAGCACGCAAAAACTTGAAATGTTAGAGTCGACCGATTTTAATACTTCGCCATGTTGAACAATGTTTATTTGAATGTTGACAAAATAAATTGAAACTTCATAAGAGATTTTGCGATGTGAGAAGAGAACATTCCAAATCTGTTGATCTTAATGAAATTTATGTGGAAGACAGGTATGTAAACATGTATGTCACCCGTATTCGGTGAGAATGTAATAACACTGAACACCTGGAGAAGAGTTAATCTATTTCCTCATAAATAAGAAGCATAGATCAAAATATAAAATATTTGTAAAATCGAATGAAGAAACGTCCCCTAATTGGACAAACATGTGACCCGAAAGCTTCGGTTCTCCGATGATCCCCTAACATATTCGATCGTGCAATCCTCGAATCGTTTCATATACACCATAAAATGGTAAAGATTTAACCGAGTGCTTGTTCAGGCTTCCGTGTTACCATTCTTCGCAACCCATCTCTCGTATCGTTCTCCGTCTTAACCACGTGACTCAGCCTCGTCATCATCGTCGCAGACTCTTGCCAAACGTCTCGCGCAGTTGTTAGCTTTGTCCTGCACGATGAATAAGCCTTATCTACTTGCAAGATAAGGGGTCTTCGATCTCGAGCCAGCGTACCGTAAACAGAGAGTGCTCGCATAACGAGAAAGATCGGTTGAACACGGTCGTTGCTAGTCATTGGCCCTGAAGAACGTCGATCCGAGAATGAAATCTCGTTGGCGAAAGGCGAAGCGCGTAGGTTGATAGGCGCATTGAGATACGAACGTTCAGCGGTGGAATGGCAGAGGACGGTGAGAGGAAGGGAAGGAAATGCAAAAATGCAAGTTTTACGGACCGCTTGAACAGCGGCATTCCACGGATATACATACTTGGAACCGGACACCGAGTTCGTGGAACTGGGACGATCACTCGAGAACTATACTATGGTATTTAAAGAAAGCCATATCGAGGAGCACCCCGTTTACCGTTACCATAAACCTCCGCCGACCTTTTGCCCGTCACTTGCACGGTCAGACAAGTTGGATTACCGGAGCTCACGCTGTTACAATCAAGATTTCATGGTTAAACCTTTTGGATTTTTACTTAATCCTCCGCCTATTTTTCACTAGCACGGTCAGCGTTATGGAATTCTTCGAATCCCTGGCCTGATTTCTTATTGTTTTGGGGCTTTAAAAGGACTTGAAGAAATTCTTACTTATTACGGTCCCTAACTTATTATACAAGTAATACTTTGGCCAGATGTTCAAACCATTTTGGAATAAAAAGATTAAAGTTTGATAGAAAGTTGTGGAAAAATGGGAATTTGTTTGAAAGATACGGAATTTTGTATTGAAGAAACGTCGTTTCAAAAATTACAATCAAGTTGCTTATTCTACGATTTATTTTCCAAATTTTAACGTCCGTTATAATGATAAAATTTAGCAAAACGTATGTCTTCAAATATGATTAATGTGTGTGTTATTTACATTTTACAAGAAACGATTGCTTGTTGAGGGCTATACAACAGTAAACTGTTGGCTACACGATTCTGTCCAAGAATGGCGTTTAACAAGGAGTTAGTGGATGCAAGGCGAATTCCGATAAACGGCCTCAGTGCGATTCGCTTCGCGTTGTTTTTCACCGTAATCCTTCTCGCTTGTAATCCTCTTATCCCTTCGTGAGACGAGGAGTCGCGTCGATAGTCACGTAAATCGTTGGATTGGCTGCTAACGAAGCGCCAATATTTTCGTCGGCTGCAGATTAAGCATATCGGTAGTGGCTATCAAAAACCAATGAAATGTTTTCCCCGTAAATTCTTTCACAACGAACACGCACACTACCGTTCATAATTATCCGAATGACTTTAAAAGTCGATGGAAATCGCTCGAATAATTGAAGGATTCGCTGCATCATCTTTAATTTCCTCCCGATAGATTTCAATTTTTTATAATGAGATATTCGTCGTATTAAACGATCGACGAGCCTTCATAAAAGTTGTTTAATTTTCATTCAACGATAAGTAAGCGATATAGATTATAGATCGTTGCTCGTAATAAAAATTCGACAAATTAAACAAGCGTCGTTTTCCCGTTACGAGTCTCTCGATTCTAAATGATACTGTATCTGTCGAAATCATTTTACCAACCAACCTACGCTGGTTGGTCGTCGCTACCAAACAACATCTCCACGAAGAAAACCGAAAGGCTCGGGCCAGTGTAGGCAAACGAAAAGATTTTTCACAGAAGAAGGGGGAGAGAATTTAGAGAAGCGGAGAACAGGTTGGTGGATCGTGAGATACGAAGAAACACCGTGAAGGGAGTAGAGAATTTCGTGGCGACGAAAAGAATGTGGACAAAGCGCAAGGGAGGAGAAGAAGAAAGGATGGAAGGGCAGGGGGAGAAAGACTATGATGAGATGCGAGGCGCGATGAGAAGGAACAAACGTAGTAAGAGGAGGTGAAGCAGAGAAACGGGACAGACGTTTAAAAGAACCTCAAAGAGCATAAAGACCAAGTGATAATCGGTCAGAGACCCTCCACCGGGGCCAGACGGCTATACACTCGGTTGGAGTGCCAGGGCAGACAACGGACAGACGTACGGACGTGCACAGGAACGAACGGACAGACCGAAGCAACCAGAACACATTGTGATGGCCTGCTACACAGGCCTATGCTCTCTTTCTTTCTCTCCCTTTTTCTTCGTTCTTTCCCTTCTTCTTCTCTCCCCCCCCCTCCTGTTTTCTCCTTCTTCTCTCTGGTTCGCTCTTCTAGTACACTCCAGGCCATTGCCATTCACCGGCCTGTCTCCTCTCTCATTTTCCAAGCCCGTGGCCTCCTCTCTCCCTCTTTTTCTCTTTTCTTCGAGCCTGCTCGTCTCTTTCCTTGCGTTGCCTGACCCCTTTGCTCTGTACATTTTTTCTCTTTTCCCCTTTTTCTTTCACGACTGAGTGAAGCTTTACTTATTTCTCGCCCTCTTTGCTCGCTTCTTTCCTCGTCTTTCCATTTCGACCCTGTCCTCTGCTGGTACTCGTAGTCACCACTCTTTCATTGGAGGATATATTTTATAAGTAGTAAAGCGAAACATGGTTGGAATAACTCGCGAGCTCTGCCGATTATTTTCGTTTTTCGTGGCATAGAAAACTCTCGATCGGCTTTTGGACCATACGTATACGTATGTAGATCACAGGATGTGGTAATTTGTGACAAATTTTTGGGAAAAATTTGGAAACAAATTTTGAACCGCTTTACTTCTTCTCCAAACTCTTCCTACGTTTGAAAAAAGATCAATAGTTAAATCAATAAAATATCTATATCTATAAAATGTCTCAGTGTCAGAAAGGACCTAAAATTCCATCACTATCTAACCAACACCTTCTTCTTAACACCTATCGTACTTTGTACTTGAAAAAGGATAATTACATGTGCAAATCGATACATATCGACATATAGTTAGTTCCTCTACCGTTGGAACGAATTCTCAGCGGTTCTATATTGTCTGAATATCCTCCCTGGATTTCCGAAAAAATCCTTGAGGCCACATGACGCATAAATGCATCGCATACTTGATCTACACCGTATAGCCCGTCTGCGTTAGAGCGATTCGACCCGCTTACGTGCATGACTTCTTTTTCATCGAACCGGCCGCGAGCTACGTTCTGCTCCGTCAGTCGGCCCCGATCTACAGACCGCCTGCCTGTGTCCGCGCATTGTCCAAAGAAGCCCACCATCCCACAGCTATCCATACTCTCGCGATCGTGTTTCTACAAAACGCGCCGTCTTGTCTGAGAACGCAGGGCCAGCGCAGCCTTGATCGTCGCGCGCGAGAGGAATACGCTTAAAGGTAATTCTCTTCAACAGAACGAGCGTCCTTCGAATCTCTATGAACCTTGGGAAACGTCCAGAAGACATTCTAGTCTAGGGAATATAGGTTTTCGGTACAAATTTTCACCAACAAGACGAATCTCTTATAAAACGTAATTCTTAACCTACGGTTATTCCTTTCTATTTTCATTGAAAAATATTTAAAACCAGATGTCGAAGAATACCAGAGAAATTTCTCAAATCGTTGAAAAGCCTAGAACACTAAAAAAAAAAACTGGTATTCAACGGCCTAATTTGCCTACAAAGGCAAAAAACACACCATGGACTGTAGAGGGTTAGTTCTAAATATTTCACGAACTCGGGAAATTGGCGAATTCTTGCACGATGTAAAAAAAACCACTCAAACAATGTCCTAAAATTACTCAACGGACAGCTCTTTCCAACCAATAGCCTACGTTTCTTTTATTAATGATCCGTCATTTAGTCTGGTTTCGTGCAACCTGTCGTATCTGGTCGGACGCGTCATACCGCATTGGAAACGAGCCGTGGCGCATCACGAATCTTCGCCCTGTTATTATTCCATCAAATACCAGAAGGCAGCCGAGGGCGTGTAAGGGACGAGAGCGAAAAGGAAGAACCGAAAGTAGAAGACGGAGGACGATGAAACTGGATGAGAAAGCTGAGGCTGCGGGCAAGCAAGGGCTTCTTCTCTCCTCGAGAGAGCAGCCTGAATTTTTGCGGCTGTTTTTTACAGTTACACCTGCCGTTCCCGAACCCACTGATCGCAAACGTCACGCACCACGTCGTATCGCTTCGTACTTCATGCGTGGAACATGAGGACGGGCCCTGTATACGAATATATTTACGTGGGGTGGTTGGCTAGCGGGAGCCAAAAAGGAAAAATCCGCAGAACAGAGGATGGCCAGAACTGAAAAAAGGTGCAGACTAAAAGAGAAACCGACCACCGCCACGAAAGGGAATATACTTCGTGACGAAGCAAACCTATGTATATATATATACTCCCTCTCGAAAGTTGTTTCTTTCGAAGTCAATAAACCGGCCGATTATGCGAGATCAGCCGCGGCCTCTCGCTTAAATATTCAATTAAACAGCCGGATGAAATTTATACGCGACCAGCATCGATGCTGTTAGCCCTTCGAATCACCCATATCGAACACGTGGCTCGGGATCTACACGAAAAACTTGCGCTCGACACTCGTACGGGACAGGATTTTTATTCAAGTTCGCGATCCTGAATGATGAATGCCGTGGAACTCGATGGCTTGAGAGTAATTTGTTAGGAGATAACAGTGAAAGTCCTTGTGATTCTTCATAGGATTCACTCGCTTGGATAACTACATAGCTTTTCGTAGTTTTTAATTCTTCTTTGATGATCGTAACTTTCGCAGGAATGAAGACTTTGTAAGAACATCGCGAGAGGAAATTGGCTTTGGATCAGAGAATAAGAGACGAGTGCATGACTACTGACTGCTTCTGATTTTAGGCAACACCCACTTTCATCGAAGTAGGCGAAGAAGATTGTAAAACAGAAACAAATAGAAAGAATATAAAGATGTTAGAATAAATAGGCAGGTTTGGCTTGCGCGATTCAACTGTTCATAGCTGTGAAATGATTAGAACGATAAAAATTTGAATTTAGTTATTCTATAGAGGAATAAGAATTTAATTAGCTATAGTCTATTACATAAAATATGACCATTTCGCATAGAGTCATAATTTACAGATTTCTCGTTTTTCTTGTTCTGTTGCTTCACACTATTTAACTATCAAGAGATTACATTCATACGTAGGTAACTATAATATAGCAAATGTTCGTCAAACTTGAACGGTCCTATCGATCGACTTTGATGTTTTTCACCTGACTACTCGTGCCAGAGACCCAACGCTAGCTCTTTCCACCCTTGCGCGAGTAGCAGGTACTCGTGCGCCGTTGTTATCTGTTAATAACTGGAATGTTTGCAACGCGACGAGCTCTTTCGAAGCGTTGCGACTTGGCGCGGACAAATAACGCGTCGCTCTTTGTGCGCGTCATCCGACCACCGCCTACCTTTTTTCCTTTCTGCGAGTGCAATTTCTCGCGCATCGCTGGTACACCTGTTGAATCTTCCTCTTTACGAGTAGACGCCACGCGAATTACGGGCTCGCGTGAAATCGTCCGGTTTGTCGATCATCCACCATGTTTCTTGTTTCGTACAGTCGATGGAAGGAATACGTTCTTGAATTGGAACACCCATTAGATACTGATTAATGCAAAGAACACTGAGTGTGTAATTGACATTCTTAAATAAAATGACCAATTCGAAATTTTCTATATTTCTATGGAATTAAAGCATTTTTGGACATTTAAATGATTTTTCGTGAACTATATTATACGCACAAATGAAGATAGATGTTTTTCCTTATACCTTTCACCTCGATTTCTTTATTGAATTAAGTTTGTGTCATTCGTACAGAATTTGGCCGCAAACTGTCCAGACACTGTCGGAAACTAAATTCATCTTCGATTTATCGAAGTACTTATTGTCGCATAAAAGATATAGGAGATCATCAGGAATAAAGTTTTAGCAGTAAAATAAAAAAGAAATTGAAATTTTAATTTTTATTAAGATCGCGAACAAAAGTAATTAACTTTCATTGGACCCTACAACGATAACCATTTTAGTTGCCATTCGTATTCCAACGAGCGAAAAATTCCAACACTATCGAACCTCGTTGCTCGTTCTAAACACACATATACACTTCGAGGGTGTGATCGTTTCTTATGAGCGAATAGCCAACAAGATATTGAACATGCAAGAAAGAAACTTATCATCGGTCCCAGAAAACGCCGATATACCCCGAAGAAATGCGTCTCGTCGATTTCCCCTTTGCCCCGAAAAAAAGCAAAAGGATAAAAAAAGGCATTTCACGATGCAAAAATACCTTTCTCCTCTCTCGTTTTCATTGGCAGTCTCTGCGACGCGACGGTATATGCATGATTCCAGAAAATTGAACGGCTCCACGTCTGACAAGGGACATCTATTCGACTGTACGAAGCAGACGGTGCAAGCTCGTTGAAAAATACATGTGCCCCTGCCCCCTTCGTCCCTTCGCGTTTGGTATCGTATACGATAGCTCAGCGGGCGTCGAGGGCAAATTGGATTATCGACGATCAAACACGGAATCCGATCAAATCGCTTGGAAAGGGCTTCATCCTTCATCTTCATCGGTTCGACGCAGTCGACCGACCAACACGCACGGTGCACATACGCGTTCCGTTCAATTCTTCCTTCTGATTGCAAAATTCTGCATTTCGACGATTTCTGGCCGAACATACGGCTCGAGCTTTACTCTTCGTTCGAATCGTATTAACGTCGCGAAGCAGCAACGCGATCAAGATCGTGGACCTCTCGTCTGTGACAGATTTAGTCATCGAGGTTTTACCGCAGGTTATGCCGCATAGTTAGTGTGTTCGATCGTTGCTGAAGAAGTATCGATCTTGGAATCTGAATTATCGAAATAGATTTTGAAAACGCATAGCTATGAAAAAATTCCGACAAGAAGCAAAAGAGATCGCAGATCGTACGATGGAAATAACGAGACATGTAGGTGCGTATTCACTTAAGCCAATTAGAATATATAAGAATACAAATACAGCTAATTGTACAATAAAAGATGTATTCAGATTAAAGAAATTCAGAGAATTTCTTTCTCAACGTCAGAGTGACGTCGCGCTTTACAATGTTAATTACAATATACATATATTACAAGTACATATGTGCAATTTCACCTACTTGCGCGTGTCCAAACTAAAAGAACGACACCAAAGTAGGTGGAAACAAACCGATGGTCGTAACCATGGCCCATTCGATCAGCGCAAAGCGACCAATTCTAAATATACATACCGACCACGTGCACACGTATGTACGTCGTTTAGCCAGGTTTCTACGAATCGAGAAAAAATCGCGTTTTTTGTCGCCGGACAAGGGGGCGAGGCAAAGATAAAAGATAACGGAGCAAGAGAAAAAAAGGAAGAGGCAAAGGAGGAAAAAACAGCGGAAGGGGGAATAAAAAACAAGGATGAGAGAAAAAGAATTATGCGATTATCGCCGAGAAGAGAAGAGCGATAAGCCGTCAAAGGGCATTTGCCGCGACCGGACCAGTCGGTGGATCGTTCTCTCCCGCGTTAACCACGTTGCCGGCAATGACGGCAAGGGAGAAGCAAGAAGCGGGAAAAAGGAATGGGGATAGGGCGCGAGTAAGCGGCGCGAAGGCCAGAAGAGAGCGGGAGAACGAGAAAAAGAAGAATGAGAAAAAAGCATCGTCAGAGCAGCTAGGTAACCGCCAGGAGTCGAGAGTTATCGTCTGGCGATAAAAGTCGATGGCGATAATAACGGCGATATACTCGCCCCCTTTCTCCCCGCCTGTTGTGGCTCCTCTGCCACATTCTCCTACCACCGTGTTCCTCCGTCCTTCTTTCTCCGCTCGTTCGACCAGGCTGATGCACTGGTCTGGCCTGCGTCCGCCTGTCTGGCTGTCAACGGGTCGTTGAACCCCCCTCTTGCCCCTCTCATATCCAAGCCGACCGATGCGATGTCTTCAAAGCTTCGAGACTTATCGTCGTTTAAATGCAACGCCGCGCCGCGGTCTCCGCTCCCTGGTTGCACGCAGCCGACCCCCCTCTCTCTTTGCCCTCACCCCTTCTACCTCCCACACAGAACCCACCACCGCATCACCACGCCATCGCCACGATCCCTGTGTCCCGTCGCACGCCGCACCGTGCGGATACAAAAGTGGGCAGCAGTTTCTAAACGAGCACCGACTCCATCGTCCTTCGTAGACTTCGCAGATTTCTCTCCTCTATATATACTTGTATGCACGTGCACGATGCGATACGATCGTATCTCGATGATGGTCGTGCATAACAGGATCGTGGAGCGTCAATGAGCGTAATCGCGACAACGAGATGGACGATTAATCGTTCGAACGATACGGTGAAAAGGGATCAGAATTTCAGCAGGCAAGCGTTTCGTGGCGATTGTCTACTTTCTTCTTTGCATCTTACACGGTGAAATGTTATCACACGCGCGATCATGGATTGAGAATCCTAGCAGTAAAGTACAGGGAATAAAAGAAGTACGTGTGTGTTAAAAATAGTAAGCAGGTCTTACTTAACCTTGAGAGTAGAAGCCAAGTAGAGACGTTTACATGAAACGTTTCGAGAGACGTTTTACAGGCACAAAAGAGCGCAGTGGAGGCCGAATTTTCCTCCCTCGATCAGACGCACACAAACAGAGGAACAGAGTTCATCGGTGAATGGAAGATTCACCGATAGCATCAGGCAAGCAGACAGAGGAGACGATGGCAGATAGCGAGCAGATGCACCGTATTTCCTTCGGAAACAATTTAAACGATGCTTCACAGCCCTCGTTACATCGACGCTGGGCTGAAGACCAGATTGAAAGAGTGAGGCAGGTCGAAGAAACACCGAGCAGAATAAAAGAAAACGAAAAAGAGGTAGAAACGAAAGAAGGTGCCTACTAGAAATGGTAATAATAAAATCTGGAGAAGTCGAAAGATAGAGAGGTGTGGGGCCGCAAGTCGGGGGTGGTTTGGGTTGGCAACGGTGGTCGGGACAGAGGGATAGGTCGGCAGAGGCGCGAGGACAGAGTATTTTAACTTTTTAAGGGGGTGTACGGAGCAGTAGGAGCGCGGAGCAGTTCACTCGAACAGTTTGGTTGGCTTGTCTGCCGGGGGTGAACCGGGGGTTAGTCTAGACGGGAGTCCCCCGACTTCCACCACCTCTCTCCACTCTGTAGCCCCCCTCCCTGCCCATTGCGCTCCAATCCCCATACCAGAGCAGCGTCACCGCTATACTATGTACCACTCTCTGAGGCTATGAGCGAGCAGACAGGTTGCGCGACCAATGTCGTACCAACCCCTTCCCTTTCACCGTCTCATCCTCCACCCCTTTCTCCTCATACCTTGCTCGATGCACTCGTCCAAAATCTCTTTACCATTTTTTCTCTCTTTTTCTCCAGCTCTTTCTTTCTCGGCTCGACTCGACGAGTCGATGCAACACGAGTGGCTGTGGAGAAAAAAAGCGAGCGAGGGTGGGGGTAAACGAAAAAAGGGCGCGAAGAAAGCGGCCAGGCAAAAAGAAGAGATTCTGGTGTGGCTGCTGAATCGACAGCGAAGCAAGAAGGAAGGAAGAGGAGCAAAAAGGAAGAAGAATCGAAGCGTTATCTGGAAAAACGGCGACCGTGAGAGTCGTTTATGAGTTGGCGCGAGGACACACGCAGGCATAGCGCAGCGAAACAAAGAATCGGCGTGTGCATTCGACTCTTGTGCAAGCCACTTGACGCCTCAAACGAGAAACACGACGTTAGAAAACTAATAATAGAGACGCTTATTTGCGCGAGAAGCGGCGTTCGGCCTGTTAAGTGACGTCATATTTATTTGTGCCACCTGAACAGCGTAGATAAATACAGGCCGGCTCGTAATTCCCGCATAAACCGTAGTTTCTTGCGATAAGCCGTAGAAGTAGGTCGTGGCTTCGCGCTTTGCCGCGAATTTCGCGCATCCGTAATCCTTTCGAATGAATCGTTCCCACGACACGGTTCCAATGGTAATTAACGCTTCCACGCGATAATCTCGAGAATGACGTCGCATTTTGCGATCCAATGTCGCGCTATTAATATGCAAATATATCAGTGTACATTGCAGCAGTGTACATTGAAGTAAAATTATTATATATTAGGATGATCTTGGAGTTCGTAAAACAAGTTTTAGCGTAGTGAAGCTTTTTGAAACGAATATCGCTATATTGATCCTTTTAACCATATAAACGACGAGGATATAACCATAATCCTCTTAACCATATACAATGTACATGCTCGTACGCATTGATCGATATGATTGATAACAATCGATACTGTTAAAGTGGTCACCGCTTCTAAGAAAACTCTACGTCTGGTCTTTTTAGTTTTCTCAGGCACTGAAACCATCGACAGCGTATAGACAATAGACTGGGACGAAGGCAGATCATAGACAGTTACAGGGTAACACTGCTAGCGTGCGGATCGGGACCAGCTCAAATTATATTCCTACTTGTACTTACACTTCTGTATTAAAATATATTTTCTACTTTACAATTTACCCACGCGTTCCTCTGTCCAGACATCTAATAACCTCAACAGATACAAATTTATATTTCCAGTTGAAAGAACGGTCCTAGGTGAACGTATGTACTTGGACAAAGCAAGGATTTAACACTTAAGAGCAATATCACACGAGGAGATAAACAGCCTGACGAGGTTAAATCACGTTCCCATCTTTCTTCGATGTATGTCACAGCCCTGACACGACGATTCGATCTTCTCAATAATAATACGTATATTCTCTGACAATAATGTGACATTGAATTTTTGCAAGCTCATATGCAAGCGATAGTGCAGCAAACGTACATAACTGTGGATCGTTGGCGTGTTTGCCGCGTATAAGCACGTCATTGTTCCATTACATCAACCGACAACCAGAGATACAGCAACAATAACATTATACGCGTAAACAATGGTGCAACGACCCCGTGACGATCACGCGGCCTGGTCAACGAGTGCTTGGTCGAACCGATTCTTAGAACAAATTGTTCCTAACTATCGCTTACGTATTTTCGCAAAAATTAATATTTAACGAGCCGCAAGATATTTCCAGATATTTAATTATAAAAGAATTTTTAAATCGTCACACTCTCATTATGTTAATAATATCGTCAAAGTGACAAGTTACAAATTACAGATTAGAAACTTCTCCTTTACAATTTAATTGTAGAATATATGCACATATGATAGAATATGATAGGCAGATAACATATAATTTGTAATATTTGATTCGTTACGTTATCGAGTTTGTTAATATCGTGCAATAGCGGCTTTTGAAGTTTTCGCCAATAGCACTAATTCAATCGCGCAACAAGTTTCTCCGTGGCGATCTTTTCAGTCACTCTAAAACCTACTTGCTGTCTCAAACTTAGCTAAAACGTATCATAAATGCTAGTAAACACTCATACATTTTCAAAGTAATTCATAATTACGAGACGAAACGAGACGAAGTGTACCATAGAAAGCGACGCAGTGGACGGGTAATTCCCACACGGTTAACCAATTTTCCACCACGGAAGAGGAAGAAAGAGCGGAGAAGCTGAGGCGTCGCGTCGACAACAAGCCCAGCACGAAATTTCTTTTGTGGAATCAAAGGCGAGAGCAGGGGACGAGCGAAGGACAAATTCCCTGACAGCGGCGTGATACAAGCGAAACGCGAAATATGTCCACGATCCCTTTGATCTCGCTAGCGACTGTCCGCCACCTTGTAAAGCGTATTGAAATTTTCCAGGAGCAAATCGTGTCGATGTGTGGCCGGGCAGAATACGGCGGCGGCGCGCGGCGCGGCGGGTTGGGCACAGCTCAAAGCGATGCGTGGAATGTAATTGTCGGGCTCACGAAGAATGCGCGAACGCCTGACAAAGACGTTGTTGCGTTACTATAGATCCTCTTGTTCTCTGTCGTTCTCTGATCTCTTCTTCTCTTGTTCATGACACGTTTCGATCACGATGCACAAGACACTCCTTCAATCACAGGACATGCAGTTAACACCCTTATCGACCGTTCGTCACGAAGAATCCTGTAGGCGGTCCATGGAAATTGTTAACACCGCCTTTGCAATTAAACGATCATTTGTCATGATAATTACAGGCCGCGGCAACTTATGAATTGTATTATAGGTACGTCGTTTTTATGCTGCTTGAGTTATAGACTATTCAATTGGGGAGTTCGTTTCTAGATGCATTGTAGACTGTAGACTGTAGATTGCAGATTGTAGACTGTAGACTGTAGACTGTAGACTGTAGACTGTAGACTGTAGACTGTAGACTGTAGACTGTAGACTGTAGACTGTAGACGCTGTAGAGGGAGTAAGTTGCGCGCCGAAGTAGAATATTTCTGGGCTAGATCGTCCGATCTACGTCTGTAGTCTGTAGATCAGACGTAGATACAAGTGCTAATTTTCTTTGTTGGGAGATAATGTGTATTTAAAAGGCTCTATAATTGGAAGATAGTAAGGGAAAATAGTAAGAGGAAAGAGCGAAGAACATGTTACATATAGTAAGAATATATAGTGAGTTTGCACAGATATCCATTACTTAATTACACAATTCTTTTCGAATAAATCAAATCCTTATAAATAGAATTCTACCGTGTCTTCTAGCAAATAAGCTTAACATTTTCTTCAAGACAGAATCTTATTCTCCTCTCTTACACTCTTTCAGGTATTTCGTCAAATTTCAGAAACACGATATTTAAAAAAAAAACGGAACCAGTAGATGCATTATTCACACATTATTCGAAGAACAATGTGCTGCTCGTGTGTTTCTGCAATTGTTACGGCGGAATCGCGAGGTTCGTGGAAAATGCAGAATGCGAATCGGCGAGCGCTCGAGTGGCACGGCCTGCGACCGGGCAACAACGAAATATAAATTGTTAATGTGGACTGGTTATTGTCGAGTTAATTTTAATCACGTTTTATGCCAACGCCGCTCCCGGTTACCCGGCTTTGTATATTCATGATTGACTATCGTCTCGTTGCTTAATTCCCCGCCGGGGCATTACGCTCGTAGGAGGTGAACGAGAAGCAAATTTGTCCACGACGCTCCTTTTCAGACCGATACACGCTACATCGTTCTACTTTACACTCTCTTCTACCTCCTATTTTTCTTAGAATCGTTTCTTTCACGCGCGAGACAGACAAACGATGCCTCATTCTCGTCCGCGGAAAAGACAAATTTTTTTCACCAATGCATGCAGATCGGTCAACGTTATACATATATGTGTCCTTTTCCTTCGTTCAGCTTCCATCAGATTTACAAACGGCATCCGTTATCATCCTTTTGTTTTCTTTTTTGAGAATAAATTCGGTTCTCCGTGATCGAATTCCTTCCACGCGTCAAGACTTTCGGTTATAATTCGAACATTGAACAGTAACGCGAAGTGGTATTTAACAAATGTTATGAAATTAATTGTGATTTAATTAAAATATAGTAGAGTTATATAAAAATATGGAAAAAGTAACAATGGTTAAATAAGCTGGCGTGGCGCAATAAATAAACGATCGGTTAGCAAAAAGCTGGATTAACAACTGTGCTTACTTCGTAGAGATATCAAAGGTACCTAATAAGACGTATAACACTCTAATATTTTACGAAAACATGATACCGGTTTCGCTCCTTAAATATAAAACAATGCGAAGAAAGCTATATACATATTATACATATTTAATACAACAGAAGCAAAATTCGTAAACTACAACAGACATAAATTTCATCGACATACGTATGCCGTAAGACTAAGCAGATATGTAACTAGGTACTTTGTATTGTATTGTGACTAAGTGATTGCGTATTTTAAATAAGAAGGAAAATTCCAAATTGTTGCTTAAAAATATAACTTTATTCAATTAATTATTGTCCGTTTTTGTCGATGACCTTTTACCATCTATCAGGCAGTGCCATAATTTCATGTTCATAAAACTTCTGATTTTTGCCTGAATTAAATGTGCCAAGACCACCTACTGACAAAATCCGCAATCTACAGAATAAATCTGGACAATCCACGACAGTAGAACAGTCGTAGAGTGTAACATTTATAGGAATTTGTATGGGCCTGAGTAAGAGTACTAACCGAGAGGAAAAGTCTTGCCAGATATTACGAGATGCAAAAATAGTTTTGGTCGTAACGAAAGTAAGGAGGATTTCTAAGAATTAAAGATCTCGATCTCCCTCGTGGGAGGTTTTAATGAACTTTGACTGCAGAACGCGCCCTCGCCGAAGTTATCGCACCCGCTGCGTTTCTCTCCCTGTCGAGACCGAACTAGATAGCCGCGTTAGCAGGCCAAGCCGATTCCAGACTAAACAAAAACCATCTGGTTAAATTTTTTCCCTCGCGTGATGATCAACGAGACGCTGAAACGATTCTGGTCGCGTCCTCCTCGCTTCTATTATAACTGGCAGCAAATGATAATAAGCTTCTCGGTTTAAAGTCAGGCATCCGTGGACAGCGAAAGGAAAACATCTCGAGGAAGATCGTGTGTACAACTCTGCGTACGAAGACTCACTTGCTGCGCATGCTCGATGCGGATTCTCATTAATCGAAACCGTGTGTAGAGCCGACAGTTTCATTCAAATTAAACTCGGCTGCAGAGGGAGACCAAGATTGAGATGACTATCGAGATCATCGGGTGACTATAACACTTTGATCTAGTTTCTTCTTTTGCTATTGCAAAGCAATAGAAAGCTATAGCAAAGCTTGCTAGAGCAAGATACTTGTTCAAATTTCAACGAATTGTTTATTAACTCGTTTATTAGAAAATAATATCTGATAAATTGTAATTTGTTTAATAGCTGCTTAATTAAGCGTCAATCGTCCATTACTTTAATATCGTACTAGATAATAGTGATATGATATTGGAATATTGTACATAAATTATTTAATAATGCTCAATCTGAAGAATTGAAATTGAAACCGTATTACCTACAAGTCCAATTTTGCTACCTACAAATACAACTCTTTTTACTGAATCAAAACTACAATCTTTACGGATATGACTCGATATTCTACGTTGTAAGACAAGAGGCTCAATTAGATTAAAAGAACATTAACGAAAGAGTCTTTAGTTAGTGAAAAAAGCTATTCAAAAAATAACAACAGCAAACCGATATTTCTACAAACAATCTATACTATTCTATAAGAAGTCGAGTAAGTAAATAAACGCACATAATAATCATTTACGACCTCAAGACAGTATCAAATTTTCCGAGCATTGATTTAATTATATCGGTGTGTAATCACGCTTACGTTATCACTGTACATAACGTAGCATACAAAACTATAAAACCAGTTTAATCTCTACAGAGATGGTCTCATTGGGAACAAGAAAAAATAAATATTTTTAATTTTCCTATATGCAAACATCGAACTATTCATGAGATGATTCCGGAGAAGAGTATTCATTCGCAATAGTTAACGTTCGCGTTAACACAATATTTCATTTGCAATTTTTCTCAATCAATTTACGATATCAAATTCTGATTTCTAACGTCAACATCATGAAAGAGAATATCAAGGGTTTCCTTTATATTTTTTCATTACTATTTCTTCTACTTATATTTCATGATATTTAAAGGAATTGGTGTATTTATAACAGACCATTGATCGCTTGATCTTGAGTAGGTTAACGTTAACCGACATTTGCCAGCCATTGGCGTTCGTACTTCCGTTCGTAGCTGCCACGTGGTATGCACACAAATATTTTGTTTATCTGCTCTGACACGGCTCGTTAGACGCACTATATTTACCCGTCATCACGAACAATAGAGAAAGTTGTTTTCGTATTCGGTCTAGAGCCAACGAAACGCACTTAAGAGTTGCACGGGTTATATACACGGAAAGCTAAGAATGGGGACGATTTTCAAAACATGGCTGTCGGTCGGCGACTAAAATTAATCAAAAAAGGACGAATTTGATGGCTCCCTCCTTCGCAACGTTCTCTCGCTGCTGTGCCCTAAGCCTCATTCCCACTACCCGCTCGTTTTCCGTGTTTCTGCACACCAGTTAGCTCCTTAATCCCCTAAACCGACAAATTCCTCTCTCTCAACAACAAGTTTACACAAAATCATCAAAACAACCCTACCACAGGCACTACCGTAGTCCAGACAACTCGAGGAAACTCGTGCGACATCCCTTTGCCTCGATCGATCTTTTCTACTATGTTTAGTTCTTCGTCTGTTACGTACCGACCTTATTCTACTTAAACTCTGGAATCTTGCGTGGATTTCTCCGTATCTTGTACACTTCTCTTTGAAAGATATCTTACCAATGATTTGCTATATGAAAATTCATTAGAAAGTATGGAATTTCCATTTACGATGCTGACAATAAAGATTTCTAATGTTTTCGTCTTATACAAATCTATCAGATTGACGACACAACGTATACGTTCCGTCAATTTAATTATTTTTAGCAAGATAATACTACTGACGTAATTGATGTGTTTCTTCTTTTCTCGCGTTTCGATATAATCAATGCGTTAAAACAGACATTGTTACTGGAATTTTCAATTCTTTTCTGATAAGAAGAACACGCAACTCCTGACGAACTCAATTCATACCTCACTACGACACAATTTGTCACTTAAATATTACAAGTTCGCATCTAAGTAAATGGATTTAACTGACAGGGATGTACAGTCAATCAGACGCCAACTAAAATTTTGCTTCAACACGTGACAACCAGCTAGCCTCGAACGTAACTTTCATCGAGTCTTGTAATTAATAAAATATGATTCTTCTTGAATTTATAGAAAAGCTCGATAGCATCGATTATCTTGTTTTCAAGTGCTAACTTGTAGAACACTAAATGTGTTTGTTTATGTACTTATAGATCATTTTCTCAAGAAACCCCTCAACTGCTACCTTCAACCACAATTTACCCTCCTTTATGATAGGGTAACGCTGGATTATTGTAAATCTTGTACAAAATTGAGAAGCGACAAATTTTCGATCGCAATAGAAACAGTTTGTGCTCTGGTTGGATTGTCACAGGTATAAACATCAACGACAGAGACAATGCACGCGGAGTGGAACGATCCAGTGGCGCGAAACGAGCGCGCGAGCAAACGCTCGCATATTTTTACGTGGTCGGTTCGTGCAGCTGCATCGCCGCGCCACTCTACGAAATATGTATGTATATGCGTGACCTTTAAATAGTTTCCCTCGTACTTGCTGCAGGAGCCCGCATTTCAAGCGAGTTCGCTTGCGTAAGTTCTGTTTGCGGTGAACGCAGCCCTCCGCTTACGCGTACCTTTAATAGCCAACGTAGGATCTTTTTCCATTCGGATAAATATCCCTTAAATCGCGTTCGTTTTCGTTAACAAGTTCGCTGCGTGTATCTGGCATTCGAGTGAAGATGATACTCGTACGATATATCGAGTTGGATGGAACAGATGAATTAAAAATTGAGAAATGTTCTACATCTGTTACACGTATATCTTTCTCGTAACCAGGCAACCTTTACAAATAATATTACGCCACACTGGCGACATAATATTTCTGAAAATAATGGAGATGTGTAGCAGAAACGGAATTGCTATAAACTCTCATACATGTCGAAATAAAACATCAAAATGAACACAGATCGTCACGTTGTGTAATTCAAGAAAGAACAGGAAAATTGGGGAAGAAGCAAATAAGAGAAAGAAATGGAAATCACGCGCGTGGAATAGAATTAAGAAAAAAAGAGGCGAAGGAAATTCAAGAAAGGAGAGAAAAATTGGGGAAGAAAGAAATAAGAGAAAGAAATTGGGAACACGTGCGAGAAATAGGATTAGAGGGAAAGAGCCGAAGATGTGAACACAATCGGCTTCGTTTTATTTATTAAAACAAAACGTACGAGAAGGTCGGTCGGATGCCTCAGCCTTTAGAGGCTAACCACTCTTTACGAGCGTAAGCCGAGATCGTCATAAACACGTGCAGTTACCACTCGCCGCGGATTCAATTGTTATTGCCATTGTCGCCGACAGAAGGCGAGTCGACGCTTTATTTGCGCGGCCGCCTTCGCCGCGCCGTACACGTGAACGAAGGAATGCAGGAACCGACGTGCGCCATTCAACGGGTTGAATAATTTTCACGGTAGTCGGCGGCTCGCTTTTTCTTTTGATTTCGTTGCACACGTGTTATGTCTATACTTTCAATTCGTACCGTAAAGATGTAATAAAGTACAATACATATATTTTTTATTAGGACATATCAGCGATTCGAGGATATCAAACTATGACAAATTTTATAGGCGTGAAGAATGAATTTCAGCCCTATTATAGTTTCTTGATGTTATACAGAGAGTGATTCAAGATGTTTGGAAGAAAATTTGAGTAGATATTGTATACGTCGATGGAAAAAAGATTTGATAAGTGTAGATATGTAATATTTGGGTCGATAAACTGATATTGAAGCTAAAGAGAATAGATTCGTAATAAGATATTCGAATTGTTTCCATTGTCATAGATTGTCTCACTTAAAAAACGTGATTGTATTAGTATAATATTATATTTATACATATATGTATATCATATAAATTTATAGAATGATATTTGTTGAAAATATGCTAATGACAGAATAAATTATATTTCGATACAGATGAATTTTAGGATATATGTAACGCCTACTTAAACTTTCTTTCTTGTTTCAATATACACAATATTGGAAAATATTGGAATATTTTCCAGGAAAATTGTTGACCAATCTATTTGGAACACGTCGTATATTACCCTGTTTAATTACCTATATTACCTATACTTAATAAATAATAGTCTTATTCCTCGCTGTATATTATACAGGGTAATCTGAGATGAGCTATAACTCTTTCATAAGTGGCGGTGGTGGAATGCGGTATAACACAATTTAGTGAGAGATATTTTTCTCTCTGATCATATTTTTTGAGTGATAGATGTTCTCATGCGCAGAGTGCATACCGTACTTACTTTTTTTTAGCTATGGCCATATATTCTTCCATGAGTGATGAGAAAAATCGATATAGTATGTATGTAGATTGTAAAAATGTCGCTTTGAACAGTGTCTTACGTTTATTAACTAACTTAACTAAACATAATATGAACCCTTGAACTTCCTCACACGAATAAACTACATAATTATTTTATACTTCTACATTTGTAGCTCAATACCTTTCATGAATGATCATTAAGAGTTATGGGTTAACGATCATGTGACAATTTTTATTATTTTTATTGCCAATTCGCTAATATTATATATATATATATATACGTATATTAAAAATTATTGTGCAAAAGAGCCCCGCTCGATTTAATCATTTCGATTTAAGACACCTTAAAACAAGTTATCAGTTTCATGCAAGGGTTTTCAATCCAGACAAATAACAATTACCCATAAATTATCTGCTTTTAACCGCTTCTCCAAATAGCCTAAAATGAATTCTATAGTCTTTCAGTAGACCGTCTTCTAAAATTCCCATGATGAAATTCGATGTTATGATTCTAAAGGTGGATTTAGAAATCCGGTCCTCGGTTTCCCGCGTCAAACACGGTATACGATCCGTAGAAAATTAATTAGCTTGCACGTTTGCCGGTGGAAACGACGGTTCACGACTAAAATTATTTTTCACAAAAGAACTATGCCCCTATCGCTGGCCGCGGATCTTCAAGGCCATGAAACGTCTGTCTCGCATCGCTCCCCTCAGTCCATAAAAATTCAACGATGCACATCTACTCTCTCGTGTCTTTGCACGTCCATGCGCGTATGCGTGTTTAATGCTTATATACGCGTGTACGCGATTAAAAGCGCGTATGTGTGTATACCGTCGCGATTAAACGATAATAAAGTTCAGGAATGGCCTTAAATGCCATTCCTAATTTAAACGCATGCGTAAGAACGTAAACTTAAGGATACGCCGCTCTTAAATCCCGCCTAACCTTTCCTGACTCACGAGCCATGATCCCTGATAAAACGCTTGTATGCACCGTTTGCTCGGATGAATCATGAATCACGATAAAACGCGATAAGAATAATAAAATTAATCTGTCATCGATATCGTTAAACGTTGCATCTACGATAAAACATTCAGTACTAATATATGCAACGATACAACTGAGATAAAAATTTTAACCTTACCAGTCGTCGTCTTACACGGGGTCTCGCGTTCCAAAACGAAAAATCGTCGTCGTTCTTCCAAAATAATCATCAACGTAGCCACCACAGAATACACCGGACACTGTCACTTTCTCAAACCAAGAATCACTACAAAAATGTAAAGAAATTCAAATAAATTGAAACGGTATTGCTTGTGCGTAACGCAGGTAAACCATACGAATACAGAAAAACCCGCGCACTTTGAAAATCCGCGGTCGCGCTAGTTAATTCAGTCAACGGGAGCGACATCTAGCGCCATGAGAATAAAACACTGAGTTCGGTGCTCGGCAATTTACGTACACGGGAGGCGGAGAAAACCGAGAGATGTTCCTCGGCGCTGCGCTGGCTCGGCGCTCGTTGTGTGGACGTCGTTTCGGGTTGAGGTGGAGGGGGCGTCTAGACGCAACGTCACGAGTACGTAGCTTCCCCCCTGTGCCACTGTCGGTCTGTGTTCCCACTCCTCTCTTGCCGCTCGCCACTGTGCCGGGTGTTTTCCCCTCTTACTTCCCCGCATCTCGATGCCCCGCCGATGACGGTCGCAGCCAGACACTCCCGTGCGAGGGGCAAGAGGGGAAGAGGCGAGGGTGACTCCGGCTTTTTGGTTAGGAATTGTTGCCGGTCCACGCACGTGTCTGCGAGGCCTGTCGGTGTGTACGAATGAGTATCTGCACGTGCACGGGTGTACACCAGTGGGGTAGAAAGCAGGATAAACTACTACGGCTATGTGCTCTGATGAGAGAGAGAAAAGGAGAGGGCACAGACTATGGTTATAGAGAGGAGAAGGAAGAAGAAGGAATATATCTTGTGGATTTGTATCAGCGCCTATCCGACGATCCACCCAGATGGAGGGTGCGTCAAAGTGGCCGCGAATTGAGTTTTCCTCGGGGCACGTATAATTCTAACCCCACCCCTCGGCCCTTTATTCTCTGGTTCTACCCGTCTTTCTCTTTTCTGTCTGCCTTTCTATCCGACGCTTTCAACTAACCGCCTTGTCTCGACACGTGCCGGTCAGCTTGTGAGGGTTACGCGTGTGTCGTGCGACACCGTTAGCTATATATATATATTTATATTCACGTTGGTAACCACTGGTAGATACGTCAGAGATAGGTTAATCTCCGAGTGACGAGATCAAACGTGTCCCTGAAAAATCAGAGACTAGTGTCCGTGTGTCGCTTTCACGCCGCATTTAGCGGCAATGACTTCTTTTTTCGCTAAGCGAGGTGCTGCTTATGAAAATACTTTTATGAATAAACAGTTTTACGGAGTTGAATAAGCTCGCCGCTCTGCTTCTTTCTCTCGCTTTACGGATTTTACGAACGATTCTCGCGCACACCGGAACCAGTTAATTAAGTTATTTCTCTTTCTCTCTCGCTCTGTCTTTTCGCCAACATTGACGCATCTTGCGCTCCGGAACAGAAAATTTGAATTACAAGTGCAGTCAACGATAGCTTTTACCCCGCTTTACTATTCTACCATCCCTTCCTCACACTTCTTTGTACATATTTATTATGGTATCTCTTTTTTACAAAATCAAGTAACACTCGAGAGTCGCTGGAAGCCGCACGTTTTAACGAGCGAAAAAGAAAGATGGAAATCAAATCACGCTAGTACTTCAAGGGCACCTACTTGATGTTACACCTTTGATGTGGCACGAGATGTATCTTAATCTTAATTGTTGATTAAACAGATGAATAAAACATCTCTGCTAAACTCTTTCCTGTTGGTGGACAGCGTACTTCTCGTTCGATTACAACACGCGAATGAATTATAACACAAAAGATGCACGCTGGTAGCGTAAAGTTTATGCTCTTAGTCTCGGGATTGTTCTGACAGATCCTTGCGATCGGCGATTCCATACTTCGTGTTATAGTTACAGTGGTTCTGGTGTTGTGGCCATTTTGACGACCTAAATTGTATGTCGGAGCAGTCAAATAGATCAGAACACCTACAAAAAATGTAATTCTTAACTTTTAAAACTTTTAAGGATTATTGTCTTCTTTAAAATTTTAGATTAATATGCTATAATAGAATCTTACCCTTGTGATAACAAGCTTCATTCCCTCTTGTTAATATTTACTACGTTTCTCTATTGTTTCTATAACAAATTCTGAAATTCGTTAGTCACTTCTCTATTATATTTGCTGTTACTTGACTCAGGATTTTGTTTCACATCTCGATCTACACGCTTCTCTTACCTCAGAATTTACCATTATCTACGTTATCTTCTGCAACGAGTGGATTTACGAACGTATGAATGTATGTACTTGTACCTTGAGAATTGGATATTAGGTTTATTGTGGCGAAATTAAAAAATTAATAACAAGTAGACTTGTATCTAACAGGGTTAATTACATTTTGTATTAAATTAAACCGTGTCTTCATACTTATGAACAGCGAAACAAGCGTTGCGTTTCGGTCTTCAAATGTTTCATTCGTCAAAACGACAATTCGTCAGAATCCTGTCAATCAGAACACGAATTCGCTACAATGGCCTTACGACGCGCCGTCGTAATCAAACTCTTTCGATAGGTACGCATTTTCTAGGTTATTTGTCATGGTGTAGACCATGTATAATCAAGACACGAGCTCTAAATGTAGCGAACCTCCTATTTAGACTCAGCAGTTGACTCATACATGGTTATTTCTGGCAACGGCATGTTTTCGTCCGCGCGTACATACTCACGCGTCGGTACGTCCGGAACACGCGTGCACGCACAGTTGCTACTCACGATAGAAACGCACGCTCACGTTTCTATGGATGCAGTGCGTGAATTACATCATACCACTGTACCAGTCACACAAATACAAGAGTTACAAGGATTTTCAAAAAACGAAAAATAAAAAAAATCACGCTCAGCGTTTCATCGGCCTCGTAATCGAAACGAAGTTAGGTTATGTGGCACATCGTTGTGTATACGTATAAAAGACACGATGTTTCGACTTTCTTGCTTCATTTCTCACGTGACGATCCGTATACGACAGACGCGTAACATTCTCATATTACATACGTATGTATTTATATACTTTGGAAAGCTTTTTTCGTCCCCATTGGATATACCATGGTTTCTCTATGTACATACGCACGTTTTTTTTCGCGCTTTTCAATAACTCGTTCGTAAACGACCCGTACACTTTTTTCTCTTCCAACCTATTGATCTTCCACAACAATATACGCAACAAAACAATTTCCTTGATAACGCTATTCGTGTGAGGCGACAAATTATACATTTACGGACAGCAATACGAACGCGACCCATCGTCACTGCATCACGCACGGGAAAAATAGGTTTTTATCGATTACTGACCTACGACAACCATTTCGCCCGACGTACGTAGGCTTCGACTGCAAGTACGAAAACAACGATACTAAAATCTGACAATACGAATTTGTAGCTCTCTTAATAATTCATCAGGTAATAATACTTTATTTGTATTATCGATACTTAATTATTTTTAGAAAAATAACTAACTTTACAAAATTGGAATTTATATAGTAATATGTGTTTATAATAACGTAAATTTCGGTTAATGATCTACATATATAATTTTCAATATCTCTTTGATAAGAGCAGACTTGTTGGATTTGAAAGTTTTCATTCAAGCACGAGGATAATTGTAATCTAGCAGTGTAGACAATTTTCTGTCATTTTATAAAATTGAAATTTCTAGTAGTATACATATATTTATAATGGTGGAAAATTTCGTTTATTAATTTAACTTTAAATATTTCTTTAATTAGAACAACATTATTGAATTTGGAAATTCTCGTTCAAGTACGCGGGGTAGGAAACCCTCTCTGCTATATTTTGAAGATTACAAAGCACAAAGGGAATACGGAATGGTAACTACTTTTGTGTTTTCTCTACCAGACAGAACAGGAGTCACGCTGTATCCGAATAAATATTGTCACTCGGTAATACAACTTCGTATAAGAGATAATCATATTTTTCAACTATTTTAGCGATCGTGACTATAAACCCTATTTACAATTGTAAATAATTTTGTATATTTTTTTAACTGTTGAGCCACTCAGAGGCCATACTCGTCAACTCCACAAATTAGAAAGCAGAAGAAGAAGGTAATGATAATATAAATATCATTTCTGAAATTTAACTTGGAATTTTCTATTCCTTGCATTATCTTCTTGTAATAAATTAATGTATGGAAGCAAATAATTTGTTTTCTGAGAATGGAACATTAGTCGTGTACTTATGTAGAAAAATAGAGAAATTGACCGAAACAAACCGATAGAAGATTGTCATGATGTTGTTATTTTTGCAATATCGATTTTCATTTAACTAATTGTGTCAAACAGTTATTTATGATGTACGCGACAAAATTAATCGTTTGCAATATACATACTACTGTGAGCTCCGTGTAACGCTATGATTTTCCCAACGGAGTTCGATCGTTGCTTTATGATGGCCATCAGGCCTCGATCTCTAGAGACCTATCGGGACGGTTTAACGGCAAGACGTTAATTAACGTAGGTCCCCTATCACTGACCTTGCTACGTTGGTAGCAAGTTCTGCTGGTGGTAGACTTATTATGTCGTCGACTATACGTTTGGGACCTACCCCAATCAAAGCGAGACTAAACTCTTGCGTTCCCAAGCCAGACCTAATCGTCTTGAGTCACGCGACGAACAGGGGGCATCTAGAAAGTGCTAGGGAGCTTTTTGCACGCATTTTTGGATCCCCATGGTATTCACCACTCGTGATCAGTCGAACGCATCGGACAGAAAGTATTATTTACGCTAGTCACTTGGAACAGCCGGACAATATTCGTCATTGTACCGTATACTTCTGTGTATACGCCATTATCTTTATGCGTTTAAGACGTGTACTTTCATGTGGTGAACAACCGTGCGAACCATCAGGATCCTCGGTCGAACGAATTTGGTTTACGTAGGTTCGTCACATGCACGCTATTCCATAGAATTCGTATACGGTATAACATTATCTTAGCATCTACAACATTAGTATGTTTTATCAAAATTCGTTGCACTTATCAGACACCATTTATGTCGTTTTTTTAGTATTGAAACGTATGCTTTAACCTTTACAGAGATAATAAAAAAAGCAGTTACTCAACCATTACATAGGTAGGTTCAAAGCTTTAGTGTTTAAAAGTTTTGAGGAATATTTTTACTAGAGAATAGAAGACTGTTAAAAGAAATACAGGAGTTGTTAAATTGAATACAGAATTACATCCTACAAGAGAATCTTATAGCATCGTTTCCTATCAAACCATCAAAAATTTCTATGAGAAAAAATTCAATTCGACGATATTCCTTGAACTTCAAGCTATCGATTGCACCGCAACCTTGACTTCCACCGCGGTCTTTTAATAGCTGCCGCAATCTAGCTTCGAGAACGTCGTTCCTCTTCATCGTAACCCCTAACTTGATTGAAGATACAACGTTCCATAATCACTACCCCTCGCAGTATCGATCTCCGCAAGACTTGAAAAGGATCCTACGTTCGATCCCCGTCCGCTGTTCAACGTCTACGGTGAAAGTCAGACAGCAGGCAGGCAATCCATTTCCAAGTGGAAATCGTGAACTTGATATCGAAAATCGTCGAGTAGTCCTGCTTCCATCGTCACGTCCGCTAATCGTCGTTTCCTCGTCGCTCTGATTCTCCCGAACAATGTTAGTCGAGCGCCGGAGAAAGGCAAAAATTTTCCTTCTCGATCCAACAACAATGTCTTGTCGATAGGTTTTCGGCTGCCGGCTCCTACACTCCTTGGCGATGCGATGATAGGATGCATCGCGTGAACCTGGTCGAGCTACATACCATAGCGAAGCGGAGACTATAGTCGCTGGCTAGACTGCACCCCCGCCGACCGGGGAGAGAAGGTCGACGGAGATCGCGGGACGGGGGTAGGAGCAGTGGAGACGAGGATGGGTGGGGCAGTCGGATACGGTGGAGCAAGAGGGAAAGCAGCGGAGAAAAGAGAGAAAGGGAGGAGAGAGTAGAGAAGGGATGTGAAAGAGGGAGAAAGAGGTAGGGCGCAACGGGGGCGAGGGTTCCGACGGTTCGAGGTAGGGGGCGATGGCTAGACACCGCTCAGACGGTCCAGGGGGTCGCAGGGGGTAATTTCTGCATTGGCGTCGAGAGCTGGGAAACGGTCGACATCGACGAGGCCAGACCGAGCCAGACAGAGAGACTGCAGCTGGCACGATCGTGGTCGACAGGTTGGCCTTTCGGGTAAGGTCAGGGTATATGTCCGCTTGGCGCGCACCGTTTCACCGTGCACCTGCATCGATGACGGTCAATGTGCGCACATGTTCTGATTACGTGCGTAAAACAAAAAAGGATGTCGCGGCGGTACGGCGCGGCGGCGCGACCCGACTCCGCGCGTGGGCTGCCAGTCCACGCCTTGTGAATTCGATTTCCATCTGACAGTCCTCGTTAAACGGGTAAACTCGTTTCCTCCGAAACTCGTTTCGATTAGCTGTAAACGCATGCACGACGTGTCGGTAATTGCCGATGCGGTTCCATAATTCATGCGGGCTTCTCCCTCTCCACTACCGATAAGTTATTTCTAGTCAGGTGTTCACCGATGGTTAGCGATGCATCTTTGTTACGTATATTCTTCGTTATGTTAAACAAATCGTGCAGTATCGTGCAGTAAACATAGCTGCAGTACCGTTTCTTTAACGTATAGAAACGTTTCGATAGAGACGCGCATATAAGAAACAGCGGCCGATGACAATTGCGCGAATTTCACGCTAGAAAGTAAGTAGAGCGAGAAGAAGGTTAACCATCGACTTGGTTCGATCAACTGGGGTGGAATAACGATGGCTGAGGCTAGAGCAAGAAACCCTAACGTGGTACGCCAATGCATCGGATGGCCAGGAAAGCGGCGGACTGTTTTTTATCGAGTGACTGCAGAGAGTTGAGAGTTGAGTCGAGTCGAAGCGGGTCTAGACGAGCGGGCGTCTGCCATCTTCTTTGCCTCCTTATAGTCAAGTCCGTCCTACTGGCTGCTCGTCGTTTACCGTCGCCTTACGTGGCTTCTCGTTTCCTACGCCAAAGAAGAAGATGTAGTTTTCCTTGTTAAAGACGTGCCGATTCCTAGTATTGGCTGCAACCTTGCCGTCTTCATCGGCAATCACGCGGAAGCGTCGAGAACGAGAGACAAGATCGCAAAAAAAGAAGCTTACACGAATTCTAGCGTCGCGTCCGGGGGAAACTGTCACACTCGTCTTGGTCTAACAGGAACTGTACAACAAGAAAGAAACGAGAATCCTGTCCGATGTAATGCGAAACGACAGTTCCAGTCGCTGTCGATCGACTTTGTACGTTCCTTTCCGGAAATGTTACTGAGTAAACCTTTTCTTTTCACGTGAAAAATTCTTGGTCGTAGTTGATCAACTCTCCCTCTTTACCAACTACCTTGAATATCCCTAACAATGGGAGTTTGTTAATCAGTCAAAGTTTTACCTCGAGTATCTCTCATTTCACGTCACAATCCAACCACTTCAACTTACGCAGGCTTCGTACTCTGTTGTTCCCCATGAAGAAACAAGAACCGTTGCCCGACTAAGTACAACTCTTTTCAATCAAGTCCCATCAAACGGAATAGCACTCGGTCAAGCCGTATGTGGCTCCATGTTGCATAGGTTCCCTGGAAATTCCATTCTATTTGCGAGCTGTTCTTCGGGAACAAGCGTTGCCACTTGGACTCTCGCGGAAGCGTGAAACGTTGGGTGCTCGGCGAACGGATGGAGAAACGGACAGACGGGTGGACAGGATACGCAGGGACAGGTGGCCGTTTGACGATCGTAAGTGGGCAGGAAGGAGGACATCGGGGCCCTGACGCGCTCGGGGAACAACAGACGATCGAACAGAGAGCGCGACAAGCGATAGAACGAGAAGGAGAGGTTACGATTCCATGTGTCCATCCGATGTGTGCAATGCAATTTCCCGCAGGGCCGTCTGTCTGTTTGCGCGGTCGTGCATGCTACTTACGCCATTGTTCCTCCCCCTTTTCGCATACGAAAGTGAACATTCCCGCGATCAGGATGGAATATAACGCGATGGCGCGATTGTCCGGTTAAAACTGCCGCATGACGTATATCGGATCTCGGTCTCTGCAAACCCGTCAGTTTCGGTCTCCCGATCGTCCAGAAGGATACACTTTTGTTCGGTGAGCCGAGCCTGCATTCTTGAACACCTTGATCGTTCCGCCGACCGAAAACTCGACATCCACTTCGCCGAACCGCCGTGCATTCTCTGTGACGCTTGAATCTTTCATGCTACCGTGGGTATAAATACGCGTCTCACTGAGACTTCGTAGATAGAATTCCGTGCAAAACGTTCCCCAAAATCCCTGCGATATCGTGTCTGTACAGTTGAAATTTCAGGGAGCCAGCTTCTTAAGAGAGAAACGTTTGATGAACTTGATCGTGGAATGACTCAATGTCACTGGGAAGGTATATATACTGTGTTCTTCGGGACAATTACCATTAATTTTAATGGTAAAAAGAATTTTATGAAGATTATGAGGAAAATTTGTAGTCCTTATTACACTGTATTCAAGTACGCTCTTTATGAAAGTTATTATTAATTTTAGAAAAAGAAGCGTAAGAAGAATTTTATGGAAGTTACGAGGGAAATACTTTTTTTATGGGAAATTTTATACATTCAGAATTAAGTTCCATCTTTGCATTAATGTGACATTCTCCGTTAACGATATCTCCAATACAGAATGTAATAGTTATCTTGCGACTGGTTTTCAGTTAAAAAAGACGCGCGTCGTATCTGGTTTTTACAATATTACATTGCCAATGAGTCTTTTATTATCGATGAATATTTAACGCAAGTCTATGAGGGTCCGGGGCTGAATCATCGAAGAAAAAGGAGAATCGCATGAGAAGGGACGAAGGACTGCGAAGGCAGATTTCGATCTGTTCGTCTGCCTGTCCATCCGTCGGCCGTCGTGAGGGGGATGCCCGACGTAACGTTTCAATGTCATGGTCGCAGGTTTAGACGGCCCCCTCCTCTTTCTCCCTCTTGCACTGCGGGGTAGACCGCTCGAACCACATCTGCTGCCGTCAGGAGCTGCCGTTTAACACCATCCATAATCATCCAACATTGACGCGCGACGCAGACTATAAATCACAATGAATGCATTCTTATTTTTGGATGTAGTCGTTCGTGGTCGCCTGAAAGATGTTGCTCTCATAAATTCTTTTCATTAACTGGGTATCTTTTATGTGTCAGGCTTGAATAATAAAATAGACAGACTCGTAGACCGTTGAAAGAGAATCTTCTTTCTTGGCGGATGACTAATTTGACACGTTAACCTTTAATTCTTACGGTTAAATGGCAAGATAAAATATTTAAATCCGAATTGACTTGTTACAATTACAGCATTATGTACTATTTGAAAATTATATGGATTCGTAGCGTCTGAAATATTTCAACATCTTAATTCCAGATTTCATTGTATGTCAATGTATAAAAAAGATATTTTAACGTGAAATCGGCTTAATCGAACGTTACTAAGGTGTTTGATCTCATCCGTTACTTGAGAACGAAATTACGGTAATAATTATACGTTTGCGGTACTGCGACATTCTAATTCTACATCTCGATGACGATATATACCGATATACTTAAATATAAATGAAACACCGCGCGATCGAAACCTGAACCCCTTGGTAATCGAAATTATGATTTACGAATGATTATAACGTCCGGTGTAATACTTCAGAATATCACAAAACTAGATGACAAGATTAATCAATCTTAAATCTCAATACGCAAACAACAGGTATACGAAACATAATTATACAGCGTCTCCAGGCTGTACGTAAGAAATTTTGCACAAAATATCGCAAGAGAATGCAACGGTAACTCGACATAATCCTCCCCTCGTCGAACACGACTGCTGATTGTAACCGACTGTTACGAGGAAAATGTCAAAGGTGTGCCTATTTCGAAAATAGTTTCGAATCAGTTTAAAAAGGTCAGTCATCGTTCTTGGTAACTCGCGTGTGCCGGCAAACAGTCCGCCCTTGAGGATCGTTGGAACGAGCCGCGGAACCATCGATCGATCTCTCCAGCTACGAGGTCCTTCGGCTCGACTTTGCACACTTCGTCAGCGAGCCGGGCGTCGATCGCATCCGCACGAGGAGAAAAGCGCTCGTAACGGGCGCTCGTTCGACGTTTCGAGGAGTCTCCGTTACCAGAGCCGCTGTCGTCTGGAGTGGCGAGGAGTTTCGTCGGGACGCGATCGGGGGTGGCGCTCGGCGCACACCACGGTGCAGGGGTTGGAAGGGCGGCTAGACGGGCGGTCGGTCGAATGGAAGGGTGAGACAGGACCGACGAAAGGGCGAGGGGATCTCTCATACGGTGAGACGAGGGCGCAGGGTGAAAGGAGAGATGAAAACGACGCGACGGCGGCGACGGCGGCGACGGAGACGGCGGAGAAAGGGGTAGCCGACTGTGTGGCACACAGGGATAGCAAAAGGGTGGGTCGGGGGAAGGTGCACGGGCTGGTTGGCAGACGTGATAGTTGCACGATGCCGGAGATTCCCGGAGGTTTAAGGTTTCGAGCCTTATTTCAGACGCTTCGTCTTCCTCATGGCGATTTCTCGACATCCTCTTTGCGACCTTCTCTTCTTCTTCTTACTTTGTCGTGGCTCTTTCCACGAAAATATCCAGGTGTTCGCACGAAACCGTGTATTTCGCGATGATGCTGTACGCGATATCGAGACAATTTAATGTGACAGAACACGGTTTATATAAACTTATGCGTTAAGTAGTTTGCACAATTGAAGTTCATATGACAGAAATAAAAACCTACCGATTCTTTCTGTTACCTATGATTGTTTGTTTATACGTACGATAGAATATCATATCCAGAGAGACAAATTCAACCAGCAAATTCAGGGCACTGACTAAAATTTCGTTCGACTAAATGTATTCAAAATCTACCATCTCTTGTAATTATCTTATAACGTATTTCCATAATTCTTCGAATATTTCCATTATCAACTCCACGTGGACCTAATCCTGCGAATAACCCTAACACAGGGTTATCCGAATCATTTTCCCGTTTTTGATATCTTTCCTGGCTGGACCTAGAGTATACGATATTTCCTTTCGTCGTTACATTAAACATTAATCTTAATCTCGTAATATAGGTACATACAACAAGTTTGATTATTCCGTGGAAAGTTCAATATTGGATTTTAACACGTTGAAGCTTAGATGGTTCAAATAACCTTTCCTTACTATACTCTATCCATTAGTATCGATACAATCAGTATCCATTATACGCGATACACGTATCGCTGTGTGAAAGAGCTGCCGTACAACAGGCAACAAATTAGCGCCGACAGAAGCCTCGCTGTCGTTGGCATTTCTAACGAGAACAGCGTAAAAATTCTTCGCTGAAATTCGTCCGAACAATTGTCATCACGTGTCGCCCGTAATTACGAGATTAATTTGTCAATTCGTCCCCAACCTCTTTTGATACAGACTCTTCTTATTTCTTCTTTTTGCTAGGTTTTCCTTTTTGCTTTTTCTTTTTACTTGTCCTGTTTTACAAATATCCGGGATAGGTAGAGCGCGCACGATGCCGACTTTTTAGCCGTAGCAGCATCGCTTTCGCACGCGACAGAGCATTTGTTGTTGCCTTTACTAGGAACGACATGAATATTTATGCCGATCTCGCTGCCTCTACTCTACGCTTGTAACTGGCGCAGGAGTGCTGGAATTTTTTGAAGCGACTCGAGGAATCCTTTAACATTGACAAAATACGTCTTCTTCTTTTATACCTAGAAAATTTACGTTTTACTGTAAGAAACGCAAGTCCTCTGTAAAAGTTCTATCCAAAGGTACCTATCGTCTTAGGAAAAGTTTCAGAATTCTGGCAGACCCAAGTTTAGTTAATTATAATACGAACAGAGCATCTACAGAAGCTGTTCATTTTCCAGTCGAACGCATATCAGTATTCTATCATACGGTTACCACTCACATCGCAGTAATCTTCCTCGACAATCTACTCGACAATCCACACGTTATAAACGTATCAGAATCAACAACCATATCGTCTTAACACCACGATGTCTCCATAAACAAGCCACGAGTATCATCGACTACCACAAAGTGGTCTGGACGAACGTCACAGATGTTCTCTAAATTTATCAAGATATCCGAGATATTTTCTAGATTCGAACGCTTCTACGCTTCGATTCACGTTTCAAGTAATTCCACATTGTCGTCATGTTCATGTACGTATACAGGTTCCAAGTGTTTCGTATTCGATGACTAGTCACAGTGTTTTGTGAAAAAACGCGTAAGTCGCGGTAAAAGGCACGAGCAAAAGGAAAGTTGGAAAAACGAGAGACGTTGTCCAGGACGCGAGAGTCTAATTTGTCTCGGGAAATAATACGAGTCGAATCGTCGCGCTAGCGGCGTAGCCTCTTGCAGCTGTACTTACCGCGCCGCCATAGAAATGCCGTCCCTCGAAAAATCCCCGCGTAATCACCTGGAGCTCAGGGGTAGAAGGGGGAGAAAAGGCTCCTGGACTACCTCCCGCCGAAAAGCGCTTTAATTCCCCGGCCGCTTAATTCCATGCGTACGAATGCCACACGTGAATATGCATGACCTGCGCCCCGTAACCGTGCCTGGAGACAGGGAGAAAACGAGAGAGAAAAGGAGAGAGAAAACGAGAGAGAAAAATAGCGGAGAAAGAGCGGGCCGACCTGTCGCAACGCCGATTTATTTTGTTTTGCAACTTTTTCGCTCGAACCCTGCGAACCTATTAAAATGCCGTCCGGCACAACCATGCCCGTCCCGTCTGCTCGCTATTCGCTATCTGTTCGTTCCCTTTCTTTTTCCCGTTCACAGCTCGCGTCCCTTTCCCCGCTTCTCGACTTCGTTCTCCGTTTCGTTTCCGCGAAAACTTTTCCCTGTTCGGTTCGTTCCGCGAGGCCTCGAGCGACCATGTTAAAGAACATGGGACGAGTCGCGTCCTCTACTTCCACACCCCCCCGGGGATTATTCCTTTAATCAAGAGAAACGAACAGATTCGCGAAAAGAGGCTGTAAACGTGTCTTATCGCCTCGTGCGGTGGAGACTTGCCGAGCAATTGAAAATTTCTTATCGAAGTACGAGATACATGACGTTACGTCGCGTTACGTCGTCGAGAGAATTTAAACGCGACCTATTCTTTCCTCTTTTAGGCGTTTTTAATCGTTCGACGCGTGCCAAAGAAAAATCGCCAAGTCCAATTTCGATGAAATTTTGTTTAAGCGAAGAGAAGCCGAAAATATTAGATGCCTATTTTTTTAGTTATGTTAACTCGAGCTTAAGAGGTAAAAATCACCCTCCAATGTACGACTCGTTGTGATCTATTTAATATTCCATAATCAATGAAAATAATTCCAAAAGTATATTGACTTTTAATATCATTGTATGAAAAACTGTAACAGTTACTATAATTCTGGTTTTACTATTTCACGATGACTCTACGACAGAATAATAAACGCCGCAGCAACACCGGTAAAGTGTCAAAATTATTTTTCAAAAGCGCATAGTACCTACTTTAATTTGCTAGCTTTCTACATCTCGTTAATTGCCAGAAATAAAACCAAGAAATAATTGCTTTATCCAGAGTCGTGCTAATTAAACATTCCTCGTTCGTTTTAACGAACACAATATGTCCGCTAAAATGCTCGAGTACTCTCCAGAGATGTAGATGAACAGACGTTATCAACCGTCATAAAAATTAGTAATTACGCGTCAGTGGTTTTACATCAGGTCGGAAGGGTAGTCATTTCGGCCACTTAAAACTGTTCTGCACCGTAGAAATGATTATAACCTGGCAAGCATGGTTTAGTAATGCGATGTTCTTGTACTATTCATTCTCATCGCGTTTAAACGATCAAGTTATTCTTTAACAAGTTGCCATTATTGCCATTATATTGTTGTCTGAAGTAAGGATCGTGTATATCTATTTGTTCATATATTTGTACGTTACTTATTTACATACTTGCAATAATTTTTAAATAACCAAATACGCGTAAAGTCGATCGACAATCAAATCTACTCGCGACGTACGTATTTGAGTTGGTCGCTAATGGTCACGAGTAATTCTAGTACGGCATCTTGTTAAACTCGGTCATATCCGGTCGTTCCACGGGAAAAATAATTTCGACTTATGACAGCTACTTCGTTCGTTCCGTAGTCGCGTATTCGCGATGAAAATTTCAAAGGAGTTGGACCGCCCGAAGAAATACGAGGAACAATTACTACCTTCCTGGTGTCGCGTGAGTTACGTTTTATCGTGCCGGGAACAAGAACTGTTTAGCTTGTGTTTTACGTGGCTCCAACTGTTTCGGGTTGCACCTTACGATTCTTTTATTCTCGCCGTACAAATTCTCGAGAAAGTCCAACGAACCGCTTTCAGATTCCAAAAGCTTTAAGAAATGTTCACGGCTGCCACCGTTGGGCTCTTCTCCGCTGAATTGTTTCCATGGTATATACCTTGTAACTTGTAATATTTTCTCACATGTTTCCCACTGTTGCCATTAGGATAATTACTTGGAATTCGTACTACACAGCAGTGACGATCGTGACAGTTTTCTGAAATATATGTCGCAATTAACAGTAGTCGGTATCTTGACTCCGCGTTAATGACTAAAAGTCGAGAATTTGGCAAGCTATTTGTTTCATAGATCTTAGCGACTTCAAAAATAATCAACCTAGTACCCTAGTTACCTTAGAAGATTCGTTAGTTATAAATCTATCGACATAATCGATAGGAATAATTAGTATATTGACTATCAATTGATTAGTTGGAAATAAAAGAGAAATTGATAGAGGATTAAGAGCAGGTAGAAACGGGGAAATGATTTTTAAAAATCAGTCACAAAGGTAACGAGTTTTATAACGCATCGTTGATATATAAAATCTAATAATTTAGATTCCAGCCAGTGGTCTTCGATCAAATTGTAGTATTCGTAAAGTATTAAAAAAAATGTTAATATAAAAAATTGCTCGTTCGTAGAACGATGTTAAATATCTTCGAAACATTACGAAATTTCTCAACATCTAATACTTAAAAAGAAATCCTAATCATAATAGGAAACATAGGTGAGTACCTACATCTATCTACGTACAAAGTCCGATATCTCAATCGCGACTCGAGCAGCGATAAACTACGATCGTACCAATACCTGTGTGGATCAGACGATCTGACCTGGATGTCGCGTTTACCCAACGACTATCATCGCCTGGTATTTCTCCATTAGTACATATATACACCGCTCTGGACTTAGACGATGCAACGAGCCAGTTTTGTCGCAAACACCCGCACGATGTTGCTTGATCCTCGTGTGCCGACGTCACGTTTGTACACAAGTGTTCGAAGACATGCGGGGGTGTCGTCAAGTGTCGTGCAACGGTGGCATAATGCAAAGTCTAGACTTCTCCGCTCGGTAAATAAAACACGCTGTGACGTCGCCTTCTCGTCCTTGTCGTCGCACTGCGCTGATTCGCGCCTCTTTCTCACCTCGTGCAGACGATACCACCTCTGGTAAAGAACGAAAGAAAGAAGAAGATAAGAGAAAAAGGATAGAGAGGAAAGAAAAAAGGAAAAGCAGAGCGACAAGATACCAGAGGGATGTGGGCGAGATTGTTTCTCGCGGTTGCGTAAAACCCCGCTGCTACTCTAGAAAAAAACGATGACGCGACGCCGCGCCGCAACGACGAGTAATCTCGCGTGAAGACGTTCCCACTGCGTCGTCGAGCGGCGTTATGAGGCCGGCGACACCGTGTTGTAGGAGGTGATGGATATTAATAGGTGGTAAGCAGCATTTCATTCATGGTAGTTGCGTCTTTTGCCCGGGGTCCCTCTTTTTGTTTACCGGTGTCCTCTTTCTTTTTTTCTCGCCGCAGATATCGCGCCGCGAGAAACCTTCCCTCGTCCCTCCGCGGCTAAGAAGGCGGCTAAGAACTAAGATAACCGCCGTTATGAAACTTCTACTCTGCAACGATGTTTCAGAGTGAATAGATATTACTATCGACCGAGTATCATGTTTTGGATCTAGAGTTTTAGACAAAGCGTAGAGTAGAATATCGATCATCTGAATACCGATTATCGGAACAGATTCGTCTCTCAGTTAGTTTGATTAGTACGATATGTATTGTATAGAACATACAGGTTCGTATTTGAACATTTTCTTTTAGGAATATGTTATATACGCGATGTAAAATATTTTCGAGTCTCGTTAGCGAGGCACGACTACCACCGTCGTATTGATAAAATTTCACACCAATCTCAGGAACCAATCTGAGCGAATACGCAAGAGCTACGTCATATTTATACTGCAAATATATCCATGTAAAAAATTAGTATATGGTAGGAACTTCTTAAGTTTCCACTTATACTTTTCTTGCTCTTTCAATGAGTATGATTTAAAGGTTGGAACTGTCTCTTTATCGTTAAAAATGTTTCACTTCTCAACGGCATCATGAAGTTAAAAGAAAATACAATTTTCTACTACAATACACGTGTGTCTTTCACATTGCACACTGTGGCTATCGGGCAGCTTTGATGTTCCACGCTCTAGCTGTTAAATATTTCTGAATATTCACTATAATAGAAAGATACTTACTTTACCTATCGACGTTCTTTTTATCGTGATTTTCGAAAAAAAAAGCGAATGAGCTCGGAATAACGTAAATCTCCATCTCGTTAACGAATCGTTTTCGCCATGGGAAACGTTTTCCATCGCATCGGTGTCGCCGTAAACACGCCGGCTAGAAAACTAAAAATAACGGCAGCTTCGTTTTCCGTCATTTTTACGACGATTCTCGCGGCGATGTCGACGTTTTCACGAGAAATACCTCAGGGCGACAAGATGAGGGATTCCCGAGAATTACCGGGGAGCCAACAGATCGCGAATAAACCGTGCTGTCAAGGGGTTCTCGTAAAGGGTGAAGGGAAAGGGCTGGAAATTTACGCAAATGCATCTGTAAATAAGAGAAATGAGGCGCGATGTTGAATTCCTGTTCCATGAGCAGGAGCAAGGAAACGGTGATTCATTCTGTACTGTCGGGCTGCCGAGAAAAATGTCTGGAAGAAAGCCACCGTTTCTACGTAATTTGCGGAAAGAAGGAAAGAGGAAGAAGAAGAAAAAGAGAGAATGAAAGTACAGCCGCCGTCTCGTGACCTCTCGCGTTCTCGTAAAAAAAGTTCCTCCTCGGTCGGATGAGATTGGGTCGTGGCACCGGCATGAGCGTTTAACGCGTAGACGGCCGTCAGTTGTCACTCGAATTACGAGAGGCGTCGCGCTTCAACGACAGACCGGCTAGACGTCCTTGCAAATTATGATGATTAGCGCGTACATGCCTTTATGACGTTTGCTCGTGTCCACGAATAATAAGAACTTTCTGTCCGAACCATTTACGTGATTTTCCTCGCACATTATGACCTTCTTTCGCAATTGAACTGGTAGATATTGTTTATAAAATTTTGATTTCACTGATCAGCGAATAATTACTCTCTAGTAAATAATCTTGGAAATTATGAAATACTTTGATTTTAATTTGAATATTGAATTTCTGAAAATTAAGAATTTTATTGTATGCTGATGTTCTTTTCTTTCTTTTTTTCTTTCTTTTCTTTTTTTTTGTAGTACGAGAAGCCGAATTGAACGGCAGCGCTTGCACAGCTGCGATTGCGAATTTTCGCTAGGGTCTGACTTGGATGGTGTAGCAATCAAATTATCGTGGCAGAGGGCTCGTTTCAGACAACGATTCTAAATGGGGTTAGAGGAAGCCACGATGGGAACGATCAAACTACAGGAAACAAGCCCTTCTCCGATGAAACAGGAAACACGACCGCTATCGAGTTTTATATAAACTTGCTAAGAAGCCAAGCTGAACGCTACTGCTCATCTCTGATCAACAAATCAGCCGAATCTGCGTTCATCTTTTGATGAAAGATCAGCTGCCCTCTGTGACGATCTTTAATGTATTTGACCATCGTTCATATTACAGTGTTCGAACCACAACATAAATTATTAGAACATTCACGCGATAAATATAAATTATTGAGATCTGCGATATAAAGCTACCACGCTCGATTCAACACAGTGCACATCTATTTAAGACAATAATTAAATCGTACGAAATATTTTATCAAATTCACGAGGAAGATAATATCGTAATTTCGTAGAATTTTATAAAAATATGCGAAATAGTGGCGATTGGAAATACGTCATAATCGTCGTTTTCTCCTACGATTTTAGCAAAACGTTCCACACGCTTCAACCACCATCTCCATTTACTTATCCAATTTTCACGCGTAACCGCGCGACGTTCACGCAAAAACCAGGCGAACGACAGATCGGTTTGTAACGAAATAGCCGTGCAAACAGCTAAAATCAACAAGAGGATTAATAATTACACGTCTACGGGCTACATTCTGCTTCTTGCTGGTTTCCTAGACAGGCGAGAGGAAAGGGATAGCGGCAGACAGATACTTGTAACCCCGGCGGTGCTTAAAAAGACGCTCGTCGCTAGACATTCAGCGAATCCAGCGAAGCCACTTAGTCCGGACGTGTAATTAGATCGAAATGACGCCAGACGACGCGGCGCGGCGTCGTGCTACTCCTTCGGAATCCGCTTAATTGAATGATTCATCGCCTGGGTCTAACTGTTGTTTCAATTAACGCTCGCATGTGCACAGTGGTCAACGTCATCTGCATGTGCACGCACCTGCACGCGCGGCGAAGACGCTTCGTCATCGACGTTTCACGCTCGAACGGGAACGCGTGTGCGATAATGTGCAGGCATTCGACGATGCACCAAGAAACGACGACGAGACTAGAGCAAGAGAAACACGTTTGTTGCCTGCCCTTGCGCTCACAAACACGTTCTCTTCTTAACGTAGCGAAATTGATCTTAGCTTAGCTTCTAATGGAAACGGTTCCGTATATACTATATACATACAAATATTTTTTAGTCTACCATAACATAGCTTTAACAAGATAGTGACATTTCCAGTTTATCTCGTTTTCCGCAAATGTCCTTCTACTTACCGGTGGCGTATACAAAATCCGGCCGAGTAACATGTAAAAGCGCGCGGTACGCGATTCCTTATGGAAAAATAAGAAAATAATATGGAATAGAATCTTTTCATCTGCGGCTTGGGATTGGAAAAAAAATCAAGTTTGAAAATTTATCAAGTATACTTAAACACGACTAATTACCGGCTAGTTATGAGTAAACAATCAACAGGGTTCGTTTAAGGCTTCATTATCAAGAAAATCTATTAATATTATATATATAATACATATACATACATTGTGGAACATGTGATTGATTTTTTTTCCCGGTCAATTATTTCCATGTGAATAAAAATATGTCGGTTAAAGCGGAGACCGGTTAACCAAAAGTCTACTGTGCGCTAGGCTTCGCACAGGTGTCCTTCCAAATGTCTGCGTTAATGCAGACCTCGTGTTACCACCGGCACAATAACCTTTCAGGGGAGAAACAGGACCTTAGCTAACGCTTTTTAATGGACTTAACGGGTATGAACGAGCACGGGACCTGTGTGCACGTGGGACAGGTGAATAAGTGCCACGGCCTTCTCGATGACTCCGCGTTCCATGGTAATTAACATCCCCGGCACGATCGCCGACGAGATTAAATACCCTGCAACCGTGATTGGCAAGTGCAGACCGCTTGAATCAACCTTGTAACTACCACAGGTGCGAAGCAGAAGCGATTTGGGTGGTAAGAAAGGACTAGAGAAAGTATTTGGGACCGTCAGGACGACTGGTTTCTGAGACAGAGGTTGAATGTTCGATGGTGCGAGTATCAGATACGAATTTTAATTTTATAATTTTTATATAATTTTCCGTATTAGGTATATTCTCATTTTTATTCTTTTCCATTTCTTTATACTTCTGTTTACGTTATTAGTTCAATATATTTATCTTTATTGATGTCTCTATCCAATTTATTTAAAATTCATCCGAGAGTTGTATAAAGACAGTTTCGCATAAATTTTTCTTGATTTAGCTAACTAGCGACTATTTAGTGACAGCGATATAACTTGAATCAGAAAGTTATTACAACATTTCTGCGCATACACGTATAAAGGCAGAGATTTCATTTTATCGTTTACTTGAACTTCTCAATTCTACGTTTTCGTTAGATATTCGTTGTTCAGTCGTTTAATAGCCACAATTATGGCTCCATAATTTCGTAAATTAAAATGTTATACATTTGCCGAGAATCTGAAATATATACGATTTTATGTTTTTCGTACATATGCACGCAGGACGGAGCAATATCTTCACGTCGGAATTTGGCCAACGAACAAACGTTTCAATTAACCTGAGACAAGGTCGGCGAATATTTTGTGAGATACACGAGCTACGAGGTGCACTCGCGCCAATGAAACCGCATACCACAGAGCTCGGCGCGCGTATAATGATATAATTGATCGGAGACGATGCATCAAACATTCCAGTTCGCCAGACAAAACAAAAACTCAGTGGAAGCTAGACGGGTGCTAGACGACCTGCTGTCGGCGATGGGTAACTCGAAACCGCAGGGATGCTGCGTCATACAGGCGACGATGATGGTAGTGGTGGCGGCGGCAGATGATCGAGATGGGGTGACGGCGTTACGACTTGGCCGCGCACTCGTCAGCCACTTTTGTTGCCCTTGCTTCCGGAATCACCCTGATCTCGCCCCTTTTTCGGACAGCTCGCGCGAATAAAAGGCCGCACAAGCGAATAAAAAGAAGGGGTGGGTCGGAAAGAGCCACGGAAGAAGGGGTTGCCGCGCGGCTTCGTCGCGACGGCCGCACAGGATGCAATTATTTCGTAACGGTGATCTTGTTACAGAACGGATCTGGTCGTGTACGAAACTCGTTCGCTCGACACTGTCATAAGGCTAGACCGGAAATGACAGAATTTTATTGCCGATTGATTTTACGACTGTACATGGCAATGGTGATGTATGCATTTATTTGCGCTTCGTGCAATGGCATAATTGTTTAATTGAATGCTATTTTCGTCGTCCGGAGGGCGAAGATTCTTGACTTTTTACGATATTATCGATACGAGACTGGCGACTCAGAGGAGTGGATATGTTCAATCATATGTTGTTCATACTATTGGATCATATTAATACGGTGGTCAGAAAATGTATTTGCGCGCCATTGTGTTCATGATATTATAGCATTTGTATTTTGTACTCTGTAGTAATTAATTGAATCCAAGTATGTCGTAGGCGTTGCAGTCTACACCTTTGGGGCACACCTGAAAGCTCAACTTCGCTCGAAACTTCAAAAGTCGCTTCAAGTTAAGTAAATAACACGGTTGACACGGATAAAATGACTGAAATTGCTTGAATACAGGTAACCCGATTAATTCGAATGCGGCTTTATGTGACTGCGTTATTTGATAATTATTAGTAAATAGAGAATTATTGAAAAATATAGATGAAGGTATATTAAAAGTATACGTAGAAAATATCGTCGGCAAAATTGAACGATTTGTACTATTACTATCGCCATTAGGGGATTGTAATTGGGAACGTCCCCAGACCAAAAAAAAAACCCATCCTATAAAACGAGTTAATTCCCTCGGAAAGAGTGATCGAACGAAGACAGCGCGGAGGAAATAAAATTGTAATGAGAATGTAGCGAGTTACCCTTGGAGATTGCTTAAAATCAAAGGGTTGCCGATAGGGGTGGCTGAGTTCGCGATAGGGGTGCCGGAGAATTAATTCGTCCCTTTTACGCAAGAAAATCGAGCAAACGGACGATCAAATTTTCTGTTACGTCTAGCAATTTTCACGCTCCGGTTTGCCATCCGTAACATGCTCTTCACGATTGACCCTCGTCGATGGTCGAAACCAAAGGAAGTTCTCGAATGGAGCAGCTGAATTTAACGAAACTTCGCATATACCTTTCGAATAATACGAACTTTAAAAGGAACACGCTTCTTACAATTTTTTCTCTTGAAATTTAAAGAAAAAAAACCTAGAAATTATAGAAATATTTCTATTACAAGGTAAGATGACGCATAAAATAAAGTTGTTACTTTATTAACATGATTCGATGCATATTCGTATTTCAATTTTAAATAGAAGGTTTTAATATGATTTTTCCAGTATTATCAAACGTTCTTTTAGTTGTAATACGTATAGTGGTTAATACGACTATAAAAAAGATCGGATAAACACGTAGAACAACGGAGCCACCGCCGATTTCAATGGCCTTGAAATATGTTGTCAACGTGATCATTCCGATCCTGTTGTACACCTACGGATCGAAATGGATGCAGACGATATTTCTGTCACATGCTTTTCTTCCATGTTTCCGCTACTGATAATGGCCACAACAACTGTCACCCCTTGTGTTGCAAGCATTTTTAGTTGGTTCGATCGTTGTTCCCCGAAAAATAAGCGAACTCTTTTATCGAACGATTCACGAACGATGCGCGAGAGGATTCGTAAACTATGGCGAATGCTGCTTGTTATCTATATCTATTGCTCGTTAGCGTTTCTTCGCTACGTGTAATTGTCCGACGGAATAAAAGCGATCGTTTGTCAAGCAACGAGGTCACCGCAATATCGTTCCTCCGAGATATGCGAGTACAAGATGGATCGATGTGTCTGTCGTTAGTTTTCCCTTCTCTTCATCGATGTTTCTTATATTCGTGGACATTTCAGTACCATAATCATAAACGTGTTTCGCAAGAAATAGTAGAGTATCGTATTTATTAAGAATTTCTGATTAATTGTGATAATTTGACATTTGTTATACTTTTGTATAGATGATGTATCTATAAAGATAAGTTTTGGTGTGATCGTTTCTTTTAACATTACATTCTATTTCTTTGTTATCTTATAACTTTTAATACGATTTGTAATACAATATTTGATATCAATATTTTTATATACCATATCGATCGATTGTGACTAATTAGATACTTATTCCGAGTATTAAATAACGATATTATATTTTATTTATACGTTTCGTTAATTTCAACTTTTAAAAAGGCTTTCGTCACGTCGTATAATCCATCGTTTAAAGGGCTACTTTAATATAACTACGAATTTTTTAACATATTTCACAGACAAAGTTTTTCAACTGTATCATTTGTATCAGATACTTGGGCAGATACTGTGTCGTGGCCAGATACTTCCGTGATCAAACCTATTCATTTTATTTAACCACTCTACCTTCGAATACTTGTTCCATTTCGAATTAAAGCGAACTCAATTTACCTGAGACAATTCCCCCAGGTTGGTTCTTTCCCGACATCGTTTCCCCTCGCGAAAATAAAGCAAAGACATCATCGCGCCATTCACTTCGCCCAGTCGTTAGACGTTAGTCGTTAGGAAACGCCCGAGTCCATTCGGAATCAACGGATCGAGATCATTAAAACGAACCCTCCAAGTGTCAGCCGCACTGGCGTATATACCGTACGCTTCCGCGAGCTACCGTTTTCGCGCTCGACAACGTGACTTTAAATAATCGCGATGAAATTTCATATTTATACGAAGCCGCTAATTACGATTCGTGCCGCGTAAAAACGATCCCTCTCATCATACCTGAAACAATTAATTACGTGTATGGCCTTGAACGAAGAGGATAGGCGAGAATTTGCACGTTTTTGCACTCGTTACTATGCGGTAACTCGCGAAAATATTTCAACACTTGCAGAAACCGCCTATAAATACAGGGTGGTTGGTAACTGGTGGTACAAGCGGAAAGGGGGTGATTCTACGCGAAAAAATAAATCGAAAATATAGAATAAACATTTTTCGTTCGAGGCTCTGTTTTCGAGAAAATCGACTTTAAATTTTCGCTCGGTACGCGTGCACTTTATCGCGTCTCGTTATAACGGATCGTTGTCTCGATGGAAGAATTTAAAAAAAAAATTTTTTCTATATTTTCGACTTCTTTTTTCGCATAGAATCACCCCCTATCCGCTTGTACCACCAGTTACCAACCACCCTGTATATTATACGCGTTATTATCGTAAACTCGATTATCGTAATTATGTCGGCAAAGATTCAAGCAAATCGAGAAATGTACGTATATTCTCATGCGCAAATATTAGCACGCTTATAGAAACACGAAAGAAAATCCGATAAACCATTGGAGAATTATTTAACTTCGATTGGATTCAAAGGGAAAGCTTCGACTTACAGCTACATCGTTATAATGAAAATCTCGCCAATTATATTGGGTTGGCAATACATACCAAGCCAATACAGACGACAAACGTCAAACGTTTTCTTTCTTTATAATCAGCCTGGCTTCGATTCGGATGAAACTCTGTACGCTTAAGGAACAGCCAAAAAGTATATACATATTCCTTTTCTAGCTGCGATAACTCAAGTGTAAGAGGAATCATCCTCCAAAATTTGACACGTTAAGAACTAAGTCAGGATTGGTTACCGATAGAAAATAATTCCACAAAAATGAAATACTTTTTAGTACGTAGGAAAAAGTGCTACTAACTGCAGTCAATGAACAGGTTTCAAAAATATATAACAAAATTTCGTCGAGCATGTTCACTCGAAAAAGTACAACGAGCCAATGTACGTTAAGTTGTTCCGTTCTCTGTCCTTCCTCTCCTTCTCTCTGATTTCGGTTCCTTTTTTTTTTTTTTTGCTTTCTATTTTTTCTTTTTTTTTATCTTGCCCTCCCTTCATCATATTTGTCGGCCGTCGAATTCCACGCCGCACCGGTGGAAACGAACGCAGAACAATATTTCTCGGTGGTGGCGCGTTGGCTGCCGATAAATACGGACTTGGCGCGTACAGCGAAGAGCACCCTACCGGTTTTGCGGTATCTCGAACGGCTTAATGGCACTGTTAACTACCGTATTATTTAACGGGGATTTATACATTGCAGTCGGCCGATTAAAACGGCGGGCGGACCGGCATCGAGGCCTGGTCTACTGCGAAACGATATAGGAAGATCCTGAAACGGACACCGCGGGGGATCGAGTGTATCCTTAATTCCCCGTGAAAGCCAGTGCTGATCGAAGCGGACGTTTCTAGTGTCCGTCGTTGCTCATAGAAAAACAGAAAGTATTGAATTATACTGTATTATAGATCGTACATAGACTGTCATTTCAAATAACAGTCTCGATATATCACAGTTTTCTATTGTATCAGGGAAACAATTCTAAAAATGATATTCCGAAATGTTTGAAGAAATAGTTTTAGTTTTAGTAAATCGTCCACGCTATTAATTGTATGCTTCTTTTATCAAGAAATATTTGCCGGCCATATAGTTTGCGAAGTGACTATCGACAATTGTCAAAACAAAGTATCAAAGGGAGAATAAGATTGCGTAACCAGCACCGTTATCGTAATTTATATCTATCGTTTCACTTTCCCAGCGCAGAAAACCAAATCTTTATCTCCGTCAGCCACAAATCACCGACAGCGTCGTAACCAAAGACTCTAAATCTCCCCCGCCATTGGAATCGCAATTTCTTCAGCTACCTCTACATCAGCCATTAGAATTGCCGCAACACATCAAATAGCAAATGGAAGGCTGTCAGCCGAAAGCAAGGTAAATTTTCAGCCAAGTACGACGGAACATCGCGAGGAACGTTCGCGAGCGGAAACAATTCCGAGGTCGCGAGGTAACACCTCGGCTGGGTGTGCGAGCAAGTCTCGAAGGTGAGACGAAGACGTAGAAACAGACTCGGTGCGTCATCCACGTCACGATCGCTGCCAATGGGATCTCGGATCCAGCAGGGCGATGCTATTGAGTATTTGCATCTCTTGCCTTTCGCGGCGAATGCGAGAGGAAGCTCGCGTTCGTGAGCCGGTGCGACGAGAACGATGGGAAATCCGGTTGCTGGCATATAGGTATGCTCACAGATGGCCGGGTGCGACGAAGACCGTGACAGTATATAGGTGAAAACGACGGTGCTGGCTACCAGAATGGGACAGAGAGCGAGTATACAGAGAATAGGAAGAGGAAGAGAGAGTAAGAGGCAAACGAGGGAAACGGAGCATGGTCGATGTGTCTAGCCTAGCCTGGTTGGCTGGCTGGCTGGCTGGTTGGTTGGCTGGTTCGGGTGGCTGGATGAACCAGGGACCGTCTAGGTTGCGTCTGCCCCCGCACAAACTCGGTATTATCTATACGTCTAGACACCCCTGCGCCACCGAGAGAAGACCATAGCGGTTTGGCGCTCCGCTTGTAATTTACAGCGCGCCCCGCCGTGTCTCTACATCTACGATCCCGCAAATTTCTCTCTTCGGTCGTGTCTCTTTACCTGTCTCTCTTTCTTCTCTTTTCTTTACATTTTCTCTCGCTTGACCTTTGCACTCTCCTAGCGTGCACCTGGATACATCGATCCCATCGGATCGTACCGATAATCGCTCTCCGAACAGATGGTAAAGCACTCGATCATATCGGGATCGTATCGGGCTGTTGAAGAAATTCGTAGTATTTTTAGTATAAATTTCTATCAAATAATGAAACGTTCGAATAAATACTACCTTGAGGAGGACTAACACGAGACATCCAACATTCGTCCATAAAATAGACTTCTTTGTACTCGTTAATATTTATTGTAATCTTTTATTACGAACTTATTCGAAAGAGAAATTAAATAAATAGTCTAGAAGCCCGTAAGATCTGTTCGAAGGAGTTCGTTATTAAAAGGAGCGAAACATTGTTCGAGAAAAAACTTGCGAAGTTAAGAACGATAGTCTGATGATTCTAGTCAAATCTTCCCTGATTCTCGTTACCAATTCTCCGCACAATCTCGTGTACATATATGTACTTGCACTGTTTATATGTATAAGCATCAACGACAGTCGAAAATTGATAGCCATGTAAATTACAAGTTCTAAATCGTGCAATCTAAAAGAAAAAGACATCTGGAAAAATGTTCGATTGATAGGAGAAATGCAAGAACGATAAGAGTAACGTGTTATAAGGACTTCGAGCGATGGACACGCGAATTGCTCCTGAAATTCCTCTCTCGGACTGCCGATGGAGCTCGCGTGCGCGATGCCGCCACTTCAGACATCACCGGCGTACGAGTGATCGAGGGGATCACGGCCACGTGAAAAGGGAAGCAGCCGTCAATTGGTATACACGGTGTACACACGAGACGTGCGTGAAGAGAGTGCGAATATTGGTATCGCGATAACGAACGGGAAACCCTCGCGTGTCCGAAAGTACGAGCCACCCCAGCCAGTGCACGTTATCCACGGAACACGCGTGCATTATATCGACGATCTCTCGGTGATTAATGCCAGCTGTTAGTACCAGGAGGCTCCAGTCAATTGAATCTCATCGTTCGGCCGCATATAAGCCTCGCTCGGTTGCCTTTATCCGTCTCTCTCTCTCTCTCTCTCTCTCTTTCTCTCACACAGACACACTCTCTCTCTCACTCACTCACACCCTCTCTGTAATGCACGAACCAACTATCCCGGTTTTCGAAGAAGAGTTGCAACGTCGACGCGTAAATAATAAATCCTATGGAATCGCCTTACCGTGTCGGGAAGAGGAAAAGAGGAGAGGAGAGGCGTTGTTCATTCCTCGAGGCTGCAGGTAACGGAAAGAATAAAGTTTTCCTGGTAGACCCGTGGATAGTAAAGTCCCTGGCAAGTCCGTGGCACGTTAAACTTTCCAGTTTCGAGAACGCAATTTTCCCAAGGGAATCAGTCCTCGCTAATGCAAGAGTGGTTATAGACGGAGAAAGAGAGGAAGGGATAGAGAGAAAACAGGTATAAAGGGGGACGATATTATGGGAGAGGGAAACTGTGCGCGGGCGGGAATGGCGACGAGGAGTTTGAGGGTTGAACGAGCTGACGCTTTAAGCGATGTAAGTTACAGAAACTACGCTTCCGACCAGTCTCGGGCGCAGATTAGTCGTAATCTTGGCGCATTGCACTCTGCAGCCGTTTCCAACCCCCTTCCTACACCCTAACCTTCCCCCCCCCCCTGTTGCTGTTGCTCGAGTCCTCACAACTACAAAGCTTTTCAAACCGTTACCTCGAACCAAGACGAACGTGTTAGACGCACCTAAATTCACGTACACCAGAGGTGTACATCGCGTTACCTCGACATTGCGACACACAGAACTCTGTCTACCTATTCGCCACTGTATCGCCGCTTTGATTATTTCCTGGAGGCTTAAGCCGCTACGTCTACGCCTTCCTTCGTACGGCTACAGGTTACAACTGGCGCAACGAAGATTAAACACTTCTTGGTTTATGGCCTCGTAGCCGGTCCTTAGACTCGGTTTACCTTGGCTCAACGAGATTTCCCGCGGTACCTCGTTTCCTACCTTTTATATAGCTGTTACTGAAAATCAATAATTCGGTGATCGAGCCTTGATGCTCGAAAATACTCCGCTTTCACGATCTTCGCGCGCTTACTTACTTACTTACTGTACTAAGTTAGCGATTGTTTTTGGTAAGATGATTTTCTGGAAAATATGTCAAACTTTGTATGAAATATATCAAATTGTATATTGGAAATGGAGATGGAATTAGATAGAGACTATGGCAACGGATACCGTATCGAACAAACTACACCAAGATTCCACTTGGGTATAAGTGATTTCAATAACATATTGTTTATCTGTTCCACGTGAGAACTACGATTCTCTGTCGTATCGTGTATTATATATAAATTTCCTGTTTCTTCGGAAATGGCGGAGGAATCGCAAGATAAAGTAGATGGTAGAACTGAGAAGAGTAAGGGAAGGAATCCGGTGAACTTCGACAGTATTTGGTAAAGACATGTAGAAAAACAAGTTAATTCTTCCATTTAGTCTCAGGTGATATATGACGTATTTTATTAATATCGAGTGGTATGTGAATTTCAGTAAGGAAATTATGCTACGAGATAAATTATCTCGGCGCAACTGGTCCAGAAAGTACGAACACCTGTCGGGTGAATTTTTTAAGAAGGTACCACAAACCAGCTGGAAGAAAACGCGTAGTGCAGTATCGGCGATGCGCACCACACGAATTTTAATGTTCCCCGGTGTCACTGACCGTAGGTGCTGGCCGAAGAATGCAGAAAGGAGGGATTTCCGGCGGACACTTTCCAACACAAACCACCGGAAGATGCGATTAAGCGTTCACCAATTCTTCTGAAACCATCGCCGTCCATTCCCAGAACGGCATCCGGTATGGTAGGCTTACGATCATCTCGTCCAGAATATAATCTTGAGTTTACAGGTCACTGGTATATCTCGCCGAAACGAACGATCGAACCACCCATTGAACCTGGTGAATTTCGCGTCATGCAGCAAAGATTCATTTTTCTCGGTTAAGTGGAGAATTCGAGTAAATTATGGAATATATATTTTATACACCAGAGACTGTATACTATAAGAAAATGTATTAAAAAATAAATCGTTGTAGTCTCATATGAACAATGTAGTAGTTGACATAGAAATAGATATGTAATTCTTCATTTTGATGCTCTTATAAAAATGTGATGACGGCTTTGCAGACAACATTCGATTCCAGTAAGAAAATGGATTTCATTTATTTCATTCTTCATATATTTACATTCCAAACCATTTTTGTTTGAGAGTCGGCGGTAACTTTTCCGTCAAGGATATGGGGTTTACTTCGACTGCTACTAATTCTTCGTCGGTCAACCAATCCAAGTATACAAGGTGCTACAAACAGCGATGTTGTATATTGATTTTCGTATATTTCAATTATATAATGTTATAAATAAAATTACCTTGTATTTTTTAAGAACTTGAAAAACTTGCTGAGAATTTATCACAGAATTATTGTCCTCGGTGGTGTCGCCATTCTCGCGCTTTAAAATTTTCGTTTCTTTTTCCGAGAACTCGTTCAATTTATCAATTACGTAAACTGTCGAGTCATCGTGCATTATTATGATATTCTCGTTACGTGGATCAAAAATAATATTCGTTATAGGGAATGGCCGGGCTAACCATTGCTTGGGAAGTCGACTTTGTAAATTGTTCGAGAATTTGGTGTATTGTCTTTGTAATATGTTATATTCGATAATCTGAAATTAAACAATCAACGATTAATTATGGAAAATAATTGTTCATAAAATGTGCAGTTTTATAGCTTTTAATTTTACGTGTGGTACTGGAAATTACAGTAATAATTTATTGCAAGTTTCATGGAAGGCAGAAGATGCAGGTGATAGAAAGATTATACGTTTTTATAGCTGATCCAATTCTTAGTAACTTATCATTTTACGATATTAGACCGTTTTAAACGAGAGATATTAAAAGTTTTAATATCTCGAGCTAAAGGAAAATCTTTATTACATCTCGCGTTTTTTTCTTACCTTATGATCGGAATATACTATAACTAAATTTAACGTGCCTTTCTGGATCGCCATGGCTGTTGGTGGACAACTGTATTTGGGTAACAACCATGCGACAGGTCCGTCGTTATTTGTAGTGTCACTAACATTATATACAGCAATCCTACCCTGACGATCAGCACAAACGAAAAATTTACTATCGGGAGAAAAACACACTAGTCCAACACTTATAATAGATTCCTTATTTGTGTAAAAAAAGCCAAGATGCCTCAGATGCTTCTTTTCCACTTTATATAATGTTATAGTGCTATTTTTTTCGTCGTTATTTATTGTTACAAATAATTTTCCATTTGGACTAAATAACATTTTTTGTATTCTGGTTGCAGAAATGTCCGTATCATTTCTTGATAATTGTGCATCTCCCTCGATCACGTCAAAGTTGAAAACTCTAACATGATCATCGGTTGAATAAACAATTGTTTTGGCATCCTTGTTGATAGCACAAGAAAGGATGTGTTCGTTTCTTTTTGTTTTTAATTGCAGCAATTTTATAGGCTCCTCTTCTAACTGGTGGACCATTCCAGGACGTATTGATTCTGAAGATACTTTAGTAGGTGATCCAAGCCTCCATAGCTCAAGAAAGTTTGTATATTGTAAAAGAATACATCTAGATTTTCTACAAACTGTAGCACATGGAAGCTGTAGTAATGGCGGATATTTAACCAGAATTTTTGGTGGATAACTGGACTGGGCTAGATATCCATCTACACCAGCTGAATATAATTTTCCATCAGCATCTACTAAGGCTCTTACATCATGAGCGTGTAATCTTCTTTCGATTCCTTTCACCCATTGTGGCCTACCACTTGATTTCATAGTTATTTTACAAAAGCTTCTCACTACAGGGTCAACACCAGCACAATATACAATATTCATGTCATGGGATAAAGTAACAGCTAATATATCAGCTGTATGACTTTCATGGGATTCTATTAGGGTACCCATGTGAGGATCCCAAAATGATAAATACCCACGTGAGTCTCCAGAAATTATGATGTTGTCATCTGTAACTGCTAAACACCAGATAATAGTTTCTTTCTTTGCTTCCTTTCTAGAAGTTGTCATTTTATGAATCGCATGACCAGATACAGCATTCCAAACTCTAATTGTGTCAACAGACCCTGTATAGATCATTTCTCCAGTGTTATCCCATTTAATACAAAGGATTCTTCCTTTCTGTTTATCAAATATCCTTTCGTATATCAATGAATGGGGAGTAACAGAAAATGTATTGATATATCCATCCTCTGTACCAACAGCTAAACATGTTTTTTTATGATTAACATCCATGCACCAGGCTGCACCTCCAGTCACTGCTACTTCGCTTTTGATAGATAATGTCGTTAAATCATATTCTGTTATCATGCCATGAAGACCGGTTGAAAACAATCTTGGACCTATCCACAGAATATTTTCTATGGAATTTTCTGGATGACCAGGTATCGTACATTCCACAAAAGGTGCATTCCCAACATTCCAAACTTCAATCGAATTATCATTCCTGTAAAAATGTTATCGTAAATATTGTTACAATCACCTATGATGTCTAAATAAGAGTAATTTGGGAAACTAACCTCGCAAGTGCTAGTTTTTTCGTCTTACATTCGTAAGATAAACAAGTAACAGATCGGGGTTCAAGGTTGTAAAACCTAATATTATGTATTTTACAAGTTGACATGATTTATTTGATTATTTACTACTATTTATAGTAGTATTATTAAACTCTAATTATACAAACTATACTACACGTTAGAAAACATAACCACAATTGTCACACACGTGGACTCTAGAGCGACCTTTTTGTTATGTTGGTACCTATTGTGAGTTGATACTATCAGCAGAGAGGAAATCTGTTTTTGAAAATTTTTGCGACATCTACTTCTCAGAGCATTTAAACTTTTCGATAAAAACATAGGCATAAAATAAGTGAAAAAAGAAGATATATATTTCTTTTTCATAGTATTATTACATTACAAAAATTAATTACTAAAATATTCTAGAACTTTATTACTTTCTTTATTCGTTATGAAGACTGGCTTATATTGAAAAGCATTTAGTATATTCTGTGATTTCTATGCAACAGATAATATTAAAGTTTTTCTCCAACTTTCATGTGCATAGAAAATAATATCACATCATTACACAATGGAATTTAATCTTCTTTATAAAGAAATGGATAGATCATTGTTCGTTTAATGACATGAAAGGATTATGTTACAATAGATCATGACATATTCGTGAGATTCACATTACGCAATATTCTTCTTGGAAATGTAACACATATCTCATATAACAGTAAACAATACAGCGATAAACGTGTCACGCAAGCGCTTAGTCTACCAGAATGTTCCCCCTCTATATTCAACTTACTTCATATCAGTTGCTCGTATGATTAAATTAGTTGCATGCTATACTTGTTGAGATCAGCCAATGGTTGACAAGTGGAACGCGTTACATGGTAGTGTTGGTAGAAACTAAAGTGCACAAACGATCAAAGTCGACGGCATAATCTGGTTAAACCAATCATCATTTTAAGCGGTGTCAATCGTTTTCTCGTTTAAGGATTAAACGTTTTCTGAAAAAGGTAAATAAATTCGGCTCGTATTCGGCGCACGAATGTTGTTATCGATTGTCGCTATTCCCAGAAAGTGCGCATGACGCATCAGATTGACGTGTAATATCAGCAATTTGCTTCTCAGGTTAATATTATAATACATATTCTTCTTGAATTTTTGTGACTGTTGTAAAAATATCTTTTTAAAATGAACAAATTCTGGCAAACTTCAACGTTTCATTGTACCAGGTGCTAATATAGGAAAACGTTTAAGTATCGATATGTCGCTGCTGTGTTTCGTAATATTATGTTTATTTGTTTCACTACCGGAACAAAATCATTTGATTTTGATATTTCCGAATATATCGTTTGTAACAATACACTTTACATCAAAATTTAAAGAATATTAAAAATTTACGTTATTCATTTGCAATAAGATCTGTAAGATAGCTTATCATGTGTAACGTTACCAACGTTTCGTTTTCTTTCCTCATCCTTGACGTTTCTTGAAAGACACGTTGTATATGTATGTATGTACTTACGTTATTAACGAAAATATATTTTTTAACAGCACGTTGGATTGTGACATTATACATATAACATTATTATATATACATATAACGTAAACGTATAACAATAATAACTATCAACTGATGTTGGTGAATTTTATTTGCAGCTGATCTTAATGCATTGGGAAAATTAATAAAGGTTAATTATGCTCATATTTATAGTATTTAAATACATGTTATATGTAGATGAATGTGAATCTTTAGATGCAAAACGATCTTGTTAGGGTTACCTTGTTAATAAACATTCATAAAGCTAAACAGTGTGTCATAAAGAATACTTATAAATGTGAGCAATTTATATCTTGTAATGTTTAAACTTATTTCAGCTATACTGATATATACCATATCTGATATACTGATATTTGGTATTTTCCTCATACATACTGTGATGAATCAGTTTTATATGGAATAATTGCATTTAAGATATAAAAAAATTCTTTGGCAATTTTTATAAATATTGTCAACATAACGCATTATGTTATATTAGAATTATTTAAATCTTCTTTGTTATTTGGAGATGTGTAGGTAATTATTAATTTGAGACTTTTACTTTTATTTATTAATTGCTTATTACTATTGTGTTTTTTAAGAATAAACATATATATTTGGAACTGCAATCTTATAATATAACTTTAGTTGATTAATGTTTTGTTTTTGTGTAATTTAGTACAAATACTTCTAACATAGTAGTACTTTGTTTATTAAATGCTTTAAGAAATTAATAAAATATTTTGGAACATGTTAAAAAGCAACTGTTCTTAATAATTTTGTGACTAACTCTATTTTAAGGTTGTTGGTACATTCGTGCGCTGGTATTCCATTGATGTTCTGTTATTACAACAATGTCTCATGATAATAATAGATTCTTTTTCAGTTAAAACAAAAACCAAAAGATGGCAACTTGGCAGAATACACCAGGTGCAGGATTTTATGCAGGGCATCAAGGTTCTGATCTCCTTTCTAAATTATACATATTTTTTATTATGATTCATTACATCTTCAATATGCAACAAAGTAGTTAGTAAACCACAAGCACCATGTTGCTTATTTCAAATGGGTATTACCATTAAATATTACCTATTAAACTGTATAATCATTAATCATAATTTAAATATGTTGTGATTCCCTCAGAAAAAGAAATTACAAATTGAAGGGAAAACAATATATTTAAAGAAAATCATACATCAACATTTAGTAGCTGTTAATGGAGCACAAAATCTCACAAAGAGTGATGCTTAACTCAGAATGAAGATTCTATCGCATTGTAATATTTTATTTCTTTTAAATTTGCTTGTGCAGGTTATCCTCCCCAAAATCCTGGTTATCCATCTCAAGAAGGGTACCCTCCTGGATATCCACCTCCTTACGGAGGAAATCCACCACCACCAGGTCTGTTTAATGTCATTACTTTTTTTTATACTAATACCCTAACTTTTTTCTAACTAATTAATATTTATGATATTTTATTTATTTTTAGGTCCTGGTTTTATTCCTCCAGGGGCACCTCCTTACGGACAAATTCCACCAGGTGGTCCAATATTTGGTACAGGTCCACAATCAGGCATGTACGGGTCAAATTATGAAGAATCTATGCACTCTGATGGCATCAAAGGACTTGAGTTCAGTGATAAAACCATTAGAAATGGATTCATCAGGTGTGTATTATCGCTGAAGGTTTATAATATCTTCCAATATTTGTTTTAATAATTTTGACTTTTATCTGCTTTCAGGAAGGTGTACAGTATACTAATGATTCAGCTGCTGATTACAGTATCGATGATTGCGCTCTTCCTTTTCCATGAACCTACTAGAAAATATGTTCGATCTCATCAAGAGCTATTTTGGATCTCCTTTGTAGCAACTCTTGTCCTGATTATATGTATGGCATGTTGTACTAGTGTGAGACGAAAAGCCCCTATGAATTATATGTTTTTGTTGCTATTTACAATAGCAGAAAGTTTTCTGTTAGCTACTGCTGCTTCTACATACAACTCTAAAGAGGTATGATCCTAAAGATAGTAGTTTATGATTTCTTAATTTATTAGTTAAGAATTTAATAATTATACTCATTACTAATAATAAATAAAAAATAAAGCACTACATTTTATTAAATACTTTAGGTACTATTGGCGATTGGAATTACTGCAGCTGTTTGTTTTGCATTAACATTATTCGCATTCCAAACGAAGTTTGACTTCACTGCTCTTAACGCCATTTTGTTTGTTATATTGATCGTTTTCGTACTCTTTGGAATAATCGCAGCAATATGGAATGGGCCAGTTATGACCTTAATATATGCATCAATTGGGGCCCTTCTTTTCTCTATTTATTTGATCTATGATACACAAATGATGATTGGTGGTAATCACAAGTATTCGATTTCTGCGGAAGAGTATATTTTTGCATCACTAAGCCTTTATATAGATATCATCAATATCTTCATATACATTTTGACAATTATTGGCGTCTCACGAGATTAAATATTGTAAAACACATTATTTTGTTGCTGGATTAGTCTTTAATGCAAAATGCTTTTACTTACCATTGTTCTATTCTGACTCTCTTCCATAGAGAGTATGTTACAGAAAAGCAATGGAAGGCATTGAAGAAAAAGTTATTGGCAGAGAAGTATGAATTTCTATAAGATAATAGCATAATAGCTTTTACATAATTTCCAAAGTATATCAAATACAGAGATTACAGAGGAACAAAATTATTTTAAAGTTAAAACTCTAGTCTTATAAGTGAAATAATTCCTATTTTCACTGGGACAAGTAAGCCAATCGTTATATGTATAGTGAAAGGCATAAAGTTCACAAAAAATGCAAATGCTCTGCTGACATAACTAATGTTTTATTTCATCTTTGCTATTAACAAAGTGTATTTGTTTTCATTGAACTTTAAAAGAAGTATAGTTTATTTTGTAAAAAGAACTTTTTTTATTATATTAAGAAATAAATACCGTATGTCCAGCAAATGCGTTTTAACGATGTTAATATCTGTATTAGATGTAGTATTATAACACGTAGATATTAATATCATTATTCCAATTATCCTAATAATGTATACATACCTTTACTCGTTATGTGTGTTAGAAAATAGATGTTATACGTTATATTATTTCAACATATTTGCATAATAAAATAAAATTTTCAAAGTATTAAATAATATTCTTATCTCTTATTGTATAAATTTAGTTTGCTTTTTGCACTGGTATATAAAACAGAATATTAAACTCATGACCATGTATAATCGATTTACGCTCATCTCAAATCTACAAGCAAAAGAAATAATTTTACAAATTTTTTAATTTGGTAAAATCCGAAGTAATTATACATAATAACAGTAACGAAGTATACAGCTATTTTCATTAAAGAAAATCATTAGTTATATTCCATTATTATACTACAAATATTTATGTAAATTCATATTTATATGTAAGCAACCAGAGAGGAAATGAAAGTATTCACGCCCGTAGTTTTAGTTGTTCTGGGGATAATGCTGTACCATGAGGCTAAGTGTTGAAAGTGACGCACGCTAGCATATACAAAAATTTTTAAAATTAGAGATCTCTGGCTTGTTTGGTTCCACGTTAGCATATACAAGAATCTGTGTATTAAAGTTTAAAGCACAGACGAGTATACAGCACAGATCTTGCATCTTATGGGATCCTATGACCCATGTTCTGAAATATCGATCGTGTAAAAATAGTTTCCGTTTAAGAACGGATCAGCGCAATAGGTAAATGCTACAGAAAAACAATTAAAATATTGCTCCTGTTTATTCATCTTATTTGTTTTACTCCATGATACATTTATTGTCAAGTATAGGGTTTTTTTAAGTAATTTTATAATCGCGTTATATAAGACTTGGTATTTTTCTGGCCGCGTTATACAGGGTGTTCGGCTACAGGCGTAAAAAAATTTGAGAGATAATTCTTGAAGCTAAAATAAGATGAAAATCAGAAATACAAAAATTGAGTTTTCTGCTTTGTATTTTAATTATTGTAAATTAAAAATTAGCCAAAATAATGCTGTGCGCGAGCAAACCTCCTTACATGAGCGAAAGTAGATCAGCAACTTTCCTCGTACAGGTCGTAGAGAAGAAGGTAATGACATTCGAAGACGTAAATCATCCTGTTACATTAAGTGAAATTGTGTAACAAGCGAATTATACATTTTCTTAAAATGTGTTAAATCAGTATCATGTAAAAACAGAACTGTATGTATATGTATTTTAAATTATATTGTATAATACTTCATTACTGTAATAATAACTTTACTTTATTGTTGTAGTAATTATCACTGTGTTATTTTTAATCGAACAGTACCACTGACGATTATATCTTCAATATTCAACTCATTATATTAATATTAATACCAATACGAACGAATCTACCCAATTTCGCCAATAAAAGATAACAATACCAGTTACTATCTTTGTCCTAACTTTCACATCATTGAATAGTGTCAAAGCAATCAGAGCATAGACGATGTACAATTTCTGAAAACTTTGTCACCTCAGTTCGTATTGAAACTTGATCGGTGATACTTTATCTATTGCAATCATTTACAGAAACTTTCAATTTAATCCGCTATGTTTAAATTTATTCATTTATATTTTTTTATAATCCTTCCGGTTATTATAGGTGCCACAAAAAAGGAACATAAAATTTTTTCAGGTAATTTATTGATTTTTCTTCTCAATACATATTCACTTGTGATATTTATGTTATACGTGATTAAAAAACTTCAATGTAATTGATCTCAAAAAACCTTATCTACAGTATTATTTACAATTATTTATTAACTACTTATATATTAGTATATATAAGTACAATCACTTATTAATAATATTCAGACGCTATTCAAGACAGAATAATTTTTTACAATTAGATCAAACGACAAACTCTTTTGAGAAGTTAGAAGAATTAGTTTACTAGGTGACGCGTAAAAAATTGGTTTAAAAATTGCATTTGGTCGGAATCGTAAAGAAAATAGCAAAGGTCGCTTTTTACAACCTTTGTATTTGAGACTGTGATCTTTACTATTATCTAACTACTATTTAAAGATTTTTATATTCTCCGATGCCTTGTTTGTACGTCAACTGATTTCGATAAAATTTTCATCGTGTGCACAGCAAAGCATTGGCAAAGAAAATCGTAAATTTTTCTTTCTGAATGACCCCCCCCCATCACTACATTGCTATGTTTTAGCCATATTGAGGCTCAACAGTTCAACGAAATATCCTATGTTATTCGAAAATATTTTGATACTAATATCCCCAAAATAAAATAAACAAAATAAGTAATTTTTTGTAACAAAATCTAATATACGAACATTCAAATGAAGAAGGTCACACAATCTTACACGATAAATACATTCGTTTGAAATAATTACGTAATAAATGACATACATTAATTAATGAAAACCATAGAAACAACGTCAATTTACAGATATAATTGAAAGATTAAGAAAAAAGTCAACTGATGAAGAACATGGAGGAATTATTGCTATGAAAAAACAACTGTTTCAGTGAGTATAGCACTAGAAAATTCAATAAAAATTCTTATAATAAAAACAGACAAATTTCTATTATGTTATCCTAATTAATGTAATTATTAAATAATCGTTGTTAAAAATAAAAAACCAAACTGAATCAAAACTGAAATGATATAAAATTAATGTATAATATACACAATTAAATGTGTTTAGAGATATTTTTACAGAACACCAGAAAGATGACAAATTGCAATTTGGCTATGTTTGCGAAAACCCAGTTCAATGGGAACAAAGATTCGAAGAAAAAGATCTTCCGAATAATCGACATCGTGGAAAGGTACAGCAAAAATATTAAATTTGAGCTGCTCTTAGTAAAAAGACATGAACTCAATGATTATTATAATTTAATTACATTATAATTGGTAATCTATGGTATTATTTTTTTTTAATATAAAACAATATTTGTGCAGGTCAAGTGGGCAAATATAGATGGCAGCTATGGTGAGCACTACTGGGACTTAAATCATAAGTAATCTTTATACAGAGAGTGACGAAATGTATAAACTAATCATCATTACAGTTCTGTAAATCCATTCTATAAATGTTAATTGGGACATAACTTATGTATATTTACAATCATGTATGTTACAAAATAAGCATCATATTTACTTCTCCATATGTGTCTGTTTAATTAAAATTTTATACAAGGTATTCCTCCTATATGAACAAAATCAAAGTCGTTGATTTATGATCAATCAAACTTTATTGATTCTTTGAAAATCTTATAAAACGACGAAAGAATATTATATACTCGCTATTATTTCTCTAATTATTGAAAATGTGTAGAAGATCGTAACTTCATCGTAATACGGTGCGATCAAAAAGACAACCTTATTTGAAAGAATCTTGCAATAGGTATCAAAAGCACTTTACTCTGGTAGATAACAAAGCAATCTGGTTTGAAATTTATTTTATGAAACCCTTAACTTTAACACCTTTAAACTTAAATACGTAGGGTTTTGTATATGCTAGCGTGAATCACCTTTCAGTATTGCCTGTATGGCGCAGCACTAGTCCAGAAACAACCAGAACCATAAGCATAAACACTCTCATTTCCTCTCTGGCTGAATCAATTCTACATGAATAACATCATTTTTTGTGCGAGATTATCCAAAATTGAATTACGTTGATCTAGTTGAGCATTTATAGCTTTGGATTAGAAAATTAGAAAACATACGTTTAAATTAATAAAGCTATGCATTTTATATATAAAAATATATGTAAAAAGAAATTATGTATATAAAATACTTGATAAACTAAACTTTCTTATCATATTTATTTCTCAATATTATTTCCCAACGTCATTGTAACTTTCTTCATCTTTTTCACTTTCCTATCTTTTTCCTACGCATTTTTAATGCAATTTTAGCACTACCATTACTATTATGAATATTTATATAGATATATGTCAATACGTATAATAATTAATAAATGCTAAAATTAGCAAAATCGTAATTGGGAATGAATAATTTTGCTTTTTATTGTATAAACGTTGCATGTATTAATGCAAATCGCATACTTATAAAATATAAAATCATGTTTTCCATTGCACATTAGTAATATGTAAATGTAACCTATTGTTAAACCATATCATAACAATATCTTCTTATATATATACAAATATATATCTTGTACAAAACTATAAAACTCTATATGGAATATTTAATAAAATAGATTACAATTTTAATAATTTGTAATAATTTCATAAACAATATTTAAAGTCTACTTCGCATCCCACCAGCAGCAGTAATAGTTTCGCCAGTAATGTATGAAGCATCATCACTTGCCAAAAATGCAGCAACATTTGCTATATCATCTGGTTCACCAAATCTTTGCATTGGTATTGTTGATAATACAGCTTCTCCTGCCTCACCTTCATAAAGCTGTGTAATATTATTGTACAATATTACCACATATTATTAGTGATATAGTAAGATAGCAACAAAAGAATATAAAAATTCATACCACTCGTGAAAATTTAGTCTTTATAATACCAGGTGCTATGCAATTGACACGAATTCCTTCAGGTGCAAGAGTAGCAGCAGCTACTTGATTTATTCCTAACAATGCAGTTTTACTAACACCATATGCACCTAGTAACTGCAATATTAATTTTATTTTTTAATATAAGAATTACATAAACACTATATATTAAATAAGATAAGATACATGATCTTTTAAATATACTTACAGTAAATGGTGTATATGCTGCTATTGAAGATATAAGAATTATCGATGCAGATTTACTCTTTCTTAAAAGCGGTAAGGCTTCTTGTAATAAAAGAAATGTACTCTTAACATTAGTATCAAAAATTTTATCCCATACTTCCTCTGAAGTTTCAAAAAATGTAGATTGTGCTGGATTTGTGGCAGCATTTGATACAAGAATATCTAAGCCACCAAATTCTTGTTCAGTCTAAAATATAATTAATAAATTGTACTTTTGTGTATACTTAAAAATTTTCATATTTACGAACTAAACTAAATAACAAATTTACGTTCTTAAGAAGATTTTTTCTATCTTCACTTTTTCCCACATGACATACGGTACCACAAACATTTAAACCTTCAGATTTAAGTTGTTCTACAGCCTTTTTTACATTTGATTCTTTGCGGCTGCTAATCATTACTTTAGCACCTTCTTCAGCTAAACGTTTTACTATCGCAAAACCAATACTACAACAAATTATATTTTATAAATTAGAATATATAATTTATGTAAAAAGATTGGGATTCCAAAATGACAGTAAATCTTATCAAACCCTTCTGTTGATGCTGTAACAATAGCTACTTTCCCTTCTAGTCGTTTACATTTTATTTTTGAAAAATTGCGATTAACTTGCTGTATGGTTTGACTTATTGGAGAACGTAACATAATTTTAGGAATAAAACTTTAAACGAATTTTACAAAAATGATACTTTGACCTGCCGATTGCGTTGAAAGTTCTCACGTTCGTGATATTGTTTTTCCCTGGATAGTGCTGCACCATGCGATCAAATACTGAAGATGGCACATACTAGCATATACAAGAACCTATAAAATTAAGGATTTACCCTGTTCAGTGGCATGCTAGCATATACAAGAACCTACGTATTTCAATTTAAAGTTAGGGATCTATCTTGTTTGATTGGACACTAGCATAGGCAAGAACTTATCGAATTCCACGCTACAAGAGCTTATTTACTTGTACGGTTCTATGAAAAAGTTCATATCTACTTTTCTATCCGAGATAGATAAGTATAAGAATAACAAAATCGTGCATTAATTAAATTAATTGTAAGTTGCCTAAGAAAGAGAAATTAATTGTTTACCGCTTGTATATCGTTGGAATTCTAAAGGGCGCTGTTTCAGATACTGTGATTAAACTGAATTAAATGTCTTATTAGGCAAGCAAAAGAGTATTCGCTTCCAACGTATCATGGAACAACAGAATTAAAAGAAATTGAAGATACCCCAAAAAGTAGACCTACGAATAGCGAGGAGATACTGAATCTCAGGAAGAGTTTGTCAGGAAGAGCTGAAGAATTTGTCGGATAGACTAAACATGCTAGCACAAAAGTATGTTCTAAAACTACGATCGAACAAGAGTTGCACGATAAGAGACGTGATCCAGAACTTCGCTAACCAATTGATTTTGATAAAAAATCAGAGTACAGAGCATAGATCAGAGTGACGCAAGCGTAGAAAAACATAGAGAGACACGAGAAAATAATATAGATACAAATGATATATAAGGAAAATCTATTGGATAATTCATATACATAATATATTAACTCAGAAAAAATCGGAGAATTTTGATAAATACGGAAGAGGGATATTTGAGAAAGAAAATCATAATAGATAACAGTTACGCAGAGAAATTTACACGGACAGATCTAGGGTGGATTAAGGAATTGCGAATGGAGCTAACTTTAGCATAAAGCAAGAAGATGAACGGAGAGAAGATAATATCATAAGTTTTGAAATAAAGCATCAATCGTCACCGTGGAGGCGTTAGCGATAAGCAAAGCAATTGAATATTCGGAAAAAGAGTTCCCCGAGTCATAATACTAACAGAGCAATAACATAATAACTCAGCAAGCGTCCTGTCACCGACAGGAGCGACAGAAGCCTAAAACTCTCAGGCAACAAAGTAAGAAACAGCCCATAGATTAGAAAAATTGCAGGGCGATTGTTGCTGGGAAATTACAGAAGAGAGACATCAGTTTGACGTGAGCGTCCGTAAACAAAGATATAGCGGGGAACGAAAGAGGAGACGTACGAGCAAAGGAAGTAATCTGGAGTATCAACACCAGCAGCAAGATATAAAAATTTCAATTTCAAACGTCTACGGGGGAATGAAAGGGACAGTAAATTTCCGCAGCACGTTTCTGAGAAACATTAGCTTCTCTTGGTCATCGACCGTCAACATTAGTAATCTTTCGTTGATTATGTAGCATCCAACGGTAAAAATCCTCGTCGAAAAGGAATGAAGAAGTCATTTGAAATGCTCGAACGTGGCGAATTTGTTACGGAATGCTTTCTGAACGTAGGGTCTCCTATTAGTCCTGTATTTCGATACATTTCACGAGTCAATTTCCTGCTGTTTTATAAATATCACGCTACTTTCTCATTAAATATAAGTATAGATGTAAACACATGGCAAGTAAATACAATTTAAGAGTAATTAGAATTTTAACATCATTTAAAAAAAAAAAAAAAAAATAGAAGTGACAGTTGGGTTACGACCCATGACTCCTTCGAGACCTTCTGAAAAAAAATGCGTTCAAAAGGATCTAAAGGATTTAAAGATCTTTAAAGATGTTTAAAGATCACGATCAACATCTATTTTGCATAAATTTTATTTGAGACATGGTCTCAGTGGAATTTGAATCCAAAAAGTATCTGTGCAATACATTAAACATTAGGCACCTGAACAAAACAAAACTATAAAACACTTATACTTTACTGATTATAGTAATATTACTCAGCTTCTCGTTAAATTATTTTTTATCATCACATAGACCCAATGACGTCAAGATCGATTTCGCTTTCGTTAGAATTTCTAATCTAGGATTAATATTCATGTTTATATTAATATTATCGGCCACTGACCACTGAAAGTGTGGCACTATGACAACTATTTGCATATCCCATTGAAAATCGTAAACAAACTTATTAGACCGTGTGATCGAGAGATTTATGTTTTAAATATCTGTTACGCATTTGCGTTTTAATTTTAAGTTACGTTAATAATTTTATCGCCGAATGTAGTTGTATGAATGTGTTGAATGTATGAGGACGAAATTGCGTAGAAAAGCCAAATACCCAATGTCATGTTTTGTCTATTCCTTTGTTTCTTCTTTTTTGTTTATAGACAAAGGACATATTTCTTCTTCTCGTATCGTATCATATATACATCATATACTATGAGTGTAACGGGGATATGTAATCATATTTGAATATCATGTTTGCATAAATATATGCTATGATAAAAAAATATACTTTTCTCGTGTTTATCTACCCGCGTTATACATATTCATATATTATCAAGAGTGGGATAATCACAGAAATAGATAGGTAGATCTTGAATTGTTTATTGTCACCTACCACTTGTCACTGTGGAGTGAAACGTTCGCGAAGAGAAAACTCCGTGAAACTTGGATCCGGGAAACGCTTGCGTAGGAACTGAACACCAAGGTGGATTATTATATCGAAGGGATATTGAATTGTAAGCAACAACATTCAAGTATCTACTCTACTTTTCGACAAGCAAATTAACGATCGTGTTTCGGAAGTGCAATATAATAATATAAATATACGAGTAATAAGCACGGGCATTGAGATTCTGAATTTTCTGTGTAGCGAAGTAAATACGAGGCGAACAATTTTCGCTAACATTCTCTCGGAACGTTAATAGGTTTATTAAAAAAATTTATTCGGTGTGAACCTTTCGTGTCTAGAAAAATTTATAATTGAACTAGTGTTACGGTGTGCGTAAACTTTATCTTTATTGAAATCTTGTGTCCTGAAATTTTAGACGTTTCTATATTTTATAAGTTTTAATATTTTACAAAATTTTAGAAATTTACAAGTATATTATACGTCGATTAACTGGCGTCGAGTAGTGAATAAATGAAGTAATATTAGGCGGCGCAAAGATTACTTTAATAATTTAAAAGCGGACGACTTAAATTCGTCGATTGGCTTGATGCGTTATATAAAATTGGTAGAATTTTAAACTCGATATTATTTGTTATATCGATTTCCGAAAGGAAGGAAGATATCTATGTTCGATTGTGTATATTTTTTTCTTGTAACTTTCTATATCGGATACAAAACACTCGAGAAATCAATTTTCAAACGCGTGTTCTGACCCATCGCCTGTTTATTGGCATTTCATAGCACGAGAATCGTTGATACATTGCTACAAGACGGTAGAGCAATCCTATTTTTGAAAACTTCAAATCCTGAAGTTGATCTTTCATTTTCGAAATGTAGGCGCGTGTTGACATTTCATTTCAAAATAATTCGGATTATAACAGTAAGCAACCACTTTCTTCGGTGATTTATCTTCAAATTTTTAGAAGTTCTCCTGGCAGCTTTCCGGGCTGCTTCTACGTCGATTAATTGCCGCATTCGATAGGGGTAATGATACGAGAGTCATGATTATTCTCCCAGAAGTAAACAGCTTTCAATTTATCCTGATACTTTGCTATCGTTTTGTCATGGACTCAAGGTACTAAACACATTTTCGCATGAATAAGGTCAGCCACGAGCTACGTTGGTAGGAGGCTTCCTCCTCATCTCTTCATTCATTAACGTGGGTCATAACCAATTGGCATCGCGATCGTTACCCTCACTTTCATGACAGAAAATGTTAAACAACGAATCCGCGTTCTTCGTTCAAAGGGTACACTCGTACCGAGCTTTTCTCCGTAATAACATAAGAGCGAACAGTAAGTTAACATCAACTGGAGTTAAAACATAGTTCGAGGAACAGCAGGAGCCAGAAGTCAAGTCATCAGAATCTCCAAGTCGAAGACAGTCAATCGACAGAAGATACATCATCACAATCGCCAAAACGAAGCGAGTCTCAGGTCGTACTCATTCGTAGTTTGTCATTCCATATACGTAACCTTGTATCACATTGAAGTTGTTGGATCTTTGGGAGTATATATTAACCTGTTAATATCAGCGTTATATTCACTCGACCACCCTTATTATTCCAAAAAAAAAAAGAAAATAAGGGGTCGATTATTCAAATCGTAACGGGAATTTACGACTCCCGTTGGCGCGCTTCTTCGAAATCGCGTCTTCCTGCGAACGGTCGAAACAGTATAAGTACAGATACAGATTCAGATCCTCATGTTACAGTGTTATTTATAGCAAAGGACATTACAAAAAAGTAACCTCGGTGTGTAGCTCTAACTGAAAGCTACAAGAAACAGCAATAGAAATCTATTTATAGCTCTTTTGTTTCTAGACCTTGTAATCCAAAACAAAATTCGCGTTCAAGGGCACAATAATACGGACTTGTTATTATTTTGAACTTTTTTTTCCACTAAATTCTATTCTCTTCGTAACGGCGGTTTCCAGGTCACGGATATACAAAAGAAAAGGTGTGGAATCTTCTTGAAGTAATTACTTCAACATTCTGTATGATCCGGTATAATGTGAATTCAATTTACTGATGCTATCGTAAACCTGTGCTGTGCACTGCTGGAAAAAATTATTAACCGGATAAGAGGTCAGGGATAAAAGATGTAACACTTTTGGAAAATACACACGCTTATCTTTATGATTGCGTTATGTCCACACGAAACAGCTAATCAGATTTGCGTATTATACGTTAGTCATTTTTACAGGAATGAACAGTACAGTTGAATAGTCTCGGTTTCCGCTTAATCTGTCGTTAGATTTCCAATGAAACTGGTGTTTTAATTTGTTAATATCGGTAATGCTGTTAAGGGGGTATTCTGGTCTAGAAATTTGAAAACATTCAAGAATATGCCCTTAAAAGGATTTTTCAAAATTTCAATTATTTTATGTGTTACAGCCATTTTTGTGACGCGGTATCTGCTCCGGTCTGACCGGAACAAATGAATAGTAGACGGTAAACTTGTCTCAAAACTTTAAACGCGTTTTTCTCGAAACTACTTTTCTCGAGTTGGCGTGCACGATATCTCAAGTTCTAACGAACCGATTTCTTTTAAATTTGGTCTGAATAGTCCTTATATACTCCTCTATCGTCCGGATCACGCTCAGCTCAAAATCTTTAATATTACTATTTTTTAAACGTTCGGAATTGTCAAAAAAAAAAAAAACGTGCGAAATAAGAAATTTTTTTTCAAACGGCCGTCATTTTGTGAAAAAATGTTGTATTGACTTTTCCAAGGTTCAGACGATAGCGGCATCCATACTAATTAAGAATCCGTTCGCATTTTTTGTCTCAGATGACCAGAAGGGTTGATATCATGCACGCCACGACAGCCCATTTTTTTGGCAGCACCCGCTTTGCCAGCTCATAATTTTTTAAATATCGAGTTCTTTTTTTCAGTGAATTTTTTACGCAATCTCGAAATATCAATAAACAAATGCTAAAAAGAAGGATAGCAAAAATATTTTTTGTTTCGCTTGTACAGAGCTTCAAAAATCGCCCGAAACTCGTGCCTCTAGACCAGAATACCCCCTTAAAGTACTAACTCAATAATGGAACAGTGCTAAATTGCATTACAGAAGAAGTGCATTACAGAAGAGCTAAAAAACAAGTTCGTGATTTTGATGCAAATGATATTCATAGCACTTCTTTTTCGAAACTGAAAAATCTGTTCTATTGATGATGCTTCGGAAAAAACAATGATTTAAAACACTGCATAAAACGGTTATATAAACCATTTGCGCAAGTGTATGACGTGGATATTAAAAAACTCATACATTGTTGCAATAAGCGCTTAACTAAAATGACTTAGCATCTGTATCGAAGTTATAAATCAATAAATCTTTTTAAAAAGTATTTTTACTATTGTTATCTCAAAACGGGTATTACTTTCTGGACGACCCTTAAATTCGCAGCACCGTTTTGGCACCACTCGATCGTTAGGCACGTGATAAGATTTAAAAAGGAGATAGCACAATGAAAGTCAACTACCGGCACCGGAGATATTGTTAGAAGCTACAATTCTACATCTATCTGACTTCTTAGGTGTTGCAGGCGACCAAGAGTTAGTATGTGTCGACGCAGGGTTACTTTTCGAGTATTCGAGTGTTGCTACGTCAAGTTACATTGTCCTCATCTGTGAGTTTAGGTGCCGCAATTTCCGGCAAAAGCCGGCAGTGTCTTTGCGTATCACACCGATATAACGCGTAAAAATCGTTCGAAGATCGAGCGTGCGAGAATCAACGAGTAATGAATCCCCCTTTGCGAGAATCCCCGTAAATCCGCTTGTGTTACGTCTCTAATAACTTTTTACCTGAATTGATTCTCAATCACCAACAATTTACTCACAGCTACCTAGTGCTTGAAGCCATGAATTTACACAATCAGTTCTCCGTTCGTTATAAAACTGTTACATCGGTTGGTACCTGGTCTGCGAGTTGTTGGAAGGTGGATGGTTAAATTTTGTTGAACCAAAGGGTATTCGAAAAAATTCGTAGCGCGCACGCGGAGTGGTAAAAGCTGTATTGGATTTTTCTTTTGCATCTGCTTCGATTTGATGGAAACCATTAACGAAATCAAACATGGGAAAGTATTTCAATAATTGCCTTTCCTCTCCTTTCAGCAGATTGGTGACATAGGCAAAGGCTGTGACTTTTTAAAAATTTTTGATGACCAGCGGAAAAAAGATGGACAAATTGGATTATATGTCGATCACCATACCTAATTATTCATACACCTTTAACTTCGAAAAAAGCCTTCCTTATTCGGATACTGTTATACGGATTTCGAACCACTATCCGTATTGTTTCTGCTACTGTTTCTTTTACGTTGTCCTAACTTTTGCCGGGAGATATTTCATGTCCAGTAGACCAAAGTTCGAGCTGAGAGGAATGCTCGTTTTGTGGAATGCCTCGCTCGCAATATTTTCCATTTTTGGATTCCTCCGGATGGGATCAGAATTATATCACGTATTAAGTCATTATGGATTTCAACATAGTATCTGTATCAGGTAGGAAATTGCACATTTATATTCTATTTTAGCTGTTAAAATAGTTTCAATAGAATAGTAAGTTCAGAACTAATTGCTACTTAAACATCGTCTATAAAATAGTTTTTATGTTAAAATTTACAAGATATTAAAACAGATATAAGTATTTTAATATCTTTATGCAGAATACGAGTAAACAAAACATTGGTCTATTGTACAAAAAAGCTTAGCTTCGTTAAAAAGTGCCATTCACCTTGAAATGACCTTACACAGCGATTTTCAACCTTTATACTACTACATCTGCCCGAAAAAAAATTTTTCCGCTCCCCTCTGCCTTTAATTTTTTTAATAAATATAATGATATAGATATGTTTTAAATAATAAAAACTTTATTACAATAGAAGGCTACAATTAACAGAATAATAACAAGGTTTTGTTGTAACATATACGTGCGTTACGATATGAAGTTTTATTTATTTCTGTATTTATTTATTTATATGGTATGAAAATTAATATTTTATTAAAAAAATTTTGCTGCCTCCCCTGGAAATGTTCTCCCAGGGGACAGCTGATCTTACAAATTCTTTCTATCATTACACGTTTCGTTTAAAACGGATAAAGTAGAGATTTGGGAGAATAGCTTGGAATTTGATCCTATTTAGCTAATTTATATTTTAATGCTAGAATTTTAATGAAATATTGATATTAATTAAAACAATATTGCGATATTTCCAAAATATTAATTCGTAATAAGAACGTAATTATGTTCTTTTCAGTTATATGACATATGATCCCGTGATGGCTTTTTGGTCCTTAGTGTTCATTCTATCAAAGATCGTAGAGTTTGGTGACACAGCCTTCATTGTGCTACGGAAGCAGCCATTGCAATTTTTACATTGGTACCATCATATAACAGTTCTTCTTTATTCGTGGTTGTGTTTTATAGAGGATGCACCACACTCCAGATGGCATTGCGTAATAAATTACTTTGTTCATTCCTGGATGTATTCCTATTATGCTCTGAAAGCAATGCGATTCAGTCTACCAAAATGGTTTGCCATGTCCATCACTGTGCTACAGACACTACAGATGGTGTGGGGTTGTTTTACAGCTATTATGGCTTACAACTATATAACAAACGATCAAATTGACTGTCGTGTTAAATCCCACAACGCCAATATTTGTCTGCTGTTATACTTCAGCTATTTCGTTCTCTTTAGCAGATTCTTCAAACAGGCTTATCTATCCAATAATTGCAGAAAGATAAAAGAAAGCTCAAAGCATGCTCAAGACTAATTGAAGACACATTTTAGAAAACTTTTTCTAAGAATGCCTTCCAGTGGCGTTCCTTGAAAGCATGTTGTTCGAATCTGCTAAAACTTTTTATGCAATTCATGAAACTGGGCATGTAAAAAATAAATAAAACTTATTTATTAACTGTAAACAGTTTAATAAAGATTTGCGGTTTTATTTATTATCTTTAAATTCTTTTTACATCCTTTAAAATAGAATAACTTTTTAACAATAGGATCAAATTGTAATTTTTTCTTTTCTTTTTTTTTTTTTAAAAAGGATCAGTCTACTAAATGAAGCGTACAAAAATTTTTGGAAAAAATAATGCGATTAAAAAAGATAAAGGTCACTTTTTAAGTTTCTTATCTGAGCTTGTATATATGTGTATGTATATATGTGTTACGTGATTTGTCCGAAGGAAATTCCGCTTTTAGAAGAAAGCAATAGGGATACAAAAGACTTGACAAGATTCCATAAAGTTCTTAGATACAAGGTATTCGTGATTCTACTATACGGAATTCCCCCTGGACAATGCTAGAGCATTGATGATCACGTATTCGCAAGAAAGATATGGAAACACATGTACACGCTCTTGATTCTGATTGATCTACACCTTGATCCAGTGAAGGTAAATTTTCAGACTAGTGCACAGGTCCCCATAAGGTACTAGATATCTTGAGAAATAACAATGTTAAAATTAATGTAAAGGGAACCAAATTATAAAATACACATAAACAAACAAACTAGTTCATGTTCGCAACGACCAACCGAGGAACATACGAATTAAGGTCATCGGCTATAGAAACACGCGAACGATCTAAATCTTTTATACGTATTGCATGTGAGTTACTTATCGTAAACAAGCAGAGGAAAAGCAATTTTATGGCCCATTGGACGGAGTGCTTCCATCCTACCACTCAGAGTCGTACAGAGCTTCTAAGCTACTTCTGCGTTAGGCCATTTCGACCGTCATATTCTTTTAATGGACTATAGCGCGAGGAGCGACAAAATTTTGGAATGAATTTATGGAATTTTGGAACGGTTACTGCAACCATAATTGACATTCTATTTACATTGAAATTAATCAAAACGGCGGTAGACATAGTTATACACGGATACCAAGTACATGGAACATGTGCATGTGGAGTCACAACAATAGAAAGCTGTCGGTACGTTGGTTCAGAAAACTCTTCTTAGCCGAAATAAAGAAAGGGGGCGAGCGGGTCCGAAAGGAACGAGAGACGATACAAGACAAAAAGAATATAACAGAAATAAATTTCTCACCTTCCAACTCACCTATTCGCGAACGCGTGGGTTCTCCTCGTCCCGAGGAACTCCATCCGCTGTCGTCAAGAGCAGCTTCCTCTTTAAATTATGACAATTACATTTCAGAGTTGGTTGTGGAGGAATTTGAATTAAATCAAACTAAGTAATATGTATAATACATTTTTATTAGGATTAAACAAATAGAATAAATTTGTTGGATTAAATAAAACTGAAGAATAAATACAATAAGCTAGTGAAATATCAGAATCGTTTATCCCTTTTAAGAAAACTTTTAAGTAAGCCGAAAATGCGAATATCTGCCAGTAGCATTATCAAGCTAGTCGGCACTACTCATCCGTACATTCTAACGATATATATTATAACAAAAACACGACCGACTATGGTATTTAAGATCACGGCGCGCTATAGATGGGTGAGTCAGATTTTGAATTCATCTCGTTCATCTCATTTAAGTCGTCCTAGATATTTACCTGTTGTTCCGAGATTACCAAGAATCGGCTCGCTTCTGCAGCGCTGTTTTGTCTTGTTTACTTTTTCTTTTGTTATTAATCAATTTTGAACTGCAATTGTTTGCAATTCGTGCGATGCTTTTTCTGCTTTTATAAAACACAATTTTTAATGAAACCTGTTAAATAAACTCAGCTGAAAATAATGAAAAAAATTTATACGATAGGTTTATTCAAAATAGTCAGAACTGCTACAAACCAGAAGCAAATATTACAATTGACGAACAACTCTTGTTAAATTCTACACATATGTACATGCACAGTTTCTGCAGATGATGCAAATTTACTCGATATTTGCCGAATAAAACCGACAAATTTGGTATTAAATTTTTGCTGGCATTTGATATGCAAACTAAGTACATTTTAAACGGGTTTCCTTATTTAGGAAAGGATGAAACACGTGTTTTAAGGAGGGGGGGGGGGGGGGGGGGGGTAAGGTTAATTCGTACAAAAAAAGGCATGTTTTTGTGAATTTTTTCTGACGATACAGTTAAAATTTCTTTTTTAAAACCAATAGTACATTAAAGTATGACATTCGAAGAATATTGTATAAAATTTTCACGGAGAAATATTACAAAATACGGCAATGGCAGCAATTATTCGGACGTGTCTCGGAAAAAAAAAGTATAATTGCGGTGCCCCTCAGTACGTGGTGCTGGATCATCAGAAATCAAAAAACCAACTGCTGCATCCTTAATTATAAAGGCTTTGCTTTAATTCGGTGCTGCTACTCACGAGTAAAATATATATTCTCTATTCATTATGCTCGTCAAAAGTTCAATATAATACAACCAGTAAATTCCGTGTAGATTTGGACCTTCCATCCTACGACACGATTGAATGACCAAAGGAACAAAAATGCATACGACTTACGATTAGATGTGACGAACGTTGTCACTAACACTGCTGGAGTCCAAGACATGTCATCGTAAGACATGTCAGTGTAAGATGGTTCACTTGCAAGAAGCAGCAGACTACAAAGCATGGCATTCACCGCGGAAACATTTAATACATTTAACATTTACATTATTTTTTCAATGGAGATTCATAACTATTATTTTTTCATTCTTTCTGTTTACATAAATTGAATCGATTTTTGTACAAAAAAATATTGAGATAAATATGTAGCTAAGAAAGAAACAGAATATCAGGAGATATTTTAAATAAATTGATTTGCGCTATCGCAAACATCGATATCGAGTTTTCTCAACATTAGACTCGATACAACTGATGTTTTTTATAAATTTAACTAAATGTCCAAATAAGCCAAGGGTCCAATTCGACAACAAAAATTTTGATCGGATTGATAACAAAAATAAAAGAAAGCAAAAGTCAGTAGTATTATGATTAGTATTTAAAGCGCTAGTTGCATCCTGTGGATTATCAGTCTGGTAGTAATGACATGATTCCATGACCATTCTCAATTTCGTAGCCAAATGAATCTCGTTTTTCTAGATCCCACGATCTCACTGAGCTTCGTAACATTGTCGCCCCTGGCGCGTGTGAACTTACTCCGCCAAATGTTATGATCATAGTGCTAATGATCTTCCGAGATTGGGGTACTCATATCATCATTGTCACTGTTCTTGTCATCACTACAGACATCCAATTCAGCAGGAATACAACTATCTGGCATTTTTCTCAAATGTCCGTTGGCTCTACTCGCATCGGTTGAGATTAAGTAGAGTTTAGTGTTTACCTTGACAGAAATCTCTATCCGTAAAACATTTTTCTTGATCCGCTATTACTCGGCGAGGACTGCCGAATAGAAATTGTTACGTCGCGTAACCCTCTACCTAGCCCAGGCCACACACCGCGGGCAATATCCGCGGCAAAAGGCAAAAGGTCCTTCAAACCAAACAAACATCTGTTTCCGAGGAATTTCTAGAGACTATTGTCTACCACGGCTTGAAAAGGGAAAGTTAGTTTTTCTCACGTACGCTGCAACTTTCCTCCCACTAACCACTTTCTCTCGAGGGCGGTTAAGACCCTTCGTTTAACCAATTAACAACGAAGCCTATTCCCTCACTCTCTTAACTAACATCGGCACCAACAAATCCGATGGTCCCGTGCGCTAGACACATCCGTAGATCAGTCACTCACTCATCTCGTACATACGCACCAGCGTAACTGTCTTCGTTATAAGTTGTTGGAATAAACGGTGAAATATAACTTACTCTGTTGTGTCATATTCATTTAACCACCTCTGTTATCTTAACCGAAACAGGGGAACGACTACTTCGCGGCGTCGATTCACCGAATCGTAGCGAGAATTTACGCCTCTCGCTGACGCGTTTTCCTCGCGACCGCGTCTCTCCGCGAACGGTCGTAACAGAAATATAACAGACTTAAATGCTTTAACGGTACTAAGGGAATCTATTTTAGGAGTATGATGAGTATACAAATTTAATAAAAGCAATACAATAACATATTCTTCTTTCAAATCGCTTTCGCCGCTTAACTTGCCCGTTATGTTTGTAGGAGGTGTTATAGTTGCTGCCAGGTGAAAAGGGAATTCGCGTTTCGTCCTGGGACTACCGGTACCTGGGACTCGTCAGTAAGGCTATGCCCGGTAGTCCCTGTCTTAGACGTAGAGGGAGTCTCGCTAGGTGCGGTATTTGTATCGTGCGCCCGTATATTCGACCGCTAGCGAGATAGACAGACTCGTCGTCGTAGTAGCCCTCTGGTGTTGGCGGTTGGTACCTGCGGATCGCCCGGCAGGTGTTACGACCGCGTTGATGCCTCGACCTGTCGGCGTCCTGTTGGTACCGATCCGTCATAGGGCAAGTAGAGGGTTAGAGGGTTTTGCCTTTTCATTGTATTTTATGATAAATATTCGCCATATTTTCTAAACCTGATCATTTTGCAATTTATTGGCGATTTTCGAAATTTGGAGATCGTCACATTCTTTTGCTGATAACCAATCTTCTGAAATTTCGGCCAGATTAATTCCTTTTTTTTTTTTTACTTTGTTAATTACACTACGGTTAATGTCTGTGCAACGTAATGTCTGTATGTGTCTAAGAATCACGTTATTGTGAAATATACAAAGAAATTAAATGAATCTTCTATAATAAGGCAGATCAAAATTTTTTATTCTATTCTGCCTTATGATATAAAATTTGTTTAGCTTGATAACACTGGATTTTAGGAACAATTTCATTAAAGTGTGATCAATCACGAATTACGTTTGAAAATGGCAATCTGTCGTCTGATTTACGCACAGCTTTCCGGTCTCTTTTGACTCAGATTTCCTGAACTTTGGCCACATATATATGTATTTATATAATGACATATATAATATATATTTGTTAATTTATATGTTTATAATATATAAATATATTTTGTTAATTTTATTCTTATTTCGAAATTAATATTATAAATATCAACAGTGTCCTTATTTTCGATCAAATTTTTTATCAAACAGCTTTTTAATTTTTCTTTTCTTACTGCTATGACTTCTGTAGGATACACAATGATTCCAAATTTTTGACAATACTGTATTTCGAGTGTATGTGTTATGAGAATTCCCTATGGTGTGTTTAATGTGTCCAATGAATCATAGAACGTACTGCTCCTACTTGAAAAAATTTGGAAGCTTTGCTGTTGTTTACGCATGTCTCCGCTATGATTTTTAAATCTCTAATCTTGGCCCTCTCACAACTATTCTTGCATTTTTCAGAGTAAATTGTGTTTCTCTGTGCCCTGCAGGATTTTTATCAATTTATTTATTAATCCTTTTCTCTGCAAATATTCATATAGTACATGTATATGTAATAAATTGTATATCATCACAGGTCGAGTGACCAGAGGTGACAATCAACTGTGTCAGGTATTGTAGTAAGTATTGTATTATTTTGAGAGTCAATATCATGTCTCGAATCCGATGATGGTTTCGAAGAACGAAAAAAAAGTATTCCAGCCGATAACAATATTATTTGTCTCGTCATTCTTTTCTTCGTTGTAGTGGATGACAATATTCCTAATTAATAATCACAATTTTCTGTGAAGTAGAATTTTACTTGTATACTCATCTTCGATCTTCTCCTTTGACTCTTCAAAGAAAAGCCGAATTTGTGGCATCTTCAAGTTGCTTCCTCTTGCTCCTTTGGGAAACTAAACAGCCATTCCAATCGATAGAAGCTTCAAGTATTCTTACGCAACATATGATAATTTCATTATCACGCGATTGATTGTAATTAATCAACCATGACGCCACAATAGTTTGGTTAAAATTATTTGATCTGTCTAATGCAGGAAAATTCTGCATTTGATCTCTCCTAAGATTGTTTAATAACGTTGATTGTGGCAAAGATATTTTAAGTTATTTGTTATATATGATTGTAAGAAACATATCCGTTGTGTTATTTGTGTGTTTGTTAGTCATTTATACAGAATAAAAAAACTAAGAATTCTTAAATCGTAGCTCCAATGAATTGCTTCAATGCCAAGTTGTTGTATTATATTATTCTATCTTGGAATTGCCGAAAGTTATTTCCTTACTGATTAATAATCATCAGTAACTGTGACAGTAAATCTCATAAGTGCAAACATTGAGCTACGAAAAGTATCCCATAAACAAACAGGATTTCATCGTAGTAGTAATATTTCAGTGATAATTTTCTTGCGAACGATAGACTCACTTGAAACTATAATACATATAGTTATTACTACTCGACGCATCAGGGTGTTAGCCATGTCCAACAGGAATATCATCCCGATTCGAGGCTTCAATCGAAAGATTGAAGTCATCTTGAATCGACTGCTGCTTGACTCTTCATTGTTGAATCCTGACTCTTCATCCTTGAGCCTTGACTCTTCATTCTTGAGGCTTGACTCTTAATCCTTGAGCCTTGACTCTTCATTCTTGAGCCTTGACTCTTCATTCTTGAGCCTTGACTCTTCATTCTTGAGCCTTGACTCTTCATTCTTGAGGCTTGACTCTTCATTCTTGAAGCTTGACTCTTCATTCTTGAAGCTTGACTCTTCATCCTTGAGCCTCGACTCTTCATTCTTGAGGCTTGACTCTTAATCCTTGAGCCTTGACTCTTAATCCTTGAGCCTTGACTCTTCACCCTTGAGTCTTGACTCTTCAATCTTGAGCCTTGACTCTTCATTCTTGAGCCTTGACTCTTCATTCTTGAGCCTTGACTCTCGATAGGAAAGATCCAAGAACAAAATTCTTTGCGTCCGAAGTAATTAATATTTTTGTATTTTAATCGGGTGAACTACTTAAAAGGCGATTCATCTTGGTCATCTTGCAAGCCGGAGGCAGAACTTGTATGAGACAGAGAAGTATCATAGGAGTTACATGTATTTATATTTTTGAAAATCTTGACTTGAACGCAGCAAATACGATTTTTTCAATGATTCATTTGATGTATTTGATTGAGTTTGTAAAATGTAAAAAACACTTAAATACTGCATCGCTTATCGTTGACTGTATCGTAAAATGTACGGTTATTTATTTAAAACATCTCCTGAACTGATAATTTTTCGACCAGTTTATCCCAATGTTTACAAGAAATTCACAAGCTCTTCAACATTCTACAAAATCTACATTTCCATCAAAGCAAAAGAATGTAACATTGTTAAATGCATGTTTGTATAAATAAGTACTTGAATAGAATCATTAATTTAGAAAACATGGTGACGAATGTGGCCGCAAGGGAAGTGCAATGTTATTCTATTGAAACGAATTATAATCGACAACTCTAAACCAAATCTTAGTCAATGAGGAAGTCAGGTAATAAAGTGAAAGACTTAACCGGTAGACTCGATAATAATGATAATTGCTATATTTTATTGCAAATTTCTGTACAATAACAATACCGTGTAGATGATTCTTGGAGTATTATTTAATTGTACATAAACATAATTGAGGACAATTGTTAATGAGAAAATCAGTTAACTGACTAGAGCAAAATTTTACTGAGTAACTTAGTTTACTGATACAATCTTCCGTGGAAGTAAATTTTTTTTTAACGAGGGAGAATATCAACGATGAAACCAAGTGACAAAGGAAAGAAGACTTTAAGCAGCAGAAAAGGAAAATATTCGAAACATACTTTGTGCTATTGACAAAGCAGCTACAGCCGGCGAAGAACCTACAAGATCACAGGCTCCCTCAAACGTTGAACAACCATTGGACCTTTTTAAAGATACTTTTTAGCGACGAGCTAATAAATCAAATAATTACTTACACAGACAATTATGCAAAGTTGGACGAGAGGACGTTGTCATCACATTCAATTTGGCAAACATAACGTCATTAAGGAAGAAGTTTGCACGTAATCACCCGGATTATTGCCGCGGAGGAGGATGTCAGCAATAATACCGTATAGACCATATTAAAGAGAAAAAAAGTACAACCACATATAGCTTCCAAACGGTACAAGAATCGAGAGCAGAAGACTTTCAAGGAGCAAATTTTTGCAGATTGATGTCTCATAAAACTCACCGTGATAATAATTTTCTATAATCATTATTTAATTCGCTGAAGTATTATTCGTGGATGAAGCGTCATTTAGTGAACGCGGGATAATACTCCCACGTGTAAATAGATTATATAGAGGTGATACAATCATTGGTGCTTTTAATTTACCTTCATTAAATGGGAAAGAAGCAATGCAGCATACATGGAGGCCGCGCACCAACACAACTTCATTATGGAAACAGGTGGACCGATCGAGAACGACTTGTACTTTAGTCTACTTCATCTATTTAATTTGTAAGAGATAATTTGCTTCCTGCTGCTCGAGCTGCCTTACTTTCTCGACACCACTCCCTGTGAGATATCAATAGTAACTTCGCTACCAGCGAATTCAATTCGATACATGCACACTGAAATATATATATAATATATATATATATGTCGGATCAGGATTCGAATTTTGGGCGCGCGACGACTCTTCATGTGGACTAGCCATCGTTTCACAAAGCCGAGATTTTATTTACACGTATATACAGGTCTATCACTAAGCTTAACAAATAATAAGTACAACTAATAATAAGTCTAACAAACACTAAGCCTAATGAATAATACGATCTACGAATAATTAAATTAAATAATACTATTAGCAATGTTTGAGTTCAAACGAATCCACGGTCACCGGGATAACTCCTTACTAAGCGAAACTAACTTAGACGCAAATGCGATCCTCGAAAACGCTCGATGTATCACTCTCCAAGGCAATCGCAAGAATGCCAGCCTCGTGGAGATTTTTCTCCCTGTACGATTGCATTTTGTTTTCTATACCCGTTTGGAAGCATCGAGAAGGTTCCAAACGCCGTTGCTAGGCACACTCGTTGGAAGCATCGAGAAAGTTCCAAACGCCGTTGCTAGGCAGTTTCCGCCTGGAGTTTTGATTACTAAATACAATGTATGTCCCATTGCATCGGCACCTCCGAGGCAACATCACACGTGGCTCGGCCCGCTCTCGAGGCCGCATGCCGCCACAACCACATTTCTCGGAAAACACATACAACCACTCCAGACCTCCGTTAGATAAAACATCCATCCCGTGACCGTGGCTACGTTCAGCGACCGATTGTCACCTCGAACCCAATCTCGCTTATTACAAATCTTAAACAATTACAACTATAATAAAATCTAGGCTAAGGTACTAGAGGATGTTCCCAAAATTTCCAAGGAAGGGCTTCGGCTTTCCTTTCATCTCCGACATATATATATATATATATATATATATATATATATATATATATATATGTATGTATATATATGATATATAGATTATGCCTTACACAATGTATCGTAAGTAACGTATGAATAAGAGTGAGTTATAGAGTATATATATACTCCAGAAGATGCAGTACACTACTTTTATTTACTATTCATGTAAAATGTAAGAATGGTTTCACTGCTTTATTATAGATATAATTACTTAGCAATTGATACTAATTCATGTATGAAAAACGGGAAAGATGCAATGACGTTACTAATAATAAATGCTATAAAATTAGTATTACAAGAATATAAGTATATAAGTATATTATATAAGTGTAACGCAAAATACGAGATATCTTCAAAACAAGCACAAATTAGCGTAATGGGATATTTTTATCATAATTGTAATTTTCAAATCAAAACGCCAAGACATGGCGTGTTTTACAGAAAATAGAATCTTACTAAACCAAGGGCGACTTTAACAGTACCACTAAGATACTTTGCCATAAACCTCGGTCTCATTGACCGAGCAATCACATTAATACTTGCCATATACAAACAATACACATTGCACACACTGTTGCTTCAAGATGAAACAAAGTTATATGGGGTACTGAAATAGCACCTTTTATCCCATCACCGACTCCAGATTGTCACCAAAGATTTTCTCTATTCACACGAACGTACCATATATAATACATATATGTATATATATACCTATATCCTGTAACATCATTTTTCGTGTCTCTCTGTTATCCTATTCACATGTAGCTACATAGATGTGGACGTTCGATGTGACACGATGATAATTTTCATTGCTTTTATCCGACTTATCGGTACCCAGCACGTCACGTTAACCGCTTTAATGGAAAGAAACGGAAACGCTCTTCGTCGAAGAAGTCCCGCGGAGGAGTCACTCCCTGGAGAACTCCTTACCGTACGTCCAAACATTTCTCCTCAATGCGTCAATATTACAGAAACTATTGATTTTCCACTATATTTAAACCACGTAAGGGACCGTTGGTCAATAACTGTAGCTACTTCTGAAAGTGTATGGTTATAGTCATCGGCAACGTTAGACATTGGGTCTTCTCACAATTCTTAGTTTCTTTGTCCATATCGAATCCTTTGCGTTTGAATAATACAGTGCAATCTCCCTATTCAAAAAGTTCCTACGTACGTTGTACGTGACTGAGTAATCACACGAGTATAAGGCAAGTCTCGCGCGGAAGAAATTTATTCGAGGACGAGATGATGCGATCATCTGTTCTGTCGAAGTCGTTTATTTACGATGTAACGGTCGTGTTATGAATCGACTAAGAAATACATGATTATATGGAGATTTCATTGTATTCGGGTCTATGCGAATTTTGAAATTTTATTAGCTTCGTTGAATCGTAATTCATTTACGTAGATTTGTTTAGTAACATTATTTATTTGTGTACGTGTACGTAATACGTACGTTATACGTAATATATCGATATATGTAAGTAATTGTAAAATGTGCTCGAGCAAATGTAATGTAAAATTTGCTTCAGTGCAAGGATATTTTGGACGATTTTCAATTGTCAATAACTAAATTGTACTCCCTTTGGTTTTTGAAGTAAAATTTAATTGAAACCCTTACGTAATGCTAAGAAGAAGGAAAACTACGAAGAGTATAAATAATTTATATGGAAACAATAATGAAGATTCTACTGATAGCAACGTGATATTCTCAAGAAGGAAGCATGTGAGACCTTCTCGCGCATCACGGTGGCTGATTTAACGATCTACACCCTGTACAGGTTGGGCCTGCATTTCGTCTAGCTAAATAGCACGGCAAGGGGTTAATTCGGTGGTGCTACTCGCGAGTAAAATATATAATTCTCTATTCATTATGCTCGTCAAAAGTTCAATATAATACAACCAGTAAATTCCGTGCAGATTTGAACCTTCCATCCTACGACGCGATTGAATGACCAAAGGAACAAAAATGCATACGACTTACGATTAGATGTGACGAACGTTGTCACTAACACTGCTGGAGTCCAAGACAAGTCATCGTAAAACCGCCATCAAATAGGAATCGTCGAGTTCCACAGAAGAGGTGAAGGCTGGAAGATTCTCCTATAAGAAAGCGTACAATATTATACGTAATTTATTCCTAAAGACAGTATTAATTATTTGGGAAATGTGAAATGATGCAAATTTTATCTGTATCAAATAAAATTTTAGCGATATTCAATTCAGAAAAATAAAATGTTTTAATTTGTTAAATTTTCACAAAATTCTATTTTTTAATTAATGATAATTAATGTAAAATACAAGTAATAAAATTAAATGAAGTACAAAATACAAAATTACTTACATTCTTGACTTTTGAAATACAGCTACCTTGTCCTTTCCAGGGAACAGCAAGAAGAAGAAGGAATAAGCCAACCTTTAACAAAATAGATGCAGACTATGTAAAAGAAAAGAAGAAGACCTGAGACATGTAATAGAAGAATGCGAAATAACGGAAGGACAAAAGGACATACAAGAAAACACTAAATGAGACTGGAGAAGGACTAACAGAACTAAAAGCAATAATAGAGAAGAGAAGGGCAATACAAGATGTTGCAATAGTTTTTAGTTATTAGTTTTTAGTTTTTAGAGATAGAATAATTAAGGGAGTGCAATATAATAGAGTGGATAAGAGGGGAGGTAGATATATAAGAAGCAAAATAGGTAAAAGGGATGTAAAACCAAAAGCTTGTCCAAAGCCGAAAGGCACGGACTAAGCAATAATAAATAAATATAATTACCTCTGTAATGTGCAATACTGTTCTTCCATTTAGTCGTAATGTATTATAATAGATAGATTTCCTGAAACAAAAGCATGATTATTTCAATTTCATCTAAAAAATACATACTTTTTTACTAATAAATTTAATATATATTAAAAGTAATATAGTAAGCAATGTAATAAGAAAGTAATATATATATATTAAAACGTATAATAAACATTATTGAAAGAGAAAATTAAGTTGCTATAATATTATTTAATATTTTACCAGAATGTTATAACAGAAAATGACCAATCCTATGCGACGCTAACGCGACGAATGACGAACGAGTCGACTGACTAACATTCTTAGCTCGGGGCTGCCAGTCTCCCACTCCTCATTTCTACTGAGCAGAATTATACCATGCGCAACCAATACCATGCAAGAACCAATAGCACAGCAGCTTAAGAGTAAAGAACAATTCTAAAAATCACTTTGGTTTATTTTCACTTGAATTTTTCAAGCAAAAGGAAATTATAATTAAAGAATAAAAAATACTTAATTGTTTGAGAATAATACTTGAATTATAATATATCTTTTGAATTTAATTAAATATATGTATATATTACCAACTTAGAAAATTACTAAAGATACTCGAAGATACTATATGCAAATGAAATTCTACTTTTGTTTGAAAAGATAGATATTTGAATAGATGCATGAATACTTCTTATGTAATTGAATCTTAAAGACTTAAGAATTTGAATAATATAGATTTACTGAAGAAAATGAATATGTACGAATTTTCCATGAAATGAATGTGTTCCCAAACGCCCTCTAATTTATTATAAGAGTACTTAATATATAAAAATACATGGTTTAAAACGAAGTAGCCAGAAAATATATCTTTCTATAAATATTATATTTCATTGTTTTATATTTACCGCAGAAATTTGTTTTATCTATTAAATATTGTAACGAATATTTTGCTTTGGATATTATATATATTTTTGCATTTTATATCTTTACTCTGTTGATTTTTGCACCTTTAAATTCACAAATCTGCAGCCTAGTAATTCAATTTAGTATATTGGCAACATGAAACCTTTCATTTGTGATGTCCTTTATTTAATGCCAACGCTACGTTAATGTTCCACGTTGTAGGATTGACGATTGCGTTACTGTGCTTCCACGTCGCAGGCAGAGATGGTAGCAGGTTGTGTTATTTCGAAGCACCGTAGTCGAGTGTTGATTTGAAGTGAGTGTTCGAGAAGTGGAATAAATCGGTTTTCATAACAGGAAAGTTAGTTTTGAAACAGCACAACGAAATGGAGAAATTTAGCATTTTTTTATTACTCTTTATTTCTGCAATTACTTTCACAACGAATAAAGGTAATGGATAATAAAAATCGTCAACTAATATTTGTTTCATACGTTATGATTTATATTTGTATTACACATATGTAATATATATTGATATAAAAAAATTACTTTCCTTTCTTTTCCAGTTTTTCTATAATTTATATTGAAAATATAATTAATGCAACCGTCACAAATGTCATTTAGTAAATTTGAACTAACATCTTAGATAATAAATTCAAATCATATTGACTGAATTAGTTTTTTTATTTTACATATGTTTGTAACTATTTATGTATAAGTAATCCTGTTTGTATTTTAAATTTTTATTACAGTTTATGCTCAAGAAGATGAAAATATAGATGATATCGTGGATATTGAAGGAGAAGATAATTCTGTGATAACAGATGAAGAACCAGAAGATGAAACAACCACTGCTTCATCTGATGCTGATACAACTATATTATTTACTAAACCAGTTTATAATGGATTATCAACATTGGGTATATATAATAAGCCTTTTGGAATCTTATTAATATTTTTAATGTTAATATTAATTAGTAATTTATTTACTTTTCTAGAATTACCAGCTGGAAATTTAGTTGAATTTCTTGTTGGTTTCACCAATAAAGGAGAATCTGATTTTATTCTTGAATCTTTGGATGCCTCTTTCCGTTATGCGATGGACTTTAACTTTTATATCCAAAATTTTTCAACTGTTGTATATAACAAAATTGTAAAACCAAAACACGAAGCAACATTAGCATATTCATTTATTCCATCAGAAAATCTTGCTGGAAGACCTTTTGGTTTTAATATTAATCTAAATTATAAAGATTCTGTATGTAACACATTTAATGTTCCATTCTAAAAGTATTGATGCAAAAATTGACAAATGTCCATAATTTTGCAGAATGGTATTGGCTTTAGTGAAGCTGTTTATAATGAAACAGTGCAAATAATAGAATTAGATGATGGTCTTGATGGAGAAACAATTTTCTTATATGTATTTCTGGCAGCATGTGTGATATTGACACTTGTAGGAGGACAGCAACTTCTTTCATCTCTTGGTCGTAAATCTCGATCTTCTAATACTCGTAGAACTCCTGTCGAAGTGGGTACATCGAACCCTAATAATGTAGACTATGATTGGTTACCAAAAGAAACATTAAATAGAATTAGTAAGTATCTCATATTTTATTTACTTTAAATAAAATGTAAAAAATAGCATTTTACATAAAAATCTTCCTTACAGATAAATCTCCTAAAACGCCCAGACAGAGTCCTAGGCAACGAAAAGTTAAGAGAACAGCTGATGATTAGTTGTGTTAATATATGTGTGTTTGTCTGCTGTCGTGTGTAAATAGGAAGTATGGTTTTATATTCTGTAACAATTCTTTAGTAACAAATTTTCACATTTTTCAATCCGTACTGTATTAAAGTCTCTCTCTCTCTCTCTCTCTCTCTCTCTCTCTCTCTCTCTCTCTCTCTCTCTCTCTCTCTCTCTCTCTCTCTCTCTCTCTCTCTCTCTCTCTCTCTCTCTCTCTCTCTCTCTCTCTCTCTCTCTCTCTCTCTCTCTCTCTCTCTCTCTCTCTCTCTCTCTCTCTCTCTCTCTCTCTCTCTCTACATCATTATTGTACATCTAAAATATCAGAAACAACATTATACCTTATAATGGAACATTTCTAAATAAATTTTATAATTTATTCTTGATGTTATATAATGCTGTGGAAAAGAAAGGGACAACAAAAATTAAAATATGAAACTTTCATATAAATAGTATTACAAAATTTTCATATAGTACTACAATGAAATAACCATATGAATACATGTACATTTTATAATCACTGTCAATTTTGTTATTGATCACCATTTTTGAAGTGCTGTTATATCAATAAAAACAATTTTATATAATTTATTTTTGTATTTGTAATATAAAACTTTATAATAACAATGTAACTACTGGAGAAGCTTTAATATGTATTTATAAGTTATGTATTATTTATAAATTCACAATTATATTAGAAATTTAATATAAGTAAATTCTAAGAACGTTTATTTTTTGTTTTAGAATTTTGTAAGAAATTATACTATAACATGAAAATATGAACAATTCTACAAAATCTTCTTCATACTATTTTTTTCTTTTTGTAATTGAAATGGAATTAAAATTTTGTATCTTCTTTTACATTTTTTGTTCTTAAATATTGAAAGAATAAGTATAGAAATTCTTACTAATTCTTAATAAATATAGAAATTTAGAATTCTTACTAGCACCATATCTGTTATTATATGTCCTAACCTAGCCTACGTTGTGTCGTTGTTTAGTCACTAAATAATCACACGTCATACATTGTCATACTGAGTTGTACGTACGTGTCGAATTTGGTGTTATACATATTAATTATTATATTAACGTAAAAATTACAAAAATGTCAGACGTAAGGAATTGGATTAATTCTTTACCAATTTTTACAAGATATTGGCTATTATGTACAATAGTTTGCACGTTAGTTGGAAGATTCGGGTTAATAAATCCGACTTCACTAATACTTATAAACGATCGGTTTATAAACAATTTTGAAATTTGGAGAGCAGCCACCAGTGTGTTTTTCTACCCTTTAAATCGGGGTTCGGGATTTCATTTTTTGATTAACTGTTATTTCTTATATAATTATTCGTTGAGGTTAGAACGTGGAGAATACGATGGACGACCAGCAGATTATTGTTTCTTACTCTTATTCAACTGGATATGCTGCGTTATCATAGGAGTTATTGGTGAATTACATATTCTTATGGATCCTATGGTACTCAGCATATTATACGTTTGGTGTCAATTGAATAAAGATGCTATTGTTAATTTCTGGTTTGGTATGTATTTTTCTTTTTATAAGCATAAGGCTATAAATTTATCAGTCATTCTATCGTATCTTATATTAATTATATGTTTCTATAAATCAACAGGTACACAATTTAAAGCAGTATACTTGCCATGGGTATTGTTTGCATTTAATCTCATTATCTCTGGAGGTGGCATGATGGAACTTTTTGGTATTCTAGTGGGGCATCTTTATGTGTTTTTAAAATTCAAATATCCTCAAGAACTCGGTGGACCTGAATTATTAAATACTCCAAAAATTCTTGAATCTTATTTTCCATCTCAAAGAGGTAATATCAGATGGTTTGGAGCTGCTCCTATGCAAAGAACACAAACACAACAAGCTAGAAATACATTTGGTGGTCATAATTGGGGACGAGGATATGTTTTAGGAGACTGAATTGTTAAACCTATTATAGAGAAATGTCATTTGATATTAAAATCTTTTCCATTGTTCTCCACTGTTTTAATTTAACTAGTTTCATTAAGACATGTATAAAGAATGTACAAGTAATTTTGGTTTCTAATGTTTTAAAAAATTTCTCAACAATAAATGCACTTAATATGGAAACTCAAAGTACAGAATATATTTCAATAGTGATGAAATAATAGTGTTTTATTCGTTTTAAAATCTGTTGATATTTGCAATTTTATATCTGAATTTCATAGATTATAAATATTTTTTTTATACGTAATATAACAAAGTAATCATATTAATACTTGAAAAATTTTTAATTGATCATGACTTCCTTAGAAATATATAGCTACCTTAACTAGTAAATACATTGAATACATAAAGTGATTTAATGATTTTAAATTTCCTCGTAGTTTAGTATACTTTAAATTTTGGCAATAAAAATTGTAAAAAATTAATTTATAAAAGGAAACAGTCAAATCTAAAGTAAAGATAGATTTTATATGAATGAAAATAAATAATAACATTATGTTTGAAAATCATTTTTAGTATAGTATTTGCACACAAATTATTCTAACTACATAACATATTTGTTACATATTATAATTAGTATATCTAACATTAAATAAATGTAATAAGAGTATGTTATGTGGATGTATGATATATATTCATTGTGTACAAGGTATATGATATATTAAAACATTTTTAATTTATTTATATCCTTAAAAGGAGGGAACATACATAAAAATACAACACATTCATATTAAAAATGTTTTATTTTTTACTCCTTATGATAAATCTGAAACAATGGGAACATAAAATTTTTGTAATTAAAATACTACATATGTATGGTATCTTAAATGATGATTTTTTATTGAGGTTTTCTCCTCAGTAGCAATATCTCTGACAGTCTGTAACAACATTCTAAATTGTTACAGCTATCGTGGATGGGATGCTAACCCCTACCAAGAGCTCAAAGCAAATATTTTACATAACAATATAAATATCATTTATTTATTTAGTTATCCATCATTTTAGTTGTATAATAAACTCTAATATTTGATAAAATGGGACATTGTGCTGAAAATATTGGCAAGGAGCTCTAAACTTACCATATTATTCATCTGGGACTTGGAGACTTCCACCATTAATTTCTTCGATAAGATCTCGTGGTGGTTTACCCTCAACAGTACATCCAACTGATTGACATGTACCTAATATCTCCTTCACAGTACCACTAAGGTACTTTGCCATAGACCTCGGTCTCATTGATCGAGCAATGGAAACAATATCATCAAATGATAAATTTCCATTGTGTTTTATATTCTTCTGCCTTTTTCGGTCCCTAGGTGGCTCCTTCAAAGCCTTAATTATTAAGGATGCAGCAGATGGAACCACCGTAATTGTAGCTTGTCTGTTCTGAATTGTTAACTGGACGGTAATTTTCAAACCCTTCCAGTCACTGGTAGCCTTGGCGATATCATCACCAACTTTCTTGGGAGACTATAAATATAAACCAATATTTAAGCACTATATAAATGTTTTTTATTTATTAATAGAACGTAAAATAGAATCAAACAATGAAAGAGGAAGATTAATATTTACAAATATAAAATAGAATAATTTATCAAAAAGTTAGAAGAAATATTATTCATAAATAATTTAAATTTATAAAATAGAATCTTACTAAACCGAGTGGACCAATTTTTGGAGCCAGAGATGAAGTTGCTCCTACTTCACCTCCAACGCATCTTAGATAGACTATTGAAACAAATATGCATATGTGAGGAAATTTTACACTCTTGTAATACATATTAAAATGAAATATTAAAAATATACCTATCTTGATTTCATTTGGATCAAATTTAGGTGGCATCGTGATGATAACGTTAATATGCAAAATGAAACACAATCGAATAAAAGAAATAGGAACGACACCAACACGTGGTAAATCTCGTTCGAAAAGAGTGAAAGCGGTTGTGAAATCGAGGTATGTAGAACTGCTGTAACATGAACTATATAACTCAACATAGATTTACATTCAAGTCGTCTAATTGTGACATAATAACACACCATAGTAATAATAATAGAACAATACGGATGCGCCTTTACAATTTATTAAAATATTCCTAAAACATTTTAATACGCTTCAAACATCGACTACAGTCTACTGATTTGGGTACTACAAAGCGTAATAGAAATTGGATACCACCTCCTGCAGTTTTATGAAATGGTTGTTCGTATTCACATACACTTCATGAATTTTCAAACTCGATTTTTCACAAACGAAGTTCTCAACGCGATTTTGTTATTTTTGATCTTCGTCTTATTTTGAGCCATAGAATCTGTCTAACCACATTTTTATCATAAATGACGGACTACCCTTTATGTAACGATACTATTCATATCTGCCGCTATGTTTGGTTGTTGTCCATGTCTATTCTTTAATCATTCATATTCATTCGTATTGTTTGTTAGGATACAGTTATATACGTTTTTGTTTATTTATTACAGTGACATGTTAAACACAAACATTTTAAATATAATATTCTTACAATATTTACGATTTTATTTTTATTTTACGAGATAAAAATTACATTTATCGTTACACTTTTGTCATACCATTATAAATTATTATGAAAATACAAAAATGTTTTCTTTCTTTTTTATAATGTAATATAATTTATTTACAACATATAAAAATTCTTCTTTTGCTACACCTGATATTAATTAAAAAGTATTATTTCTTGTAACAAAATACAAATAAAAGTGTGTTTTTTATAAATTTAATTTTTATGTTAATGTTATATGAAATATTTGGTGACTTTGATCAGGTTACTATTAACATTCATTATTTTACGTTTTTTATTTTTTTTATATGTCCTGTATAAAGCAAGATATTAGAGGAAACTAACCAAAAATATTTATTTCTAAGGTTTTTCAATAGTACAAAAATATTTAATATAATTTATGAAAGATATTTCCCATTACTATTAACAATTATTTGTTTTTAAGAAATAAACTTATATTTAAATATACATATGGTAAAAGAACCAAATTGTTATTAATATAATCATAAAAGCATCATACATAAAAATAGTAAATTCGAAATAATATTTAAATTCTTAGATGTAAACATATTTCATTAATATATAAAATTTAAATTAATTTTGCTTGTAATATTCAAATTGTTTCTACCTCGCCAACAACAGCAATAGCTTCAATTTCAAATTTTGCACCCTACAGCAACATTTTATGTTTAACGTTAGCGGTTAGATTTTGAATTATATGTATATATTCATATGTGCATTACTTCTTACCATTGGTAACTTTCCAACTTGAAATGTAGATCTAGCTGGATAGTTCTCCTTAAAAACTAAAGGAAAAAAAATGGTGCGTGGATATGTACACAAATATAACATACACTTATATAACGAAAACTATAAATTAAATCTTACATTCTTTGTAGACTTCATTTACATCACTAAACTCATTAATATCTTGTAAGAAAATTGTTGTTTTAACGACTGTAAATAAATATAGAGTAAATATTATTAATGTTTAATAAAATTAATTATTAAAATTATTAATCACTGCTGATAATGTTTATCATCATATTTCTCGATCGTTTCAGAATTGAAAAATGTAAATTAACAAATTAGAAAATTAAAAAAATTTTAAATAAATGAAACCTTTGTCATAATTAGATCCAGCTTCCTTTAAAATGTGACCCATATTTATAAGAGCTTGACGAGCTTCTACAGCAGCACCTCCAGCAACAAGTTTTCCAGTTTTAACATCAACACCAAGAGATCCAGACAAATATAAAGTATGATCTACAAGTACTGCTTGGCTATCAAACAAAATTAGTTACATTGTAATTAGATAATTTCATGTATTGTAATTACATATATATTCTATTGCATTAGGAAGATTCTATTTTTGATCTAAATAAATGAGAAATATTATGTATATAATGTAAGACTTGACAAATTCTAAATAATTGGAAAAATATATTATAGCTTACTTATATGGTCCAATAGGTTTTGGACCTAATGAAGATGATATTATTTTTCTTATAATCTTCTGAGATGCCATCTTTATGTTCTCTTTCCCAGTTTAAAACACATTCATTACTTGATCTCAACTTAACTGTTGTGTCGTATATATATATATATATATATATATATATATAACTTCTTATTTACGAATATTTGATTTTTGATAAACTTTTAACCTCTTATTACGGGAGATACCATATCTTGCGTTCAATAATTCAATTCTTCCTTAAGATATAATTTTCAGAAGAAAATTATTACAATATATTTTTGAATATAACTACTGTAATTAATTTTTATAAATACATACAAAACAGAAAAAATAATACACATATTTCTAAATATATTTTCATATTTGTTTTGTACATAAAATCATAGCCTGTACACTTAAAAGAAAGTTACACCTTTATATAAAATTACAATGAATTATACAGAAATTTCAAATTTAATTTTTGTAACTTGGTAAAGAGCATATTTTACTAAATTTATTATGATCTACTTCATAATTTTATGCAGTAATTTTAATCTATAGGATAAATAACATAGAATTGAGATTATTAAGAAAATTTCACAATTAAAAATAGAAAGTACTGAAAATAAATTTATATAACTTTATAATGTACCTCTTATCGTAGATATAACTTTATTATGAGTTTAGATTTTTAATAAGAAAGTAATAAATAAATAATTTAATGAGCTTAAATATGATCCTGCAAATTGTATGTCAAATAATTTATCAGTTAAATACAGAGCTGTCCAGGTTTTCATAGTCAAACTTTAAGATATAAAATACAAAAAGAACATTTTACAAGACAAAAATAAGTGCTTATATTTCATTTTAAAATATTTATCATTTCTGTCAATAGGTAACTGACAGTCATTCGTTGTTCTACACAGTTCATTTTGATTTTGATTCATTTCAATAAATCAATCGACCGTTCATATGAATTCACTATTTGTATTAACATCTATTTTATATATTTTTTAATGTGAAATTATATGCTGCATTTTTATTATAACTTTTAATAAATCTTCAAACGAGCTATATTTATGTAAATTCTTTACTTATACCCATTCAACATATTTACAAAGTTTAGTTGAAAAAACCTAGAACATTCCACATATTCCGAAATATTTAAAAAAAAATATTTTTTAGAAAATGATGGTAAAGTATTTATTTTATGATTGTAGGCTTTTTTAAATACAAAAACTAATTTCACTTTTTTAGTAACTTCTCATGTTCTTACAAAGTTATTTATGAAACATTTTTATAAAAAAAAACTAGAATTTTATTAAATAGAAAATGGTTTTATAAGATCCCTGTTTATCATAAATAAAAAAGTGATAAAACAAAATTAAAAAAATATAAACAAAAATAAATTTTTCTTGGCATTATTATTAATTTGATACACACGGTTATCCTTATTTCTAAATATTTTGATAGATATAAAGTATTACATATAAAGTAATCAAATGAAAAGCGAAAATCTTGTAAATTAATCTTTACTTGATAAATCGACGAAAATGAGGTTTTTACAGCACAGTCATTTTATTATAATATATTTATATTTATACATACGTCTTAACAGCGTATGTTTTCTATATGAATGCATGTATGCCTGTATAGAGCATTTACACACTTTTTGCACTCCTCTCTAAAGACAACAAATATTAATGATAATGTCTATGAATCAAGAATGATTTGTAATGGGCTTACGCAATTTCAATGAGCTGTATTATTACGTCGCCCGCGTCTCTTTCGAGTTCCAGAAGGACGATTTGAAGAGGTCCATTGTTCATAAAAACGTTCTGCTTCTAACCATTCTTGATATTTGTACCACCATTCTTCCCACTTTATGTAATCATCTAAAGTAAGATCTCGTAGATATCCTCTTGCTTTATAATAATCATATCTAACACGAACATCATCCCAACATTCTAGACCTCTTGGACCTTGTGCTAAAAGTGATTCAGGATAATGTCCTGGTGGTGGAGAATCGTATCCTAGTCTTGCAATTCTCTCTTCACCCTCTATTACAACTTTCATCGCATTTTCTCCATCCTTTGTGATCCGCATATTTTCCATGTCCCTACGATCGACACTCCATTGTGCCATTTTACCAAATCTAAGAAAAAAGAACAGTTTTGTGTTATTATAAGACCCTTATCTTTTTCAAATATATGTATTGTGTTGTTAAACTGATGTTTTAAATTTTACAACATATTAATAATTAAATCATACCGCTCTGATAATGTCATTTTAGGTGGACCCACATGTGATGTTGTGGAAGAACTATCACTGTCTTCACTAGGTGAGGACTCAGGAGGTGGCCTAATCATTTGAGTTGTTCCATGACTTGAATGAGTTTTTTCTACCTTTACAGGTTTACGCATCTGTACAAGTTTCATAGTTATATATTGAAATATAAGAGAGATGTATAAATAAACGAAAAAGATTAAAAATGTAGACAGAAGTATATTAATTTAAAATCAGAACTCATAATTAGTTATGAACAAAGTATGTTTTACCAATGGAATGGGATCTGGAACTCTTGGATCTTCTGGGATTCTAGTGTGATGTTTTTCTTTACGCCGGACCTTGGATTCTTTTTCTTTAATTGCCTTATAGTCCTTTTGATGACGTGGTGGAGGCTGTGGTGTGGGCGGGGGTGTACGTGGACGTGGCAAAGGAGGTGATCTTGGTCTAGTACGAGCTGGTATTATTCGTGAACTTGATGGTACTATTTCTTTTGGATGTGCTCGAGCTCGAACTGGTGTGAGTGATCTTGAACGTGAAGGAGAGGGTTGAGCGATACGTCGCCTTTCCTTTGGTGAACAGACACTGCATGATCGATCAGAACAAGTACTTCCTGTGCTTGGACTGCGTGTAGGTCGTCCTCTGGTATGTGATCTATCGCGAGGTGACCGTGGGCTTCTAGTTCGAGGACTACGTGGTCTTGGTATATGGGGACTTCGAGGTCTGGGACTTCTTGGACTTCGAGGATGTCCTCTACTAGGTTCTCCACTTGCTGTGCCACCGACATATAATTCCTTATATCCACTGTGTCTCCATCTATTTGGATCGCGTTCCTCTACTTCCAAAAGCTTTTTATTCCAATAACTTGACTGAGATTCACGAGCTTTCCGCATTACGCTATCTAATTCTCTCCGTTTTCCTGAATTTTCACCGTGCGGTCTGGGTTGTGATACATTGGTATCCATCCGTAACTTACTAGAACTGCTACCACTACCGCTACCTCCTCTTCGTCTATCATAGTCTCGTGACATTCCTAAAACAAAATGTATTACATTTGACATTTGTAATTACTCCAGATGTAAACAACTATCATTTTTACAATTACTTTAAGTACAGTTATTTATACAAGGTGATTCATAAATTCATATCGATATTTCAAGGGTAATTCCTATGTACTTTAGTTTGAAAGCTATAAATGATTACAGAAAATGTTTAAAGCGTCTGTCTCATGCCTCAACACATGTTATTGCATGCCTTAATGTTGTTTGTATATACAGCTAAAGTATATTTTGTTTTTTGTAAAGTTTACAAATAATTTTTATTTTCCTGTTTCTAGAAAACATTAATGAACTAGGGAAAATAAAATATTGACTGTCTGAAATTCTATCTGATTCATACTGATTAATATTGTTTGTAAGCTTTGGATAATCGCAAGGCATGTCTTAGCTATGTATGCAATAATGCTAAAGCATATACTAATGTGTATTAAGCCATGAGGCTAACCCATTGAACATTTTTTTAATCAACCATAATCTGAAAACTAAGGATATAGGACATATGTTCATATGACGTTTATTTACTGTAATGTGTAGATCCATCTCCTGAAGTACTGGCATGCATTTATGAACCCTCTGCATATTTCATGAATTTTCTATTCTTAAATAGACACATACCTGATAGAAATGTTAGAATAGAAGATATAGGAGGAGCGAAAAGTTGGTGATCCAAACGCCTGCGAGAGCAGTCAACACGTTAATTTTCAATACATGATAGAATGCCCATAAAGATGATAATACGTTGGACTAATTCGCCATGAGATCGCTAGAAGAACCAGTATCATTCGTCCTTTGGGTCGACTGGCCTATGTAAAAAATTCTACATGTCACAAATGGGTATCATCTGGAGTGGTGAAGCAGTGGAAAAGTTAGTATATATTCCCGATCAAAAGCGTATGTTTTCTCTGAGAATAAAAATTTCGCGAAAAATCCATATGTGGTACTGGACATCACCCGTCGCGAGACCTTACCATCGCCACTCTCTGCATGTCCAGAATTGTAGTACGCTTCGATCCACGATCCATAAATGTTGGTCGCGTGGACTTTTCAATGAGTCGAACCAAATTCAGAGATCGCCCTCGAAAGGCGTCGCGCGCGCGTGTCAAGTCGATCGTGTCCAGGTATTTTCGTGTTTTATTAACCGGACCGAACCGCGAATAGGGTATGAAGTTTATCTCGGGCATTACCCGAGTAATGCCATACCGGACGGCACTCACGTAGCCGATTACGATACACGATAAGATTACTCGCGTCAATCATTACACCGATGGTACACACAGGTGAGAAAATACAATGAACGCCGCGGGTAGGGCTTTTTCGCCCGTTTCTTGACATCGTGAAGGATGTCATCCGCGGAACGTGTCACCTTCTCGGTACGCATCGGAGGATATCTTGTCGCGTCCGATTCGTAGCCACACCGAAACGCGGTAGCACGGAATTTGTGGCTCGAGTAACGGGTACGTCAAGGTCACGTAAAGGCCCGACTGCGCGATTTCGCGACCGGCGAAACTGTATTTTTCGCGACACCATTTCAGATATTACCCGGGTAACACCTTACTGGTGTCGTAACGGAGAACTCAAGAAGATACCTCAAGTATTGGCTTGAGGAGATAAAAAGAAAAGAAAGAGAGTGTCCGAAACCGGGTATATACGCGTATAGCCTCCTTCGCTCCTTTCTTTCGTTAAAAGCGAAGGTCGGCTCTTCTCGCTTTTTCCATTTGCTGGTACACACCTTTGCACTATGTATATATATACATATATATATATATTTGTTTTAACGTAGCTTCACAAAACTCTTACTCGACAGTATGAAAATAGATCTCTAACTTTTTTTGGTAGCGTTGTCTGCTATTTCGTACCGAAGCGTCAGTGGCATTCATTCGTTCGCACCCGATGGTCACTTTGAAAATCAATTGCCCACCCAGTGAGCGCTATCCGAGGAATTTCACGACATTCACCGGGCTCAAGAACCATTCGAGATAACGACACTCACTTTTCTCACCGCGGCAAATTGCAAACTTGCATTTTCTGGCACGAGAATCGGTGAATCACTTCCGCGTGACGTTTTACGAATGAAGATTGTTTAAAGGAGATTTTCCTTCTAGAGACGCACCAAATGCAAGAAGATGCATTCCAAACGAGATAAGTAACAGATGTCGCTGCAGGAATACGGTTAATCGTAAATTCCTCTCGTTACTTATAAATGATTTTCTACTTTTACATTTATGTGTATTCATTCTTTTGGCAGTTTGTATCGAACAAATATTATATATTTTCTATTTATTATCAGAATATATTTTATTACTTTCAACATGCAACAAATATAAATAAATAAATGTCGAGAAAAGTCAAATGAATATGATTCTACTGCGCATGTTGTCTATGTTTTCTATTGGATAATTAATTTACCCATGTGCCAATGGCTTTATACGCCGTAAATTTGTATAGTGTCTTTTCGAATTAAATGTATAAATATAAAAATGACAATTGCAATTGGATTTGAAGGTAGTGCAAATAAGTTAGGCATCGGAATTATTCGAGATCAAGATGTTTTATCAAATGTACGGCATACGTATATTACACCACCGGGCGAAGGTAAACTTAACCTTTTATGTGATTACTTTTGATGATATACAATGGCTCACGAAAGTATTTCAACATTTATCACAAAAAGTTTTTATGAATATGTTATGTGTATTATACGAAATTTTTTTAAATTTTGTTAACACTGCAGTGATACACGACTATCGCGATTATAGTAGCAAAATTAGAAATCTAAATGTACATAGAAGTTACAAGATATTTATTACAAACATACACTTAAGACGTAATATATAACACAAATAGTAGTCTTAAACATACAATTGAAGCTAAAGATGTTGTCACTCACTAATATATAAAATAATTGATTACTCAAATACCTTGACCATTTTTATAAACGGTATGCTTCTAATAAATATCTTGTAACTTTTATATACATTTTTAGATCCGTCTTAAATACCAAGTATGATAATGTTAGTGTTAATAAAATTCCAAAATGTTTTGTATAATATAAGCATAGAAAGTTTCTAAGTGTGTTTAAATACTTACATAATGCATTGTACATAATTCAACAACATACAAAAATGAGTGACATTTATTATTTGTTATTATTTAAAATGTTATATATAAAACGTTTTAAAGTTTGTTTTGAAAAGGATTCCTACCTCGTGAAACTGCACAACATCATAGAGAACATATCCTCAATGTTCTGCAAAAGGCATTGGATGAAGCTAAAATAACATTAAAAGATGTGGATGTAGTATGTTATACAAAAGGACCAGGAATGGGTGCACCGTTAACAGTTGGTGCATTAGTAGCTAGAACTGTTGCTCAGATATATGATAAACCAATGGTTGCAGTAAATCATTGTATTGGTCATATAGAAATGGGGCGATTGATCACAGGAAGTATAAATCCAACTGTTTTATATGTTTCTGGTGGAAATACACAGATTATTGCATACTCTCGACAGAGATATCGTATTTTTGGTGAAACAATAGATATTGCTGTTGGAAACTGTTTAGATCGTTTTGCAAGATTATTAAAGCTCTCAAATGATCCTAGTCCTGGTTATAATATAGAACAGTTAGCAAAGAAGTAAGTTGTTTTATTAAAGTATGGTTTATTTGTTTATGTATATTAATTTCATTAATTTCATTTATTACACATAATATAATATTATATACATAGAGGGACAAAATTAGCTCCATTACCTTATGTAGTAAAAGGGATGGATGTGTCTTTCTCAGGAATTTTAAGTTACATTGAAGAACATCTTCCCAGTTGGCTTGACTCGAAAGAATTTACTCCAGAAGATTTATGTTTTTCTTTACAAGAAACAGTATTTGCTATGCTTATTGAAATTACTGGTATTGTTATTGCTTGCGATTCAAGTACAAAATTGTATAAAATGGAACAGAAATTATATATTTAATAATATTATAGAGAGAGCAATGGCCCATGTAAAATCATTAGAAGTATTGATTGTTGGTGGTGTAGGATGTAATGAAAGGTTACAAGAGATGATGAAAGTGATGTGTGAGGAAAGAAATGCAGTACTTCATGCCACAGATGAACGCTTTTGTATAGATAATGGTGTAATGATCGCTGTGGCTGGATTACTTCAATACAAAAGCCAAGGGCATACTCCATGGATGAAAACAACTTGTGTACAACGATATAGAACAGATGATGTACATGTTTCCTGGAGAGAATAACCTAATTTTATATATACTTTCTTTCTTTGACTTTGTTTAGCTATTATCTGAAATATTTACTATTATTGTTGTTATAAAATAGGAACAAAAGAAATATATTGTATACAGTAATAATTCAACATTTTTATTATCATTTTGTATCATACATATGTCAATCAACGTTAGAATAAATGTTATGATATAGATGTAGACCTAGAACGTAGATGAGTCTGGTTACCTTTTATTATTAGATATATTTAATTTTGAAATTGCTCTGTCTACTGTTTCTTTATCACAGAACTTCTATTAATATTATTATACCTTCACGTTATTTTAATCAGCTATCTAATTCAATAAATCGATCAACCTTATTAACAACATTTGTTATTTATCGATTCAAATGTACCGCGTATTTGTTCTCAGCTTGATAAATATCTTGCGAGCGCATATATCTGCGCATGCACAAACATTATACAGGTTCAAAATTGATATCGAGCTATCGTTGTGAAAAGAGAAAAGCGAGCGTCATAGGTGGAGGTCAAATTTTCATGACACGCGCGATAGACAGGGTAGCGTACGATATTCGTCGACGCAGGCGCGCGTCTGGCTGTAGTCCAAACAATATCTCCGTCGGTAGTAGTAGCAGTTATAATATTAGTAGAATTCGTATCGTCATCATTACCGGATATACGATCCAACGCTGTTAGTAGTTATGAACGTTAAGTTTCGTTTTGCTTAATCTCCATTTCTATGAAAGTTATTTTGCCAATTTTCTTTCGATATTTTTATTATTTGATAGAAAGATCCTACAATAAAGTTTTCATTCTAGAATCGTTTTTTTATGAATATGAAACGGATAGAAACGCAAAATTTCTTTTTTTTTTCATTGTATCTGAGCGCGGCTATGTCACGTTAACCATTTCCTAATCGATAGACGCGCGAACATCGATTGCAGCGCTTAGTGTGGAACAAGTGGCAGTACGATACCGTCGTCACTGCTCGTCACTGTTCGTCACTACTCGTCACGGTGCATTATTAGTCGTGCTACTCACGGCAAGATGTGTTACTATACCACGGTGCGCAATGTGTCTTTCCGGACGAATGGTGCCCGTGTTTAAAACAGAGGTGAGTCGCAAAAATTAGTGTACTTCTGGTTTCGTTTCTACTACCACTCCACGTCTATTTCCGTATAGGAGCTACTTCGTTATAGAATCGTACCGGTACACGTCAAATACTGTCCCCGAAATACAGACCCAGATAACTTGAATTTCTCAGCTGCTCGTCCTTGAATCTCACGAAAATCATTTGCTTCCACACTGTTTTATTATTGCTCCATTGATCTCGATTGTGTCGTATCATATCATCACAGATACACAACGTATATCGTTACTATCCGTGCAATTTGACAGTGATTTCGAAACAGATTTTTGTGTCATTACATTCAGTTGAAAAATTGTCACATAGAACTCGCTAGCAGAATAACGTAGAATCAAAGTCTGGATGGAAAAAATATTATATGTAATAGCATGGAAGCAAGCCATTATTACAAAAACCAGAAAAGAAACAGAAGACAGAAACCAGTAAGAAATATCTTGTCGCAGAACGTATAGAAAACAAAAGAAGTATTGACTGTAATATACATCCTTTATATCATATGCTGCAAACAATTCCATTTCAATGATCAAAAAAAAAAGATGATATAAAACAAGCATGACTACTGCATAATCAGATAGTTGTAGTCATATTTTTGCAACAATTTTGCATATTATATCCGGCACACAATTTGGTTATATTTTATACCAGATTTATATAATTTTTGATTTTCACATTGATACGAATACTACAATTATGACAGTTGACAACACGGTACGTAGCAAGTAATTACTTTTCTTTGACCTATATAATGGAATAAAGAAACTGTGCGACATTTTCAATGTGCTTGCAATGTATCGATAGGTGTAGGTTGTAAATAGTCGTTCTTTACTACTGTCCGGTAACGCTTACCATTCATCTTCACTACTGTTATCCGCGATAACCTGAACACACGATACTTTATCAAGATTTTTTGAAATTACTCGCGACTACATTTCGTGCATAAGATTGCCTTTGTGTGTCTTTTTTTTTATTGCGCTATGAATTTGAATCGCTGGCGACGTTATTAAAAGCAAAGAATTCGAAATTGGCGTATCTTACGACACTTCGCGAATATTTTTGCTAGCCATACAACATCATATTGACGCGTAGCCAAGATCCAGGTCGTGCATCCAAACAATACGCGGACATGTATTTAAATAATACGGCCCCGAATTATGTATTCGGTTGCTGGCTGTGATCAACGTCTTACATAAATATTTTTCGAAGGAAAATCAGGGTTATTTACAACAGAAATAAGAGGGGGAAAATGAAAGAAGAAATGAACGTGCACGTCGACGTTACATCGATGGCTTGCTGCACGAGTACTTTATCTCCATTTTTGAAACTTGAGTTTTTACATGTAACAAATAATTCTTGATTGTTTCTTTGTGTTGTATAAAAATCACATTTATATCTGTTTCATAGATTTATTAAAAATAATATTTTTCTTTAATATATTTAATGTATATAGGGATATTTTCAAGAACCATGATCCATCTGTATCAATTTGCAACTAATTTTATAACAGCATTGATTAACATAAGTACAATGCAAAAAGTATCTATTTAATTATAAAGTAGCATTGGGTTTTCAAAACTGGTTCTCTCGTAAACGTTAAAACAGGACATAGAATATTTCTGCAGTATGCTACGGATACGTATGTGTATAGGAGCCAAATAACGGCGAGAAATAATAATTTAATCGATAAGAGGAACATTGAGCATAACGAGCTCTCGAAGTAAACCAGGGATGTAAGAGGGAGACTGGGTCTGGAATTATGCCACGAATAAATGCCGTGACGTGACATTTAAAGTTGTTCTTTGTAGAGCATCACATGGATAAGGAATCGATTCGTTCGATTCCAGACGGAAATCCAATCTTCTGCCAATTTTTTTTAACGTTCTACGACGATGCGGAATACATAGTTTCGTTGCGATAATAAACAACTGCGAAGAGCAAAATTTTGAAACGCTTCGTACGCTTCGAACAGAAGAGAAGTTATCCTGAAAATCGCTACATAACCTGTGACGCTGTAACCGTATTAAATTAGATGTTCTACGTATATCGATACTTAATTTGCATTAGAACAGAACGTCCTAGTCTAGGAGATTTAAAGACGTTCAGACGATCGTTCAGAGATCGGAGTATTTCGTTTCGCGCAGTTGTTTCCGCCCACATGGATCGATCTGCGTAAAGTAGATACTGGAGTGTACTCCGAAAAAGCTTTTAGAGTATAGCCAACAAACAATTGCCATGGAATTGTAACAGCATGTTGTTTACCCGTGCGTTTAGTTTTTCAAAAGATCCTATTATACGCTGCTGTTCATACAGTGATCCATAAAAGTATGTAAACACTTGTCGCAGAAATTTTTTACGATCATCTTACCTGTGTTATAGAGAACTTTTTGGTATGTTTCATTGACACTATACTGAGATACGACTATTGCGATTATGTCGGCAAAATCTGAAACCAACTTGAGAATGTTACATACGAGGGTCACAGGACAAAACATTATAAATTCTTGTTGAGATTTTTGATTTTAATTGTCGCCACGACCAAAGAAAAATATTTTAGTAGAAGATAATTAAGAATGGAAAGAATCTGTTAGGTTCAAAGATACGGTTGATGAGGTTTTCGAAAAGGCAGAGGTATAAACTGTTAACGCAAACAATATTTTGATATTTTATTTCAGTATCTCCATTATTTTAATATTACGGCAAACGATACTTTTAAAGGGTGCGAAATAGATGTTTAGCCGCAGAGTCAAATAACAGTAACATGTCATGTTAACAATGTACCGAATTTTAAAAGTGCCTTCCTGCAAAGATTGGAAAATGTGAGTAATAATCATGCGCTTTCTTTGTATTCCTTCTGTAAAGAACATAATTGTGTTTTTTTCATTGCCCTGTTCGAAAATTATGTGACTTATTAAGAACTGGTAAAATCTTCGAATGAGATCTTGTTATTGAGATAATAAAAAAAGATCAGAAGATATTAATTAGTATTTTAAATTAAATTAATACTTTTGAGCAAAATACTAACAATTCTTGAATTATATACTTTTCAAGAAGTTACAACAGATTTGAATTAAAAAGTGTCAAGTCTTTTCATATTATTTATATTTATAAAAATAAAATATTTTTATTTGGTAGATAGTCTAAGATTTTTCCACAATAGATACATATTCTATGTGCTTTAGAATTTTGGAACTTTCTTTCTTTTTTTCTATCTCATTATTTTGATACTTCAAAACCAACTGAACATTTTGTATGCATCTCAACTTTAAAGCAATGTAATCATTAGTATGTCTGAATAATGTGGATTTTAAAGAAACAAAATCATCAGCGTTAGGTTGATCTTAATTCTAGATTGTTAACATTGGGTTACCAACGATTTATCATTAGACTGCGGATGTTTACGCAAATTTATATTTTTATAAATACAATTAAAGAAACAGAACCTAAGCAAGAATTTGTTTCATCCATTAAATCATGTATCAAGTATTGTACTTTGAGTATGTTATACATTTTTACATATCTGGCGCGTTTTGTAGATTCTTGCACCTTTAAATTTCCCATAAATGCACAAACATCCGCGGTTTAGTAATTACTTCTGTAATTACTACAAATTTTTTATGCTTTTTACACATATACCGTAGAAAATATTTTGAGATCGCGTTAGTACTCTAACAAAACATGATTGTTATGATTATATTGTTAAAATTTGTGATGGATCTGAGAATGTATATGTACAAGCTGCAATATATTTATTGGAAACATACACTTCGCAAACATCACCAAGAGTCAAACATTCAAACAGTCGATTGTTCACTATATTAATAGGTCAGAATATATAATGAGACCGTCTTTAGCATTAATTGTATGTTTAAAATTATTCACATTGTATGCTAATTTTTCACAAGGTATATGTTTGCAATAAATGTCGTGTAACTTCTATATAGATTTTTGGATTGCTTCCAAATTTTACTATTATAATCGCAATAGTTGCGTCTCATTATAGTGCTAACTGAAAGGTCAACAAGTTCCGTATAGCGCACATAATACATTCATAAAAATGTTCTATGCTAAATGTTCGAGTACTTTCGTGAGTCATTGTATATTTTTAAAAACTTAGAGTGCGAATGTATATAAAGTCTAATTCGCGTACAATGTGATAAAACTAAGCTAGATTTCAAATTCGTAATTATTTAAAATTATTACTTCTTTGTAATTTGATATTGGTTTACTACTCAGGATACACGCAACTGGCTAAGCTATAATCCTGAAACGATAGAACGTAGAAAAGAATTTCATTAGGTAGAATCAGACTGTTCCGAGTGATGTATGGCTTTAATGTATATAGAATTTTGAACAATTCATTACTTATACCTCTATAATACGTACGCCTAACGCATTAATTTTCTATTTGAAAATAACATGATCCCGTGATGCGATACGTTAAAAAAATGTGACAAATTTTCTGCTGCTACATCATATTTTAATATTATTCGTATATATTGTTAAGAATACAACATATATATATAATATTAAGAGTATAACAAACTCTTTTCTGAAAAAGATAATTTCCATAGATTTAATCAGACATTTCGACTGTTAAAATTCTTAAAATGAACTAATCGTTTCCAGAAGATTACGAAACTGAACTTATGATTTGAACTGACTTGCAAATATTATGACAGTTGACGCAATTATAAACAATTAATCAAAAAGAAGAAAGAAAGCATCGAATATAATTCATCCGAAACGATATTTCACGATCATATTCATCTAAAGTATGAAAAGAAAACATTAAAAAAAATCATAGGTGTATAGTTAAAATAATTGCTAATGATCGTGACGAGATCTCGCGAGACAGTTGGAAATTTCCTAGCTTCTAGCGTTAAGCGTGTTTGTGACGATGTTGGATCATCGTAGAAGTAGGAACCAATTTGCTTTCTTTTCCTCTTTTTCACTCTTGTCTTGCTTTCCTTCTTCGCTACTTGTTCCTTTGCTTACAGGAGTATAGTGGAGTCATTTATTTCTCGACAGAGAGTTATACAGACGTGTTTACTTTGCGTATGTTTACTTCGCATCTACCAATGGACTTAAGGTGTACAGGAGAGAAAATTCGAGTAGGTGATTTCTGGTAGGATTGTAAATTAGTCACGAACGAGATCTATATTTCTGTTACAATAATTTCCGTTCATATGACGAACGCTGCCAAGGTAATTAATATATTTAGCGTTCAATGAAACAATAGGATGTGCCTATAACAATTAATAGATTTTTAATGAATTTCGAGTAAAATTCTTATTTGCGTTACATAAACATTTTTGTTTATGCGACGATTGCAATCGATGTAACCTACGCGTTACAATATTCAATAGAACAGAACAATTATGACAATTAAATACGTAATGATTCAATGAATCTAGGGTAAAATTCTTATTGATTTGTAATTGTAAATTTTTTCTCATTTGTAAGATAATTAATTGCTATAAAAATAATTTGTATGCTAGAGTATTTAATTGAAAGTGTCTGTTTTGTTTACTTTGGAACAGTATCATTTTCACTATTTTCTACGAAAAATATGTTTCCACTATGTAGGATATTATTGTTTTAGAAATATAATTCAAGGTTAAATGCGATGTGATCGTACTATTTCGTGACTGAACCAGCTTCATAGAACGTACATATAATGCCATTTCTTATCATAGATCCAATATGATTTTTTTTAATACTACTATTTTATCTTAGATACGCAAACTTCTGAAGTTTTATTGTAGAATTAAATGTCCGTGTTTTTTCGTTTCTTTAATTTTATTTCAAAGAAATTTTATTGGAATTTTTTATAATCAGCACAAGAAAGTGCCAACCAATCTCGAACATAGTCTATTTATGATAAAAATAAAAAAGAAAATAAATTAAAGTAAGCAATCAATTCATTCAATCTATTATATTATTGTCATTTTAAAAATAAATATTCTATATAAAGTTCGAATAAATCATTTTTGTGTGATTAACGCGTTCAAACAAAAGAATAAATATGTAACGTAGAACATTAAATACCGTATTTTGCATAATGTTCGAGTTATAAATAGTAAATCCAGATCATTTTACGACGTAGCGTTATTTGTTTTCAGAATTATTCTCAGTCCAGTTACATTTGAACAATGCGTATCGGCTTATGTATATGACAGAGTTTGTGCATCCGATGAAGTTGACACAATGGAATAAAGAATTATTTGAAAAATATTTATTAAAGTATAGAACGAAATAAAGATTTATTTCATTTGAAAATCATTTTCTTATCCAAGTAAATTGAGTTGAAACAACTAAAAAGCTCAAATAATGGTAATAAGGCTTTAGGATACACAAAAATATGTATTTTCTAAAATATATCAGAAAGATATATCTCTTTTTCAACTATGTTCTGGATAAATGATATTGCAGTTAAATGAATACCGTATAACGTATCTGAGAGATGATTAATAAAACGTAGCTCTTAATGAGAAGACATAATTAAAAAAATGCAGATGCTACAGCTAAATAGATTGTTAGATAATATATTATTTAATCGCATACCTTTCAAGAAATGAGTTCATCGAACATTACTCACAATTAGCCTCGTTCCTTTTAGCGAAAAGACACTAGAAATAGTTTTTTGTAACAAAACTGCTCTTCTCAAATGCAGTAAAAATAGTTGAAGATGAGTTTATATAAATAGCTTATCTCGATATTAGAATAGATGAATTCTTGTCGCAACTGATTGCTTCAGTTTATAAAAGCATCTGTATAATGCTTTCACATTAAATTTGTTAATAATGAAAGATTCGATTGGAAATAAAAATATTTTTGATAATACTGGAAGTTGAATAAACTCGCGCGAGCGAGACTGTTACCAAACGCACAGTTGTTTGGAGTTGTTTGTCCTTGTTTGAACAACATATATACATAGGTAAATGTAGTAGATACACTGACCTTCGTAAGATTCCTTTATCGTTGATAAGGTGTTTTGGTTGATTTATAATAACATTATTTGTATATTACCAGAGTACAAATTAATGATATGAATTAACAATTTGACGACAAGTAATATTATTTCAGGAAACATTAATTCAAATCAAAAGATAAAATAAAAAATTACTTTATTTACATGAAAAAATTAATAAAAAAGAATCTAGTAAACCAAGGCATAATTATTTCAAAATAACTATGTGTCAAGTAAGACGATAATAATCATTTTTGACATATTTTATTTCATAGATCTCACAGATCTATTGGTCATTTTAATGAATAAAGAAATTTCGCATGTTTTTATCTATAATTTTACAATTGAAATAGATTTTTATACAATGGAAAATAAGGAAGTGCAAAGACTTTGTCATATATGTGTATATAACTTCGTAAGTGAAATAAATGTTCACATAGCCAAAAAGAAACACGCGCAAAGATCTTTTCATTTATGCTTTTGTAACTGAAGTACACTCTGTCACGCAGTGAAAAACAGGCAAATACAAAGATCATTTCTCTGTCTCATTTTCAGTTTTATAATCGAAATACAATCCTACACAGTCAAAAATAAGCTAAGCGCCTGGATACTTTTGACCGATACTGTATGTATAAAACTCTTACGTAAACTGCACACGATGTATAGACGTTGTTTCATCTCTACACGAGGTATTGCCTTGTAACAAAAGCATTGCGTGAAAATCCAAAGCGTTCCTACCTTCTTATCGTGCATGGTTAATAGCTGTTTATTGTGGTTCCGTAGCATTTCGTCAAAATAATCGCTCTCGTTACATACTGATCTAGACTTCGCACGAAACCACGTGCACGATTGAATCAGGACTATCGAGACAGGTGCTTTTCGCCGTGAATCTAGGTCAGAGTGTATTAACCTCGTATATAAATAGTACTACCAGCAGTACATGGTGTTTCGGGCAAGCAGTTTTTAGGTTTCTTTCCGAAAGCCACCTTTCCTCTAGTATTTTGATTTTTCGTCTTTCTGCTCATTTCTCTTCGTTCCTCTTTTCCGATCAGGCGGGTTTCTACGTTTCGCTGCGAACGCGCACGGCAATAAAGAAAGGTTCTGCCACACGTACGAAAATAGTAACGCAGACGATGATATCAGATTTGAAATTTGGCCTCATTAGAGGCGATGTGCACTTGTTTCTGTCGTCCGAAACGATCGTTTGTACGCGTGTTAACTCATTAAGGGACAATCCTACCTTTTGCGACGCAACATTCCATTCCTAATCGTTTCTCGACTAATTCGTGTTAGTAAATTCAGTTCGCTTCTTGATATTGCGATTATCAGTCTGTGAATGATCATGCAAACGCGAATTTTTTTTTCTTTCGTTCCACTTAAGCAGAGTCTTTATAATGCATAGATAATGCATATTTAATGTACACGGTATATATTATATGCAGTAAATAACTTGTAACTTCTATATACATGTTTAGATTGCTTCCATGCTTTATCGGTATAAATCAATAACGGTGTTCAAAAAGTTTCACATAACACACATGATACTTTACGAACAAATTTTTTAGGAGAAATGTTCAAGTACGTTTCCGAGTCACTGTATAAGTATTTATAAGCAGGGAAAAAGTTGACTTTGTTGTAACAAATTGACGGCGTTACTGTCATACTGAATATATAGATTCTCTATAATTTATAACCACATTTTGTTTGCAAGAAAAGAAACGAAAGGTAGATAGAAATTTCTATCAAGAGATGATAAAAGTGTTTTTTCATTTTGTACTTTTTTCATAATGCCTTGCATATTTATATGTAAGAAAATACGTAGGACTGTTTGTGATACATATTTATATCATCAAATTGATTTCATTTGTCAGGTTTAATATGCAATAAGTTTAAACCGTGTATCTGCGGCTTGGAGTTGTTGCTTCGACGTGAGATGTAGTAGTTTGTGCTTCGGATTAAAATATTTCAGTTCAAGTTTATGGCATGTAACGTGAATTGTATTGTGAACAAGGAGCAAGCGTACGGAAAGTTTCAAGATGGATATTTCTCAAAGACACAAGGTATTATATTTTATGTGCAATTTTTCGTCACACCAAGCGTCGAAATACTTATACATCTAATACAGCAAATACAGTCGGAAACAAAAATAAGTGAACAATTAATGAAAGCAGAGAAAAGACTGAGATTTAATGGAATTAATACTAGTGTTATATACGTAAATTTTATTTATTACGTATCCTCTAATTACATAAATTATTTAGTAAACAATTGAAATTAATATTTACATTTTGGTGTGAACAAGTCGTACTTAACAAAATTTCACTGATAATTGTTTGTACTATCTGTCCACTTATCTTTGTCCTCTACCGTATGCTACATAAATGTAAGACATGTAATACGTATATTGCTACGTATGTTCCTACATTTAAACATACAGGACATATGTATTACATTATTGCTTGACTATTGGTGGGTTAAGCAGCACTTGTATATTGTGCTTCTCGTATGGCAATGAAATTTTGTCCCAAACACGGTGTCGAACAAGGTACCAAAACACTGTAATAAGATAGAAAATAACGTGGATGACTTATTTTCGTGTCAGCTGAGAACAGGCAGGCAGCCGAGTATCAGAAACGTTAAGAAGGGATGGGGAACTGCGATTCGAGGAATGTTGGAAATAGCTCCTATTATTCGGCTACATTTCGTAATATCTATACATAAGCATATACCGATCACAATACCGTGTATCGTATAAAATTACACAAAATAGAAGGTGATTTTGGAAAATGGATCAAGTATATCGTATACGAGAATTTTACATTAACATGCTCTGTCACTTATCACACCATACCGCGATCTTTCTTCATATTCAGACTATCCGTCGCATTTGTAAAATAACTATAATATAAACTATAACTAGATAATATTCTTGTAATAAGCTTACCTCAGAAACAAAATAGTATAAAGTAGACACAAAAAAAAAAAATTAATGAAATACAATATATCAAATTATATATCAAAATTAGAAATAAAACATAAGGATAATTATATATCTATTAGCGACACGTATGATTTTTAAATAATTTTAGAGATGCAATGTTTATATTGTACTTTTATTGTCATTGATATCTTATTAACATTGATATCTTGAAAAATCATTTTTTTAATGCGACATACTTATTACGGATTTTTCGTCAAGTAAATACAGTCGTAAGAGGAATCTAAAACGAATTGTGACTATTCTTATCGTTGTGATTCATCCTATACTGTATACTATGTATATACACTATGCATGTACTATGAAATACTGTAGTTGAAACGTACTAATACTAGGATGAGTTACATTGTCTTCTTATCCGTTCCATTTGGAACATACAGTGGTTCATAAAAATATTTAAACGCTTCGGAAATTTTTATAAATATATTACACAGGCTATTCATTTGCCGAATCGGTTAACGTCGTGAAGCAAAAAGTGGAAAAAATTGTAGAAATTGTACAAGATAAATATCACACGCGAAATAAGTTGGTACTAAAATTTCAAAAATTTCAAAAAGTGGGGCCGGCCAACTTGGCCCGTGAACGGCTCATACGTATTACACGAAAGCTTTCGAAATTTTGTCAGCATTGTAAAATAAAGCACAGCAAACACTTGCAGCAATTCTTTTTGAATACCGTACTTGAGTTCTATTTATCCAGTATCGTTCATAAAAACATAAATTTGCATAGATATCCATAGTCCAATCATATCATAGTTCATCGCCAAATGAATTCAAAATTCCGAATTTTTCTGTACAGATTATGACGTGGCGCGGTTTAACCGAGCCAACGGAAGGGCACAGACGTAGGTACGGATGAAGCACAAGAAGGGTAACCTGGACGAGGAGGAGGAGGAAGAAGACGAAGAAGGAGAAGGAGAGGAAGAAGACGAAATCGAAGACGACGAGAAACAGGAACAGCAAGAATACAAACGGGACAAAGGAGGAAGAAGAAGAAGAGGTTCGCGTGGAAAGAGAAGCGAGAGATCGTTACGTTTAGCCGACGTGTCGGTGTGATCATCGGCTGGTACATTTGATGCTAAGTGAAAAGAGATTCGAAGACGTCTTAACACTGGCGGACGGGGAACGCAATGGGAGCGCCGTGGTCACGGGCCCGGTGCTATCGTCGTCGTCGTCGTGCACGGTGCCCTACATCGGCACCGACCAGGGTTTCGTGTTCGAGGGTGGCGGCACGACGACGTTGCAGCGGGCTGGTGCAGCCGGTGCGTCGATCGCTAGCTGCACCGGTAGCGGAGGAGGAGCCCTTGGAGGAGTCGGTATCGTTGGGTCAGTAGGAAGCGGTGGAGTAAACGTGGTAGTAGGGTCAGGGGTTAGTATGGGCGGAGGAGTGACGGGTGGAGGGATTGCTGTTGTCGGAGGAGGAAAAACTGGTGGAGGAGGAGGTGGTGGAATGAACAAGGAGGTTCGGTATGCTCCGTTTTCGTCGTCCGTAGGACCGACCGGTTCGGTGGCGCCGGTCAACCTGCCACCGCCGCCTCTACCGCCGCCTCCGCCACCGCCGCCGCCGCCGCCGCCGCCACCGCCGCCGCCCCTGCCGCTGCAGATGCAGCAGCAGCGTGCCTACTCGAGGTCGATGACGTCCCTACCGCCTGAGCCGTTTATGATCATGAGGTCGAAGGCCCTTAACCGACGGGTCTCGATCAACGTCGGTGGGGTTAAACACGAGGTGCTATGGCGTACCCTCGAGAGGCTGCCCCACACGCGTCTAGGCCGGCTGAAGGATTGCAACACCCACGAGGCGATTACCGAACTTTGCGATGATTATTCCCTTATCGACAACGAGTATTTCTTCGATCGCCATCCCAAGTCCTTTAGTTCCATCTTAAATTTCTACCGTACCGGCAAGCTGCATCTCGTCGACGAGATGTGCGTATTGGCGTTCAGTGACGATCTCGAGTATTGGGGCGTCGACGAGCTCTATCTCGAGAGTTGTTGCCAGCACAAGTACCACCAGAGGAAGGAGCACGTGCACGAGGAGATGAGGAAAGAGGCAGAGTCGCTAAGGCAAAGGGAAGAGGAAGAATTCGGTGAAGGACAGTGCGCGCAGTATCAGAAGTGGCTGTGGGATCTATTGGAGAAACCGACCACGTCCATCGCTGCAAGGGTGAGTGATATTGTCAATGGTCAAAAAAGTGTTCTTGTGCATTAGTATGAGCCTTATTGCCGTTATTAAATGATAAATCGGATCGATAATTGCACGTGTATCGGGTTAAGGAAGTTTCCGGAATGAATCGCCGGAGAAAAATTGGGAAGGTATTCCAAGATCGAATTCTGAGAAGAAGAATCTTGAGCTTGAGCCAAACTTTTGTCGTAATAACAATGTGTCGTTTAGCATTGATGGGCTGCCATATTCGAGGATGGTCCTTTGTAATCTTGTCCTAGATTCTTTTACGGGTTCGTTCTATGAATCTAATTTTAATAGGACATTCAAAATTTTCCACTTCTCTTTCTGCATTTCATTGGAAGCTCGCAGCAAGAGTTAATTAGATCAATTTTTCATCGTGTGTACTGGGGATATGTTAAATTGAACAAATATTCAGATTCAGTGGTATTTTCTTCTTTTCAGTTTATCGATTATCGTTATAGTTTTAAACGATTTATCGATCTTTTTTTTTCGTAATTGCAAGATATCTAATAAAATGATACTATATTCCTTTCAGTTGTTTGCGCAAAATAAAAATTGCCAAACAGTTTGAGCAATTAAATCGATTTTTATTTCGATTAACATCGGAAAATCGATTAATTTGTTATGATACTTTGTTATTATGTGAGAATAGTCTTACATTTTGTTCACTAATTTACTTACACTGTCTCCACGTTTACAGTTTGTGCTGGAGCCATAATTTGAAGAAAGGTATTATTAAGTTGATAGTAGAGCATCGATTCGATGTAGCTCTCATATAGACGAAAGAGTAGTGAGAACGTTTGCGACGTATGTGATTTTGTACCCGATATCGCTGTAGAGAATTACAACTAAAATAGTAAATCAACAAGATCGGATTTGGATTCTGGCTCTAGCTATAATGATATAATGACTGACGATGGTTGTTCCGTTTGACTTCTTGCAGAAACAGAGCCCCGATTTTGAGTCACCGATTTTTTGCAATTCTTAGATATGTAGTTAGCTTATTCCACGTCGTATAGAGACAGATACTCAAAAGTTTTTGACTTACTTATTTTTAAAGTTCTCGTAGTTGTCGTAGCATTATAAAAACGGTCATAGTTCGTTCTATGATAGGCAAACTATAACTAAATATAATTTTTTGTGGTTGGTGCTAATAGTAAATAAAAAAATTAATTTTATAATATGAGATATATTATAAGCAATTTAGGTAAATTTCAGAATATAAAACACTATCGTAATTTTCATTTTTTTAATACAACGTTATCAATTACCTCGAGAAACGAAGAGAATACTTCTTCGAAATATTATAGAGTTAACGAATAATTAACTAATCTACTTATTTTTTTCATAACTGTCTTACACCAGTGAATGAATTTAATGCTCGGTAACTGTATCGCTGTGTAAGATGAACGAGAAAATATGTACGGAGCAGATATATTTAAACGTGTGCTTTTACTTTACAAACCATAGGAATCTCAATGTTGTAACAACATTGACTTACCTCTAAGTTACGTAAACAACTTCAAAAACGCATAACACGAAAACTTTTGAATATCATGACTTGTAAAAAGGAAAATGCCTAATACATATTCTAAAAGTTGTATAAAAATGGACGACTGGAAGTTACGGACTTTTCCTTCTTAGTCCTTTCGACGATACGTTAAACGTAGTACGAATGAAAACAACTAATGATCACTTTGTAAATCATTTCTCCTCTTCTATAAAATTATCAATAAACATCAGCTAATAGAAATAGAAATCTTTGCATGTTGTGTTCTTTATTAACAATAATTTCATGCCGTTTCAAGCTGTACACAGTACACTTGTATATATTTACAGATTACTGATAAATCTTTATCGCTAACTATTAGCTAATCGATTTCACTTGCTAATATACTAATATAAAAAATTGGAAAATCGATTTTGCTTTTCCCTAGCAAAGCCAGATCGAAATCACGTGCGTTGATCGAGCATTATCATTACTCATTAATTACCAGGTATCGATTAGACGAACCTTCCCATATCGATATACTATAATTATGCTATCTATATTAATAACGTTTTATGTGATTGCAGTAAAGTGTATGTGTATGTATATATGTGTATATATAATACATATGTACATAGAAATGTATATACACACATATGTATACGTACATAAGTCGTAGACATACGTATATAAGGTTGAAATGTAAAATAGAACAGAGTTTTAATTAATATCCAATATAGAGGAGATTAATCGAATTTTTTCAACAGTCGTTGTGTCGATGTATGTAATGTGTATTTTATTTCTAGGTGGTGTTAACAGCATCATTACTAATCTCATTTGTTGTATAATCTAGCATATTTTACTTCTTAGTTTAAAAATTTGTCGTCTTTTAAAATGAAACTTTTAAACGAATCATCATGTTTGACCCTTCGATGATAATGGGAGTGCATAATACGCGATTACCAGGTATCACGTAGATTCTTTCTCGACACCGCTCCCTGTGAGATGTCAATAGTAATTTCGCTACCAGCGAATTCAATTCGATATGTGCTTATTGAAATATATATATATACATATATATACTGTATATAATATATGTATATATATTTATATATTTACCATAAAAAGAAAAAGAACGTAATTGTCGCTAATGTAAATGCATAATCATTCAGCGTAAATGGAATGGACCAGCATTAACGTAACGAATCTGACGTTGCTCGAAAAGAAATATATTCGTACATAACCGTAGAAAGAGAATCAATTAGAACTAATACCAATGTTCGTTACAAAAGCACGTGTACGTTATACATAGACGATGTAGGATTAGCAAAAGAGTATATAACATGCTAGCGCGCACACTGAATTAATCTTTAGATAGATCACAAACGGATTACCACGTAGACCATAGTGTAGATATTTCTTTTCGTGTACACGTTGAATTCGTAGCACTATCAAGCTAACTATAACGTGTAACAACTGTGCAAGAGAATCTGTGAGGTACTTAGGCGACATAATTTTTTTTACAAATATGTTGTCTCATATTAATACTTGCCATATACACCACAAACAATACACATTGCACACACTGTTGCTCCAAGATGAAACAGTATTATGCGGGGTACTGAAATAGCACCTTTTATCCTATCACCGACTCCAGATTGTCACCAAAGATTTTCTCTATTCACACGAACGTACCATACATATATATAATACATATATGTATATATATACCTATATCCTGTAACATCATTTTTCGTGTCTCTCTGTTATCCTATTCACATGTAGCTACATAGATGTGGACGTTCGATGTGACACGATGATAATTTTCATTGCTTTTATCCGACTTATCGGTACCCAGCACGTCACGTTAACCGCTTTAATGGAAAGAAACGGAAACGCTCTTCGTCGAAGAAGTCCCGCGGAGGAGTCACTCCCTGGAGAACTCCTTACCGTACGTCCAAACATTTCTCCTCAATGCGTCAATATTACAGAAACTATTGATTTTCCACTATATTTAAACCACGTAAGGGACCGTTGGTCAATAACTGTAGCTACTTCTGAAAGTGTATGGTTATAGTCATCGGCAACGTTAGACATTGGGTCTTCTCACAATTCTTAGTTTCTTTGTCCATATCGAATCCTTTGCGTTTGAATAATACAGTGCAATCTCCCTATTCAAAAAGTTCCTACGTACGTTGTACGTGACTGAGTAATCACACGAGTATAAGGCAAGTCTCGCGCGGAAGAAATTTATTCGAGGACGAGATGATGCGATCATCTGTTCTGTCGAAGTCGTTTATTTACGATGTAACGGTCGTGTTATGAATCGACTAAGAAATACATGATTATATGGAGATTTCATTGTATTCGGGTCTATGCGAATTTTGAAATTTTATTAGCTTCGTTGAATCGTATTTCATTTACGTAGATTTGTTTAATGATATTATTTATTTATTCGTAATATATCGATACACTTATAAGTCAAAATGACTTTATATCTGAATAGGAGACAGGGGCAGGTTAATGCCTTATCTCACTTTATAATCTTTGCAATTTTTACCCTCTATCGCTTAATGGGAAATATACTAAAGTATACTTTGTTTTTTCCTCTTTATGTATTATAAATGAAAATTTGAAAAAATAGAACACAGTGTGAGTAAGTAAAGTTGTTAAGTTGATACATGTGTGAAACATGTTGGTATGATGTTTGATAATTATTTTCGTCGATTAAGGCGTATCTACTATTTTAGTTCTATTGATTATTCATTATACAGTCGATATAGGTACGGATGTTTCCTGTATTTATGTATTTAATTTCGGCAATGATAATTGCAATATTGATATATGTTAATTTTGTATATTTTTAAACGAAACTTAAAAGATTTGAAATAGAATTATTGAAAGAGTAAAAGGTTTCAGCAGAATTTTAAAAGATTCGCATAGATCTGATTTTACAAACATCCAAAGGGCACGTACTAGTTAACGCGTAAAGTCGAAGGTCATTTTCTGCATGCAAGGCAGATAAAATCAAATAGCATTCAAGAATAACTACTCGGTAATTACTTCATTAAGGTTGTGCTTCCTGGCGAAATAAGAATCAGTTATAAATAATATTATTACTTAATATTTATCAAATTAAATAATATTCTGACTAATATTATAAGCTGTGGAACCCAATTTTTACAATAACAGATTTCTATTTTTTAAACAGCTTCACTTATAAGGTTTGAACGTAACGTAAGATTACTTTAATTTATATAACACGAGTGCATACTAAGTATCAAAGACAACAATCAAAGACTTCAGTCTCTTCTCAAAGAAACGTAAGTTTATCTGTTTTAACATAATTGTGCAGTGTCAGTTATTTATTTTTTCGAAGAAAATAACATGTCGAGCGATGGTTTGCGCCGAACCGCTACAGTTTATTGCTTCATTTATATATATATTTATATATATATATATACTTGAGCTTAAGTATTTTTAGCGAAGTACAACTCGAAGAAAAGAAAAAATTGTATCATCGAGTATTGATAGTTTCTATCTGTCCCCGCTTTGCTTCTAGAAAATGACGCGCGCTTTAAAATGTTAACCAGTATGGGTCTACCAAAATTGGAAAACAAAATACATACTCCGCAACACGTGCATGATAATAATTTCTACAACATACCAATGTTGATGATTACGATCTAGCGTATTCAAAATTTGAGATAACGTCTATACTCTAGGGAGAAAGATGTTAAAACATTTGTAAAAGATTATGCTGAAATTTTTCATTTCGAAGTTCAAACTTTGTCATTATATGTTTTGTTGGTGTAAGCAAGAAAAATTTGTATATAAATGAAAAATCGTAAAATTAATAAACGTACGAATCTTCATTAAAATACTGTAGAAATATTAAAGGAATCGTGATTAGGACTAAATTCCGTTAAATAACTAATAGACTTATCGTTATTCTAATATCAAACTGGAATAGATCCACGACATAACCAGTGGTTAAGTAGTCGTTTCACTGTTTCTGTGAATGCAGAAATGACAGCGATGAAATATTAACGCTACGTATTAGTCGACGTTTAATAGTTACTTGTTTGACTATAGTATTTTTCTCATTTTATTAGATATGTAAAACATCGACAAAGTTTGACTGTAGAAAGCCGGGGTACCGTTCGCAAATATTTGGGCACGTTCATATTGAACAAATTTATAAAATATATCTTAAAAAAAATTCGTTGATCCAGTATTAGCCTATGATATTTAACAACCATATACAGCTGATAGATATTAATGAAAAAACTGGATAATGTTAATTAGTATAAATAAAAGAGTAATAACTGAACTTAGACGAAGATTGATCCTATGTAAGCACATGAATTTAATGACTTTAAGTGACTATTTAATATTAGATGTTTTAGAGTGATTGAAATATACATTTCTAGTCGCATAGAAGTGTCAATTATTTATTATATATAAACATGAAGTTTTAAAGGAAGACACGCTGTTTTCATTGAAATTTATTAAAAAATAAATGTTGTGTCAAAAAGTAAAATGTTATCAGCAAAGAGATGATTTTGCACTGAAACTTCAACAACTATAACGAAATAATCTTTTAATTAAATTGTACAAGATGTCCAAATATTTATGGACGGCCGTGTAAAAGTATTTCATCGTACGGTTTAAATATTTCTTTTTATAAACTTGTCAATGCGTTCAATAGTCATCTCGAACGAATTATTTTCGTAGCACGATTGCGAGAGTAAGCAAAAGCTGTGAGTAATTCGGCAACGATCCACCTATAATTGGTCTTAGAAGAACATAAAGATTGCTTATTATCTCTCATCGACCGCTTTTTTACGCGCATCAGTTCTCTTAAATTTTTACAAGATTACATTAGTTTTGCAACAAATGTATGCCGTAAGCTTTCTCTTTCTTCCAACTTTACGAGTCTTCTCTTTCTTCCTTTTTTCCCTATACTTAATCCATTTAACGATATTGTAAAAAGATCGCATAACACAGCTTTCTGCAAAGAGTTTCGATATCTTGCACAAGGAGTGTTCCGCACAAGCTTGCACCAACGCAAGCTTCGTCGATTATTTTCATTTCTTTACGTACCTTTTTGACTAAACTCACGAGTACGCCAATTCCTCCACGACTAACAGAAGTTCATCGGTGTATTCGCGGAAAGCATCGCAGCTGATTGCATGAGAAGCTGCGGATGTGACAACAACCCTTTCGTAACTTCCTTTTCTTCTTCACCTTTCGCTTTATCGACTAGCACCAAAGTCTTACACACTCGGAAGCCAAACAACTTCGGACATTTTACTAAACAGAAACGACGATAGATTCTTCAAATTACGCTAACGTAGTGTCACATTTATTTTTTACCATTTTCAAGATAATACCAGGTAACATATTCATAAAGTAATAACAAAACAATAACAAGATTAATCTTTTGCGATCTGAGTTAGGTTGAATAATTTATTCCAAAAATTGCTTTATACCCGGTAAATTATTTTTGAAGATTGTTCGCGATTCGACTGTTTATACTTTCATATTTTTGATTCAAATATTTCCACCGAGCCTCGTGATCCAGCAGATTTTATACGTTAAAAGCAAACGAAAGTAGAGATCGCAAGGGGTTAATTGATTAAAAGTTCGATCCTTTACAACGCGATGGTAAAGCTTTACTTCCGAGTGTACGAGTTTGTGTTACCCGTAGTATAAATATGCGAAGCGAGCGCCTATATTTATTTCAGTTAAACAGACTCGCGGTAATTTTTGCTACATTTCCCCGAAGCAACGAATTGATTTCGCTTTGTAGCGATTGCACTAGCGTGGCAGGTTATTATAGGACACGAGAGAACTAGCTTCGGTTGGTCGGGCATTTATTTTATCTACTCTTCCTCTTCTTCTTTTATTTTTATTTTTTTTTTTTTCGTTTTCGAGGCTTGGTTGAGGGTGTGGACCAAAGGGAGCGGGGTTTTGAAGGGAGTAAATGAAACATGTGTTAAATACGCATGCCGAACAATGTACAAAATACAACTTGTATAAGTCGAGCGACGTCGGGCAGACTGCCTTCAAACGACGAAGATACTCCTTGGTGCAAACATCTGGGTATCTATACGTTTCTATGGCAGTTTTCGGCGATTCTGTTCACTGGGTTCATTCGAGTCCTCAGTTTCGCAGGAAATGCTTTAGAACGTTATAGCAGTCCACATTACATCCTCCCCCATCCTTTTTTTCCTTATTTTCTCGACGCATCGTTTCGAAGTCGTTTGGAGGATCCACGACAAACGTTTCGAGCGTATTCTTTTTTATCCTTGGTCGTACAGTCGTCTACAATGGGGCCCTTTTTGCACTACTGTCTCTTTTAAAAATCTCGTTATTGAAGTAACGGTGGCGTTGAATCGAAGATTCGAACGATAAAAACCCGCTTCTTATCGTAACGGCACGTCGGTCGTTGTTCTATACGAGGGTAACATTGTATTTGGAAAAATAAGCTTCTTTACGTACGCAAATTGTTGCTTGCTTCGTATTGTACATTTTTTCGTACATGTAAACAGACTACTTACGCTTTCCTTCTATTTTGTCAGTGATCGAATATGTTGTTATTGTATTTGGTGTATAATTTGGTACATATTTTTGAACGCTTTCGTGCAGTGAGAGCTTTTGGTATTTTCTCTGTTTTTTGGTAGTTGTTGTTGCTTATAAAAAAAAGCAGGCTATAAATAAAACTATTATATTTTTCTTCGTATTTCACCGATAACTCACATGTTGAGAAGTATTTCCATGTTATATCCGAGTCTGGACGTTGTGAAGAGATACGTATTTCCGGTTGACGGTTGGAATTCTTATTTCTGATCCAGCTTTTTGTCGACTTTCGTGCGATAATAAGAAAAAAGAAAAAGTATCATAAATATGGTAAACACGGTAACGCAATCACGGACTACACGGAGTTTTTCTTCTTCCGTTCTTCACGTTCGTCTACCGAAGTCTGCTTCATTGGCTATTTCCTGTTACGATAACGATATAGGAACTGTTACTATTTTCAATTTTGTCATTCCACTACGTTGCGTTCAAATTACACATGGAAAATATAATAAATCACACGAAACAGAAACGTTCAATTGTAGAAAAAAAGAAAAGAAAGAAATATATACGATAGCCAGTCGACCGGGGAAAGTTCTAGAAAAGGTGCGGTAATTTTAGTTTAATCGCAGCAAGAATAGTAGGAGATGAAGCGATCTGACGATGTCGGTATTTGACCGGTTGATCCGTCGGTTTTCCAGGTGATAGCTGTGATATCAATACTCTTTATTGTGCTTTCGACGATCGCACTAACTCTCAACACCATTCCTAGTATGCAAGTGAATGATGAGAAGGGGAACTTTCAAGACAATCCGCAGCTCGCCATGGTGGAGGCTGTGTGCATCACATGGTTTACCCTCGAGTACATGCTTAGGTTCAGTGCCTCGCCGGACAAGTGGAAGTTCTTCAAGGGTGGTCTAAATGTGATCGACCTGTTGGCAATACTGCCGTACTACGTATCTCTGTTCCTGGTCGAGACGAACAAGAACGCGACCGACCAGTTCCAGGACGTGCGCAGGGTAGTGCAAATCTTTCGTATAATGCGGATCCTGAGGATCCTGAAGCTGGCCCGCCACTCGACCGGGCTGCAGAGCCTTGGCTTCACCTTGCGTAACTCGTACAAGGAGCTGGGCCTGCTGATGCTCTTCCTGGCGATGGGCGTCCTTATATTCTCGAGTCTTGCCTACTTCGCTGAGAAGGAGGAGCCCGGGACCAAATTCATAAGCATTCCAGAAACCTTTTGGTGGGCGGGCATCACGATGACCACCGTCGGATACGGCGACATCTACCCCACGACCCCGCTCGGCAAGGTGATCGGCAGTGTGTGTTGTATATGTGGTGTCCTGGTAATCGCGTTGCCCATTCCCATTATCGTTAACAATTTCGCCGAGTTCTACAAGAACCAGATGAGACGGGAGAAAGCCCTCAAGAGGCGAGAGGCTCTTGAAAGGGCAAAGAGGGAGGGCAGCATCGTTTCGTTCCATCACATCAACCTGAGGGATGCCTTCGCCAAAAGCATGGATCTCATCGATGTCATCGTCGATACTGGTAAGCGACGGACCACGAGGAGGATATACACACTTACTACTCGAGTTATATGATACGCTCTGAAAATACACCGATCTTCTGAGAATCGAATGATACGATCTAACGGTAAAGAATATCGGAATAAAGAAAATTAGAATAACTAGAGTAAATTTACTTGATAGTAATAGTTGGTGCATAAGTAAATTGCAGGGAATAGGTATAATATATTTAATAATAAATCAGAATAAGATGATACGAATGAGGATGATTGATTGCAGAAATGCTACTCTGTTGACGTTTTATAAATATATGTACTCGCTCGATATGGTACTCGTATATATTTTAAGGCAAAGAACACTAGAATAAATTTACTTTATAGGAGTAGTTGACGATGATCGATTGCGAAAATGGTATTTTATTAATGTTTTATATTGGTGCTCGGTACTCAATTGAAACGATACTCGTATAAACTTAAGGCGAAGAATTTTAGCATAAACGTACCTTATGCAGCGTATTTGTGGTGTACAAGTAAGCTTTTGGACATACAACATTATGGTGGTTTAATGGGGATGATAAATATTATCGCAAAAATACAATTTTAGTTATGTCTAATAAATATAACAACCTGAAATGGAAGTCGAAATATTTTCATTGCTAAGAAATTTCTACTACTACGTTTCCGATGTTTCCACTATGTTTATTGGTAATTTTATATGCACTTCCATACTTTTGATGAGGTTTTTTAGTATAGCATGTTAGTTAATTTGTTAGTTTTATCTTTCTGCTTTTATGAATTTATCTACTACTTTTCTAGGTACTGTAGTTGAATGTATTTCGATGAATCGCCAATTAAATAATAGGAAAATCCTCTTTCATTAGCCATAGCTTTTAAAAATAATATTAACGAAAGAAGGATGGTTTTTCCCTCAGACAACTTTGTTTTTTCTACAAACAATTATCAGAATTTACTAATTAAGGCCTGAAATGATTGGGTTCAAGAAAACACATATGAAAAGGTAGATAGTTGAGTGCAAACGTACTAGGCAAATATTTATACTTAATTATTTCTCGAGAACGAAATGTCGTGTAGGCAAATTTTGTTCTATTTTTTCGACCTCTTTTTCATACGAAATCATTCTCTTCCGGTTGTGCTTTCAGTGCATCAAACCTTATATAATGATACAAGTTATTAATGTATAAGATAAGATATATACAATATATACAATATAATACAATAAGTATATAAAATATAATTTTTTACCGGAAGGTCGACAGATTGAAACATTGAAGATTGGTATATCGTTGAAACGTATCATATCTCGAGTATATGTGCTTCACCATCACGAGATCAACGTTTTCGCGCTATAGTCGGGAAAACTTGGCTACGACTACGGCTTGCTGTTTGCCAATTAACGGTCTAACCGGATCGTTTTCTCTCGTGCTACTGAAGGTTTTCGTTTTTTTTTTTTTTTTCGTTGTTCCCTAATATTCTTTGTACATCGTCGCATACCTTCGTTGCGCACACGTAGATCTCAAAAGTTTCACCTGCTTAACTGGAATTCCTTGTATCTTTCGCTAACTTTTATTGCGACGAATCTCAAATATGTCCAGGGATTTAACGAAAAGGAAACCAATTAGAAACAGTTCAGTGCCGTTTAGAATGGAAAATAGCGATGTCAACATTATTCCAGTTAACAAGGCGCGATCGTACTCCAGAGTGATACTGAGCGGGACCTTGTCACTCTCTACGCCCATTAACGGTGTTCTTCTCATTCGTTTTACTCCGATCATAAATATACTAATACTAACGCACGTGTGCGATACCCGAAAAATGGAAAATCGCAAGTTTTATCGTAACGAAACGTTAACAATTTATCAACCCTGACGCAAGAATGATGAATTTATCAGTTCTGGCGCAGGAGCAAGGTAAAGAGAGACCACACTGCTAGAGAAACACTGACCACCCTTTTTATTGACTTTCTCATTAAATGTAAACTGCACCATATTCATAAATATTCATGAATCATGGGAGGACACAGAACAAAACTATTGTCATTCATCGATCGTGTTATTTTCATTCTCTATCGCAGTGTTTCCCAACCTCTTGCGAGTCGCGACCCCTTCTCATTAGAATCAATGTATTTATACTGTTAATAATTTTCAGGGAGCGAGTCAAGGTCTACCGTGGTCGAAATTGAAGAAAAAAGGAAATTATGGTCTTGCCATAGCGTAGAATTAGAATAACACAGAGTGTTTGATAAACCTTCTGGTCTTAAATATGTGGACACTTTGATCGATTTTTATTAACGGTATACCAATGCTACTAAAATATATGAATTAACGACAAACTAACGATCGATAGTATACTTATTATGTTCTTGTGAAATCAACATGTGTATATCATATTTCATTTTAATTAATTTATTTGTAATTAAGACAGACTCTCATGGAGTTAATTAGTAAAGAAAGCACCAGGTTGCGAATTAACAACAGCGAATATCCTAAAAGAATTATCCAGAAATGCTCAAATGTTGCAATGTATTACATGAAATTTAAATTGTTTATTTAAAACCTCATTAACGGTATATTAAAATTAAGTACGCGATTTGTCGAAATGTTAATTGATCTTTAATATTATTACTGGAATTGATCACGATAGTTTCTCTATGTATGTAGCCTGTACTTTATCGTATTTGTAACTTGACGGCGAGACAAATTGAGAATAGTGAACTTTTTATATAACGAAATTGTCTCATAATGTTTGACACTTTAACTCACGATCATAGTAATGTAGGTCAGAAATAAGCAAGTGTTCACGTACTTCTGAGCAGTAGATTATGCGTATAATAGGGCGGACCTTTAAGGAGATATTCTACTGTAAGACACGGTTTACAGACTTTCTTTGGTATTTTTAGAAAAAAATCATTAAATAGTCTTACCGATATAATTACCTTGTACACATACTTGTCCATGTTTCAGCGACATTTGAAAACATTTTTAAAGAGAAATAATCAAAATTAACAGCACTGTATATCCTCAAACGTATTCGTTTAAAAAACGATCTTTTCATAGCTTCATGATTCTGGTCATTATGCTGATCCCTGTACATTAAAAAAACCAAAAAAATTCTTGATCGACATGAGTTTGTCTATATCGAAGCTAGTAGCAAAAAAGTCAGTAATTAAAAAAATCTCAACATTTTCAACTTTCACTAGATATACAAAATTCCACATACAAAGTCCCGTATACACGTTGGTCTACTTTTTCCTTTGCGCGTAACTTAAGTCAAGACTACTTTACGTTTAGGAACACAAAAAGATCGATTCTCTAAGCGAAAATATGCAGTAGAATGCTCCCTTAACATGTTCCGAATATCCGCATGAAGACCTTAAGTCTCTTCTTCCCATCGATTTTAAGAAGTAGCGTTATGATCACTGATAAAACACCCCGTTAAAATAAACAAAACACCGCGAATCATAAATAAATAAATTTTTGCAGAAAAATAGTTGCAAGTGAAAATAACCGTAGCGATCCACGAAGGAAACTTAACGACTCGTTGGAGGTCGCGACCTACAGGTTGGGAATCCTTTGCTCTATCGATTTTGCTTGGTAGATTCCTGAGAACGCCGACATGGCAAACACAATCATCTTAAATCGTATTCCATCCGATTCACATATCTCGACTACTAGCGTTTCGTGTAATCTCGATTCTCATACAGATGTTGGAAAATGAGCCCACTAATCCTGCGTCAAGGTTGATGAATTGATGGCATAATGAAAAACATAATGGATACCGAGGCTGTTTTCAGGTCACGATATGTCCGGCGTGGATGGTAACAGCAAGGAGGGGGAATCCGTGTACGGACGCAGCCCTGCCCAGACCAGGTCAGGCTGTTATCCTAGCTATGAGCATTACGGTCCCTCGTGGCGTCGTTGCGGTGCCTCGTTTTCCTGCTGCTTCCTCAGTCAACCTAACGATCAACCTACCACGCCGGACAGACCGAAACTTAACTTCCAAACTAATGATCTCTCACTCGCATTTGGAACGACTATCCGGCACACTTGCCCGAGATTCGAACATCACCGACTCTATGCCAAGGTCGATGCCGACAAACTAATTGCACCTACCTAAGCTCACGACATGTCCGACGTGGATGGTAACGAGCTATTTTATCGATATATTTTTGGTTTCGCTTCCGCTACTTTCTCGATATACGGCCTACGTATAGATAAGAAAGCAGCCTACCACGCCGGACTGAATCAGGACTTCGCTTCTTCTTCACCCAGAAAGGTTAATCAATTATATTAACACTAAAACCCTGAGAGATATCATCCTATCCACGTAGAACACCGACGGCGATCGTTTTCATCAAACACAGTGTTTTCATAATTTCAACGAAATAAATACTGTTTCGTTGAATTGAGCTCGTGTTAATTGGTTTTATCCCTTGTATAAGCGATTAATTATCTCGTATCGAAATATCGAATTGTATTATGAAATTACAAGGAACGAACAATCAGTCGTTTTACACGGAATATTTCCGATTGATACGATCGACGCGTGTATTTTATTTAAAATTCTATACTTTGCGAATGAATATCATTGAATTGATCGAATATATAGGGTGATCACAAGTTTTTTCATAAGACTGGTGCGAGAATATTCTGTGAGTAGAAATAAGAAAAAAAAAATATCCTCTAAATATAAGATCAGAAATGCTTGATTGTGGATACTTATACAAATTAATATTTTTATCAACGCTATTAAACAGATGGAATTTAAGCGGAAATTAGTTTTATCCACTGAATATTGTAACGAATACTCTATATTCTATATATTTTTGCATCTCACGTGGATTTTCGTATCTTTAAATTTAAAATGTACAACGAAGTAGAGAATATTGATTTTTCGACAGTTCTATTTTAAAATATTTACCAGACTTAAATACAGGATTCACGTCTATTAGAAATTGAATTTATTACATTAAAAATTTCCCACAGCTTCTCTTTAATTTCGATGAATGGTACACGTACCACTGGTAGTACGTGAGAGGGTTACGTGAATTATAGAATCTCGATTATCCGATGTGACGTGGACATGGTCTACCTCGGGTAATCGAAAACTCGGATAAAACGGAAAAGTCTATTAGTGTCCGCAGCTCGTATGATAAGATACATAGAAAACATTTTGATAGCGTTATGTTGTACATGTATCTAGGATTAATTAATTACGAAATATTAAATTCGTGCTCTTAAAAGCTCTTCGTGTTAAAATTTCGAAAAAGACGAAGTTACTGTAAAGTTTTGAAGCACCTCGGATAATACGGAACTTTGGTTAAACGAGACTCGAATAACCGAGACTCCACTGTATTTGTACAACGTACAGTATACAAATTTCATCGTCATCGAAAGTAATCATGCGAGATATTCTTTTCTTGGTGATACTGAAATTTTATTGCTGATGATATGCATTTATGAAAAGATTAAAAACCTCTGCCTTGTAGTAATTTCTGATAAGTATCAATTCTTGTTGAGAGAACTTTCTTCTCCAGGAGTGAAGGTCCGATGGCATGACGTGATGAGATCTCGAGCGATCTTGAGGGTCGAAGGTTAATCTTCGTTGAACCGTTATATCGAATACGAAATAAATTTCTCGTTACCTATATTTTTTATATAAGTCTCTAATGAAACATTTATACGAGCCTAGGAAATTAACGAGAAATTTATAATATAGTATATTCAATTTCTCGCAGATCTCAACCCTGTATTTATGAGAACGGAAAATCTTTTAAAATGGAGTTAATGGAAATGTGTACAACATCGATCTGTTCATTGATATTCCATCGAATGAGAAGTTATATCTCGTATTTTTGTTATAACTTTTTATTGGAGTATTTACGGTGGCTACAAAATGTATTCGCTATCGAAAACGATTCTTTTATGAGATTGTATATATTTCATTTTCGCAGCATAAAACTTCTACAGTCGTGCGAAGGTACCACCAAACGATGCGAAATTTAATATACTTGGACATAATTAACTAGTACGTATATGCTGTGATAAATAGACCGGTGTAGCAATATTTTTCGCAGCCTTTGTATATGAACTTATTTATATTCATAAAATATATTGGCACAGTTTCGTGGAAAAAGCCTGGGACACCCTACGTAAAGGAAATAATTTATTTTTATATTATCGTATTTCATGCAAACTCAGAATTTCAAAAATATATATCATTTCTTTTGCACAATTACATCTTACAATTACATAATATTATTTTTTATTATTTTTATCATATTATCTTGCAGAATTTCCTAAGAAGTGCAGTTACAAAATCTTTGTATCTGCAATATTTTAACAAACCTATTGAACATCAATATTCCGTGGCAAAAAAAAAGTATGAAAATAGGTATTAAAATGACCGTATTCGGAGTTCTAGTGATAACTAACACCTGACACACTAAGCACGATCAGTCATCTTTTTTTGTTATCGCACCTGCGCCATAATTGATAAACTTATCAAGGTGCGAGAAAACGCACGAACTGGACATCGAGCCTCTTGCCAAATCGTTAGATGTCCGGCGTGGATGGTGAGCAAACACTATTAAAATTTATTGATATCGTTTATATCGATATTACCTTTGTCGATGATTTATATTTCGAACGTTGATAAGAATTTTATTTTTAGCAAGTATGTTTGTTTGATATCAACAAAAAATACAAGTGTATATATATATTTATTTAATTATTTGTTCTTTCTGTAATTAAAATTGTTTTATATTCATGAAATAATATTGATCTTAGATACGATTGGGAATAAATACATCAGAACACTGATGATACCATGGAACACATTTATGTACAAAATATTCTCAAAATGGTACATTTGAACATTTAAAGTAAAGATCTTTTTAAATTGCAGTTAAATCTTTGAATCAAAATTAAGATGATTTTTAGAAAGAGATCTCGGGTGAGGAATCGATTAAGACGAAGATCAATCTTTTGTTCGTAAATTATACATATGGTATAATATGAAAATTTTGTAAATTATTCGAAGTGACCGATCATTTTCACCAATTATCAGAATTCAGTTTTCCAGATGAGAATTATATCCTTCTGAACGAAACGTATAAGCACTATAGCTAATATAACGAACAAAAATGAAATTAAAGTGAATGAAAATGAAAAGCTGCTCATGTTCTAGTTCATTACTTGTAATAAGCAAAAAAAAAAATTACCACACGTCACATGTAGTATGAATGTGTCATTCGATCGTGAAAGCTAATCACAATAATCGATCAAGACGTTGTAATACTTTCCCCGAAAGAACAGAAACTTGAATTTTGATAATTGGGTATCGAAAAGTATCCAACGATCGTCTTACATTTGCTTTCAAAATTCATTCTATTGAAATCAACGTATAAACAAGACGTACCAATCACAAAAGAGTATCAAAGTACAAGATCACGCCAAGAATCGTCTTACTTTTGCTTTCAAAGTCGCGTCAAATGCATATCTCATCAACGAATACCTAAACGTTCGGCGTAAGGAATCACGTCAATCAGAGAAAATATGCTGTACATAAATTGCAACTGGGATAAAATTCTCTTCGTAATCGTGCTACGCAAAGCTCGCTAATACGCTGGTATCTATGATTTGCCATATACTTGTCCTGCTATGCTCCTGATCCACCTAACGACCAGCCTACCACGCCGGACCAAGCCGAAACATTTATTTCCCATTATTCGTATACAATCGAGCCAAGCCTACTTGTTAAAGCAAAAAAAAGCGTCGTTCATCGAAAAAATATCGCTGCATGCCTCTTTTCTTCCACACCTTCTATACATATCTATCTGTCTATCTGTCCTCTTCTCTCCCTTCTTTTCTTTTTCTTTCTCTCTTTTTCTCTATTGGAGTACGTTGTCGAGGACGAGTGCAAAAGTTGGAGCGAATCCTCGCCTATTCTTGCGTCAAGGTTGATTACCGATTACGGCATTGTGAAAGACAGAACGGACGCGGAACCTGTTTCCAGGTCACAATATGTCCGGCGTGGATGGTAACAGCACCGAGGGAGAATCCGCGTGCGGACGCGGTCCTGCCCAGACCGGGCCAGGCTGTTATCGTAACTATGAGCATTACAGTCTCTCGCGACATCGGCGCAGCGCCTCGTCCTGCTTCCCAAATTTGCCTAACGATCTGCCGACCACACCGGACAGCCCGAATCGTCGTCTCCTGGACTTTGCTCAGAGCGTACCCGGAACTCAGAACGACGATTACTTTCACGACGATGTACCAGCCCAGCACGTGAACCAAGGCAATACCACACCTAGCGTAAGTCACGTCGTCATACCTTTTATACAGTCCTCGTTATGATGTATGATTTTCCTATGTGTTTCCTTTTATTTTGTGCGTGTGTGTGTGCGCGCGCGCGCGCCTGAAGACTAGGCTTGCACGGGCGTTTCATGTTACCGCGATCGGACTGGGCTCGATTTTCGTTGGATCTTAGCAAAACGGTGTCACTCATGTTCGTTGACAGTCATGTTCTTTGTGAATCGTTGGTGTTACGTTTTGAACGGAGTAAGCAAAGTTGGGGATAATTTTTTTTGATGGAATTTGATCCCTACGTTAATCTGGAGGAACCAAGTCTGTCTATAGATTTCCAGCGTAATTATCCCTCGAATATATTTTGTATTGGGAAAATGTTCGAAATACTTTAGACGTGTAATTTTATGACAGCTTTCAACCGATTTTGTCTAGTTTCCTGTTTCGAGTGGAGCGGCGAATTCTTTGATTATTTTTTATTGAGAATTTGTAATTTTTAATCTTATTCGCGAGTTGCGTTTCACGCGGAGAAAATACAGCGTGCTCCATTATAAATCTTCCCACGTTTCGCAATTATCTTTGGAATTACATTTTGTTCGAAGAAATGTTTCAGAACATGTAGCATTTGTATTATTTCGTTCTTCACTTTGAATTGAACAAGCAAATTGTATTTATGTAGAGGGTTTTACTATGAAAATTTCTAAAGAAATGAAATTTAAGTAGTTTATCTCTGTTTTTAAATCAAGTTTTAAGTAGTTTATTTACATATTCTATTTTTATATTTTTGTGTATTACGAACTCTGTGCGCACTTTTGCGCCTTTAAATACTGCACAAGTTTTTCGCGACAGTTTTCTCGAATTAAAGATTTTATCGTCGGAATGATAACATAACGCGACACCCTGCATAAATATGCGATATATTAATTCAAAAATAATAAGATAAACTTAACCAGATGAACGTAATATACCTAATTCAAATGATCATTTCGAGATATCTACAATGTGTTTCGTGTTTAACGATTATTCTCAACGGATATGAGTTTCTGTTTATTTGCACAATCTCTTCGCTTCCTATCGCTTTCTGATAGCAATTTGCGTTTGAAATGAGTTTCGTAGTTTACTGAAACCATAGCGTCGCCGAGTGTAATATAATCGTAATAACATCTCTTTCAAAAATAAGCAGCTGATAGAGTAAGTAAAAAACGCAAAAAAGGCAATAAAATCATTGTACACATCTGTTTAGAAAATTCTTCTTCTTTGATGATTTTAGAATTTCATACTTGTATTTCCTACATTTTCCAATATATTTTCTAATGTGTCTCGAATATAAAGGTAATGAAAATTGATAGTTTGTTTAGAAGCAAATGGTAAATCTTATACAATCAGATTGTATACCTATTCGTATAATTTTTCTTTTTAATAATTTTCAAATTCTAAATTTATACCTCGATATAAATTGACAAATACAAATTAATTGTTTGCTATAAATTGAAGTTGATCGATTGCTACGTAAAAGTTTGTTTATGACGCTTTCGTTATGATATGCGTCTGTACTCGTTGTTAAATAATATTTAATTATTCCATTAATTAAACAATGTATCTAACGTAGAAAAAAGTTAAATATATAGCCTTAACACCTATGTTAAATCCGATAAAAAGGAAATTCGAGCCCGTCTGTAAGGATAGAATCGTTCGTAAATTTTTAGTATCCGCACATGGCTACTAAAGGCACGACTATCAGAATGTCAGTGCGGTCACATTGGATGCAAACTAGTAGTAGAGTCTGATTTTAATCAGACCCAAGGATGATATGTATATCTTATACTTTCAAGACATATATCGTCCCATTCGCTGTTCTGTTTACTGTTACGAAGAGTCTTTTCACAGATACTTTGTCAGTTAATTTCAATAAAAAAGATACTGTTTTACATATAACAAATAATATATGTATGTATACCTACAGAGTGTTCATACTAATATTTCGAACGATTTTTTTCCAACCTTTTGCAAGAAATCAATGTAACAGAAAGAAGTTACGAATTGAAATTTATCTGTGTCGATTGGACAATGTTTGACGATAATGAACATTTTGAAAATATCATTTTCCATCGCGTTACGAAGCTAACGTAGCTTTGTTTTTTTTTTTTTTTTAATGAAATTGTATACTTTCTTTTTATCAAACTGAAAATGATACTTCTATTCGCAAAGTAATTTAGTTTATGATACTGGAAGTAATAATACTTGTCTTTTTCGCTCAGTTTATTTTTGAACAGTGTATATACGTACAAACACAGCACGTTGAAAACATTTCTCACTTTATCCCCGGTCTAATAAAATCAATGAGGATTAAACACATTAATATACGATAGTATAATTTATATATGCTAAACTTGAAAGACTATATTTTTTTTTAATACATGTTCAAGCAATATTTCGTTCTTTTGCAGAATCCAATTAATAGCTTTAGTTTAATTGATTTTCATGAACTACTGCTCTAGTAATTATTTTCAAGCAACGTTCTATGTTTATCAACTTTGTTAATTTTAAATAAAAATACGTACATTTTATGTTTACGAAATTCATTTTAATATGTTCAACAATATAATGACAAAAATCAAATATATAATTCCATTTGATACATTTTAGTAGTCATTTAGGAATTCACTATGAAAAAAATATTTTCCAAATATTTATTATCACTATATGTTATTCACTCAATACAGATAATATGTAACGTGTTAAAAAAGAAACCCTGTATGTGTATATGCATATATGTGTATGTAAATAAGTTATAAAACATAAACCAATACCGTAAGTTAATGTTAGTGTAAAGTATCGTTTTCGCAAAAACAACTGCCATTGTGTTAACATACAAAGCGTTGTACAAGACTGACGCATATTCTCTAAATATAAAAGTTACCCGTGTGTGTGTGTGAAAGCATTTAAAAAAAAAAAACAAAGGTGTTGTATATTTATATCGAGCACACTCACCGTTCCTCTTATCTCAAGACTTATTTTTTATCTTTTTTTTTCTATTCATTTACTATCTACCATACATGTATGCATCAAGTATAACCGCTGCTTTTTCTTCGATGTAATATCTATTTGAACGAATGTGCATCCAATGATATCGTTCTTGTTTGGAATCGATGTAATCTCGTTGGTGTCGAATAGCCACGGCACAAGTTTGTCTTTTCACACCGCCGTGCCCTAGTGAAGTAATAAATTTGCAACGATACGTCTACAATGGCAGAATGACACGATGTACCCAAGCACGCCTAGTGTGAAACAATTTTTCCATTTTTCCTTTTCTTTTTCTTTTTTTTTCTTTTTTCTATTTGGTCTTTCGTGAGAAAAGAAAGCACGTCGAGCGCCGAAAGGAAAGAAAAGAAAAGAGACCAAATCCGCTCGATGTGCAGCTTTTTATCTATGTGTGTCTGCTTGATTTTTCCTTCTTCTTTTCTTTTTTACGGGATACCGGTGACAAATTGATCCGGTATCCCGTAGAGTTGTGTCTACCTTCTTATCCGTGTCAGCGAAATTGCTGCTAGAATCTCGAAATCAGGTCTGGCACGAACACAAAACGAGTAAATATTCCCCTCAACAGTTTTGTATGTGGCTTAAATTTCGATGGGATATTTCATTCCTTTACGAATCTTTCTCGCCAATGTTTCGAATAGCCTCGTTTGCGGAAATTATAATATTTACTCGGTGACAACACATTGAAACAATATCGCGTATGTTAGAATACGGAGCTTGGTCACCATTTATTTTCTTCGTTCTTAACTTTCTCCGTAAAAACGGTTTCTCCGCTTACATATTTTTAATACAAAATTGTACGAAACATGTACGTTCACGGAAAGAATGGTCAACCTTGCTCGGTACGATACATACAAAATTAACAGAAATGCTACTACAATACAGAGTTCTTCTTTATACAAACGCATCTATACCTACCAGTGCTGATAAAGTTACCGTAAAAATCTTCAGATAAAAAGTGCACGATTTTGCAATCTGTTACTTCATGTAGACCAATAAACATATATATACATATGTATACAGTTTATATAAAATATTGTGAATATTGTTTTTTTTTAAACGTCTTCTAGTTACGTGCAAAATATAGTAAGATAACGAAACATAAGAGAAATATCGTGATATAGAAGAATAATTTGATACTGTGAGGTATAGAGGTTCCGAATAAAGGTTTGCGCAACTTTCGACTTTAACTCTACTTGGTCGCGTGTTTTCCCGACAAATTCTTTCCGAGAGTTTTACCGTTCATACCGCCTCTCGGCAGATAAAATCTACGCGATTGATTTTTTTTTCTTTTTTTTTTTCCTTCATTTAGTTCGCGAGTGAACCGACGATCTGCGGAGCCCGAAAGAAACGACATTAACTTCCCTTGATGTTCGCTTTCCCCTTTACTCGTCCACGCTATTCGAATTCAATAATCCTTTAACAATTGCGTATCCTCGATTCATCGAACTTGTAACTCTTCGGATTTTTATTTCTCCGCGAATTAACGATTCTTCTGAAAGCTATCGTCGAACGTTCGTTGCTACGTACGATGTAACACGTGTGTGTAATTGATTGCAACACACATTTGTAAGTAATCGTGGTAATTTGTAAATAGCAGTGTACAAACATTGGAAGTTCGATGAGCCGAAGACGATAGAGTCATTGAGAACACTAATCCTCTCATCATAACACGATCTTTTTACGTTATATTGGCTTCTATCCTTTCTAACGTTGTTTAACAAAAAGAAAGATCGATAAGAACTTTGCAAATGAATTCCATCCAGTGAATTACACAGCAATCGTCGAGTAAAAAAAAAAAATGAATAAAAAGATAGAGCTTGCTATAGATAAGTAATTACGAGCTGAAATGAGAGACGAGTGTTGATAAATGAGAGGATTGAGGATATCACGAAGATTAAAGGACAGTGAAGACATCGATCAAAGAAAAAGATAATATAAGACCGCGTAGAGTGAAAAATTGGCTCCATCGAATGCAATAACGTGTCGTCCAAGTGCTTTTTCGTCGGGAAACGCGCCGGTCTAACGGTTGCATCGTCGAATCGGATCTTATCCTTCGACTGGCAGTGCTCCTTTCGCACATCACTGCGGTCCTGGAATGCTCGCTTATCAATAACGAATGAATGAATGTGCTTTTCTTTTAGAACACAGAGAACACGCAGGGCACCGAAACTTAGGCAGCTATACGAATTTCTGTAAATGGAGGTTCTCGATCACGATTCGTGTGTGCGTCACGTGTATACAGTGCACCAGCGATCACGTTTTCAAAGCACACCAAAGCAGGATAAACTGTTAAAACGTAGTCGTCGATGTGTTTCTCTCAATTAGATACTAACTTGTTTCACTTTTTTCTGTTCACATAGATTCTAGGTATGCCAATAGACCTTTCGATGTTCCTTCAGTTTCTTATCAGTTGGCCTGAGAATTTCTTTCTTTCGTTGATCGTTATCACGTACGGCCGTCGATAACTAACTCTGCGGAACACAGAAATAATACACCACGTAATCGAATAATGCCATCGCAGTTCGTGCCGTGGAAATGTTAATTTCAATCGAACTACGTCCCTTTTAGGTTCTCCGCACGCTCTACCAATTTTTATCCACAAAAACTTGCACACTCGACGTTCTGTAATTTCGACAAGTCGTTGGAGAAACGTTGACGCATCACGCGGTCAGATAACTTCTCCTCGGTACCGCTTATAATTAGCGTAAATACGTTCAGCAGTGCAACTACAAAATAATTCAATCGATCGTATCAGTTACACGTAAGGGAGTAGTTACACTACTGAATCTATAAGACGATAGATTTGCAACGTGCAATTTTTCTATACCAATTGCAAAGGATAAATGTTCGTTTCGTTTGAATATTTGTAAAGATTACTTCGTTGTTATTCGTTATTAATAGGAAATTCGTTATCTGACAGCAACGACTTCGCTCTAAACTATTATACTCATTAAACTCGCAGTATTAATTTCTCACACTGGATTACGCAATCCCGTTACGTTTTACGCAGTTGGCTGCAATAGTACGATCTATTTTCACTTTTCAAGCCGATTGCTCGCGGCTATCTTTCGGAATGCAAGTGTTGGTTGCGCGATCAATGGCAACTGTTTTTAAAAAACGAAAAAGAGAAGGTTTACGAACGGTGCTTAAACGATTCTCGAGGAAAAGTCCGATAAACGTAGAAAGAAAATGATATAATTGGGAAACTGAGAAAGCACAGTGCCGGTCATAAGTATCAGGACCTTCCTACTCGTTGCAATTATCGAGAAGCTGCAGCAAATTTTACTATTTGAAATTTGAATATTTCACGTTGTAAGCAACGTACGAATGAATTGACAGATTTATAATAAAATAACTAAAGAGACAAAAGCAACGGGAGGTATCCGATTTAAGTTAACGCGGGAGAATATGAAACGTTGAAATACTTATGGTCCACAGTGTGCGTAGGGAGAAAGATTATTGCAGGCAGCAGCGTGCCGCAATTCGTGAGCCAATGATGAGTTCAGATCCATTCTTTCACCATTGGCGGTAACTTTCTGACGGATTTCGTGTCGGTATGTTACAGGCAATGTCCGACAGCGCGCATTGAACCACCATCGTTGAACAAAGCCGCCGAAACTTTCGTCACACACACGAATTACCTGCTACTGTCGGACCTTGCCGAATCTCGTTCTCTTTCGCTGCATGTGCATTGTGTGTGTCGGTCGCTCAGTCGAAAAGAATCGAGCAAAATCCACGAAACTTTGAATCTTTGAATCGGGTTCGATCCTCTCAGAGAGAACTGTAAAAGCAACTAACGAATGAAAATAGTTACGGGGAAAAAAAGGAGCAAAAACGAGATTAACAAAAAAACAGAGAAAGAAAAAAAAAAGAAAAATGAAAAGAAAAAGATAGAAACGAAGGATTTAAAGTTTTCGAAAGATGTACACGGGAAACAGTTTTGCGCGTTCAAGAGAAATCTAAACGGTCTTTCCTGGCAACGTCCGACAAGATAGAAACTCCGCAAGTTTTCGTAGCAACTGGCAGCCACGAGAAAGGCAACGGCAGAATGAAAACGATGAAGTGCGAGAGACGAGAAAGAAAATGCGTGACGATGGACGATAATCCGGGGGTGTGAGGCCGCGGTACTTGGACGTCGGACCTTGCCGTGCTCGATCCGAGAAAAGCGCGGAACGCTTTTGTGATTGCACTTTTCAGAGATACGTTTTTACTGTCTTCTTTCTAACGCTCGATCGCCCCTCCGTTCTGTTTCTTCTATTTTTCATCGTGTCATGCCGCTTCATGCCCTGTTCTCCTACGCGCGTTTCTTCGTTGAAGGATTTTTCATTTTTCAGCATTTTGAATTATGCGGATACGCTATCGTCTATAAGTTCATTTGGACACTTTTCGCAAATATGTAAAACGTATTTCAAGAGAAAGCGTTTAATCTAACTTCGGCTTCTGATCTTATGTCAGGCAATCGTACAAAGTTAGTAGATGAAAATAACAGTTAATCGGTATAAATAAAAGAACAAGAATTCGTTGTCTTAGTTTTTAACTATCCTGATTCGATTTTTCCAAAGAACGTAATTAAAGAATGAAAGTGTGTCTTACTGTTGTAAAGAGTACGAATTTTTACTTTGTAAACGAATATTCAGTTCTTTTAAGTCACACGTTAAGCTTCACGATCTTTGAATGTGAATGAATTTTTGTCCCGCGAAAATCTTGGGATTACGGAGCGAGTGAAACGTTTCTAATCGCACTCTTGAAGTTTATACGATTTTTAAACTCTTAAACATCTACCACGGACAAACGTGAAACCCTAGAACGATGCAGATATACTTTCTGTTTTAGTTTAAAAGCGGAATAAGAGTAGGTGACCCGAATACACAGGCTCGAGTATTAATATGGGCTAGTTGAACTTTTAAGAATCAACGTTTTTACTATTACTTCAATTATACAGTCTGAATTACGTATTTGTGCTATTAGTTATAAATTATGAATGAATTACGTCCATTCAGCTTGTTTTAACTTCGTGTCACAAAGCAAACGTGTTTTATATATTACATCGAAGTGTCACCTCTTAAAAATCTCCAACAGATTTGCCAATAAGTCCTGAAATAAAAATGCCAGTCCATATTTAAACCGCCTTCTATATAACCACTGTCAAATGACCCCAGTTAGGAGACCGGGTAAAGAATGAACTATTGAGAAACGTTCTTCGATCGTATCTTTGAAAATATGACAAAATCTATGAACAAAATCAAAATATCTTTGGAAACGTAACAGTATCTGAACATTCGGATTGAGTTGCACCAAACGTCCAAATACTTGTGAACGGTAGCGTATAACTAACTTGGCTCTCCCTTTCTTTTCTACTTCTCCTTCTTTTTCTCGTCTGTTTCAGTTGTTATCGGAAAGTTTATTGATTTTCTCTTGTTTCTTTTTTGGCAGTAGCGACTGTAATCATGCTGCAGATCAATGGTGCATTCGAGGTGTACGAGCTGTAACTAGAGTATATACCCTGATTAGACTGCTTCGTTGCTCGGTCGTGCTTGTTAACCACGTGTACGATTACTTTGTATGATTATAGACGTGTATTTTATTATTCGATTAGAAACACGATACACCTGGAAATTTAGTTAAATGCACGTTATATGCATACGTCCCCCATATGCGGCCATTCTGCTCAGCTCTATTATTACCATCTGTTGGGTGATACTAATTTCAATTTGTAACGCAATATACATTTAGCGAGACACGCCGAAGAGAAACGCGTGCTCTGGCTCGATCTTTTAAATAGCATCAATGTCGCATCACGCCTTTTAGCATCGATTACTCTTCTGACACCCGTGTTCTCGTTTAGTTCCGATCGTCGAAAGTGGGCAATTATAATTCACTCGTTGATAAAGTTGCGTACGTCGATCGATTATGCAATGTATATTGGAACGCGGTTTCTCGAGGTTCTAAATATTCTTAAGCAGAACTATAACGCGAAATTCATTAGGAAACGCTACGTCTTACGGAGACAACGTGTTTATCCGTGATAGACTCTCCATAGACTATATAAGTAAATAGCGTGTATTTAATTACTATCGTTGATGAACAGCGCGCAGGAAAATTGTATCGACGCTCAATTTAACGTTTAACAAGTGATATAAGAAATAGAAGAAAAAGAAAAAAGGAATAAAAAAAAAAAAGGATTGATATTTATAATTCTTGGAAAAAATAGGTGAACATTAGGAATTCTCGTATGATAACGAATATATTAAAAAATTTCGGTAGGTATGAGACATTAAGATTCGATATTTGATGAAAATCGGCTCTTTCAAACACTGCCTGTACATATAATTAACAATAACATATACATTGATAATACTGGCTGTAAGAATGAAATAATCGAACGTAACAGAATCGTTGAACTTATCGGGCAGTTGTAATTTCCATTGTCATATTCGAACTTTCAGCTCGTATTTCATTGTAATACGACACAACTCCACGTCCATTCTTATATGAAATAAAAAAATTTCTTGTAACTGAATAAAATTAACTTTAAATCTGATCTCAAAGGGTTATAATTCGATCGATTGTCTGGTTATCGAATGAAACCTCGAAGTTGGTCGGTGAATTAATTATTCGGATTAGAGACGATCGGTGAAATACATTTTCGATTGACTTCGAGGAAATTGTAATGGAATGGAAGACATATTTTTTTTTTCATTGAAATAATATAAACTCGATTACAATTTTAAAAAGAATAGAATGTGGAGAATGTTTTACATTGCTGTTCGAAAAAATTACTGCATTACGTCGACTTCGAGGTTTCGTGATATTCGTTCTTTTCACATGTCAGTTTAATTTACCACGTATCGATAACTTTTTGTCTTTATGTTATTCTAGATAACGAACGGAGTTTATTAATTTCATGTCAGCCCTTTCAGATCTGTATATTAACAATTAACAAGGCACACGATCGAACGCAGTGAATCTGAAAGGGTTAAATGTCGCTCTTCTTTCCGTAAAGACATACAGGACAGCAGGTTCGAGGGACGGTTCGTTTTAAAAGTATAATTGCGATCAATTGATCTCGCGTAAGTAACGAAAAGCAATTGTGACGTCCGTCCACACACGATGTTAATTTCTTTTCACTACGATGCGTTTCACTGTCACTCGGTATATACGTACCTCGATGAACACATCATTACACTTTATGTATCATTAAACAAGCCCACCGATTCATAAATAGTGGTATTGAAGATTATACAAAATAGATTATCTCATTTTATTTTAACCCTCTAAAATGGCCTATTTTCTTATGAGAAAAGAGATGAATCGCAGTTGCATGTACTGTCGTATGTAGGTAACATATGTAGGTATAACGTAAGGTAATAATTATTATAATTAGACTGTGGATATTTATAGAAATTCATATTTTTAGAAGTACAACTGAAGAAGTGAAATCTACGCAGAGATTTGTATCACTCAGCCAAATGATTTTTTTGGTATTGTGCGCATTCCTGCACCTTCAAATTGCCCACAAAATGCATAAAGATCCTCAGACGAGCTTTTGTCTTTTTGTCCTTTTATAGTTAAAAGGGACGCAAGGTGTGCGTCAACGTCAACTACGTAGCTTTCAGCGTGAAACGTGAAAGATAAGGATATTATGTAATCCGCTATCTATTTCAAGATAGAGGATATAATGTGAATTCAGATATGATTATTGACCTTTCACATTCCACAATTGTATTTATTTCAAGTAGTGTTGAACATTTTCCTACAATTTCGCATTCAACCTTTGTATAGTATTTCCTTCTTATTTTAACTTGCAAATTATGCGCTAACAATTTACCGATAGAAAACCGGAGACTTTCTGTATATTTATCTATGGATTCACTTTACACAAAGCAAGATCTATGAGTTGAAAGTTTAGTTCATTGCGTTTGAAAATGTTATTAATAGAATTAATTCTTTTTTAATGTTACTGCAGTAAATATACACATGGAAATGAATATTTGCTGAAGTCTTGATAGTAGTGAAAATAAGCGACTAGATCAATATGTTCTTTAACGTACAATAGCTAATACATTTGTCGAACTTCAAACGCTACCATTCTATGAATGAAAGAATAAATATTATGTCTATGGGGGAGTGTTTAAAAACATCGTATTGCTTTCTGTTTTCTGCTGCGGTCTCTCACAGAGTTAATAAGTAGAAATCACTCTCAAATTGTACATATGTATATACCTATCTCAATATCAAACTTTATTTCATCTTCTTTATTTCTCTTTGTTTTTGTTTGGTTCTTATGTAGTCTCGTTAAACTAAAACTACTAGAAATAAACCTAATAAATAAAACTAACGGCTTGTGACAATCGATGTTTCTATGATTCTTTTCATATTTATTATTCTCAAAATAACGTGCAAAGAAGAGAATGCTTTAGACGCAAGGTCATGTAACTTAACCAAAGTTTAGAATTATTATATCTTCGATTTAAAAAAAAAGTCATACTGTCATTTTCATCGAAGAGAAACCGAAAAGAAAAAAATGTCGTATATACCACGATTTATGAATTGATTTCACGCATTACAAAACGTCCTTTCTTTAACAGATTCATACAATCGTGATACATTTTCCTTTTCACCCACGGCTACGAAAAATTTCTCTCTCTGGCTCCACGTGATCATACGTTGCCTCGTTTCCTGTTCTCGTTTAAGCCTTTGAAGCACCGTTGTCGAAGGGTGCTCCATAAGATAAAAAAAAAGGAAAAGAAAAGAATTGTTTATAACGAGGAACAGAGGTTACCGGCGCGGTGGCTGTATTCAATGATCGACGCTTCTTGCGAAAACTTTTATTCGTGATACAGTTGTTCGCTTAGAAACAAGGTAACTAATATCACACAGAAGTTTTTTTTCTTGAATGCGTGCTTCAAAGGATTAATTACATGTTCGCTCGTTCGAGATGTGCTTGAATTATTTCGTATCGAAACGTCTTTTAACAAAAAGGAAAGAAGGAAACAGATATTAATTAAGACAAATGTTATGAAAAACTACTTTAACATTACAATGTTCAAAACAAAAACATTACGACACATGACGACGAATTCAGATGAAATTTCTAGTTAGAACGTTGTTGAAAGTTTGCTAATCCTATTTTCCATTCGAAAATTTCTAGTTGTTTAAAAGAATATGCTTCTAGATGAAGGATATCGAACCGATAGAACGACGTTACTTCACCGACGTAATATTCGCCGTAAATGGAATTTTCTTACCCGTGGACAAGGCGAAGCAAGAGCGAAATGATTCGATCGCGTCCGAGCGGGGCGAGCCCCGTGTGTTACGGAAAGTAAAATAGGAAATTGTGTGTGTGACATTGTAGGATGAAGAGAAAAAAGACAGCAGAAAATTCGAGAAAAATGATGAAATACCTAGCGAATTCGAGTGTTGCTTTTGTACTACGAAGGTATTTACGATCACTAACGTTCTTCCTTAGGCGGCACTACATACACCAATGGGCTGTCGAGAGAATTGGGACCAAGGGGACTAACATTCTTTCTGTTACTCTTCATATTTTTTTTTCTTTTTTTTTTTCTTTTCTTTCTCTCGTCTCGTCTTGAAATCTGTATTATGTTACGATCTCTCTTTGCTGCTTTGTGCCTTCGCCAGCGATGTCTGATCGATAGAGAACACATACTATCGCGCGTGGTGGTAGTATACGTTTGTCCCCTGGCTTCTTATTTATCTGTCCGCTACTACTGTACGTTCTACTACAGCCGATGCACGGTTTTGTACGTATGTATAGTCCACTGGGTGTATGCACTGCCTCCCCCCTTCACCTTCAACAGAGCACAACTTTTCCATTGACACGATACCAGTTCATTCAAAAGCTTTAGACGCAACCGTAGCTCCTGCACTAATTTGACTTGCGTGTAAACTCGCAATTTTGTAGGTCAAGGCACGGGCATCGTCATCGTGCTTCACGTCGGGAGCGAAATCACGCCACTGAACGAAACACGATGCCTTTGGCTCTGGCCGTACACCAACTCCTTTCACCTGATCCTAAATAGAAAATATTATAATCTGCCCTACGAACAAGTTTATCCGACGAGCAACAGCTTGCTTAGCGATGCTAGGCGATCGCTTCGAGTCGAAAGCGATAAGCGATAGAAAATTAAAAGGATAGAAAATTTATATGATTTCGGAAAATCCTATCTCCAAGAACGTTCCATAAAAATTATCTCTATTACAGAAATTATTTTTCAACGGTTCTAAATGAAATTTACGCGACTCTTAAGATCGTACATGTATGTTAAACAATTAATTTTAAAATTACTTTTAGTTTGCCAGAGGGAATGTCAAATGCAGATATACTTTTTAAGTGTAGGTAGCTTCTTAAGCTCGACTCAACGAATATTCGTCTCTGTGTGATCTTATATACATATCATGAGTCTTTACTATAAATGGGAACGATAAATATATTTAAAATTGTAGAAGCCTGAACAATATTCAGGTTTACAAAGGGTTAAAAATGGATGTTTGAAATTTGTCTTTGATTTGATTCATACAGAAACTCATTTTAAGATACATGTACGACACGTACATACTTTTGCCCGTGAAACTGGGTACACTAATCGTTGGGCATATTATAAGTACTAGGTATCTGCGAATTGAAGTTTCTTTTTGTATTATCCTTATGAAGTAATTAATATTTCTCTGTTTCAAAAATAAAAAAAAGAACAAACTTAAAGAGAAACGTTATAAAAAAGTACAAATATTATTTTCTTCCAATAACTTAACAATTCTTTGATTATTCTCTAACAACGCTTGGAATCGTTATTACAATAACTTGCTAACAAGCCTTTTATGTAAATTTTAATTAATTTCTAATGTACATGTCCTACTAAGATTACCAAAATCATAGCATTTTATTTCTTCTTCGATGATATGCTCTATCCAATTAACAGCGCAACGAGTTTTCTTCATCTTTTCGTAACGTATCGTGAATTGTACTTTCTTGTTAGAATTGGAATAATTGCAAAACATTTCAAATTGCATCCTCGAATTATTCGCACATGCCTACTATATAGTATTTACTTAAACCGATTTATACTTTCTCTTTCTTTCTCTCCGATGGATAATTTCCTGCTTTCAAGTTTCAAACGAACATAAAGTTTGCACGCTAGTGTCGTGCATGAATCACGCTGGCAATCGTACGAGTAGGCTAGAACGAAAGAGAATTTACTCGTGTTCAAGCAATTTGCTTGCAGGCTGTTAACGATTCGGACAAATGTCTTGACACGAAACGCCGTGCTCCGACTGGAACACATTTCACTTCGAGTGCTTCCGTAACGAATATTCGCTACGACGTACCAACTTTACACGATACATTATTTCGTACTATTCACGATTTTCCGGTGATTTCGCAACGAGACCAATAACGCGGTATGCAGCGTGTATACAAATTATGTCCACGTTGCTGTATCCGCGTTCGACATTCGCGTCCTTGTTATTTTAAGGAAGGATCCTCGCGTAACAAAAATAAAAGCATGTCATTTTTTGTGAATTTGTTTCAAGCTAATTACTAGCCACATGAGACTAGACGTTCGTTTCTGAGATGGACAACTAGTCTCGAGGTATAAATGTAATTTTCTCTATTTCAATTCATTCTTATCGTTTACTGGCTTTTCAAACTGCCGAATGTTTAATAACTTTTTGAATTGGCGTGCGCGATAACTGAGCAAACAATTGATCGATCAATTTCAGGCGAAATTCATTCGCTTTGTTGTAGATTTCGCCTGGGATGGAATCTCAAATTTTTATTCCATTATTTACTCGTAATATTTTTGTTTAACTATATAAATTCAAATTGTCCGGTGTCCTTCTAAACAGAAGCGTGTATCGATCAACTGAACGAGTCCTCTATTTCGTTTCTACATTCTCGTTCGAAATTCCAACTAACTTCCTTGGAAATGTTCACCTCCTGGAAGCAGGATATTATTGCTTCAATGACGTTTATCTCACACGACGACTGGATGTCTTAAGCGAACGACATTGATTGACTTACTGATCCCTTTCATTAGCTCATTGGCTGCAGATAGCAACAGACACGCATACAATAGACTTTCATTCACCTCATCATCGTGCCGTGGCATGATCAACTAAAATGGTATATACAACCTGATTAATTAGCAAACGTCACGTAGGATCGTGTTTGTCGACGAGTTGCACTTTCATTTAGCAAATTATTAGTCACGATATCTTGCAGGGATCGCACGATGTTACTTACAATCTGTTGCTTCCTTTTTTTTTTCTTTACAACGCGACACAGTGACAATGAAATGAGATACAATCGCTGAATACATTGTATTCCTATACGTACGGTGTACGTGGTTGATTGATTGTACAGATATGTATTTATCTTTAAATCGTTGAACGATTACAGATCGTTGAATATAATTTGCAAGAGATTGATGTCTACATATTGTTAAGTGTTCATCGACCAACAATCGATCGAATAAAGAAAATTAATTTACGCGGAGCGTGTAGAATGAGGCATGAAATTATCTAAAACGTATACTCTGTAGAACATTTTTATGAATATCTTCTGAATATTCGATATGAATATATAAAACTTCTTGAAACTTTACAAGCACTGTAATGAGATAAGGCTATGATTATATATAAAAAATTGGAGAATATATTTATATAAAATCTAAGAATTGAGAATATATAGAAGTTATAAAATATTTGCTGTTATTCGCTAAACACACACCTCACAGAGATCGCGAGATTATTTGAACAGAAAATTTTCTGTACAATTAATAAATGGACTGCCAATTTTTATGAGAATTTATATTTTTATAGACACAATTAAAGAAATAGAAGTTGAGTAGAGATTCGTTTTACTTGTTAAAAATTATAACGAGTATCCTATTATATTTTTGTACGCATATTATTATATGCTTTCTGTACATTTCTACGTATTCAAATTTTGCACAAACGCACAGAAATCAGCGGTCTATCGATAAGCTTTGTTATCTAATGGAACCATGTTTAGCACCAGTTAGAAAAATAAAACAACTGTTCGTACCGTATACTAATTTTTTACCAAATAAGTTTTATTAAATATACATATATTTATATTTTAATTTCTTGTAACTTTTCTACACGTTTCCAGATTGATTTCAAGTATTAAGGAAATTGCGACCTTATAATTACGACGGTCTTGTCTCATTATAGCGTCAGTGAAATTTCAAGATATTTCGCGCAACACGCGCGACATACTCGTAAAATTTGTCCACAGTAAACGTTCAAGCATTTTCGCGAGTACGCGCAAGTACGTACTGACTGTAGTTATAAAGAATCTTCATAAACGTTCGAATGCTTTCGCGAGCTACTGCAAATCGCTCAACGACGTTACAATCGAGCAACAATCGGGAAACGCTGTTTCAAACGATTGCATCCCATTCTCTGTGTCATTTAACGAAAAATAGGATTCGAAATTACACGAATAAAAAAGGTAATCTCATGTGAAACAAATGCGACAGCTGTGACAACGACGAATGCGATTCTGCAGCTGCTACACTTGGTCACGTAATGCTATTAAAATCTCGGCGACCAAGTTTTATTTGAACAAGCAAAGTTCGTGCGACAGAAAATCGCGTATGAATTTCCGCAATAGCTTCGATTTAATTAACGATGGTCCGAGACTCTGACATTGCTTTAATTTCAAACGAGATCATTGTTGCGCGAGCTGGTGGCCAAATAAAAGGCAATGCTCGAATTTCGTCAATAAATGATACTGTTACACGTATACAATCGTCACTTTCCAATTTCCAGAGCGTACAGTTTCCACTTCAAATTGACCACGTTTTTCCATCTCTCTCTCTCTCTCTCTCTTTTTCTCTAGTTGATCATTTTTCCAGTTTTCAATCTTTTCGCGGTAAACCCGGGTGAATCATTTCCAAACAGAAAATTTGAACCATGGAATGTACGCTTTCTACGAACAACGATCTGAATATGGATCGTTCGAATCCGCTACACGATCTCAGTCAAAAAATACAAAAAGAGAAACCGAGGCGAAAGAAAAACAGAAAGAAAACATCGAAGAAACACAGAGTATTTCGTATAATACGAAAGCTTGAAGATATCGTGTTACGGGTTCGGCAATACACGCTTGTTTCACTTTTCATCTTTTCAGCATGCTGTTCTTTTTCTTTTTTTTTTTCTTTCTTTCTTTATTTCTTTTTTTAGAAACAGAACTACTCAGACTAACAAAGCACGATAACAGCATATACAGATTTTGCAATGATTCTCTGAATGTACTATACTATTACGACTTGTTGCATCCATTAGGACAGTTGTGGCAAGCTTTGGGAATACGACTAACTAAATTGCAAACGTTGTTTTTCTTAAGTTCCGCACCTTATTACAGGCCCACATGTATATGTACTTGTATATGTACCGTCTTCCTCTAATCTACTTAATGATCGTGCAAATGCGAAAATTCTGGACCGCATCAGGCGAGTATATAATACGGAAAGTAGAAAGGTCACGTTATACGTATAGATAGCGATTATTTTAACCAGCACACGATACCAGTTTTCTTCCTTTTTCTCCATTAACTATTAATACATGTATATACATACAGCACACGAAGGGACTACTTTTTCAATTAAACGAGCGCGGCTATCGTCGTTAAACCTGGAGCCCGGAGCAATTCGTTTCACTCGTTCTTACACTCTGATCAATTTAAACTAGTTTTTTAGCCGATAGAGCGATAGATTGATGAAGACGAAGAGAAACGGTGCAAAGGGCTGTTCGAGCTACTTTCAAACGTTATTACGAAGACCTGCGAAAGAGAGACCTTTTCGTCGACTACGTTGTCGATTTAACGCTGCTGTAGTCCTTTAGATTCTTGCAGCTAGATTTCGCTCCTCTGTTTCAATAACGAGAGGAGCTTTTAGTGCCGCGGAAAGAATTTTTACATAAAAGCGAGACGAGAAATTGTGCTATTCGATGGAACGTTTCCTCTCAAACGTAGAGGATACCGCAGCGAGTCAAGATTTCTGGCGAGACGACCGATATCAAACGAAGAGTTTATTGGTACAAAAAGATTCGAAAGTGTTATATTTATTTATAAAAATTATAGTTATATCGTTCTATTGCGGTTTACTTTCGATTTTGTATATTTTAAATAGCACAAATCTTTCAGGTATACGGAAAGACGGATTTGTTTTCCTTTTTTTTCATGTAGATTTTAACGACGATACGGTGATACGTTTTATTTTAATTGTCCGATGCTACGATAGTTTAATAATAATTTAATCTATTTCTGAATTACCATTTGCGAAATGTCATCTTAATGTTGATACATAATATTGACGGTCTCAACAAACGAACATGTTCATATCGATCACATGTGTCACATCGATGTAATCAGGTCGGTTATTGATTCCGTTGATTAGAAATAAATTAATATATTATTGTGGTATCGGATAATTGAAATGACAATGTTACCATATCGTTGAATTTATCCTTTTTCTCGAGTTTAAGGATAATCTGGTAAAGAAAGTATCATTTAAAAGACTATAAAGTGATTCTAGTTTTTGTTAAAAAAAGAATAACGCTTGAAATTTTTTACATCGATAGATTCTTCATTGATTACCAATTTTGTTCGCAACATTTCGTGCTGTTGTCAAAATTACCTCTTTTGTCATGGATCATTCTCTGTATATTTGATTGTTCTGACATCGTGCCAGATGTGCCAGAATGTTGGTTCATCAGAAAACGCATACACTTTAACACTTCGTCTTAATTGCTTATTTTCGTTGAAATAAAATTCTCTGTAGTAAAATACTCGCTCTCATATTTGAATAATAAAAAATCATTTTCTTTTTAATGGGAAATGATCTAAAGAACGCAACAACCATACAAAGAAACATTTTACCATTGTATATTGTTGTAATTATTTACCGACTAACGTAATAAATAATTTCGATATTGTAATTAGCTGCATCGCGAATAATTATAATATTAAGTCATTCTCGCATTTTGACGATAGGAAAACATTTTTTTTTTAATGAAAAACTATGCAAAGAACGCAGCAAGGTTAAATCAACAATTATACAAAGAGGCGTACTACCATTGTATATTTGCCTTATCGATCGTCTATTGACTAACATAACGATGCTAATACCATAATTAGCTGCTTCGCGAATAATTATAATATCAACTCGCACTTTAATAATAAAAGAACATTTTTTTTTTTATCGAAAATAGAGGATGATCCAAAGAACGCAACAACGTTAAATCAACGATCGTACGAAGTTCCAAGTCTATTCACGTTACAACCATTTATCGACGAGTGACGCGCCGTTTAATGTTAAATTTTTAGGATCACAGCGATGTTGAAGGCGACGACGCTTGGCTATGCGGCGGTTCGTCTTCGACAAACCGAGACTTTTCACCTTGGTCGTGTTTCTAGGAATACAAAGAGTTCAGAGACGCGGAAGATATAATGCCACTGGCGACCAGCGACTTTCGTAATCCCATCTGCCAGGAGATGAAGTCGATGCGATCCGGAGGAATCATGTCGATGGAACCGGTCGCGCATCAGCAGATCTTCGCCGTGGAAACGAAACCGTCCCCGGCACAACCGGTGGATGTCCCCAGCTTTGGCAGAACGTACAACGAGCAAGGAAGCGTAGACAGCTCTGATACGTATGCCAGCTGTCAAACGCATCCGTCTCATTCGCAGGTATAGTATGGAATCGATTGGCCGCGAGAATCTGGCCGATTGAATTCGTGAATTCAATTCACTGAAATACAGTCGCTCGTACTAATAATATTCAGACACGTTACTGTCTCCGTATTTGTTGGTTCGTTAATAATAGAGAGGATGATCCAAACATAGCGTAGCTCGTTCTACGAGAATATCAACAATTTATCATGGCTTGAAATCACGTAAACAGTTTCGTCCTAACGATACCGTTTAATTAAATCTTTAACAAACAATTTTAACAGAACACCCAGGTTCGTGTCACGCTAATACTTATGCGCGTTCCGCATTTATTTTGCGTAATTGTCTTGTATAATGAACGTCGAGTGAAATTAACGCGGATGCTTTTATAATACACCAAGAAATTTAACGTGTCACGTAAAGAAAAGAATACTTTTTTTCACGAAGGATAACTCTGCTAATAACGTTTCTTACTGTATTTTATCGTAATTTATCGGAGAGAAAAGTAGTATAAAATATTAAATAAGAAGAAAGTGACTGTTCTCTTAAAGTAGCGTAAATCTTCCTATATTCTCTGAATTCACGTAAACTTCCGTGACTTCTGCTTTTCTCCTCGGTTTATCCGTTTCTCTTTCCCTTTCCTCCTTTCGTTTTATTCTTCCGCTATATAAATTTCTTCTTTCGTTATATTTATCATTTTAGAAAATGTATATTCTTTATATTCCTTCCATATGGTATACTGAACCGCGATTGAATTGCTCAATTATATTAGCATCGATCATAGCAGATATCGTTGGGAAATATAAAGAGCAAACGTTGTCGTTAGGAAGAAAATGTTTGCGTATTTTCAAGCTGCGATAAGTGATTCATATTTTCGCAAAATAAGCAACGCGATATTTAAATCCGTTCTTATTAACGAAGCAGCAAATACAGAGATACTGCTGTGTCAGAATATTAAATACGAGTAACTGTACGTATCCGCGGTGTGTCACGTTATTTCTACCTTTTTTTTTTTTTTATTTATTCTTCGTTTATTTTCCCGTATGTAATAAGATGTTGATTAATGCTTGCACTTTTCCTACTTTTTTTTCTTTTTTTTCTGCTGCTTTTTTTTATACTTTTCTTGTTACACGATTCTGCATGAATTTCTAACCATAATTAACGTATAACGTTGCTCTCCTCTTCGTCTCCGTATATTATCGTACAGTACGCGCAAAATTATTGTAACATGTTGCGCATATTGTTGCGTTGCTGACTGTTTCATCGGCGAGAACGAATACTAATTACCATAGGTTTCTTCTGCTGGTCATTCGGCGGATAACAATAAGGTACAACGCTAACTATCACTTAACTCGAGAAATTGCCGAACGAGCTAGTTCTTATCGTAGTGCGGACAATGCTGAAACTTTCGATTTAGAATACTTTTCTTTTCTTACCTTACGGTAGACGTTTTAACACGTTTGAATAAAATTGTAAATAATTTATTTACTAGACGTAGCTTGAAAGATAGAATTAAAAATTTGCTTCGAATGAAGGCAAGAGTAGTTTAGGATTTCCCTGAACCTAAGATGCCTACAATCTAGAGAAGAATTTGACTAGTTTTAGAGAAATATGTGAGTGAGCTTTTGAAAATGGAATGGCGACACAAATTTGCAATAAAATTCAGTTGAAGAAAATTGTTCTGCGAATGTATTTTATTGTTTAAGAAGATGTAAGAAACAACATTCCGAATTATTATGTCATTGGTTTCGTTATTTTATTATTAATTTCTTTAGTAAATATATATTTATTGGCATGTTTATATATTTACCGATACTCTTTGCGAGCATTCTATTACGCTTTCTATATTTGATACGCATCCTTTGGACGTACGTTAAATCAACGATAATATTCCTATGAATAAAACATACAAAAAGATTAAAGAGCGATTGGATAAATTTTAAACCTATCGCATAATAAATTTGTTCATTTTGAAATACATTTTTAATAAATTAACGAATATTTCAAAATACCAATTTTAAATGCCTGACACTGTCAATGATACAGAATATCTTACAGAAATCTATAGAGAAAATCTTATGCCAACTGCGCTGTTTCACAGGGCGATTTGACCGAAGAAGCAGACAGTAATCTGTACGTGAATCCACTGGAAGCTGCGGAGAAGTGTGGAAATAGAGTGAAGAAGTCCGCTTCCGGTGAAGTCGGACGTAACGTTGGCGACGCGTCACCGAGTGTTGAATCGTTAAAGGACGTTCGTCCCTTTAACGATGGTAGCAGGGTTACGTTAAACGACACAGTGCCCAAGCATAGAAAAATTCGCATTCAGCAGGTATGCTCGTTATTTTGCTTTTTCATCGATCCCTTTCCAATTGTCCATCTTTGCACGCGTATCTATGGAACATCCGTTAAACGCTGTTTATCCACTGAAAAGTGTGAAATCGCTTTAACTGTAAGGAATTTTGAGAAAAATTCTTAACACTTTCGCGTACGAGCTGTATCCTAATTATACGATGCTGAGTGAATAATTATCAAAAATATGAAGTTTATTGGAACGTTAATATAGATAGGGCGCGGTTTATTTAAAATAATAAAAATTTAATTATTTTTCTAGTTTATTTAAATTCATAGACTATGGATTCTAGTAAGTTTTCTACTAAAAATTTTTTATCATTTTGGTAATTCTGATCTATTCTATGGTTTATATTATAATTTATTTATGAGATATAAATCCATCTTGTAAAATTATATTATCTTCATAGGTACAAGATTGTTTTATTTGTTGAATATTACAACGAGTACTATGTTTTGGGTTTATTTACATATTTTTGCCTGTTACGTGCGTTCTGTGTATTTTTGTGCCGTCAAATTTCCCATAAATCCACAGTCTGGTTGTACTATAAACGCGAAACAAAAACAAATTCGCTTTCCGTTTGATATACTGGTCGAACAAGGATAACATTCGACAATCGATCTGATTTATTGTACATGGGCTAATGATATATTAACAAAAATCCAAATATCAACAAACATAGGGCAAGCAGATGCTATCTGAAATTTAATCCAATGTAATTTAAAATACAACATAGAAGAATGTAATTATTGACTCATCCTCGTAATTACTTATATATAATCGCACGTATTCGACGTCGTTCCTTCGTAACCATCGTTGTGTCTTCTTCACTCAATCTCATTATTTTCATCTCCTTATAGCTTCTTTCTCCTATGTACCAAAATTTAGAAAGTCTCTGGATTTTGGTAAAACTGCAGAACCAAAAGTGGATGTGTTAGCAGCTAACAAGTTTAGAAAGGTATTCTAGTCCGAATAACTAGTTTTTCATTCGATCTTTGATATAATTATTAATAACGTAGTTATCAAGGATGTGATTATTAACGTTGCAATTGTCGTTAAGAACGTACTAATATTAAAATATAATAGTTATAAGTACAATTATTAAAACGTTGTTATTAAACTGACAATGAAATGAAAGCTTCTTTCTTTTTTGTTTATTTCGATCATTTAACGTCGCATAAATCACTTGTATGGATTATTAGCGACACAAGGGCAACATTTACCATTTATTGTACAGTTTGGTATGTTTTAGGCAGCGTAGTAGGTTTTCAGTCGATCCATTGTCCTTTAAATTGTCTCTCAAGACGGCTCTTATGATGAATTGTTATCTATTTATGATGTGCCTTCTGCGATGAGAATGACGATGTACTCCTCTTCACAGATTAAAGGGTCTTTGTTTGAGAAGATATTGGTGAGTTTCGTGCAAGCTATTATCATTCTGGAGATTACGACATGGTCGTGCGTCTTGGTAGATTACGAACAATGGTGGAATTCAACTCTTGTACACGCTAATGTTATCTATTTAAATTTTGAATCTTGGAAAGCATTTTTTATTTGATACTACATTGCACAAATAGTCGACTCACATTTTCTGATAATAATCGTTCGTTCGAAAGGTGAAGCACAAACAAATGAACGTTATATCAGATTTCTAAATCCAATCTTTTTCAAGATTCTTTTGTCCTTAGTAGCGATGAAACAATTGCAAATGTTCGTACGAATTCATTTTTCTATGGTCGTAAAGGACACAAAGAAATTAAAACTAGACAGAAAGTTTCACCTATGAATTATACCTACGTATAAATCTAATATATCTAACTAAAATGTGTACTAAACCTGGAGGAGATTTAAATGTGTTGTAAAAGTTTGAGAATTAAAATTTTATACCTAGATTTACAACAGTTAGTTAAAATTTAATATCTAAATCTGGAAGGTTTCGATTGTATAAATTTGTAATGGCTAATTAAAATTTTATGTCCGAAGCTGTGAGGAGAACGAGCGATCCATAAAATCTTTAATGGCTAATTAATATTTCGTGCTTAAACCTGCGAGAGAAACAAGTGATTCGTGTAAGAGGTCTTTATACCTAAACAGAATTTCTTCGCGTTTTACCTATTCAGTTATGAATAAATCATCCGGTGGTTATATTCGAACGACAGTATCTATAAATTCAGATACTCCTTATAGGTGGTTATGCAAATGAAGCGATTGAATTGAAGAGTTGAGAGTTCATCGTGAGTGTTGAGGCTATCGCCCGAACTAGAATCAATTGTCTTTATCCTTAAATATCCATAAGCCTGAAAATTCTATCAATTTCTTCTCATACTCCTAAGAATACGTTCTCATGGTCGTCAACTCAAACGAGGAGCTAAAAGATTTGGATCTTTGTAACTTGCAGGGTAGAATACCTTTTTAACTTGTACGAAGACTTGTGCGTTACGTGGCTAATTGTCGAAAGTGTTGAGAAGAGCTCGTAAGAAAAATTATTGAAACAAACAAAAATATCTTTAAACGTAAAGATTCGTACGAAGGAAAGTTTTCAAGAAAATTTCTTAAGAGCAATTATTCTCATGAATTACTAGAGTGAAACGATCGCGTGTACCTAAGTCTGTGTTGTACGTTCAGCAAAATTTCTAAGCGTAATTTAATTAACCATTGACTAATCGTGCATGATGAATATTGCGTTTAATGTTTACTTTCTCTGTCACTGTGTGCGTCATCAAATTCTATTTTCGACCAATGAGACGAGTGTAAGGTTTTCGGTACGGTATTAATAATAATAATAATCAAACGATTTTCGATACGAACACTTACAGCCATCGATTGTGAAACAGCATGATTTCCGTTATATTATAGTTTCAATGGTAGTTTTTTTTAGAAATATTCCTTTTGTCATTTTTATATGATTTCCAGTCACATCATAGGTCGCACGAGATATTCTGATTTTATTATCTCTCTATAGCTTTTTTATTTTATTTCCTTTTTATGATTCTTTTAAGCTAACGACCTTTATAGGATAGAAAATTTCTCGATACGTAAACATACGTATACACACGCTTAGTTTTCCACTTAGTTTTGCTATCGCTATATCCATTCTGATATCGTAGTTTAGTCAGTTCAGTGTGGCGAATATGTAGTTTCTTTATAGCTTTAGCTTGCTTCGATCTAAACATATTTATACGTATAATTATATAAATACTATATATATATACACGATGTATTTATATAATTTATATACCGTATATTAGTTAATTTATTTATATATTAGATATTTATAGTCATCATTATATAATAAAATCACGGTCAAAGATATAAAGTTATACACGTGATAAACTTTTATGAGACTACCGAACAGAAATAGAGGATAAAATAGCGCTTTAAAATTTGACGAATTTTTCCTTGCTATTTGAAAATATGAATATGTATCCTACTCTTTTTCTAAGTATTTTACAAAAAAGTATATTACATTGTTGTAAGCAACCGTCATTCGTGTGTCATTTAGCCCTTTAATTATGAATTGCTACAGAAAAATCATTTGCTTATAAAATCTTGAGATCGCATAACTAAATTTGTATATGCTACAGATAGTCTATATAATTTCGTCTGCTGTAGGTTTTACATCTCTTTCTTTTTGATTGGCATTATTTTCAACATTTTCCTCGTTTACCTGCACGGCTGCGCGTTTGGTTACTGTAGGAAAATCGATGTGTTTAATTATTTCCTCGTCTTTGAATTTCATATTAGAACTTAATCATCAGGAGATTTCTATGCCTGCTAACTGTGTCATTAATCAGCTGTGATAACTGTGCAAATATATTCAAAGTTGATGTAAAGCATAATGACTTAGCAAAAACTTGACATCTTCCATAAAAGTTTCATTCAGACTCTTCAAGATATAATTTTCTTGTTAGCAAGCTGTTACACGCCAATATACTAAACTTACCTAGACTTGTCTAAAATTCACTGAACTTGTGCAGATCTTCGTTCGTCGTAAAATTAAGATGATAAGTGAAAATAAACAATATACAGTGAGATATATTAAAACGAAGTAATTGTTTCTAAACGTCTCCTCGTTGTAGCATCAGTTCGTTTTAATGTAAATTGAGATACATGTGTGTACACATATATTTATCTCGTATATGTAGATGGGAAAATTTTAATGTAAAATGAAAGGTATTATATAATATAAACATAAGCACAAACGTAATGTATACATTTTCATACATTGTATTCGTAAGAAAATTATTTAGTTTTCTCACCATGGGTAAAATTAGTTGTAAATGATCAAACGAAATATATTTTGGCTGTTATGTAGAAATAATCAATAGTCAAGTAATCGAACTCGACCAATAATCAATTTTACAAGCAACAATGAAAATGTCGATGAACAATCCAGTACTTCTCGTCACAAGTAGAAGCCTCTTACGTTGCTCAATGCTCTTAAAAAAGATTAACAGATTCATCGTCAATGTTTGATCTTTACCATGACAACAAAGGCGGAGCAAGTAATTGATAGTATCGCAAGGCAATCGATAATATTTTTCCGCGTTCGTTATAGCATTTTGATTTTATTCGTCCAAGCTATGTTACCTTACTATACACCACTGTACCGTTAATAATATTTTTACGTTAAAATACCACTATCAAAATACACATAGTTACGTATCGTTAACATTTCCATTTTATTCAAAAAAAGAAGAAAATGAAAAACTTGATCATTTTCGAAGGAAATAATTAAACCCTCAAAGCTTCGTATTATCAGATACCGATAGAATCTTTCCCTTTATCAATTTTCTACTCGCCTCTCAAAAGCTTATCGTTATTAGTGATGAGCTCAAGTATGTACGTACACTAATGTACACACGTCGCAAGTAGGTTCGAACCAACTCACCAAATAGATTCGAACTCTCTATAATTCTATTTCGACAAGAAGGAACGCTAGTATCAAATATTTCGAACCTAAACGCGACAGATTCGAAAGCTCTATAGAAAAGTACTTCGAGAAATGAAAAAAAAGAAAAATACTCGCAAGTAGAATCGAACGTTGGTCGAACAAGTTGGAAACTTTACGAGCACTTTGCCGGAGATTCTCTCTTAAAGTCGTGTTTCTCAAAATTCATAAGAAATTCTTCAACTTTATAAATCTACTTCGACATTTAGTTCGAAAGATAATAAAAATAGTAATTCGATCTCGCGATTCGATCGCTGCTTGTAAGAGGGTTCGATTCGTTTATATATCGAAGCTACAAGTAGATTTTCGAAACTTACGAGTACTTGTTCCGACGTTCGAGACCAACTTGAGAAGACCGAATGCACTTAGCAAGTACACCTTACGAGTAGATTGCGGATTTCTATGCAAATTCGTATTCTTTTAGAATATAATTAAACGTCGCAGTAGAATCTCGATAAGAAATTGATTTATCTATCAAATATTGTAGAATCTGTTACGTCTCTTCGTGTAACCGTGCATCTCGTGCAATTTTGCGCTTTCAAATTTTCTACGAAAAGTGTAAAAATCTGCATTCTGTTTATGAGTAGTGTTCCAACCCTGTAAAGCGATTACTGGATTTACTTGGGATTATAAATATGTATGTACACTACCATGCATACCTATTTAGCTATCTGACGCGGTAATATTTACTTCCATCGCCCATCCACTTATTTTTATCTCCGACTGTGTTTACGCTACTCTGCATAAGTATCTGGACACTTGATGCAATCCAATGAAAACGTTAATATTTTAAGTATATTCTCAATATTATTATAGAAGAACGTTTCTCTACTATTGATTACTGTCCTGTCTCTTGCCGTGACTGGGATCAAATGGTCAGCTAAATTGAAACTGAAACGAGGAATACGCCCGCGTCAATCAAAAGTTTCATATTCATCTGAAATAAATAGCTGACGCTCTATAGAATCTATATAAACAATTTCGAAACGTGACTGGAAGCAGGTATTCCGATCATTCCAACATCTCAACGTTGAACAGATACGCTTAAAGTCACTTAACTTAGGTGTTCTCCTAGAAGCTTTCTTATTTACACCAATTAATATCGACTGTTGTTTCTATCGATATCCACTAACTGACTGTACACAAACGAGGATTCGACTAAGCTAGAACTTTTTTCAAACTACATGTTACATATTTGCAGTAACTTGGAAGCCACAAGGCCAGATACTCGTGCACGGTACTGTATGTACGTGTTAGACTTGGTCCCATCGTTGATCGTTACGTCCCTTGCCATTTCTCGTTAGTCGAAACCGTAAAAATCCGCCGCCACGTTTCGAAACGATCCTCGCCCCTGCACTAACCGCGATAATTAAAAGGCTGCGATTGTTATTGCACGAGCTCTGACAGCGTATCATCACTGCTTTTTTCAGTTTCACGAACCGTCAAGATCGCAAACGGAGCACAGTTGAACGACTAGCCGAGGGCGATCGTACATTACCGAATGTGCCCTGGTGCTTGTCTGAGAAGGGTCTGCACAAATACACACGATACTGCACGTAATAGCCGTGCCGAAAGAAAAGACAGACGACACAGAGAAAGAAAGAAAGAAAGAAAGAAAGAGAGAGAGAGAGAAAGGGAGAGAGGGAGAGAGAGAGAGAGAAAGAGAGTGAGAAAAAGAAAGATTATTGTTTGGCCTGGCAGATTACCCAGAGGCGTGATTTATCTCGATTACAAAAGGCCACAGTTGCAGCGTAACCGACTTGCCGTACACTTTCAGTCGAGGAAACATTCCCGGTATTATTTTGTCACACGAATCGCTAAAAAAATACCCCTTCATCCGACAATTAACCTGCTTGCGTTCTCACCCTGTCTCGATTAATTGCATTCATTAACGCACCTCTTGCACTCGAGTCTATTAACGATTTCTTACACGTATCGTTCTTATTAAGCGTTAACTAACTGCCACGAATAACCATTCGAAATATCGAAATGGTACCTGTCGGAGTTGTCTGTAAGGAGTAGACGAACTGGCATTAAAAACGAGAGACGACTCGTGTTCGCAGTTTTCAGTACATTGAAGCTCAAGGGTATAGCGTACGACAGCGTCATTGACTTTTGTAATTTGCAGTTAGGTAATCTTGCACATAACGTACGTACTATATATATCGGTCTTTTACCTCGCTATAATTTGGGATGAGTCGTCTAAAGCGATAAAGAGACGATGACGAGTGTGGAATAGAAAAAAAGAGAAAGGAAAAGAAAAGACAAAAAGATAAAAGGACGAAAAGAAAGGGAAAAGGATTTTTACTTTGTGATATCGTTAGCAATATTATGATTCCAATGGATATAATTGGAATAATTAATGGATATACTTCCAATGGACTGAAAACGTTAAACCGTAACGTTTGTAACATCGAAGTTTCTGTTTAACCGTGTGATGTTTCTGTTATATTGACTCCCTAAATCATCGAGTTTCCACATACGAGAATGGAAATTTGTCACCGTCCAGGTTTCGCCCAGTCGCTTCTCCATTCCTCGATTCAATCTCGAGGAAGAACTTACGTACAATTACTTTTCACACAGGTGCACGTATCTTCTTTTTTTTTTTCTTTTTTTTAATCATCGTAGAATTTCATTGGTTGTTCATCATTGATAATCTTCAACGAATAGTTGACTGATGGAAAGATCGAGATTTGTGTATTATATGTGTGTGTGTTACTAACGAAGAAGTTAGTTGCCTAGTAATGTCGCATATTAGTTACCCGGCGCGGCTGATTGCAGAGCGTAAGACCACGCGCGCAATTTATCAGCGACCAGGAAAGCATTGTGGCTCGTAGCATCACGAAAGAGGAAACCATGGAGAACAATTACTATGGAGGACTACGAGGAGGCAAGCCATTTACCACGACCAACAGCAGCCTGGCCTCGGCTACGAGAATTATACATCATCATTTGTTCGGCTCTGCCATTGGACCCAGGCATTACACAGGTAAGTGGTATGAACTTACTTCTTATTCTTATCTAAATGCTATCGCGAATAATTCTATTCCACGAATGCCATGACTCCGTGTCGAGAAAATTTTTCTTCGTCGTTCTTCGAACGTATACCATAATTTAGATATATTTTCATTATTTTCTGACGAAACGCGAACGAATTGGTTAAATGTAAAAAAAAAAAAATGGATAGACTCAGTTAAATTATAATAATCGCTAAATTTAAGATAATTTCCTAATAATTTCTCGAATCTATCGAAGTTCCCACAACTATCGCAACACTTGCAAACGAGGGTGTATCGAACGTATCGTATCACGCTCGTTTCACGTTCGCTGGCTTTTAAAGATTATTCGAGTCGCGTCTACCTGTCGATTCACCCTTCTATTGATTTCCTTTATATTCTGGGTCAGCGCAATACTTGGAAGCACTGTATATGCAGGTCATCGAAGGCAAATTTCAGGAACGAACACCGACAGCAAGCTTTCCCTGTCCGCTGATTCGATAGACAGCGAGGGCGTGCCTTTCATAGACAGGCACCGGGTCTCCAAGTCGATACTCAAGAAGTCCGAGAGCAGCAATAATTACTACAGCAACGCCGGTGACTCGGACACCGAGAAGCTTATCACCGATAATGCGTCGACCATAAGCATGTGCGACAATGAGACGAGCACATGCGACGTTTTCGCCAATGTGAATGGAACGAGATTGAAACAGCCTGGCTCGCCGTTGCTTTCCAGACAGGTTCTCGAGTCGATCTTCCGCACGAACAATAACGTCGAGAGGGAGAACGAAGTGGATCAAAGCGAAGAAAGGAACTGTGTTTCCAAGATGAGCAGATCGATATTCGACGAGGTCCTCGAAGGTACTTGTTTGCCTTTTTCTAGCCACTAGCTCGCCATTCAGCCAAGCTAATAACAGATCAATTACGAGAGATTGTCTACCACCAGTTTTACACTAGCCCTCAGAGATAGCGTAAATCCCTGACACTCGATTATTTTCAACGGAGTGTACAGAGCGTCCTCTTCGGCTGAAAGATCTTCGTTATTTCAAGCAATGAATGAAAGTACAGGATGGCTCGTTGGTCGCCTTCTCGTCTAAAAGTTGTGTAACTTTTATTTACCGTACGTTCCTTTTTAACTTTGGATCATCAGATTTTTGAAGATTGTTTCTTTTCTTGGAAATTTATAACGGGAAAAATGTACAACAATATACAATGTACAGGCACAATCCAGCCACTGTTTTATTTTGCGTATAGATTACGTTACATTCTAATATTTAATTTAATATTTAAACAATGATAACGAGCAAAATTTCGTGACTTTATAATTGAATAAATTCTGTCGGAATGCTATGACGCTGTTAGATACGTGAGAGCAATGTTAACATATAGATACGTAGAGTGTAAGATATAAATTATTTAATTCGATTATTTTAAAGAATTTAAAAGATTATATAAAATATTAATATCCGAAAGAATTTCATGATTAATATAAAATTTTCTGATCGTAACAAAGGCTTGTTCTAAACTAACAAAACGATGATTAAGTGAAACAGTGATATTTAAAGATCGGTATGTCGATTGACGAATCGGTTGTTTCGTTCCCATACGATTTCATGTAACTGAAAATCGGATACGAAAATATTTATAGCTCGTTCTATTAACGGAGACTGTTATAAAAAATGTCATTGTAACTAATCGGTTAAAAGAAGAGTGGTTTTTAAATTTGCAACGGAATGTCTCGAAAAAGGTGTATTTTATTCAGAAGAGCGTATCGAAGTCGTGAAACGAGCTTTTTATAGACTCTGTGGGTCTCTAAATTTTCGAATCGAATTTTCTTTAATGGAATCTGCTATCTTCTTCGCACGGATACAGAATGCACTTAAAAGTGTACGTGTAATAATGGAATGAAAAATGAAATGTTAATATACGTAGACCAAAGAGATGTACGTATGTACCAGAGAGATAAAATTCAAACTAAATTTGTTTCCACGTGAATTACGCTTAAAGTAACAGGAGTGTTTAATGCACAGGCTGCCTCGGTAACTCGATTTCTCTTGAAAACCGATATCTCTCTTACTTTTAACAATGCGAGCAAATGCTTTAGGAAATAAACTTCTTTTTCTGGTTTTAGCGTCGCTTCAACATCGAATTTAATTTGATATATTGAATAATAATAATAATAAACTTTCTTTTTTCGTTGTCATATTTTCCAGGATTTAAATATTTCCAGAAGATAATCGCAATCGAACCATCGAAACAATAGTTTCCACACGTCCACCCTATAGAAAGTTTCAAAAGTGACTGCTCCTCTTCCTATTTAATCAATAATCCCGGATATCCCGAATATTCTGTGCCTGCCAAATGGCTTTAACGCCCTACACTCTGGCTGTTAAATATTCGCAAGAATATCGCTAACGTTTAATATATATCCAAAAAAAAAAAAAAAAAAGTAACTTCTCGTTGTTAATGGCAACTGTCTTTGCTCCATCAATATGATATGCAACTAATTAAACTCGTTGCTTGTAAGTGGACTGCGGATGTTCGTGCAAATTCATACTTTTACGAATGCAGATAAAGAAATGGAAGTTAAACGTAGATTTGTTTTGTTCTTTAAATATTTTATAACCAGTATCGCAATACTTTGAATATTTTGTTACATCTCTTAATATTATTCTGTCCGTCTTTACATATTTAAATTATATGCCTATAAATGCATAAACATTAACAGCCTGTTTATAAGGTTCCATCATCTTTAAAGTGATCGATTTGCTTTGAATAAACATTATTTATCGATTTGCCAGAATAAACATTATTCTAATAATACAAAAACCTATGAACTCTAGCGAACGATATTTGGATAATTACATTCCACTGTATTCTATTGGAAATTGCAATTAACTGATTGCGAGTTTGGTCATTAGATTTTTAGATCGCTCCATCGGCAATTATTGCGTTCTCGGAATTGTAAATACTTTTCGCATATGACGTTTCCCGCATATCACGCTTCTCCACGATTATTAACTCACATAAACTGATCCTCGATTGACATAACGATAAGATATCGCGTGACGTTAGATATAGAATGACGTTAGAATATATGTATTGAAATCTTGATATCATGAATTATTATCATGTTTTGATAATGTTCGCATAATAGAAAATATGGCTGTGTATATAGAAATTGTAAGATATTTATTGACTATGTATCTAGTGAAAAGTTAATATACAGTGTGAACAATCACCTCAAGCTCATAATAAGTATTAAAGATGATCCCACTGAATACTGACAACGAGAATTATTAATATTATAGATGATTGCCTGTCTATAAATATTTTCCAAGTTTGATTATGTATAATATTTAATATCACAAAATATATAACGTGTCTTTGTACTGGATATCTCGTAACTCAAATATACATGCTCAGAATTGTTTAAAATTTTACCGATATAATCATGATGATAGCAAGACGACAATTATGCCATTAATCAGCATTAGCTGATGAAATCGGAAAGTGTTTCGTGTAACACACGTAATATGTTCATAGAAGGTGTCGACAAGTATAATCGAATACTTTCGCGAGCCACTGCATTTAATTGTTTATAAATAATTCCGAGTCATTTATGTCCACGCCTAATACTTCTTTTTCCTATTCTAAGCTTCCAAGAAAATCGAAAGAAATTCTACAATGCTTGTCGAAGTCTTTGCTACTGTGCGTTACACGTAATCAGATTTTCGAAATTATTTTCGAGATTTCGCTTCGCACCCAAACGCTCAAAGTCGCCGACAAAGACTATAACGCGTTTAACTATCCGCAATCTACCGTAATCGTAATAATTGTCATTTAACAAATTTTCAGAAGAGAAGTACACGCAGGACGAGGCAATGACAGAGAATAAGAACAAAGAGGAGCGAAAGAAATCGAGAACGAGGATAGAGGAGCCGTCGAAGGACAGCCAGACGATGTTGATATGCTCATTACGATCGCATAAAACGAAGAAGTTAAGCATAGAGGAAAAACGAAAGGCCAAAACGGCCAGTCATAGTTGCAAAGGCACCGACACGAATTGTCTTCCTCAAGAACATCGTTTCTCGTCGTAGCGTAATTCTCCTTTGTGTAGCATCCTCCGTTCTGTGTCGCGTATACATATGTAGATACGAAACTGAATCACTCTGCGATCACATCAGTGTTTCTCTTTTAGTAACGCCATTAACTTCTGTAATAACATTCGCACGGCCGTGCATCTGCGTTTCGAATACGACGACGACGACGACGTCGACGTCGTATCGTCGACGATATCGACTTGGCCTGTCGTGTAAATACGTCTAGGGAAAACGCATAATAATCTTAAGAGAGTGATATACGTTCGATAATATGAAAAATAGAGACTAACATAGATAATGTATAACACGAAGAAATACATATTTTCGAGAAAAAAGAAAGAAAAAAGGAAGGAAAGAGGGGGAGAGAATACACAATTTTGAAAAGTATATATATACGCGTGAAGGGATATAATTGCGCCGAGGATGGTATTCAAATGATAAAAAAAAAAAAGGGAAAAAACGATTAAAATAAAAATAAAATATCGAAGAAGATAAGATGCCAGTTTGCATAGAATTAAAAAAAGAAGCAAGCGAGAAGATGTTAATCAAAGCTTATTAAATGATACGATGAAAACAAGAGATACAAAAACAATGATGATAATTCTAATGATAATAGTAATAATAACGGTAATAGTAATAACGATAGCAAATAACAAATCTTTAGGCCATACGCTTTTCCCTGTTCGCTGAAGAAAAACGAGAATTTAACGAGACATGTAATCTACATAGTCACACGACCCTGTTATTTCCTCCTTTCGCCTAATATGGTTAAATTGGGGCAGCTTTGCGTGTCGCGCGAACAGTATATGCATTCGATGACATATAGCAATGAGAAAACACGCAACCGAATTACAAATAATGATAGTCGGGAGATTCGTCGTCCTTTTTTTCTTTTTCTTTTTTTTTTTTTTTTTGAGAAACGAGTCGTTCTCGACTAAACTCCGCTAAAGTCTCTCAGTGTTGTTCGAAATGACACGAGTGTTCGTTCATCTGCTGAGTGTCTTATGCACAATTAGATAATAATATATGGTTGTAATATATAGGAGGCATTAGATACGCGATGTGATATATGCCTCGTTGAAATCAAAACACGATATAGTAGGAAAAACGTGGGAACGTAGATCGTCGGAAAACTCGTTAATAACTGCCCTTTTTAAAGTTCCGATTTTCGCGTTTCTTTTCTATTGAATCGATTCTTGAAAGTTTTCTTATGATATCTTTTTAAAGAGAATATTATTGTTATTTGTATTTTAAGTACTTTGTGATAGTAGTTTACATAAATCAATTCACGTGTGTGTATGTGTATATTTGTATGTATATTAGTTAAAAATATCTGCAGGGTGTTCTATTAATTTTATCGTGTGGTATTTTTTTTTAGAAAATTATTGTGGATATAGATGTGAATTTATTTTTAAATTTCACGACGCTAAAGACTCTTGTAGATTGTGATATATGAGACTTCTAATCCATTATGTAGTGGAAAGGGTACAAATTTTGAAGTAGAGCCACCATGTTTTACTTGAAAGAACATGTTTTACTTGAAATATGATACTTAATAATAACAGGTACTTTAAAAGTCACAGAGAATAATGCTAGTTTAAGTAAAGAAGTTATTGTATACTAATTGTAATATTATTTTCTTCGGCATCCAAAGTAACATCTAAAATAATTTCTATTAACTTCTGAACTAAACTGTTTATCGATATAATAATAAAAAGAACTTTGTTCCTCTGTAAGACAGTGCAGTATGAAATTGTTGAGCTTGAATTAATATTAAACTCAACTTTATGTGTATCTTATAACGAATTTCACTTCTGATATGAATGAAATTATCGGAGGAAGCTCAACTCTTTGTAGTTTTTGAAATATGCGTTATTATTAAAAATATTGTTAGTATACAAACTTGAAAACGTGATGAAAATTTGCTCACTGATGTATTTAAAACTTCGATGGCTCGCTGTATAAATACTGTATGTCCAAAAATAATATTTTGTTTATTGTATTTAGTGTATGTAGAGATATGTTCAAGATGCACCCCTGTCATTTTATGTTCCTAAAAATGATCAATGCCCAATTTGCAATCGATCTTGCAATAGCATCGATAAAGATAAATACGATGCAAAGAGTACTTATTTAATGACAAAGTGCCATTGAATTTTTAAAATTGGTTTTCTCAAATACGCTAAAAATGAACAAACGATATTTATGCAGTAAACCATCAATTCTAATCCTGCTTTCTACCTACTTCTCCCTTGAGTTCTCGTTTCTACTGCGTAGAGTATACACCAAGACCTCCTTATTCAATGAAACTGAAAAAGGAAAATACTCGTTTAAAGAACGTACAGTTACGAGTAATAGTATAATTAGAAGATAACATGTAACCCGAAGTTACTGGAACATCCTGCGATACATTTGAAAATAAATCCACTTGCATCGAGGTTCAACCGAAGTTTTCCTATGTTCATTCTCGTTTAAATGACACGGAACTTCACTTCCAAAGAGTTGTATCTACCTGACCACGTTTTCCACGTAGAACACACACACACACACACACACACACATACACATATATATAAGTATATACTTTATATAACGCAAATATCGCAGTGGAACCAGAAGCGCTTACGTGCACGACCATGAGTTCAGTTCGGTCGTTTTTAAGAGTTGAAGAAAAAGTGTACTTTTCGCGTATGTTATAGATGTTAAATCAAAAATGAAAAAAAAGAAATAAAAATGATGAAACGTGTTAACATGCTCATGTAGAGAATAGCCAGAGCGCAAGTATCGTCTGTGTTATATCCAGGTACCGATGTCTAGCCGCGGTAACAATCAAAGTTTTCCAAGAAACTTTTACACCATCGTCATCGAACGCGACGAAAAGAAATTTTAAATCGAATGTCTTCGCCGAAAAATGAAGAACATCATGTAACATTGCAACGCGCGTTATGTACGAGTGTAATTACGACGCGTGCTCAAAAAGTTCGATCGCCTCTTTTTTCCTACTAATGGTGATCGTTCTCTTTTTTGTTGCCTTTCGTTCTAACAAGGAGAAGCGAAATAAGTAAGAAATCTTCCGTTCGTATCTCGCTGTAATTTAGTCAAAGTAACAAAGACGCGTTCTCGCCTCCAAAAAAAAAAAAAAAAAAAAAAAAATTCGGACGCCTCTGTTTCGCTATAATTAGCGATCGTTCCGATCTTTATTTTCTTTTTTTTTTTTTTTTTCGTTTATGCTTCCTTTAATTTTAATCGGGAGAAGCGAGACAAGTAAGAAATCTCCCGTTCGAATCTCGCTGTAATTTGGTCAAAGAAAGAAAGACGTTCTCTCTTAGATTTTTAGACGAGCCGTCAGTAAAAATACATATCTCCGTAATGGCATTTCTATTCATTGTTATCGTAGATGTAGGGAAACAAAGTAATTGTACAGTTGCAAATTAACGAGGAGGAAATGGAAAAAAGAAAAGAATGGTTAATATTCCCCATAGACGCGTCTATTTGGGGATCTTTGTTATGCCGATGGTCCGAAGTTCACGCCTCGACTATTTTTTAATATATTTGTAATTGTTTTCGAATACGTATATGAAGATGCTTCTCATGAAAGAAGCATTTCAAAGCATCCGAATAGATCCATCTGATTTCACATTTTCTCACGTGAAACTTTCGTCTTCGTTAAGAAATAACGTAAGCTATTCGAACCGTGATCCTTAGCGATAATAACTTGTATTACGCGATGATCGTTGCACGTGTAATACGTAATACATTTACCGTTCCACATTGTTACCGCGATATATTTATTTATGAGAGAGAGAGAGAGAGAGAGAGAGAGAGAAAGATATGATCATCGTATCCGACTTTAAGGGATTTCTCGTTTTTTCTAAGAATTGCAAACAAACTTGTTTTATGTACTTGTTATTCGAAGTTGGATCTCGATACCTTGTAATCGCTTGGAGTTTCTGAGTAAATCAATGTCTTCTGTGAATTAACATAGCTGGAAGTAGAAAGTTCCTAGGAAAGGTGTACAGAACGTGGATTTATTATTTATTGTTGTAATTATATCTTAGAAGAATTAGCATCGACATAGTACAAAAGGGAAGGCCACACCATAGACACGCGTGGCAACGAGACAAGTTGACCAGATTACAAAAAAGAGAAAAAGAAAAAAAAAAGATAGTATGAAAGAGACTTGAAACGGCTGCACAGTTGCGTAGATCTTGAGCGATATACGAGAGCAGTACGGCGAGAAAAAGACATTTTTCTTTTCTCCGTTTTTCACTTTTCGTTTCACGTTTCGAAATTTGTAATACTTCGTATTAAGGCTTAATTTAATGGAATAAGTCTGACGACCGAGGCGTAACGCTTTCGCAAATTGATATAAGATATTGTAAAACGTAAACAATGCAAGATAACTTTTTATCCACTTTTTTATCGAATAATCGAGGAATTATAAAGGTTCGATTAATATATATTTACAAGAGGATAATACCGAAATTTCAGACGTTTCCTAAATCGATAAACAGTTTTTCGTCTACGCCTCAAGCCACGATATCGACAGATTAAGGTGTCTGTCTATTCGATCCATGAAACAGCTAACGATACCAATTGTACAGCACATAACAGTCAATTCTCAATTATACAATGCAGTTATATGAAAAATCCTTTATCATAATATCGACCTAAACATCGACGAGCGCAAAGTTAATCGGATTTAGTCGATTGGTCACGTACATTCTTTTATTTTCGAATCTCTAAGGCCTAGAGTCGCGTAGCTATAAGGCGAGTAGTATGTAACAAAATGAATAAAGTTGTAATTTGCCAGTTTTTGTTCCTTACTTAGGAGTATTTTTTTATTAATCATATACCAACACCAACATGAAAATTCCGATCGTAAGAAGAAATCCGTAATCCCTATCCTTACTTCAATTTATTTATTCGTCTTATTGTTCATTTTTAAACCATCTCAGTTTATATTTTTTTTTTTTCATTTTCTTTTGCGAAAAAAGAAATATATATATACATATATATGCATATGTATGCGTATATAATATAACATGTATGTACATTCGTATATGTAAATTACATTGAGGACGATTATTACTTATGCAAGGAAATTACTTTATTGCTTTCGCTATAGAAGAACCGCGTATGTTGAACAGGGTGGGAACAAAGTATCGAGCAAGGGCCGAATACATTGCTATCTTTTGTTCTCGAAGAGGAGAAGTTGCGATGGGAACTTAACTCGAGGCCGCTGGTGGATTTACTGTCTCGGTTGTGGTGCTTTGCGAGTCGGATATCGGCTTCTCTTGTAACTCCAGCCACGGTAGTCGTTTTTGCAGTTCCAATCTATTCAAACAGTAACGAATATATTTTATTCCATCCTGCTCGTACATTTCACAGATTCTTTCCTGTACGTGCAGCTAAGATCGAAACATAATATAATATAATAAATGACCGAGGAGAAGATTAGAAAATGAAAAGAATTTGTAAACAGAAAGATATATGAAAACTATGATTTGCTAAAAGAGCTACTGAAATTATTATTTTATTTAAAATGTATAAAAAGAATTATAACATCGATGAATCATAATTTATATTATAGTTAATATCTAGATCTGAAATATTTATTTTCGTAGTTTCTTAACAAAATTTACCTGTATCTCGGATGGCTTATAGCGTATACGTATGGATCCAAACAAGCAACACCTTTACATGTGCACGCAGGTATCATCGTGACACCAGGTGTTAACAGGGCTTTATTGCCAAACGCACCGATCATTGCCATCACGCCATACGGAGTCCACGAGAGGACGAACAGAAAGCAAATCGTAATGGCAGCCTTCGGACAAACACATAAATTAACCGGTTACACTAAACGTTAAGCGAGTATAGTTAGTACAAAATTAAAATAACGATAGTTACGACCCTCTAACGTCTACAACACAGCTAAACAAACAGAAAATAACTGTTATTTCGTCAAAGCGATTGTATATTTATAAAATAATTCTCTATAGTTCAAACACGAAAATTTCTCCTCTGAATTTGTTCTTAAATATGATCAATATCAATCATCGGTATATAATAGGATGTTCGCTATCGATTTGCAAAATTGATGAAACAAAACCACGTTTGCTTTTCCTAATCCCCTTTCTTCTTTCTTGTCTTCGCTTTTCTCTATTGTTTCTTTCGTCATGTATCATATTACATACATATGCACGTTCGAGCTATTCAATTAAGGAAAGAAGAAATTTTGTTTGCAGGATTTTTTCGAATGGATGCAATAAAATTCCCCTGAGCTTGCCAGGGGACAAACAGTTTAGATTAATCAGAATTCATATGATAGAAGTTCGCTTATATTCTCCACTAGCTGTTATTTTTCATTGATACAGTCAAACCTCACGTGATAATATAATCCTCTTTTCCTTTTTCTACCTTTCACGTCTCGTCGAATCTATCGATTATATTATAAACCAATTATGATACGTAATATGGTCATATAACATTTAACTATTTTGATGGAACCTAACAGCAACCATGATCGATTAATACTAGTCACAACGAAATTGTTGAAAGAACTGAACTGAAATTGTTAAAAGCATCGAAGAAAGTTATTTAAAAAATGTCATATCTGACAAAAGAAATTGGCAGAGAGTATAAACATTGTAGTAATATCGTTCGACACGTTGACTGCCACGATGGTCATCGGTGTCAGCCACGTAACTAAACTTTTTAGAATAATTAAAGCAAGATAGACTTCACGGAGTAAAAGCTCGTCAGCCACGTGAATAATTTAGATAACGTTGTGAGTAGAAACCGTGCAAATACGATAATAATATTTTGCAAAAATTGAAAAATATAACGTGAACTCTCCGGACAAAATATATAAAATTCGCGTGGCAGTTAACGTGTTAATGAAAAGAGAAACAAAGTGATGCCTTCATTTAAATACCTTTGCTATACGTATCTCAGCGCTTTGGGAATTCGTGTTCGCGTTACTCCGTAAACTGTCCACGTTCATCTTCTTTGCCTGTTCTCGAAGCGCTTTCTCGTGATTTACGACGTGGCTAACAATCTGAGAATAGTAGTAGATTATAAGCAGCATTGGAATGCAATAGGAGAAAGTAAATATGACAGCAACAAATGTCCGTATTTCATTAGTGTCGGTCAGATAGTCGAAACTGCAACTGGTAAGAAAGCCTTCCGGTACAAAACGTCCCCATACTCCCATTACAGGCATCAACGCCCATGGTATGGTGTACGTCCAAATTAAGACGATAAACAAAATCACTTGTCCACGAGATAGCTTGCCATCCAACGGTCTTGCAATTGTACTAGAAAGAAATTTGTTTATTTATTTACTTCAGAATGGAATAAAAGGACACTCGAAATCGTTCTTTTCAAACGTGTAACATTTTCTAACTAATTTGTGCCAAATACTGGGAACTTAACGTACAACGGTGGAGATGGAAAATAAGATTGTCGTGAAAATACAGACTATTCTCGTACGAACGTATGAAATAATCGAAGCGTAGATTTTTATGCAGTTATGGGTTGCTGCAGAAGTCATATAGCATACAATAATTTGTAAAACATACGTTGATCAAGGCTGTAAATAATTACTTTTCTATGCAATTACTGTAAAACCTTAATAATTTTTTTTATTCTTAGGTCTCTTTTGCTGTAGGTTCTATTGTAATTTTATAGATTGTAATATTTCCTATTAGCGTCATGGGCATCCTAAAAACTGGTCGCTAAATGAAATAAATATATATTATTTATGTAATAGAAATAAACGCACGTAATATGCAAAAGTTTATAAAATATTCAAAGTATAATATTTGTTATAGCATTTAGTAGACAAAACAATTCACCACCTAAGTTTCCTTTTTTTCTCTTATATGAAATTTTTTAGAAGCGTCCAAAGCCTAGTTAACTTAGTTAACTTCTAACTAACTTCTTTGTTCTCTTATGAAGTTGTATACAGTATAGGACTAATGTACATTAGCAAGTTTGTCAGTCAAATTTTGTTCGTCTAAAGGTAAATGAAGAATCATACCTATATCTGTCGTATGCTATAGCTGCATTCGTTATCGCGGCCCCAATTCCGCTTAGGGAGCCGATGACCGCGAATATTTGACATCCTAAATGTCCCAGAGCAAAACCGGTGTTAAAAGAATTGTATATGAAGATAGGCGTCTTGATCATCATAAAGAAATCGCAAATCGCTAGATTCACAACGAACATGTTCGAAGGCGTCCTTAATGATTTGGCACTTGAAAAAACGAGACTCGATTTAATTTACGCATTTTCACGCATCACAGTGGTATAAATAATATCGCGCGTGTATTTCAGAAGCCACACAGCTCGAACAAGCTTTTCAAGAGAGACGAAGAACTATTTGAAAGCTTACAAAACTATGTATCATTTACAATGTTGCTAAAAAGATTAAACTCTGGGAGACAATGGTCAAAGGATAAAAATGATTTTCGTAACTTCTTTTATTTTCAACCCTTGAAATTTCCCTTTGGCTTGACACTTTTCATGCTCTTCTAACGTAACATCGACTTATTTTCAACCACGACACTTCTAAATAAATTATGGATTTTTATCCGTTTATGAGATATTTGAGGATACAGAAATATACAAAATGAACATAAAAAGTATCCTCAAGGTGGAGTACTTGTTATAACACTTGACGAGAGAAATAAACAATTATCATCTCTCTAATTATCGTTAATAAAAATATGAAATTGCATAAAAATCCGTAATCTACTTATGAAATACACGTGCGATATTATAAGACTTTTATAATTAGATATTTAGATAATTAGATATTTTTACCGTGACGATGGCAAGAAATGTTATATGATAAAAGAACGATAATGATGAGGCGATCAGTCTTATTGACAAAGAAAATAACTTACGCGCAAAATATCCATATTACCAAGCCATTGCCAAGTAAAGCAAGGAAAGTAAAAAGGATATACAAGAGGGCTAATAGATAATGAAGGGAGGGGTTCGGCTCGGGATGGACCAGCCAATGTTCCGGTATATGGACTAATTCTTCGGCAGGAACATTCCATCCCAGCAAACGTGGTGGTCCTGCTGGTAGGTATCTTGCCTCCCAATGAATAGTGTCGTTGGACATGTTGGTCACTCCGTCTGCCAGCCCCTCTCCTTGATACCGCTGATCAGGCAGCAGTTTTATACCATTTCTTCTACCCCCTCGAATCGACGAAACCTTAACCCGTTGGCTTTGCTGGCTTCGTATGAGGATCAGCCGGGGATTATCCCCTAGTTGCTCTGGGTCAGCAGGAATGTGTGTCGACGTCATAGAAGTTAGTCATACTAATCGTCAATCGAAATTTCGATTTTATCATAGGTGGATGCTCCTTTGAACTTTAACACGTTATTCGTTTTATATCGTGCCTTTCCTCCCTTTTCTTTTTCTTTAGAGAATTATGAGCTTACTGTCTCCTCCGTTTCGTATCACTCTCGTACACGCTCTTTGAAAATCTCTTTATTATTTCAGATGGCTTGAGATGACTTTCATCGGTCTTTTAGCGCACTTGTTGGTGTTATATTATCTTAATAAGGGATTTAGTAAATCAAAAAATGTTTTCCTTATTTTATAGCGTCCCATAAATTACTATCCCATTTAAACGAATAAACGAAAGCCTAAGAAGATGAATTTCTTTTTCTTGATTTAGGGGGGGAGATTTAATTAGAAATAATAAGATCAGTTCTTTGTAATTTAAAATTTATTCCTTAAAACCACTGTATTCCCTAAATTTATGCGTGTATGTACTAATACATTTTTATCAAGCATATAACGATTATAGTTAAATGGTCTTAAATTAATTTAATTACATATTTATTCATTTTAATACTTTCATACAAATATTACGCAGTGTCGCAATTAAAAGATCACAATTAAAAACATTAAAATCATGTAATAGATAATCCTAATAGGTTAAAATACTTCATATTATGCGACATATAAATATAGTTTGTCTTTTTAAAATAAGTTACAATAACCTTTCAAGCTGCATAAAGTTTACAAAAATACTGTAAAATAGTGTACGCTTTTGTACGTGTTTTATAGCTATACTCTGCCTTGTCTTTCTGCAGACTCGTCAGTTAAAGTATATGCTGGAAGATACGATGATGGATTATCAGGATCTTTTAATCGTGGATTTGGTATTGTTGTTGATTTTGTACCTAAACTTGTATATCCTTCATCATATAATGGACAATAAGGTACATTGTATTTCAACAAAAATTTCCACACTTGATCATACGACCACTTCAAGATCGGATTTACGCGAATTAGATTTGGCCAGGTTGTGTCAGTTGGCTTAAAGACCTCTAGATTTTGTGTGCCAGGATCACCTCTCCTCATTCCCATAAGGCTTGCTTTTAGATTTGTTTTTTCGTTTAATAATGAACATAATGCATCTCGCAAAGGACATTTCTTCTTTATTAGCTCTAAACCGTAGTATTGAGACGCTCTTTCTACAAACGAATCCACCTTAAAATATTTAAACATGTTTTAGATTATTGCAAAATATATATGTATACTAAAGGTATATAAGAATATGTAATTATGCTATTTAACATATTTTCTATAGATTTATGATTACAAAATCATTTTTTAGGAACCTATATAATTTTAAAAGAAATAATAAGATATACAACGCTTCGTTTTCGAAAAAATCGCGTACTTGACGAAATTCCATACTCGATTTTCTTGAAAGCGATGGCTTGTAGGATAAAAGAATTTAATATCTTTTGCTTCTATTTATGACTGAATTAGAATCTAATTTGAATCTTGTGGAAATCTAGATTTTTACTTTCAATAATATGATCTTATTCTTAAATAAGTTAGGATCATATTTAGTAATTTCTAATTTAAACTTACTTCTGGAAATGGTTCTGCTGTTACATATAAACATAATAATGACGAGATATTTTGTAACTTTGCAACACAGGCAGCTAGATGTAAAACTACTGTGCAATCCTTCCCTCCATTAAAGCTTACAAAAACTTCTTCTGGCTTATATCTTAAAAATGTATATGTATGAGATAAAAATTTGTTAAATTTACTTTTACTTATAGACACTTTTTTCAATGTACATCACATTATTGAGTACTTAGTCTATAATACTCACATTTTGTAACACTGTTCTAAAATATCCACAGCATATTTTATATGTACTTCATTTTCAGTATCTTCAAGTACAGTTTTTGCATGATAATAACTAAATCCATTTTTTAGATTTCTAATTTTTTGTATTGGTAACGAGTATAAAAGTTTTCCTTTTGCTTCCAGAACGTCTTCTTTTCTCCCCTCTAATGTAATTCTTGTAAAACATTCAGGTGTTCTTTGTGGATAACTACCAATATTAACTTTATCTTTCCAATATTCTGCATGTTCATCCAAAATTCTTACTAATGATAATTCGTTTAAATTAATATCTATTTCTTCAAAGTGTAAAGAAGTATCTCCTTTTAATTGAGGTATGATTACATTAACAGCTGCCTCAAAATATGTTGGAGAACCTGGCAGCATGTATACATTCTTTGCTTTTATGATAGCATATTTTTCTGAAAATGATTTTATATAATTAATTTTATCAATCACATTATGTTATTTTATTTATATATAAATAAAGCATAATGCAAGCATAATACATAAACCATAGTACAAATCAGCACAATGTGGTATATTAACGTATGATCAATGTAATTTTTTTGATATTTGCAATGATTTAAAAACATTATTTTTTATTAATTACTATTTTGGATGATAACGTAAAACAGAATTTACTCACTTGGTGAATAAATATGAATAAGCTCACAGGGTGTTGGTACAATAGTAAGGCGTTGAGTTTCTTTATCATTATTGTTAGGAAATAGATTTAAACAAATATCAACTAATTCCCCATTTTGTTCAAATTTCAATCCTAAACCTTTGGCTACTGCTTCGTATGTTACGTCATCATGTGTAGGTCCAACACCACCAGATGTAAATACAACAGAATATTCTTTTGAAGCTTCAAGTACGGTCTTTGCAATTTCATCTACCTAAGACAAAAGGCTACATTATACGTAGTGAGAATTTAGATTTTAATAAAAATATAGATATATGTACACAATACACATTTACAAAAATTTATTATTACTAATTAAATTATTATCTATATTTTATTATTTTATTACTAATATACATTCAATATTTTAATAGAAAAAATTCATTACTTTTCTAATTTTATTATAGTTGAAAATAGAATAAACAAAATATATTGAACCATAATGCTTTAACATTTTTAAAGTGACAATTAAATATAATAAATAATTAACTAACTAAAAAAACTGTAGCTAAAATTTAATACAAAGATTCTAGTAAAGTAATACACACAACATCAGGAATCACTGTTATTTTTTGAAGTTTAATACCACAAGCACGTAATCTTTTTGCCAGATATGATGTATTTGTATCTATAATTTGGCCACGTAGAATTTCATCTCCTATTATAATCAAACCAGCAGTACAGACACTCTCCATCATGAATAGTTTCCTGTGCACATTAAAATACATTCACATAAGTAACTGTGAAGAATATTGACTAGATTTTAAAAGTTCTTCTTTTAGTATTAAGACAAAAATTAAGTTATCATTAAATAAACAAAATTTCAGTATGCTATAATACTCCTTCGCATATTTATGCTGTGATAAGTAAGATAAAAATTGGGTGATAAGAAATAAGCTATTAGACTACTACGTTTGTATTTTCAATTATTTTTATTTGATGCAAAATTATTCAATAAAACCTTACATAATATATTATGTACAATAATTTTACTACAATGTACAAAACAAACAATTATTGAGCAGTTTTATTAACGAAGTACATTATATTACATGAATGTTCTAAATATGTATGTTCAACTCAGTTGTATGTTTATCAAATTTGCATTTTCTCCACCAAGGAAGTTGTTGCATCTGTTTGTATTGGTGCTGCATTCTGCATTTTCTTCCTTCCTCCTTGCTTTGCATTAGTTACTTTCATTTTTGGTTTGGACTGATATACTTCCTTACGTAATTCTTCAAGTTGTTTATCAATTTGTACTGTTTTATCCTTATTTCCTTTACTTGCTTTATTTTTTTTCAGATCCAACTATTAAAATGAAGAAAACTCATATAATAAACTGTATATTATTATATATATATTTATATATATATATATTTGCCCATAAAGTATATATATATGTAGTTTATTATCAATATTTAAATATATTATGTTTATATTTCTTCTAAGAATTCACTTACCTGTTTTAAATTAGTTAACACTTTTTGTGCTTTCACCTTCAGTCTATTACCACGAACTGTTGCTACTTTAAACACATTTTTCTTCGTTTGCTTTTTTTGGAATCCTTTGTTCTTTCCCATTATTCTCTGTAATATTATCACTTGCAAGTACATCAAAATTATTTTCCATCTTTAATTTCTTCATTGCTGGCGCCTCGCCTTTTAATACATTTTCAGTTAATAAAAATGATACACGTATCATATCTTTGTTTAAAGATACATTTCTGACAAAATGTAAATCAATTAAAGAATCAGGACTCAATGTACAACCAAGTTTCTGTTCTACAAACAATTGTCCCAGTTTACAAGCATCTTCTCCTTTATTTGTTTTTACAAAACAATATAAGTGAACAGTTGGTGGCCAACAACACATTTGCTTAATCTCATTTTCACTAAATGAATCAAAAAATACATCCAAGAATTCAACAGCAAGTGCTGGTAAATTCATTACTATATGTTCCATACCAGCTTTATTAGTAGCTCGCCTGTTTAAAATATCAGCCTTAAAAATGGTTTTCAAAAAATCTCTACCATCTATATTAAAAGATTGTATATTTTTTTTAACTTTATTAATGATGATATTTTTCTGTAGCCATTTATATGATTCTGGATTTAAATCATTCGCAAATACTTTAATTCCTTTATGAGCAGCAGGAATAGCAAATGGTCCAACTCCAGCAAATACATCATATAAAACATCATTAGGTTTCATATATTTAACTACATTTTGATGTTCTGTACCTAATCGAGGATTCCAATAAACCTTAGAAAAATCTAATTCATACGTATGGCCATTCTCTTTTACTGTTGTAATAGTATTTTTATCGCCTGCAAGAATTTCCATAGTAAAATTTCTAAAAGTTGTATCAATAATATCTATTTTGTTTAAAACAGTTCGAACATTTGGAATCATATCAAGATAAACTTGGCCAATAATAGCTTTATATGGTAAATGTGCATCACGCAGATTTAAATGCAAGATGTGGCCAATTATGCTATATGAAGTTGGAACCTCAATTTCCTCAGGTAAAATACCCCTTAATATCTGATAGGATTGCCAGTTATCATATTTTAAAGTTATTTTTGTTGTTCCAAACTGTTCATACAATCCTAATAACTGATTCTTTTCACTTTCTACAAACTCTTCAATTGTTTTTATTAACTTGGGATTCAAATATATAATAGTTTCATTATCTGCACTTTGAACTGGTTTAAAGTGTCTTACTTTAAACAGATATTTTTTTACAATAGGTATTATTTTTGATAGTGCTACACCACGAGTTTTCAAAAATGGTAATTCCACAGTGGTTGTAAATGCAGTACGGTCCAAACATTTCATTCCTCGTACTGATTCCGGAGGAACCAGCAAAGAAGACATTTTGGTATAAAAACAATATTGTATCCAACTGTATTGTTTGACTAATGTAGCTAAATACTGATGTTTAGTCATTTATATGATTATAAATAATCTCCCAATATTATGATGCCCTATAAAGAATTTCTAATTACCCTATTTGTTTCAATCTTTATCTTATATACTCCAAAAATATAGAGCAATATAAATAAAATATCAATATATCCAAATATCAAATACAACTACTAATGACAACTATTAAAATGTATAAATATTTTGCTATATATATTCCTACTATCATAATTATTTATAATAGCATATGTTTTTGACCTATGCTATATGTATAGTAAGAATATAAACATTTTGATTTTTTAAATAAGGCATGAATAAACATAATAATACAATGCTTTATAGAAATAATTCTTTCACAATACAAAATTCCAGTAAACCAAAATATTACTATCGTTATCCGAGAAAATCAATTAGAGTAAATATAAAAATAGTAACATCAAATAAACTATTCGACTAGATTATTATAGGATTTACAACATTTTTATATTATTAAGTTTTAAATTCATTTCTATAAACTTACATTATTTTAAAACACCAACGTATTTATACACGTAAATAATTGCCTTTACAACGGATAAGATCAGATAAACACATATATTTTATAATAATTTATGAAAACGTAGAAAACAATTTATTCTTTATATAAATACTAATTGTATTATTTTAAAAAGTTGTTATTTACCTTTAAGTCTCTGTTTGACGTGTGGAGTTATTGTATTTTGAATTAAATAAAAATATGTTCTATTCATTAAATGAGGTTATCAATTACACGTTTTATTTGCACAATACGTGAATCAAATAATATGTGAAAATATACATATGGCTTATAAAAATAGAAAATATATTTACATTAAATACACTTATAAATTTTATAGCAATTATAAATTGTAATTTTAATTAAGAAATAAGAAATTGATGTAATTATAATTAGAGGAAATAAAATTAATTGATTAATTTTCATGTATTTCTTAGGGAATTGCACCAATTTTAAGATTAAAAATTTACAAATAGATATTATTTTATTTTTTATAGATATTAATTTTATTATTGATATAGATATTAATTTTATTTTTGATTGTATGTGATGAAATTTTTAAATGAGTTTACATAAACATATATATATGTATTCCATTAATGTTATTAAGCTGTCATTGTATTAATAACAAAGAATAGGATAATAATAGCTTTGCTAACAGCATATGTTGTATATATGTATGTTTATTGCTAATATACATATATTTTTTATTTTTATTAGTCACAATAATTTATCAAATATAAATAATAAATGTACGTGTGTGCAATTAAATGAAATTAAATAACTGGTCTATGAAAGATTCGTTTTTATATACATAAATTAAATTTACATTTGAAGAGATTTGAAATATATACGAAGTTTAAAGTTATTATTTGAATTAGCATATAATTAGCAGATACACGTGCATAATTTTACATTTAATTACTCACAAAATTGAGCGTATTCTATTAAAGAAAAACAAGCTGAATTTAGTGAGTGATTAAATTTATATTCTATTGAGTAATAAAAATAATAAATAGAATTATTTAGTTACCTCTTCATATTAAATCTACAAATAAATATATGTATATATATAACTATTTTACTTCTATACAAACGTATGTAGAGTGAGCTAATTCAAAATTATTTAAAAATTGCATTTGTTAATACATAATTGTGTAACCGACGGTTTTAAGCGATCTACCTTGCTTTTATCTTGCATATATATACATATAATTTGCATATAAATTATATGTATATTGTAAATATTACAAATATATAGAAGGTAATGATTGAAATTTGTAAAAGTCATAATTGTATTACAAATTACATATATTTATAATTTAATCATTTATAATGTATCACATTGTATAAAATATAAAATAAGCAATGAAAAAATACAATAAATTACTAAAAATTAGAAACTGTTATTTACAATAAAATTTATTTCTCTATATTGCTTAATTATGCAAATATAAATATTTTCGTTAATATATAAATAAATATTGTTATGATTTACACATAGTTCTTAATAAATATTATTCATAAGTTAGATATCTCTACTGAAGTACAAACAATACTATAACATTTTCAAAATATACTGTACATAGTCATGCACATATTTACACTATAAAATATATTTTGAATTTTTGTACTAAATAAGATGTTTAATTAAAATTTATAGTCCAGTAATTTGGTTTACATTATTTTTCGAGCTGCCTTGTAAATAGTAATACTATACATTTATAAAGTTATAAGTTAACTCATGAGTAAACTTATGATTTTTTGAGTGTCAAAAGTCTTTACTTAATTTTAGAACTTTTAGATAATGTCCACTTTATATTGATATAGCTGTAGCTCTAACAGCTGCACTTAATAGAGGATTTGGGTCTGGTTCTTCTGTTAAAATATTAACTTTTACCCATTCTCTTCGTTTATTACTCTGTCTCAATGCATCAATAACTGCTTGTACATATAAACCATCTTCAAAAGATGATGCAGAAAATACTGGTTCTTTTATCCAACCCTTTTTATCTTCAACAGATTGGAAAGCTTCTCTTAGTGCAGTGATCATTTTTCTTAATCCTTTGATATATGGTCTTGGAATAGAGTCAGCAATGGGAAATGATATATCTTGTAAATCATCTGTATCATGATATAATATTTCTTCTTGTCCATTACGACAACCATGCAAATCTCCACCACGTGCAAGAAGATGATTACCACCTCCACATATTAATACTTCTTGAGAAAGCTGCCCTTGTAAATGATTACTCAATGTTGCTGTTACCAATGTGCCACCACTTAATTCCATTTGGAAACTGCAGAAATCTGGTGATGTAACGTGTCTAATTCCATTTATATGTTTTGTAGTTTGCGTGAAAGTCCGGACTACAGCATGTACTCTTGAAGCACGTTGACCAATTAAATGAAAAATTAGATCGATTACATGACTTCCAACTAAGGCTAAAATTCCTCCTCCCATTGTATCATCACACAACCAATCGTATCCTATAATTAGAAAGAAAACTGTATTTGACAAATATTTTAATAATTTGATGTACAAAATATAATATTCTAACCATTGTGTAATAAACTGCCCATATGTACTCTAACTTCTATTACATTTACAGGACCATTTAAATATCCTTCTTCTAAAGCTTTCTTCATGTGAACAAATGCTGGTAAAAATCTTAAACTATGATTAACAATACTTATTAAAGAAGGATAATATTGTGCAGCTCGCACCATTTTTAATGATTCGCTTTGACTTAAACCTGCAGGTTTATCACACACGACATGTTTTCCTATCCCTAATGCCTTTACCGCAATTTGTGCATGTAAGCTAGGAGAGCACATGATAAATATTAAATCAACATCCTTCCTGAGGAGTACATCGTCAATTCGACTAGTATGAAATGGTATTTCAAGATCTGTTGCAACTTCTGACACTTCTGCCAGTGTACGTCCCCATATAGCTTCAATTCTAAAGCCTTTCTCTCTTAGAAAGGGAATAATTACTCTAACAATACTTCCTGTACCAAAGACTCCAATCCCAGGTAATGTCATGCTGTATTGTTAATCTCCTCTGTATGTCTTTCTAACTTAAATTTTATTAAATAGTAATAACAACAATATTTAATGGTCTCAACTGTAATTTTAAAGTAGCTTTGTTAACCTTTTGAGGTGTTATTTCTTGATAATATCTTTTTTATTTCTCAATTTAGCATATACAAGAAATTTGACAACCATTACAACAAAATGCAAACACACATCACACTATATGTTTCGTACTTTAAGGTTGGTATTTCATGTACCTATGTTCAATTTACAAATTTATTGTTAAAAAAATGTTATCTAGATGAGAGCGAAAATACAAATTGCATTACTGTAAATGATAGATGTAATCGTTCGGTATTAAATTATTAAAAAAAATTCACTTGTATAGTTACATACAGTACAGTTGTTGTATAGTTACATATAATTACATAGCAAACAAATATTTATAACATTGTTCAATTTTATTAGATACAATGATATCGTCACTGTTTAACCCGCGATCATATATACAGGCTCGGATATTCACTAGAGGAAAGCGTTTGCCAAGTGAAGCCAAAAAGGATCAACATGGCGACAGATATAGGAAGCATTTCGCACATGTGTGACACAGTGCATGATGGCATACTGACATATACCTGTCCCTCAATTTACGCGGCACTTTTATATGCGAGTCTCTTTTTTATGCGGTAGATTTTATTACTTTATTTATTTATTATTGCTTAGTCTGTGCCTTTCGACTTTGGACGAGCTTTCGGTTTTACATCTCGTCTCTAGATTTTATGTATGATTCAATATCTTTTCTTTTGTACTGACTTTATTTACGCAATTTTTATTCGTGTAACACAAACCCTAGGTGGAACGGATACTCTGTGTAAATTGGACAGATGCATCATACATATGTGTGTCAACACATGTGCATAGATAGGTCATATCACCACTGACGAGGTATAGACGTTATTGATTTGGTACAATAGTGATTTTAATTGGAACCAATGGAAATAAATTTTCCTATAAAAGTACAAAGAAGGTATAGGATAGCCTATACAAAAGTCCTCGAGAATGTGCAAACTCGAGCGTGCGTCAATTGATACTTTGTGTTTTATATGACATGCGTGACCCGTGGTAAAGATATCAGCCATCCATGACTACGATTCACGACAGAAATGAAAAGGGAGATGGTAAAATGAACATAGGAGAAATTCAGCCAAAAATACGCTCCACAAATTACCGCCGAACTATACGCACAGTTTTTTCCCCTGCATTTGGTAAGAGAAACGTGCCTGTGCACTGATACCTTACTGATCAGTCCTTTAGCAGGTCCTGGACGAAATAAATATGTCGGAGATGAAAGGACACCGGAGCTTCCCCTCTGAAACTTCGGGAAAATCCGTAAGATTGTAATTAAAGTTTACAGTTGTAACTAAACAATTTGCCGTCATTCTGCCCAATTGTACTTGTTGGCGATTGGTTGGGCTCAAAGCGACCATCAGCCGCCGAACGTAGCCGCGGTCAACGGGACGGGCGCTTCTTCTAACAAAGGTATGGAACAATAGTATGACCCTCATTAAAGGAAATACCCATAGAGGTATCTGACAGTAAAATATGCCAATGGTTCCTTCGGACAATGAATACCTGATGTTGAGGCACGTACACAGCACAAATCCAGTCCGATAGATGGAGCTGCCGTGTAACATTTGTTCATGTGCATTTGTATCTTGTAACAGTCTAGTCGTGTACGGACGAAGTCAAGAGGAGTAACAATCATTGTATTCCTAAATTGAATAATCATTTAGTTCTTCAGTTTATTGAGGAATTAGAGTAATTGAAACTTGTTACTGTACATTTTATAAATATAATACTTTTGTAAAATTCACGAAATATAAACGTATTGTGTAAATACAATTTTATTTATTTCACAATACAGTACTTAATTCTTGATATAACAATTCCATCAAAAAAGAAATCATGTCTACAAATATGTCACATACAGAAAAAGAATTAGATTTAAGTAATGCTGGAAGAGGCGTGTGGCTTGTCAAAGTACCTAAATACATAGCAAATAAATGGGAGAAAGCACCTGGCAATATAGAAGTTGGCAAATTAAAGATAACTAAGTATGTTTCCAGTAATAGTATTTCAAAATCTCACTTTCAAAATATGTTAAATCTTGTATGTCTTATTAGAAATCCTGGTCAGAAAGCAGAAGTATCACTTAGATTGTCAGAAGCAGTGTTAGCTTTAAAAGAACCTGGAGAAGAAGAAATTCCAAAACAGCATAGATTAGATGTTACAACAGTAACGAAACAAATGTTAGGTGTATTCTCTCATGTTACACGTAAGTTATTGCAAAGAATTATTTGAGATTTGAGAATTGTATATCAATGTGGTTGATAAATTCATATTTTTTACAGCTTCAAGTAGTTCAGATTCTATAGTTCCTGAAACTGAAAAACTCTATATGGAAGGAAGGATTGTACAAAAATTAGAATGTCGTCCATATGGTAAAAATATCTTAAAATATTTCAAATACTTTAAGCTCTGTATAATTTACACATTTATGCGTATTATTTTTAGCTGATAATTGTTACATGAAATTAAAATTACAAAGTATTAAAAGAGCTTCTGTACCACAAAGACAAGTTCAGCAATTAGATAGGGTAGTCCAGAATTTCAAACCTGTTTCTGATCACAAGCACAACGTAAGTACTTTAATGAAACATTTAAAGTGTATTTGTATATGTATTATGTAAATAATCTTTGTTATCAATCATTTTATAGATTGAATATGCAGAGAAGAAGAAGGCAGAAGGTAAAAAGATGAGAGATGATAAAGATGCAGTATTGGACATGTTGTTTGCTGCATTTGAAAAACATCAATATTATAATATAAGAGATCTTGTAAAGATTACAAGGCAACCAATTGTAAATATTTTTTTAATAATATTACATGAATATATTAATATATATTTATGGATGACAATATCATATAACAATTAATTATTTATTCATTTATTTTATTCTATTAGGTGTATTTAAAGGAAATATTGAATGAAGTTTGTAATTATAATCTAAAGAACCCTCACAGAAATATGTGGGAATTAAAACCAGAATACCGGCATTATAAAGAGGAAGAGAAATTCGAAGGCAGTCAGAAAAAAGCTGATGAATCAGATGACGATTGAAGTTAAAAGTATTTAAAGTATTAGAATAAAATTTAAAATGAAGTATTTTACACTACTTGACATCTGAGGCTGTGCGAAATTAACAATGTTTGAACACATTTTTTTAGATGTATATTTACACTGTCTTTATTCCATTGTATCAATATATACATATTTGAGACTATATATAAAATTAATTGTTCGTTTATTTTTTTAATGTAAATGGTCGAAAATTGAATGAACCATGTTTTAATAAATATTACAATTTTTTTATTACATTAGGAGAAAATTGTAAATTTATAGAGTGTATATTTATACTTTATACAAGAAGAATGCATTACATTATTTAAATAGGTAATTGTTACAAGATTTATAAATATTTCTAAAATTGTACATAAAAGACAACATATTGTATACGAACATTAAAATACTTAAAAAATAATATAGTTAATTATTATCACTTCATTTATGATAAGTACAAACAAATATTTTTTTCTTTAAATAAGGCATTATACAATGATAATTATTAAATGTTGATTTCACTGATGGTTTAGTTGTTTAAATGTGTGTATTTTACATAGTATACAAGCAAAACAAACTTATGTATGTAATAAGAATAAGAAAATACTAGTTGACATAAACTGACTAGAGTTGATTGCACATAGCCTTCTGTTATCGGAATGGATAGTATAGTTATATTTACTACATTGTCGTAAATAATGCAATTATAAAATATGTGCTTTAAAATAAAAAAATAATATTTAGCTACGTTACTGTATAAATTGGTATACCTTTCTTCAATTCGAAAAAAGTGAGGTAACAATTTTCTTTATCTATAAAAATAGTACTTAATACGAAAAATATCACTTAATAGTTAAAATGCATTATAATACATATCATGGCAGGAATTATAAATAATAAATGCTTCCAATAAAGATGTCCCTAGTTTTATGCACTCATAGTATAGTAATGAAAGCATCATATTCAGACATTAACTCTATTTTCTAGCATTTAATATAAACTATGAAATGCTTTACTCTGAAAAACACATTTCTATTAAGAAGAATGATATTGAGAACAATGTTCAATAATTTTTTAAATCTTTCAACTGCTCATAACTATCGATAAAATTTGAAGATCAACAGTTTTAGTTTTCAACTAAGAAGCATCCAAAAGTGCATTAATACTTTGTGCGTGCAAATTTATCATTTCCTTTCATCACATTTCTTTCTAAGTATCCGATAATTCTTTAAACATTAACGAAGGCTTGAAACATCAACATTGGATGACATCCACATAAAACTTTAATTCCAATTTTTTCATCCGCTGGAATAAATACAACTGAACCCCGATAAAGAATCTTCGACGGTGAAATTTCACCCTTTCCATTTATGATTATTAAAACGCTCGCTGTACTTCTTGGAATTATATTATACGAAGCTCTTCCAGGAGGAATCTAAAAAAATAATACTTTTTATACATTTAATAATTGATGGATAATCTTGTATAGAGGGACTTACTGTTATTTTAGCAACAGCAAAATCTACTACAGGTGGACGAAATACTTCGGTACATTCGTCCTCTCGAGAAGGTTGAAATCTTTTTGCAGAAATTGGTTCACAAATATATCTTAACATTTCAACTAATGTTGGCACATCTTTTAGTTTAGGAGTCAATCCTGCACGCACCACATTATCAGAGCATGCCATACATTCCACACAATCTATAAATATGGTTTCAAATTATGTTTATGCAAATCATCTTAAATTTTAAAGATAACATAATATAAAACATAATGTAGAATGCTGACCACCAGAAAGATATGCATGTGGTTCATTTGGTCCAAGATATATAGCCTCACCAGGCTGCATAGTTATAAAATTAAAAAAATAAATGCCAAAACATCCTACATCTCCTGGATAATCTGAATACAGTCTTTCCAGTAAACTAGCATGTAAAGTTTGTCTTAATGATTCATCTAAAGGAAATCACCATTTTTATTTATGAATAAATAATTATAAATATTTTAAATAACAAAAATTACCCAAATTGGATAGTCTGTCAAGTAATTTTCTAAGTTGCAATGCAATTAATCCAGGATCACAGGTCATGAGACTATGAAAACATGTTTTCAAAGATTCTGTATTGTCTGCTTCACCTGTTGTCATAAATTTAAGTACTTTATCTTCTCCTATTACAGCACGTAATTCGGGTAAAATTTTTAAAAACTCTTGTATCTCTCTGATTGGACGGAAGCCACAAAGAGCCTCAAAAGGCGTTAATGCTATTGCAAGTTCTGGTTTATGATTTGCATCTTTGTAAATAGTGGGATGTTGTTGATTCAGTTTTCTTGCTTTTTCCTGTATTGAAATATGATATTTAACATTGAGTAATTATATATGTACTTATATAGTATATACTAGTATAATAATACTTATATATGTACATGTATATGTACATATATATACCTTATCTGGATGTGCTTGGATAGATAATGCTTTATTCACAGATAACACTTTAAAAAGAAATGGCAAATGATGACCAAATACTTTTTGAGCATCATTTCCTAACACATTAGTATTCTGTTTTATGTATTCTTCCAAAGATATATTCAAATCTTTCATATATGAAGGACCATTGGGATGAGTACCTATCCACAGTTCAGCATATGGTCTCTTTTCATCCAGTACAAAATCTGAATTAGAAGATTTTATTAAGGTTGCAACAATACTGTCAATACCATATCTTCCCCAGTCGTAAGTTTGTACTTTACATTTAAGCTCCATTCCAAAGATATTTCTGAAACATAAAACAGAAATTCATTGTCTATAGCTTTTACAAAAACACTTTCATACATCCTTCACATTATATTAAATTTGTTACACATAGTACATTAATAAAAAATATTGTCAAGTAAAAATTCTTTTTCTTTTTCCAATTTATGTTTCTTTAATAATATTATTACATATTTTTTCTGTTAAAATATGTAATAATATTGTATTTTAGACGAAAGCATATGTTTATAACTCCACGTAGCATTACATAGAAACAATAGAGCGCGGACAACGTCAAAACGTCAATTATTTGACACCATCTGTACAAACTAAGCCTGATAAAAAAGGTGACACGTAAATACAATATTACCACTTCTTTTGATAAGTGTTGTTCACACTTTAATCGCGAGCAGAACGAGCTTTTCCCACTCTGCCCTGGTCGTCAGGGGAACCGAGACGCTAATCTCGCATGTCCAGTGCGAATCTTCCGCAAATTTTATGTTTAAACTGCAAAATTAAAGATATAAACGATTATTTTTATAATAGACATATAGAAAGATTCATTAGAAATAGTCTAATAAGATGTATATATGATTAAAAATAGCTTATGATAAACAGATGAAATTATTATTAAAAAATTGCATATGAGTGCAAAATTTATAAAAGAAAAAGCCGCGGGATTTGCCCCTCTATTATAAGTGTATACAAAATGTAATAGTATTAACTCGTATGTATATTTATTTATAGAGAAGATTCAAGTCATATGAGGAATCCCACTCGCGATAACATTTGATACTTGATAATACCTGCAATATTTCATTTGCGTTTCTCTGTTATCATATTTACTGAAAAATACTCATTGCAATTTTCTTTTTGTTACGTTATGTCTGTATTGATTACATTGTTCTCTTAAAGTAAAATATTTTCTACTGAAATATATTTTCTTTCAGATTTTTAAAGTTGTAGTTAGTTTATTAATATAATTCTATAATTAATTTATTAATAAAATAAATTAAACTGTTTATGATTATTCATTACATTTTAAATAAAGATACGAAAGTTCATAACTATAGAGAGTGCATTTGTAAGGCTGTTATAATGTTCACAAATAACTAATTTAATAAAATAAAACAAAGAAAGTGTGAATCGAGTTAGCAATTGTTAATCATAATAATAATAAATAATTCTATGGTTTTGCAGATTAAAATTTATCTAGTCTAATTCGCTATATTTCTATTATATTTTTCTGATATTTTTCCTATAATTATATTATGTACCTATACTTATATTATGTACTTTTTTAATCTTTTACTGCAAAACATATATTAATTATACATATTACCAGATTTAATATTATACATGGAAATGAACATAAGGCAACAAAATATTATGCAATGGAAACACCACTCTATATAATTTATATTTCGTGATAGTTGGTAATCTGATTCAAGTGCGCTGTAAAATTTTCAACCTCCGCCTCTTTCACGTATACCGTGTTCTGTGGCATTAAGCGTGCTGGGAAGGTAGTGCAAAAATATTTTAATATTTTATAATAATACATAAAAAATATACAGCAAAATTTCACTAAATGTATTTAAATATTTGTTTCAGCATTAGCTTTCATTAAATAGTAAATATGGTGGCACAAAAAAAACAGGTAAATATTTTCTCAATAGCACACGTGTACTATTCAATTTTCGAAGCACATGTTAAAATTATTTTTTATTTCAAAATATTAGTATAATTAAAATATAATATAATAACGCATAGGTATAAAAAGTAAATTTACTAGTTTGCTTTTATATCATTTTGATCCAACGAATTCTTCTTTAATATAGGCAAGCAATTTTTTAATAGTATTGATGTTTTATAGAGGTTATGATTCTATTAAATATATATTTGTCCCTATTTGTTAACAGAAAAAGTCCCAGGAGGGTATCAACTCCAGATTGGCACTGGTTATGAAATCAGGGAAATATGTCTTGGGTTACAAGCAGACCTTGAAGTCCCTTCGGCAAGGGAAGGCAAAATTGGTCATCATAGCGAATAATGCTGCACCTCTAAGGTGAGACTGAGATGTAGTACTCCTTCAATAATTACAGAGCAATATTGATCTATATGCTCATAGTGGGAGTCCTACGGAGTAGTCTCACATCTCTGCTTGTAAGTGCAGAGACATCCTATATCTATTTTAACTTAAAAATGATAAGTGTTTATTTTGTTTGTTTAACAGGAAATCAGAGATAGAGTACTATGCTATGTTGGCGAAGACAGGTGTGCATCACTATATAGGAAATAATATAGAATTAGGTACTGCATGTGGAAAATACTTCCGTGTATGTACTCTTTCTATTACTGACCCTGGAAATTCTGATATTATAAAATCTATGCCTACTGGTGAACAACCATAAATATATTTTTATTTAATAAAATTTTAATAAAAACATATATTGTATTTGTCTATTTTCATTTCCCTGCCCTTTAATTTCCATTATGATTGAAAATTGATGTTATTAAAGCTAATATTAAGAAACTTTTAAAATTTGGATTAAGAATTTTATTAATGCGTGGATGTCATGCAATAGTATGTAAGTTCTGATCCTTGTAGATGTCACTAGTCTCAACCAGATGCTTGTAAGCATCATTTATATTTTATTCAAAAATTGTCATGCCGCTTTCTTATAATGAACACGTTAGTATTAAGTTATATTTTTTTAATAACCATTTTTTGGGTAGTTTACTGTGAAGAGCAATATTGTCCTATTGATAATCCGGAAGATTGTATTGAAAAAAAAGAGGATAATATTTATAAGAAAGGTATTTATGTATAGAATGTTTGATGAATTTTGTTTAATACCTTTTTCATCAATTTCTTCTTTTAATAGATTTAAATAAGCAATATATTAAGTATTATAATGCAATTGAAGAAGCACAAAAGAATTACAAAATTTGTAATAATACAAACAATGGCTGTTATAAAGATATCATTATAAATGATTTAAAACCTTTCAAGAAGAAAGGTATAAGTAAGGATTTAATAAATATTGCAAAAACCAGGTAGGTATGATAACTGTACATTACATAATAAATATTTTCTAAAATAAAGTTTATATTTTTTATAGAGGAACTGTTTATCAAATAATACAAGGAAAATTATATAGGCAAAAGGATTGTATGTTTCCTTCAAGATGTTCTGGAATAGAACATTTTCTTTTAAAACTTGCTCCTGGATTAACAGATATGGATTTAGTTATAAATGTAAGAGATTATCCTCAATCAAGTAAACATTTTGGAGGTCCATTACCTATTTTTTCGTTTAGTAAGGTAAACAAAATTTATTTTTTAAATCTATTTAGAACTTTTATATTTTATTAATGAAAAATTTTGAGTGTTGTGAAATATATTTCTAGACTCCAGAATACTATGATATTACATATCCAGCATGGGCGTTTTGGGAAGGTGGACCTGCAATTTCTTTGTATCCTCGTGGTCTTGGAAGATGGGATGAACACCGTGTATCTTTAGATAAAGCTAGTAAAAACACATTGTGGGAGGAAAAAGAAAATAAAGCATTCTTTCGGGGTTCCAGAACAAGTTCAGAACGTGATAATTTAATATTATTAAGTCGCAAGAAACCAAACTTAGTAGATGCTCAATATACAAAAAATCAAGCATGGAAATCTAATGAAGTAATAATTTTTAACTTCTATCTTTATATAATTATATGAATAAAATAATTTTGTATGTCATTGTAGGATACATTATATGCAGCTCCTGCTTCTGAAGTTTCTCTGGAAGCTCATTGTAAATACAAGTACTTATTCAATTATCGAGGTGTTGCAGCATCATTTAGACATAAACATTTATTTTTGTGTCGGTCCTTAGTATTTCATGTTGGAGATGAGTGGACTGAATTTTATTATAATGCAATGATACCTTGGATACACTATATTCCTGTTTCCAAGGATGCTAATCAAACAGTATTAGGGTATGTTGCTGTCTACTTTTCATTGCTAACAGTAACGTCTTTTATATAATATTAATATTTTTATCTGCATTTACAGAGAATTAATACAGTTTGCAATAGATAATGACGAAATGTCAAAAAAGATTGCAGATCGCGGAAGAGATTTTATATGGAATAATTTAAAATTATCTGATGTCACACAATCTTGGAAAAACCTTCTTAAGAAATATTCAAAACTTTTAACATATAAAACTACCTTAGATAAAAGTTTAATTAAAGTGGAGGGGAAGGAAAGGTCTTAATAAAATTTTGTTTGATATATATTACTTTATATATTTTTTTATTAAAATTTCTATTCTTTGATGTAAAGTATTAACTAATAAAAATAATTTGGTAATGATCAGATATTTTATTAACTTTTTAAAATAAGCGTTAGTTAAAACAAACGTATGTTTTCTTTATTGATACTGTACAATGTCAGGACATAGCACAATGTGGCAAGTTTCAATATGAATCATTTCGGTGCCCTGACAAAACATCCAATACGAACAAAGGCCTTGTACATTATATTGCATCAAATGTACGTTTCATTTGTGTAAATATATTAAACATTTAAATGTTTCAAACACAATCATAATATAAAATTTTTATACGTATTTCTTTGAAAAAGCAATTTATTTAACAAGTATTAAAAAACTGTACAAGGCGTTTTGTGCTTTATTTCTCCTTAAATGCTAGGTCATTCTTAAGTACTTAATTATTTATTTGTAACAAAATTATGAAAACCTTTCTTAGAATGTAAAGAAACATGGTAATGTCATTAATTACTATAAAGATACACGTACACTATGATTTGTAAATACTGTTTATATTTTTATTGCGATATTTAATATCTTTTAAACTAATTTTTTCTAAATTTTAAGCTAAATATTTAACTAATATACACAGAATAGTTATGTGTTAAAAGGTATTTACAATACATAACGTACATGTATTTTATAAAGTGCATATACACACATTATACATAATTGCCTTTCATATCATTTTGGTTTTGAAGCACAATACAAATGATTATTCTTTTCAAAATAATAAAAATTGTTGTTTTCAAGATATTGCATTAAATCTCATATTCATAACATTATCATTTGGAATTAATATGTAACTATCATCAACATTATTTATTATAGTCCTATTACATAATAAAACAAAATACAGAAAGTTGTTTAGAGAAAATCTGTTACATAAGTGAAAAAAAAAGAAAATTATAGGGATTGCTGTTAATTAATCAACAATAGTAACAAATTAATAGAAACTTATAAAAGAAAGATGCAATTTACTATAATATTTTCAGAACATTTTAAGGCACTTGTACGGAAGATAAATATTTTTTTGATACAGTCATTTAACATGAGTACTATAGATGTTTTCATAGCTTTCTTATTACACTTATTAATACAGCAAGTTACAAAGTCATTATTTTAAGGTTTTTAGATGTTTTCAGAATTCTTTGCGTTGTTTCCTTACATTCTGAGAAGTATATATTTACATTCTTATAGGAAATAATGAAAACTCTATAATACTCATAATACTGTCAGTGAAGAAACCAATTGACTGCTATCTTTATTTGCTATTTGTCATGTTCCAGCATATCTCAGTTCTTTTTTAAACCTATATGTACTGCATGGACGCGCAAAATAAGTGCCTTCAACATTAATGTTTATACAAATCACGATGTACGAATAAAGAATAAATAGGCAGTGTAAAAGGTTTGATGACATAATATTGCATGTGACTTAAAATATTATGTATAAACATATGTTACATGTTGTTTTGTGTATTTTACATATATATAGCATGTCTTGTAAGATGCGTCGAAACGATCGATTAACAAAGTGTAAAATCTTATCACATCTTATAAAACATGCTGCGCAGAATACTTATTATCTAGAGTGAAGCAAACTTTTTTTAAACAACTATTGTAGATGCGCAACGTTGCTTCAATTGGAATGATTGTTCTATGAGAGATTAAAATACATAGTAACGAACGGAATCTCGCTTCAACACGTTCGTTGACCTAAAATGATTATCACCCACGATTCATGAGCGCCGATTAGCACAATGCCATTTTTTTGGCACAGTTTCCATTTTTCGTGTACGACACACTTTGAGTCTCACTTTCCCCATTTTAATGGTCCGTGTGATTAATTAACTATACTGGACTTCCCATCGTTGATGATCCCATTGCTTTATATGATCTTCAACAAATAAATCGTCCCTATCTTTTACGTAGTGGCAACAATTTTAGCGAAGATCATGGTCATCAAACTGAACGGAAGATACCACGATATCGACGTTGCCGTGGAAACGTTTCCCGCCGCAGAGTCCGCATCCTGATTGGAAGACGTGACTAGCTGCTCGTCCGTTTCGCCTGTCGAATTTTATAAAAATCGTAGAAGAGGATCTAATGCAAGCTAAGAGAATCATCGCTGATCGGATGGTTCACCGCATCGAACACGTTTTGCGCAGCTTTTTTTATTCGAAACAACAGAAGTCGAACGTAGGCTACGTAATTGCAGGCTGTTGTTGTTGTTTGGAACTTATAATATAAGGCGGCAATCGGCAATTTTCGGAACGGCTGTCCCTGCGCCTGTCTCGCAATCCCGATTTTACGATATTTTTCCCTTGAAAATTTGTTGTCCCATTTTGTTGCCTTCTAACCCGAGTTTACGACTCAACGAGAGATTCCTCGAACGAACAAGTTTTCATTCTCGTCCGTTCACTTTTTTCCGAACCCGCGCGATTCGGAGTGCAGATTGTTGTCTTCTGGAAAAGCGAGTTTTTCTCGGGTTAATGGGACTGTGACTGCTCGTCACCGTGCGTAAAACGCAATCCCTGTATTCGTTCGCCTCGAAATTTTTCAGCATCATATGCTGTCGAATAGCCAATTTCGACAGTGCATTTTCTATTTAGTAAGTTATCAATACATGAGATCGTTCATTAAGTCTCAAGATTTTTGTGCTTTTGGAAATTTATCCTTTTAAAAATTTGTATTTGAAAATTGTGGTATACTATCATTCAGGATTAACATTGAGGGAATAAATTGTAATTTGCACTTTTTGTGTTAAACAAAAACTGTGCTTTAACAAAAATCGAAGGTGTTGGAGAAATTATTTAAAATGAAGAAACTCTGATAGCTGTAATAAATATAACTTAATTGAAAACAAATCTTGTAATGGAAAGCTACTCACTCTGCTAATTATAAATTTTGTAATATTTATTTTTACTTATATGAAGTAGTTATGCAATTTCCAAAAAAGGCAAATATAAATTTATCCAAAAAAGTTCATTAAAATTACTGATGTTATAACAGTATAAATTTATTTTACGTTACAGGATATTTATAAATATAGTAATATTTATAAAAAGTGAACGACTCTATCCTTTCATGCACAAAAATCTTTACGAATTAAGATAAATTAATTTTAAATTAATATTTACTTCTAACATATATATATTTTCTTTGTTTCAATAATCTACTTTTTATATAGAATTTTAATCCTTCAAATTTCATTAAAAGAAGATAAGGAAATCTTACATTTCTTATTCTTAATCTTATCTTTTAGAAAAAAGTATACTATAAGAATAAACATTATAGAATGCAGAGCGTTAAATATAGCAACTTCCACATAGACTTTACCAAAAGAAATCAACCCGAAAATAAAAAATAAGGTTGGTGCAAAAGGAAACGAGAATACAACATGCCCTATACCAAATGATTTCGTGTAAAACAAAATTATTAGAACTAAAAGCACAATACTCGTGCAGATACTTGTGTACGTGTATAAGAGATCAACAAAAGAACGTGCATGTGTGGTGTGTATCTGTGTGTAGAAATACGGAAACAATTTCAAAGGAAAAAAGAAAAAAGTATAGGAAATGGAAATAAGGATTCTTTGGCGGGAGGGTAGATTCATTTCTTAGTCACAGAGAGGGAAAGGAGGAGATACTGTCCTACGATAGATTAAGTTCCAAACAACGTAACCATCCTCCGTATAGTTTTATCATGCACTTGTTTGTTTTAAACGCTTACGCAGAGATTCGTGCTTTTATTATGCGTGCGTATTAACACACGTATATTCTTATGTGTTCGTGCTGTGATACATCCTTCGCGAAAAATTCGTGCATTATTATGATTGTATTATCATGCGACAAAGTGACTTAATTTCACAGGCCTGTCTACAGATGGAGCTCTTCACACTTTCTCTCACTTTGCGTTTAAAATTTCGCGCGTATACATTTCATGACAGCCATTATTATAGTAACAGAAATAAAACAGAAAGAGTGTTTTGGCGCCTAGAGTTGATGTTGACAGGCCTGATTTAAGAGTTCGGTGAGTACTATTTTATCCGTAAAATTGTTTAAAGCTGTTGAAAGCAACATTAATAAATCGTTTTGCATAGCTTTTCATGTGGCTAGAAGCAATTGAAAACAGCGTTACTTCTGTTTCAAATAGTAAAACTGCTAAAAATGTTAGTGAAACAAAAGATGTGCGGAGACAAAATATTCAATGAAAAAGAGAATGGTGTGAGTGTTAGGTAATATGATACACCAATTGATTCAAGTTTGAATTGGAATAAGAATGTACGAGATATAAAATAGGTAAAAGAAGAAGATATATAAAGAAAGAAGGTACTTGACTAAATAAGTAAAGTAGAATTAATATGCGGACAAATGCACTGACGTGAATAAGCAACAAAATAGTAATAGGAGAAAGAGAAATGTGACAAGTAGGGAAAGCTTAATATTGTAATATTTACTGTTTCCAGCAAACTGGGTCCGGTGACGGTGACAGACGATATTTCACGATATTTACTCCTTTTCCGGCATAAAGGTACTATTTTCTCTATTTCTTTTATTTGATGTTTTTAACGGGTATATAAAACCTCATTTTTATCCGCCTGGCTAGTAAATACTCTGGGCTTCGGAAAGCACGCGGATATAATTCACGAAATGATTTTCTTATATAACAATTTGTTTAAAGTTTGGGACTATAGGAAATGTATTCGTGCGTGGATAAAACTTTAGGATGACTTCCGGTATCTTAATGAAGTTTATTAATTATTGAATTACATTTTTATTTGTTTGTTGTTTATTTAGAGGAAGTAATATTTAATCAATGTTGTTGTTTTACTCTGATGTTTAATGTAAATTTTATCAGATTTAATAAAATGTAATTGAATCTCGCGGGAATTTAAATAACTGTCAATTGTAGGGTTAACCCACAGTTTATAGAAGTCATCCTAAGTTTAAAGGAGTGAAACTAAATGATAATTTTGCACAGTGATAGAAATAAAATAATTTAATTTTTGACAATAAAAATTGAACTTCCTGATAATAAAAAGATGTTTGTCATAACAAAAACTGATTTTTTTTTAAATTTAGGATCTACAGTATTTTATTACATTTTGGAAATAAATTTTATTAGATTTGTGTTTTATAATTACTTTTTAATAAAATTACTGTTGCATTAATATTTATAAAAATCTTAAAGTAGCAATGTATATATTTCGTTATTGTTAAAACAATAACTAAAAAATGCTAGTATTTCTATCAGTGTGTAAATATGATTTAATGAAAAGTTAGTAAAAATGAATAATTTACGATGTATTAAAGCGATCTTACTTTTATTTGTTAGCAGATTAATCATATGTTGTATGTACCATGATGTCGCAGATCCAATGATATTTGGTTATACCAACTTGGATTATTATTCGATTTTAATGTTAGTACTACCACCATGAAATACCCAAATTAAAATGACCACCATATTCTTAAATATCATATTCATCGAAGAAGTTTGTGCAAATTTATGAACGTCGAAATATTCGTGTTCGCTTTTATCTATGTATCTATCGCTTATAATTTACATTTTAACCAATTGTCGTAATATTTATGGATAAGATCTGTGTATTTGAATTATAATTTGCGAATAAAATGAAAGAATAAGTAACGAGTGTGACTTTAAATTGTAAGGCTATGGATTGAAACATAAGTTGCGAAATATTCTATGGTATGTTATATTATATTTTGATCTCTTGAATGGTGAAAGACCTCTATAAAAACTCAGCTGTTGAATAATGATTTATGTTATACTTTCGATAAAATATTTTTTCATTTTGAATTGTGAAACTGTGTTCGTTATACTTTATTGTATGCACAAATTTCTTCGATGATTAGAAGCCCTAAGTATGTAATAGCCAGGTGTTCGAGACACCAAACGCTGTATCCTCGTCTTTTCTGCTTTTATGTATTCACAGTTTAATTATCACAGCTTTAAGTCCATATATGGCAGTGATATAAGTTCGAAGTTTCAACTATCCACATCATAAATCTATTCATATCATCAACTAGTTATAATTAAATATAAATAATTTTGGAAAAATATCAAACTATGATAACTGTAAATTGGATACAACAAACGAAATATATTTACATTTTAATCTATTGAGAATATGTATAATAATATTTGAAACTTTTTTCAAATAACTATAATCTGAATTTTAATTTGGAAAGAAACTTTAGAGTTTATTATAATGTTTCAATTTCTACGTATATACATTTTCACATAAAATAGTACCCTGATTATAGTGAAGTGGATACTGTGAAACTTCTCTGTGACGAGGTAAGAATCTGGTTTGACTCGAATGAAGCTTTAGTACCTGCATCTAAAATGATGTCTCCGACCTCATCGTCGTCACTATCATGGTCACCATCATCGGGCGTGAGGATGCCAGCATGCGGAAATATATCTTCGGGATTTTCGTGAAGCCATTGGACATTACCTAACGTTCCCTTGTTGGCTGATCTGCACCCGAACCACCAATACGCCGTCGCTCTAGGGAATGCTGGATCAGCAACATCCACCTACACAACGTTCAACATAGCTTAATCAAAGGTATTGTACTTCTTTCGTTTTCAATTACTTATTTTATTTATATGGAATATTTTCTGCAACGTAGATCACGTGAGAAGTTTCTGAATAGAGAGGAAATATTTGAATATAAAGTTATGGAAATATGATTTCTATGATTTCAGAACATTAAGTCGAAGACTATTGTACATTCACAATCTATTGGCGACTTGAATTAATTTTCATGGTTCGAAACTAAAGATTTCAATAAAGAAATCATGCAGTCTTTGATATTGATGTTCCGTAAAAATTGTACAAAAATTAGTATGCTGTTTTTAAGTACTTACGGAGAAGGTTCTGTCATTGAATCGATAATAAGCATCTCCCTTGAAGAAATACGTGTAACCACGATAAACGATCGAGGCATCAAGATTATTTGGGATACCTTCCCAGTTTGAGATCAATTTTGGATAGGTGTTCTTCACGGGTGGTTTTTGAGCAGGGTCAAATCTCCAGAATTTGGCGCCCTTGTAGAAGTAAATCTTGCCGTTTCCGGTCCAAACAGTCACAGTGTCGATATTATCTGGAATTCCTGTAAAACCTTCGCTGATTTCCTTCGGGTAATCTCCGTCCATTCTCTTGCCTACGTATCTCCAATATTTCGAGCCCTGCACCAACATAATTTATTTTTATCCCTACGATTCATTTATGGATTATTCCTTCCATATTTATTCATTTATATTCTTATTTTATTTTTATCCTGATGTGATCTTGAAACATATCTGTATCACTGTATGTATAATTTAGATGGTTAGACGCTTCTTGTACCTTGAAGAAATAAGTTTTTCCATTTTTGTATGTAAATGCAGCGTCTATGTTTCCTGGTAGTCCTTTCCATGAGTGTGAAATGAGCTTAGGATAGCCGACTGCTACACCATCCGCGGTTAATCTCCAGTAACGATCACCTGTAATTCAGATTATTATTTAGAGTGACAAAGCATCAAAAACTGGAACTTAAAAATTAGTCTTATTGCTATATAGATCTGTCTCTCTCTCTCTCTCTTTCTCTTTCGTTTTTCTATATTCCTTCTCTTTGAAACAATTTCTAATTTACTTATGTTTTTCTAAGTCTTTAAGATTGTTTCTAAAAATGAGACATGATATATCGTCATCGTTCTTTTGTTCTCCTTTGTATAGTTATCCTTTTTCTTTTTAGCAATAATTCGAATGAATACGTACCCTTGAACGCATACATATGCCCCTCTGCAGAATTGAACATAGTGTCGACTTTTGGATCCGTGCAGAGCTCGGAGTCTTCTTCGCTGGGTGGTGACGCAGTAGTGGTTCCATATCTCGGTCCAGTTGGAACGCCGCCACTATTTGCCGATTTTTTTCCATACAAAGCCTAAAGCAAAGTCATAAACACCACTATCATTCATTTCTGGTTCCAAAATTTTCTTCATCGAGTTTTTTTTACAATGGCGAGCGCAGAAATAGAGGAAACCTTTATACCAAATTCAGTTTAATTTAGCTTGTAATTATTACTCTAAATAGGAATTTGGAATTTGAAAGTCATTCTATATTTATAGTGTTTTAAAGTACACGAGATATGTTTTTAAATCCTATGTTATAGACAACAATACAGGATATTATATTACTGGAAAAAATAGAAATAAAACTTTTCATAATACAGTTAACCATTTCCTCGCAGCGAAAGCCATAAAAATTAGTCTTTGACTCAATCGACTGTTATGATATTTACCTGGATACCCTGAATATCATCGTCATCTAACTGGAAATAAGGTTGGTAGCCGCGATAGAAGGGTGCCATTAGAGCAGCTTTAACGTCGCTGTGGCTCAATCCGAGGGAATGACCAAACTCGTGAGCGGCTACTTGGAAGAGATTCGTGCCACGGAAACTGTCGATGGTCCATTGCTCTGCATCATCAAAATGGGCATCACCACCGTATACGGGGAAATAAGCGTGAGCCAAAGTGCCACCAGGTCCGTCGAAAGGATCTCCATCTCCGTGTTCACCTTTCTCAAATCTAATCTCAATGTGGACCTACATAGATAGAATGTTTATAGTAAATGGACTATTTTGATCTTTCTTGATGAGTTCTAATTTCAGTTTAGAAACAAAATTAGTTTCATTAGAAACGAAACAGGTTTGGTCATGAGTTCTTCTAGAGTAGAAACGTAAGTGGATTGGAGCTTATTGGAGTAGATTAACGTTGTTAGAAATATGAAAGCTGAGATGTATAAGCAAAAGATAATTTCAAATTAATCCTCAATTTAATTTAAGCGCATCTTTAATGGCAGATGTTATACCATTATATTTTAACGTATGGCTATATTTTATGGCGTTGGCCAAGTTGCAGTGACGTTGAAATGTTACGAATGAAATCACAGATGACTCCATGAAAAACAAGCAACTTAGTTAAAAATATACCAAAGCGCTATTCTTTGTTCTTTCTTGTTTCCCTTACTCACGATCGTGAGGAACCTTTGTAAATATTATTTGACTCACCTGGCCCGACTTTTTTTGGATGAAAACGAGATCTGTATATTCAGACCATACTTTGAACGCCTTGTTCAGCTCGTCGTCGACTTTGTGCTGTGGCAAATTTCGCGGATACTTGCTGATCTTGTACGTCAGTTTCTTCACACGCCATCTTGAGCCTGTAACAAAGGAAGCAATAGTGACGATGCATTAAGGAATTCGAAAAATATTTGTCTTGTTATCAATGTGCAATTCAATAGCATCCTTCTACTTTTTTCTTAATCCTTACATTTTTCTGCTTTTCTTTTTCGAATTCTTGTCATCTGTATTTTTTGAATTATCACAATCAAAATAATATCATTACTGTTAAGTTATACGTTATTAATGTTAACAAATTCTCTATTTGACCTAGAATTGTAAAATTGTAGAAGAAAAGATTTCTACTATTCACTAACATTGTTAGTTGGTAAATTATTATGCAAAAGTGCTTCGATATCGGATTATTATCCTTTTTAATTGACTTTTTATAGTCGTATCAGTCGTTACAGTGAGAAAATTGTTAGCGATTCGGTTAAAATCGTAGACTTAGTTTTATAATGTTTAGAGATGTCTCGAGATTTTTTGAAAATCGACTTGCTATGAAACACATGAGACATTCCATCAGCGGATTTATGATGACCTTCGATCATTTTAATTTTCGAGCATCATCTTGGCAAGTCTATAACTTCTTTTTATGTAACGATTGCTTCTATGTGTGGCAATCATTGTACTACCGTCTTATTTATTCCTTGTGCAACGATTTATTTTTAAACATAAGCATCCGCCACGAACGCATAGGGTTTTAGCACGATGATACTGAATTCCCGAAAAGCTTCCGCGTTTTTATTCGTTTTCGGCATATCTAATCTACTGTGCGAATCATCAAAACGTCGTTTCACAGTCCATTCGTTAGTAATCCAGCATTTTTCCTACCAAGTAAGCTGATTCACCCCTTAATCATCGTAATGTGTCTCAAAAACCAAAACATTCACCAAAGGAGAGGAACTTTGTACTTACTTACTCTATTTCCAGAGTCAGAAATATACTCGTTGCGAGAATAACTAATGCACTCGCGATTATTAAGAGAAGCTTATTATCGAACAGATCGCCTCGTCATCGCACTACCAATCTGTTATTTTCTACAAACGACGGATCCAACATCAAGGTTCTATGGACCAAGGTCAAATAGCGACATCTCCGTGATTAAAGAGCAAAACTCATCGAAGCTTACATCCTTCGTCATTTATATCTTTTTTCTTTCTTTTATAACCTGTTCGTTCACCGAAACGAGTTTCTCTGATAATAACGTTCATAAATATTCCCATTTTGAAGTACAGTAGAATCTCGTGTATTCAGCCAGATCGAGGGACAAAATAAATTCAAACAGACTGGCATGGCAATGAGTAGTTTCGATAACAGAAGTTTGCTAGCTCGGATAATAGCAGCTGACGTTTGTAAAAATAAAGTCGAACGGTTGTTTCCACGTTACGTTTAATCGGACCTTGTTTAACGCACAGAATTCATTTTCAGTACAAACTGATGATCACATACGAAGGCTACGAGTGAATAACTGCTCATAGCAGTTTTAAAATTTAGGATTGTTATAAAAATCCACCAGAATGTTCAAACGTTGTTTATCTCAACAGTTATATTTCTGGCTAAGATTCTACAGAGTAAAACAAAAATCAACAAAAATGTACTTATGTTTTTTTCCTGTGATTAAATTGATTTCAAATATCAATACACATATATAATCATCACTGTGGGTATTTCATTATAATGTTGATGAAGTTTGAGAATGGGTTGTACAACGTCTACGACAGAGGACATAAAAGTTTTCTGCGATTGATTTTCAAATATTTTCGTACATCTGAAACTGAACATTAATTTGTATAAACACAGCGCAAGTATAGTCGAGGTTCCACTGTACTCGAGTATTCGGGTCGAATAGAATTGTTGATCCATATCGATCGCGATCACAGCTAGTGGGTCAAAACTAGGGAACCTGTTATGCGATTGAATTCCATAGGATGCACGCATCGGTGATCTTGTCGCCCGTGAGTTCACTGAAACGAGAAACGTTCGCGCGAGGTTCAAAGTCACGGTTAGAATCGATCGAGTCTCAATGATTTCCCAAGTGAATTATACTTCTACAGGTGATGTGTCGGCATGATTGGACGAGCGAAACGGTGAATCAAGCGCCGGTCACTTTCTTCCGAGAAGAATCGGTCAATGAAAAGGCAACGGAATGCCTTATGGGTTGCAGTTAATTAGATATGTAGCTGGAGTCATGGTTTATGGGAAGGTTCACGCAAAGTCTGTGATCAGTGGTAGTTAGCGTGACTCGTGGTCAAAGGACAATTAGCATGACTTGGTGATAAATAGACTTAATAGACTGCGGATTTTTATGCATCCGTGGGGGATTTAAAAGTGCGAAAGTGCATAGAAAACGCGTAACACGCAGCGATATATAAAATTTCCAAAGTAGAAGACTCCTTATGGTATTACGTAATCACTTGCTAATAAAAATATGAATTTATATAAAAATCCGTCGTTTAGCTGCAAAGCCCAAGGCTGTGTGTGTGTTTCCTTGTGTGAAAATTGTGTTATTTTAACTCGCTATTTTAGAATGGAACGAGGGTACAGAATAGTAATCTTATAATAATATGCAATTCTATTGTGTGGTAATTTAATCATTCCAGCATCACATGCATAATAACGTTTTGAATTTTCAGAATTCATCTTCATTACTATTTTCCTTGTGGAGGGTTTTTTTTTTTTTTAAATTGGACATTAAAATTGTTCTAATTATCGGAGAATTCACAGGATATTATAATACTTTGGCCAGTGATTTGGTTTTCCTTGAAAACTCGACGAGGTTGCCAATCTTAATTTATTTATCTTACTGAAATTTTGTCTAGCTGTTGTATTTCATTTTGAGGAGATTAACTAAATAATATGCGAATAATTGGTAAAAGAAAGAAGGTAAGATGTAAACATAATACTAGATATGAAAACGATTATAAGAATTTTCTCTTAAAAGATTGAATGACATCTTTCTGATGCAATTTCTGATTATAGTGACCTCGTTTTTAATAGTAAACACTCGGACGTATAGCCTCCTCGGAAATGCATCTGGAACAATTTTGGTGTTTAAAAAATGCATTCGGAGCGCTCAACAAATAGCTGCTACACAGGCGCGTATAACCTGTTTAGGGTGAGTGATTTTACATTGAGGATAATGAGGCAGGAAGTTAAAAGTAAGACCAAATCACGAACAGATTCCGTCACTTGAATAATCGTTCAAATTTCTGTCAACTTTCAGTATTTGCAGTATTTCAGTATTTCTTTATAATCTTTTTCCCATAGAAATTAATTGCTTAAATCATTCTCAGAATTTCAGTATTATTTTTTCTGTAATAAATTTTAAATGTAAAAAAGTGCAATAACATATAAATATTAATAAACATATTCCACAAGAATATAATGTTCTGTTTTGAATGTTTAATGTATTTTGAATTGTTCTAAATTTTGACATTTAACTTTGAAAGATGTTCTTGATAAATTAGATCCAACAATTACTGTTATTCAATTTTGATACTAATTTTACTATTAGAATATTGATGGTATTTTATTTTAACGATATCAGATACGACATAATAAGTCCTATGTAATTTTGTTACAACATCAATTGATTAGATAATCAAGAAATCAATCCAACGTTATGTCACAAACTCTGTTGAAAATATTCTAGTGGACTTTGATTTTGATTAAACAGAGTGATTTTCGTGAAAGAGAAACACGTGTTTATGTTCCACTTTCTTTTTTCATCAAATTAAAATTAATTATTTACACTGAATGTTTTGTACTTGTTTTCTTCTTATAACAGTGAAAGTACTAATTAAATGGATGATAAGAGTTTACAGTGTGACAATACTTGTTTTATCTTAAAATTAGAGTGCTATTTTTAACTTTATTTACCTTGAAGAGCGTATCGCTTCGATCTTCCAAAGCCAGGACCAACTTTGTCTTTAACGCCACACCTCGGTAATGCCATTAGCTTAAATGTTTCATCGTCGAAGTCACCTGAAAAAAACCGATTTTTTTTTATTAATAATTGCAAGTTCGATAAAAGAGGAATTAGTTACTCTTCTGTCGTACGAAATATCAAGTATCTTCTTACGATTACTTAAATTTTTCCACTTTTGAGACAGATATAAGTACTAATTTCACTGTGATAATCAGATACTCTTCCACTTGAAACCATAACTTTATTATATGGTTATAATATTTAATTTAATTCTACTTAGAAATCAGTTTCGATCTTCGAAATTCTCTCAGATCTCGATATTTTCAAGGAAAACGACATTTTGCCATATATCAAACACACTTCCATTATTTGTTTCGCATCAAGGCTGCGTCGAATGTAGGTTCAGTACAGATCGTAGGATTCGTAGCTACATATATCGATCGCCCGACCATGCACGTTCCGTGCTACCTATTTACGATCATTCGTTCGTATGTATGTGTTTTCTTGTATCATGGTGCATATGCATCAACGTGACGTAAACGCATATATGCATAGTACAGAGAGCATGCGAGGACGTTAAGCTACTCGTACGTTCCGAGCAAATCCGAAATAAACCTTAATCGGATCATGCTGTTCGATCGAATCGATTAATCAATTACATTATTAATTATTGTAATATATGGAATATTCGATTTCATTCTATCAATCTATTTTTCAACATCTCTATTTTTCCATAGCTATGATATATGTAAATTGGACATTTTTTATTTTATTTTTGTTTGTACATAATCTTAATTTTGTAATATAAATATTGTAATTATTATAACGTAATATTTAATATCGCAATATAAATTCGTTCCATTTTTATATTTGTCACATAAGTGGAGAACAATGTTACAATCCTAATATCTCTATAAACGTATCAGTTTTTTTAGAATTTAGCGAAGCACGAATCATCAAAAATCAAACGTTTTATACGGCGGAATTGAATACATAGCAACAGGGACTATATCAAATTCGAATAGTTAATATTCCTGACTCTAATCATGCTTAACAGATTACTTGTTTAATCAGGTTTGAAAACGCGATTCGATCAAGTGTGCAACGAGCTTTAGCTATCTCGTGTCACGTGCAAACAAGTCTCTACTTTGCATTGGGCACGCGACTGCAGGTTGTATGTACGTTTATTAATACTTCTCTGCGTGGAAATCGTGGTGTATTAACTGGAAGATCGTGCAAATCGATGTGAATACAGTTACGAACGATCAAGTTGTTTATTTTGGTGTAAACGTGTCGAAGGAAGATCAAAGATGTATCATTGGAACATTCTTCTTATTTTATTCAATATACTCTTCATTTTGTTTTCTTCTCAATTTGGAGTCCTGCTTCTGATGATTTAAGATTGGATTACTTTCTTCGCTCCATTAGAAAATTATCAAAATATTTACGATAAGATTTTTGCAATAAATACATTGCAATTTCTTTGTAAATTTTCTAATTCGTTCCACGCTTTATCAATGCCATTATCATTCATTAGAATAATAATAGAACTAGTACAAATAATTCACTCAGATTTGAAGAAGATAGAATAGAATACATATATATGATTTATATGATGTCAACAAAAATTTATTTCCAAATATATCGTCCCATTAATCTTAAAACATTGATTGAGATAACCGACGACGAAAGAAAGATCGATTAAACAAGACAAATTGCTTTCGTCAAACACATCTCCAATTATCAACAAGCAAGAAAACTCGCGTTTCTAAAATTTTCTCTTTTCTTCACGACGTTTCGGTCTAATCGTTAATGGAGAGTACGTTTCTTTCCTGAGTCGTGTAAGAACACGAAAACACGCGATTACGTCGAACGCAAATCGATTTCACGCGAATTTTCTCGCTTCTATTGGACGACTTCTTACGAAATGTATTTAGCACTCGCTTCTTCCTTTTTCTAGCGTATTTGTTACGTGTGCAGGATTTAATTTGCCGCGACTAATAAAGGGACAAGGTTGGCAATATCCAGCGAATATTTAGCAAGTAGGAAGTTCTGGATTCGTTGAACGCGTGCCAGAAGATTGCTGTCAATAAACACTGTTTCATCCCGCATAATACTCCCATTGGTAGCGTACAATTTAACAGTTAGATCATTCTTCCGTTCACCTTCGTGTTTTACTTTGTATCCATCGAATGGATAATTCCAATGCTTGGCTTGGTTAAAAGCGACCATTTTCCAAGACATTCTCCTTTAATGAGAAAAAAATTCATTTTAGTGTTTTATTCGATTTAATTTCCTATTAAGAATCAAATCGTACGCGTAATTGCAAAAGCGAAGAAAATACAATAAAAGATAGTGAAAATTAATTAGTACGTATTTTGTTCTTTCTCTTTTTTTCATTTGATTGAATTTCATTTATTATCGACAGCTCATTGATATTTTACCTGCGCTATTTTTATTATCTCTTGATGTGTTTCTTTATGTAAACGTCAATGATTAGTTCATCGATGTTGACGTTATAAAATCACGATTTTCTAGTTACATATACGATTTCTTTTTAAATCTTGCTTTTTCTTGTTCCTGTTTCACAATAGAAACTTCTGTCGTTCTTATTGTCCAATCTAATTCATACGATTCGTTTTAAATCGAATCGATGCAATATCACGGGTACTTGAGCTAAGTGAAATCCTTTCTCTGTGAAATATGACGTGACTTTTACCTGGATTTCGTAATAATCGATGAATTCGGTCACTTTTGCGTCACAAATTGCTCGTTCTGGTCAGAGATTCCATTATCTGATAAAAACTTTAGCAATCCTTGCTTGGGCAATTCGTCGAAAGAAGTGTTTTCCGTCTTCTCTGTCGCAGGAAATCATTTGAAAAACGTATTTACATTGCGATCGTGATTATAAAATCTTTTGTTATTGCGATATAATGTTAAATTGGCTGCAACTTCAAATATTTCACAGCACTCTGCTTTTATCTTTAGTGTCTCATTGTTCTGTGTCCGTTTTAATTACATTCATTATTTTAATTGCACTTGATTCAAGAATTTTAATGATGTTTAACAACACATCATGTAATGGTTAATATTACAGGCTACTTCAAAATGTAATCGGTTTACGTGCGTGTTAGTCGTAAAAAACGAAAAGATGACTGGTGTCTGAAAAGCATGCACGTATTTGTAAGAGGTGTTAATCAGAAGAATGTTTTTAAGTCAATTGTAATTGTAACGACCGTAAGCGCAGCTGATTTTTATGCAAATCGATAAATTGTCTTTTATACAACGTGGTAAATATAGCAGGATATACATAGGACGTTGCTTTGAATTTTATTCGATCGAGAAGTAACTCAATTTTGTTAGAAAATATATATCGATATACGATAGATTTGATAGGAGAGATACTACTTTTTTAATGATCGAGAAACAGATATTGTTATCAAATAGTAATTTGATTCGGTATAATATCGTACCAGATATTATGTATTAAAATCATTAAATTTGATCCAACAAAAATCGATTCAAATCAGAGAACGGAGTCTAATGTCGAAGAATTAAAATCGCGATTATTGACTTCTAATCGTAATTAATATCAGAAAAAGGCCGGATGACATGGTCGCAGTCACATCATGTGAGTCACTTTTTAAGCGCCATTAAATGAATCTGTTGCATTTCTCCGAACTCTGAGTCACACCGTTCAGCATCATCATCGATTATCCACAAGGAATCATCCCGTGACTTTACAACGCAAACTACTTACTTCCGATTCCTATACGAGCTTTTATAAAATTTTAAACGTTCCAACACTCGCGTAGAAGATATATTTTTACATTTATTGCGCGTATAGTCGATCGATGTACTTATCAAAATGATACCATCAATGAAGTTTGTATAAATAATGGAAAATTTTCCTCTTCAATTTTTCCATAATTTTTTTTGGAATATACACATGTCCTGTCGCAATTATTAAAATCGCTCTGTACAATGTAACTTCCTTGTCAGTCGAATATTTATCCTAGTCGCAATAATCAGCTATCACAAAATTCTTGTCCTATCAGTCTCTAGAAATCATCTATCTGAGATAACGATTTATCAGCGACGCACTCTCGCTTTTCTCGCGTTTACCCAGGCCAGCCATTGAAATTTTACCGGAAGCAGTAATTTGTTTTCCTCGTCGTCGCGTTATTTGCCGACCAACGTTCTGTTAAGGCTCGAGCCTTGACAGTGATTGGTTCGAATTCGTTCGTTTTAATAGCCGGTGCCCGTTGAATGATTCTCATCGTCCACGCATATTGTCTGATGTTTATTCGTTCATTTTTCTGTAATTTCTGCTACAGGCGCGGTTTCTTCTTTTTTTTTTTATTTTTTCTCTCTTTTACCAACATCGATTTTTGTCCGCAGGTTCGAATCGCGTGTTTTCAGAGAAGACGGATCGGCCAAAGTGGCGTCTGGTCTCTCAAGGTCTAGAAACGCTGAAAAATCCGCTCTTTATTCGGAGCCGGTCGAACAAGTACGTGGAGATGTAAGCGTACATTTTGTCCGCTTGTTGCGAACCGAGAATGAATCGGGACGATTCTTAGAATAACAGGATGTTTTTTACCACTGGGCTAAACCATAATTTAAAGATAATGGAAGATAGAGCAGCGCTTTATTAGAGAAGATTAAGTGCTTTCGAATAATGTATCACGCGAGGTTTGATGAAAATTGACATTAATTTCGTTGAAAACACCTTTATGTTTTTAGCAATTGTAGAAAGATTGTATTTCTGTATTTTTGACGCGTTCACGTAGAATGATAAAGTTTGATAATAGAATTAAATCAAATGGCGAATTATAGAATTAAATATATAAAAACATTTTAGATTTAAATTGTTATGATATTGTATTTGCAAAATTCTCTGCACTACCATTTGAAAATACTTTGTGTTCCAATTCTGAGTGTATGTAGGCTAATATGTGGGTAAATTGACGTATTATCGTTTTACGAAATTATCATAATTTCAATGCTAGCTGTAGATTGCTGTACGTAGCTAATATACATGCTTTTGTGTATTTTAAAGCAGTCTGTCACCTCTTTAAGATACGTAACTTCGTGGCTGTAATATGTACTTGCAAGTACATTGTATTTATATTATTTTTTGACTCTTTATAATAGAAAACATAATAAGTAGAATTTTTCAGATACGGTAACGTATTTACAATTAGATCGATTAGAAATGTGACTGCGGTTGGACAAATAATACTAATCGACAATCATAGCTAGTCAGTTATACTTTTTGTTTGCTTTCTTTCAGTTTCGCTTCTGTCTCATAAGATCAGTTAGATTTCTTTCAAAGTTAAATCACGATTATAATATACACAAAAATTATGATATGAAACGTAGAAAATATGCGATTTTTACTAATTTTTAATACACGTCTGTTACCTGAATACTGCAAACATTAATACAGTCACACGCACCTGCATTTTATTATCTGTACGAAGCCATGTCACTTTCTTGTGACGTCGCTTCTTATCTACGGCCTTAATTACTCCACGGCTGATAATTGAAAGTATTTTTTACTATTCAGCTCGCGGTAGAATAATAATTATTCGTGCGAACAAGTATGACGCGCGTGTCTTTTGACGTATAGGAAACTACTTTTTGGATCGAACTGTGGAATAATGCGTGGCGAGGCACACATCATTCGCATCTATTTCATTGCTTCTATCTAGCCAATTTACGGCTTGCTGCGAGGTTTTCTCTGAGTCAGAGCAAACAGTATAGTAATGTCAGAGGGACACCGAACAGATACCATCCACCGGTATGATTCATTCATTCGCGACAACTATTAAACTCAATTACGGTTTTAATATAGTACGATCGCAAGGACGTTTGTAAAAATTAATTAATAAGACTAAGACTGCTGCATTCGTACGATCAGAGTAGATCATTCGAGGTGTTTGGATAGAGGAAAGAAGCGCGTAATGGAGTTTTGTCAGAATTTTGGGATACTCTGAATTTATCTCGAATTATTTATAGACTTTTCACTTGGAATAGTTTTGCATTATTTTCTTCTTTTATTCCATTGGAATTTTTCTTGGATTATTCAATCGGAGTATTCTCGTCTCCATTATTTCCGTACAGCTGTATCGAATTATTTTTGGATTGTTTTGTTGCATTAATTTTGAATTATTCTTGAACTTTTCTGTCGGAATATTTTTGCATTCGTTCTTTAACATTCTGTCGGGATATTTATTCGATTATTCTTGTATTATTTCTTTCTGCAGTTTCATTGAATTATTTTTAGAATAGTTTACCGTAGAATTCTTTCATTATATTCCTTCTATTCCACTGAAGTATCCTTGGCTCATTCTATTTGACGATTCTTATACTTTTCTGTTCTTCCATTGAATTATTTTTAGACTATTAGTCCGCTGTAGTCTTACATTAGTTTCCTATTATTCGCATTATTATCGCACTATTATTTTTAAATAGCTTCCTCCTTATTATACGACGGTCTGATGTCTTTCGTAAATTTTGACTGTACGTACCAGTAATTCTTATTGAAACTTTTTTCTAAGAGCAAAGGTATCTATCTTTCCTTGATATTTTGTTACTACGTAAATAAATACCTTATAAACAATCGGAATACAAGACTCACCTGTAATATTTAATCCAGCAAAAGCTTGAAATTCCGAGATCGCTTTCGAGAGTGTATCCTGAGATATAATTCCACCACTTGTTGGATTGATAGGTTGTAAGTAGCCAAATTGAGACAGGTAGTTCTGCAACAGGTAAATAGATTCCATTCAATAGGTTTTCTTAAATAACGATTTAAAACACACACAGACACACATTCGTTTCATTGATACATGAAATTGTAATTTTCGATTTATATTACTGTTAATTCACATTCTGAAATTCACACCTAAATTAATTCACATCTGAGAGAATATAAGTTTCAAAAATTCAAGGATAATTTGATATTTCTACGATTATGCTGAAATCGGTATTTCATATGTAGCTTTTTAATAGAGTAAAAATAATAAGGCGATTCTTATTATCTCGTTTGATGGCCGGGCCGCTATATTTTGCACGTTGAAAAAATATAAATGGGACAGATGGTGATGTCGAGGGGATTGACCTGGCTGATGATTCCATTGCGGCATGATACAGTTATCTAGTCACGATGAATAAAAGGAATTAATATTCCGGCGAATAAAATGCCGCGCGTGTAAGTACGCGTTTCCGTTTTCCTTATCTCCTATTCCTGACTGAATCATCGCAAATTTTCTGGACGTAAAATTGTCTCTTATTCTTGACTGAATCGCAGCAAATTTTCATCAATCATTGATGCATAAGATCTGTTATCTTATGATTTCATCGACGATGAAGTTGCTCGTTGGTTCTCACAACAAATGGGTTCGTTGACTAAGAAATTGAGAATAAGATTCTGTAACATTTATCGTACATCGAGTAAAGGATTGAGAAACAAAAATGGATAGTTACTATCATTGGCTGTTATTTGGTATTTTAGTTTATGGAATGTCCCTTGAAAGATGTTGTTCGAACGTTTTATAATTCTCTGTAATTTGTTTCCAGTCTCTTTCGTGATCGACAAATCAGAGAAATACCTTTAGGGATGTCCTAAAAGTATTAAAAGAATGGTCCAAAAGTACATATATTTTGTACTTTGATATATTGTAGTAAGACAGGGATAAAAGGAACAAACCTGTAATTCGATTTGTAAGAAGTAGTAAGAAATATAATCCACGTTAGCGGATAAACGTCTCTACCACGTAATAATTATCTTTTAATAAGCAAAAACTACAATGATTCAAGAAATTGCAAGCTACCGTATCGTTAAGAAGAAACTTTATTCGCCTGACATAAATTATCGAGAAATTCATTGTAAATAAGTCTCTCTCTACAACATCGGCATCTAATTTATTTATTAGGTACATACTATTTTACTTTTTCATTAAAATACACGTCTTACCGAGAAGTATAGTATATTAGAATCACTATCGTATCATTTAGCTCATCACAGAACAATAAATCGTTAAGTGACAATCATTACATGTAACATTCTAATGTCTGAAACACTTTAATAGTACAATTACGTGATAAATGTGGTATCGGTTGAAGTGGTTTTTAGAACTGCTCTATGGTCCTTTTCATTGTTAGCGAAATGACACGCCAATAAATCGTGAAACGAGCATTAAATCGTAACCGTAGCCTCGGCTGGCTCCTCGTAAACGCAAAGTTATGCCGTGACTCACAATACGGTAACGGATAAAAGAGATATTCATTCGAATAATCGATGTGCACACTCTGATCCAGAGAGAATTCTTGCTGCACTCGAACCTCTGTTGAGGATTCAGAATATGTACAGTTTGCATAAAAGGCGATGATTCATCGTCTAAACGAAATAACCTGTTCGTCTTTTTTAAATTCCAACTCGAGAATTTCGTTATTAATCCTTAATTAGAAATCTTTAGTAGGCAGCCATAATTTCGAGAAGTAATTTTGGAAGTGAACTAATATTTTTCAAAGCTTTTTAAATTAATTTTTATCAATTAATTAATTAATTTTAATTAATTTCGTTTAGCTGTATTTAGCTTTTTGTAAATTCGTTTAATAAGTAAGAACTACAACTGGATAATATTGCATTGGAATATTGTACCAAAATATCGGATTCGAACGATTCGTTCATCTATGACTCTGTGTATCGTAGTTAGGATAGAGTTGGTCAAGTAGTTCTTCGAATGGCTGCAGAAACTTAATGTAAAAATTGTATTATAAGGCTGGATTATTCCATCCTTCGAGTATTATTTTTAACCTAATGCATTCCACCCTAAATACGTAGGATTCGAGCAGGATTCCGCGAGACACGCGCTTCAAGTATATCTCGAGCTCCAGAGGATGCTTATGTTAATCAATTCTGCTCGTATGGATTTAGGCTCGATATAACTTACGTACGTGAGATCGACGAAAATAAACATCGCGATTTGCATAGAGAAAAACGTATGTCTTACATATAATCGCTCTTCTAACAGATCAATGATGTTATTATATCCTATAATTCATTATATCAACACGAAATATCAGGATGATCGATCAATAAATCCATTGACTCACAAGACAAACAAGGAAACTCACTCGATAATCTCCATTGTTACAGTTTGCACATCGAAGAGGCAGGAGACGCCCATGGGGAAAGACGCAACACTAGTCACCAAAAATTGTATCTCGGTAACGATCGAAATTCTTCCACAGGATAAACTTGTTTTCTCATAACGAAAACCCATGACGACGAGGTAAATTCCATGCCTATAAAGATTACCATCGCTCGTTTCCATTCAGTGTCAATGATTCAAACCTGGATCACGCTTCCGCGTCTTACGAATCTCGTAATAAACTCGACGCGAGCTGGTTCCAGGAACGGTGTGATTTTTATGAATGAACGTAAGCGGAGTAAGCGTAGTTGCGAGAGCGTGTGTGTCACGCGTGAATGGGCCACTCCTTCCGACGCCCTCGTAACACAATCGTATAGTATAGACACTTCTGCTCAGAAGTATTCGAACACAACTATCTACGTACTGTACATGATTTTTGCCTTCAAAACGCACACGCGATATTATTTATGCAAATATCGAAGTTGCAAAGTTAAAGACGCGAGGAAATGTTTAACGTAAAATAACAAGACGTTCGATTCGACGAGGGAAATTAAATAAATGTTTTAGAAAAACACGTACATTCTTTTATAAAAAATACAGAAGGTCGGTCGGTTTTCAATTTTGAAAAACGTTTAAATTAAAGTTGGAATATTTATATATGGAGATATCGAGCTTCTTCACGACAAATCCTCTCTTAGTTTCAATGATTGGCGGTAGCACGTTAAGTACGCGAAAGATCACGCGGAAGATAAACTAACGAGCAAGAATTGTACTTATTGACTTTTGAATATCTTTCTGCGAGTATCTGAATATCTTTGAACGGTAGTGTTCTTGTTGTAGACGCGTGTACGTGCCGAGAAGCTACCAATTCTGAATCATTCACGTCTCTCTTTTCCTCTTCTTTTTTCTTCGCGGATTTTGATCGTGACTCGAACACCAGGTAAAATCGTCGGTGGAATTCAAGGATTCGTATCGTCATTGAAGCGGCAAGTAATATTGCGTGGGCGGTGATAAAGACGATCGGTCTGGCGAATGATCGCGAACCCAGACACGTGTACGATTCAACGTGATCTAATTGATCTCGCGGAAGTTTAACATCGTGTCTCATGCTGGAACATTGGTTTTCTTAATGATGGAGATTCGTCGTTTTATCCATTCATTAACGTACGTCTGACGTACTTAGATTGAAAACGATTTTCGTAATTAACTGGAATATAATTGACTTTTTGTGAAGCAACTTGTAAGTAGAATGATCGTATATGTTGAATTACATATTCCAGCAGAGAAAATTATAACCATGATCGAGTAAATTACAACTAGGCGTACACCTGTTTTTCAGGTTGAAAATCTACCTCAACGAACAGCAGAATGTTTTGTGTAAGAAAATGATTTTCTATAGATTTTTACGGGTTTGTAATATAATTCTGCATTCTCCTGTTGGTCTTTGTTGCTATTAGAGTTTGAGTTCGAAGCTTGTTAAATTAGTAATTGTTTTCTCCAACATCACAAGTAGGCAGAGATACCAAAAAGGAAAAAAATGTATATTTCCAGTTTTAAGTTGAGTTACTCAAGAGCAATTAATCACTGTTTGTTACATTCGACATCACAGATAATATAGACATTTATTATCGATGAAACATCCTATATAATAATAATAATTTTGCACAAGATAAAGATAAATTGACCACAATGTCCCTTTCTGTTTTATGACGAACAAATTCTTCAAGGCGACGTGACGAATCGTGGGTGTGTTTAATCGCATTAGTACTCAAGCATTCTATTGTATCGCCATAATTCTTCAATATCTCTTACGTACAAGATACGACATTACTTTAACTCATACGTAAATTAGCAACTTTAAAAATCGTACTAAAAATATTACATTTTTATATCTTTCAAGAACACACACACACAGAAAATAACGTATTACAATTAACAATTTTTTCATAACAATGTCCTGTTCCTTTCACAAAGCATAACATCATTTAATTTACAACACTGAAACAACTCGTAAATAAACGTGCCGCGGCTTATCGCTCGCACCTCCGGCGACGAAAAGACACGAATTAGTTGCGAAGAAGATCGTAGATTAACGAAAAAAAAAAAAAAGAAAAAGATATACCGAAGACATTGTGGCGTAAATCACGATGACAGCATTGCAATTACATGTCACGTGCGATCATGTCCACGTGAAGCAAAATCGAAGGAAAAGAACGCGATTGCGCGATCTTCATGGTCGAAACGAGGAAGACGAGGAAGATTAAACGTCGTCCAGTTGCCCGAGAACATTTTTTCCGTCTCACGTAGCTCGTTTCTAAGAATCTCTTTTTACTATTAGAGTCATTTGCTTCCTCTTGGTGTCGATAGGGTGGAATGCTTTAAGCGCGAGCAAAGATCGGGACAGAAGAAGTTTTCATACTTTTCAGCAACTGTAGAAGTGCGATCGATGTCTATTTGTCAAGGCTGTGGGGTCTCATCGACAAATAAAGCTTCGTAGAATTTCATCAACGCGCTAATTTTGACGAAATGTTCTTCTCCTTCTTTAAGATTGAAAGTGCAAAGAAGAGAGAGAGAGAGAGAGAAGAAAATAGGGTTTTATAAGAAACACTATTATCAATCTTCAATGCTTTTAAAAGTTTTCACTGGAACGGAAGGAAACTGAAAGTAGTTAAGACTAGAAAAATCATTAATAAGAAGGTCACTGTGGTGATCAATTCTCAGGTGTGAAATTAAATTTAATTTCCAACAATTTCTTATAGACGGCACGTCATTTAGTATTTTGATAAAATATGAATTATCAATCCATGATAGTTTACTTGTAATTACTTCAAGGTAGTTACAGTACTTGTAATTACTTCAACCTATTTGCACCGTATTTTCACCGTAGTAGTTAAGGATTGAACTTAATTTTACAGAAGTTAATTTCATGCTTCTTCGAACTTATAAACGATACGAATTGCATAATATGTCTTTAAAAACGAACTTGCCGGTCCTTATCATACAAGTTATATAAAGTAAGCAATGATTTGAAGTAACGTGAATCGTTAAACTGCGATATTTCCTTTTGGAATTTATTTCTATTTGACAATTTTTTGCTCGAAGAAAGCTTCGACAATTGCCGATTATAAGCCACGTGGAACGTAATCGTGACATTTTCCTCTGTGTTGATAGGCGATCCTTGCAAATCTGCGAATCAATAATCGTCGCCGTTGACGTAATTACCTGTGGCCGGCTATTCGGTCGAAGCACGAGACGTTTTATGCCCCAGCTACCTTGAGAAACGCGCAGAAAACACGATAATACAATTTCAAATTACAGACCACGCTGTTCTTAGTTTAACGAACAGCCTTGGCAATTTTTGACGTCGTCGATTTCGCTGCTTTTAGCTTCTTGTTCTTTCAATACTTTCTCGTAAATTCAATATGTGATAATAGCAGCATAAAAACTATATGTCTATATTGTATATATTGTGTGAAATAAAAGAGAGCCATTGTTCTATGAAAATTGTACAAAACGAGAATTATAATGTCGTATATGTGTGTTACTATTGCTAAAGATAGTTGTTATTACTTCGTTTAATATTCTACAGGTGCGTAACCCTGTCTGGTATACAACATTCCCATGGAAATTCGTTCTATTGAAAATAATATCCTTTACGTATCTTTTATACGTTCGTTTCGCCTCTCGGTTCTTAACTTAATTCTCAATTCGAGTAAACAAATTTTCTCGACTCAGTCCCACCTACTCCCAAAACAAGATAAAAGGAACAAGTCCAACGTTTGCTCCACTTAAACCCAAACACACAAGATGATCGTCGTATCGCGTTCACCTGTCAAAAAGTTGACATTTTGATTGGTAAAGTTATCAGGTGTGACGTGTGCCCCGTTTCCATGACCCAATTTCAAACTAGCGTGGATTTCGTGCCTCCACACGACTCGTGTAACAATCGCTGTTTTCTCTTTCGTAATGATTCCATATCTATCCCGTCTATCTACCTTTAACATCGTCGTTATGCACGTGTCGCGGACGTAACGCATGGTAATAACGTCGCGCAAAATGGCGATAAGGAAACAGGTAGGACGATCGATTTTACCAGGCTGGACACATTCGGTTGAAATTTGTTGCCGGATGGGAGAGATCGATTTTTAAAGCGGAATTCCTGCGTAGGCAACTCGCTTGATAAATTTAACGACGGGGCTGCCTAGGAACGAACTGGGTAACTGGGTCGACCGATGTATCAACCACGCCGACCTTTCGGATCAGAAGATAGACACTAGACAAGCGTCTGAAAGGCCAAACGTGAATGTAAATCCGTGATTCTTGATCGTGAAAAACCCTGACTTTTAAGCATCTCCCCTAAAATCCTTCACGAAACGGATAGTAATCCAAGCAGAAAGGCGCAGATATTGCCGTGGATAGTGATTTTATCTTTTATATCCTTCCCATTCTTTTTAGCTGTCTTTCCTTTGGGCGCTTAACGGTTGGATAGATTCATCGAAGATTTCATTTTAGTAGAAGACGTCATCGTATCATCGTATCAAGATAATTAACCAGCTAGCTGTTTTGGACGAGTATACTCGTCATCGCTTACTTTTTGCGATACATTTTAGATACGCGCTTTTCAAACTGATCAAGGGAATTTTGTGTTAGGCGTTAAAGTAGACTGATAAAGGTCTGTGTTTTTACACGATGCCGCTTAAGGAAGGAAGTACATATTGCCGCGAACATTCGACTAATTCGCACTGTGATTACGAAAGGGAAGTCCAAGAACGTGCTTAATATTTTTCTAGTCACGTTTAGTAATCTTCCTAATCGGTGTGCTTTTCTATATTATTACGCTATAAGCTTAAAATTACGAAGAATGAAAATTACCAAGAAGCTATATATTTGAAAAAAGTTTTGGGGGTGGTTAAGGATATTGGTAAAAATTCTATTTTAACGAAAGTTTCACTTCGACGTTACACTAGCAGATGATTCGGTGATTTACGACGACAGAAATGCACGCTCAATTGCCGACGTAATTTCGTTTCTAGCGCGATCTTTTGCAGAATCGAGGCCACGAGGCAGTGAAATGCCTCTTGATAGTTACGTTTGTCTACACGCGGCACCCTATCGTCGCTTCTTATCGCTGATAACAAGTTTCGTAAGGTGTGTGTGTGTGTGTGTGTGTGTTTCCAGTGAAAAGTAACGTAATGCGTGCCACGATGAAAAAGAGCGAGAAAGAGTCGGCCAGAGCGAACGATGGAGACGCTTTTCGTGATTTTGCAGGTGTTGTATACATATTTGTCCCGTGACGATTATGTGTAGCGTTTCATACAGAATATGATTCACGATCTTAAAGAGCGCCGGATGCATGATTTTTCAAAATCTCGTACCACAGTTACGTGCAATTTGTTGAGATTTATTAGATGCTTCGTGGACGTATTATAATCTTTACGAGCGTTCTACGCTTTAAATGCAAAAAAAAAAGAAATCTTCCTTTTACGTATCTTTACGTATTTTTTGAACGCATTTGAATGTTTTTTTTCGATTTTCTGAATCTTCTCGTTAAGTTGTTACGTAAATGCATTATATAAAGATTATGTGGAGAAGGTTTATTATCTTGCGATTAAAAGGATGTACTTTATGTTGAAAAGGAACACGTGTTTTTAGTACCTGTTGGTATAAAAGACGTACCGATGCCTATGATCTAACGATTCAATTTCTTTCTCTTGGATAGGGTAAAGTAGGGCAAAAGACAGAAAAGTAGAGTAAAATGATTCTGAGAATGATCTGGAATCGTCTTTCTTTTTTTTTCTTTAAAGAAACATTCTTTCGATTTGCAAGAAGAAAATTAGTTTCGTCGAACTTTATCCTTGTTTAGTAAGAACAAATAATGTAAAAGTAGTGATCGTATATCGCGTTAAGAGCAAGATACGTAACTGAAGGTAACTAGGACATCGGTTTGTTTGAACTTGTCGTAGCAATATTCTATCGTGTACAATGTGATTTCGTCGCTAAAAAGTTCAACGTACATGAGCTTCGATTATTTCTCTAACTTTATAACGAAATATACAGTTTCTCTTTCTCTCTCCCTCTATATATATCGTTCTTTATATCGCTTGAAATATTCCCAGTTATGTGACTTATAAAGATTGATACGTATTATTTATAGTGCGTGTTCATTATTAGATTGATTTATCGACGTGCTCGTTACTTTTTCATTTCCCTTAGACGAATGGCTCGGTTAATGACATTGTTGCTGATTAACGCCTGTACACGGGAAAGAACAGATATTGGACTTACCCTGATTTTCAGTCGGCGCGCGATCGATAGTATGAAAATCGAAACATTCGAAGGTGTACGCAACACCTGCAAAACTATGTCGCTCTGTTATCGATCACGAAATAATCGAATTGCTTTTTATCTATTTTTCCGTCAATTTTTGAGCAAAACTGTATCAACGATTCGCTGTATCTTCAAACTATCAAATATATCTATCTAAATATACTATCAAAATAGATCTTCAGCTTCTACGTATTTCTACGTAGAATATACCATACTTCAACGTTTGTTGTCGATTCCCGAAAAGAAGTGTGAACAAAGTTCTTAAATGATTTCCTACCGAGCGATCTGCTTCGTTTCCGAGCTACGAAATCATCACCGTAGAGTGCAATAATATGTAAATGGAAAATAAATTCGTAAATCTGACAACAACAGAAACAAAAATAGATCTCGAGTTATTTTCTTCTTTATAGCTACACATAATTTTACATAAAATATACAGAGTAGTTGGTCGGGCAACCGTATTTAGCCAAAAACATTCAACGATTCGTTGAATTCCACATATCTGTCGTGACATACGAAATTCCCTCTTTCTCTGTCTTTTTCGAGTCCTTTTCCGAGAACAACGTCGCGTTTAACGGTGCAGCGAAGGCTCACGAAGGATCTGTTACTCGAGAAAAGACGAAGAAGTGCACAAGAGGTATCGAATAGCGACCCCGACCTTGAAGAGGTCTTTGTCAACGCAAACGGCATCAGTATTCAACGCCTTTGCATCTTCTGCTGGCCGTTCCTTGAATACAAAACCGATCTTCGATCGTCCAAACGTGGATCTTTATACTACAGAGCAATATATTTTCGTGTTAGTACTCTCGCGATTGCCTTTGTACTAACGTTTTTTTCCTTTATCGCGACATCAACAATCGATGGATCTTTTACGCCATGTAATTCCGCCCAGTGATTCGTACGATTCGTGTTTCAGACGTCTACCTTAATTCAGTATACTCGATTCTCATTAGGATCGGCTAGTATTGTTCGAGATGAAGGTAGAAGAAGAGTAGAAGTGGGTCGAGCTTAACGAAAGATTGGCTTCCGAATTTCTTTATAAAACTGCAACTTTATCAGTCATAAAGTTTAATCTTCCGATACAATCAACCGTTTAAGGATTCGTTGATCTACGCTCGGATTTTATTTAAAGAGCATTCTTTTATCAGCGATACGAAACTAAGATTTTCCATCGAATTATGACGTATCATCGTCAGATGGTATGTCGCGTTATTGTAAACATCGTCACGTTACCAATGTGAGAAAAAGACTGATTCGAACGATCGCATTGTACTGCAGCGCGTAAATGTATTTTTATACGATATATATCTTTATTCATTTCATTTTACTTGTTCGTCATATTTTTTTTTAACACAACTGTTAGTACGAATGATTTAGCTCAACTCTCGACTGAAATCGTCAGGTAATTTATAATAATTTGGATTCAGTTAGCGCAGGTTATATTACTATATAGGTTGCTGTTACTAGTTGAATAATTTATGTAGAGTTAGGATACTCCGAAGTTAACTGAAACTTAAATTTAAGCGATACTTCGTACGTACAAGAATCTTCGCCAATATTGAGTTCGACAAGGCGTGGCAAACAAAATCATAACAGCGAAGATGTGGCTTGGTGTGTTTGTATCAAAGAGATTGGAATCGAAAGGACATCGAGTCCTTTTTCGACATTGCCTTCTCACAAATTTTTGTACTTTCTTTCTTTTTCGATAAAAATCGCTGAAATCATCGAACATGCACAGTGCACAGGTGTTTGACCCTAACTGACCTTACTCGACCCAGCCAGGTGGCGAGTCAGGTAAGAGGTCAATTTAAAATCTTGCGTGCACCTGTTCGTGGAATAGTTTCGAGATAACAGATTTAGGAATAACCTCGAGGCAACCTGACGTTCGTTTTTCTTAATTCGCCGCCGTACACAATTGAAATGTATCGCATGGAAGATTGTTAAGAATCGAACAACGGCCACCGTGTGATTTTACGAGGTCATTTTGCGCGTTTTCTTATTAGAATTCAGAATCGTTGGCGCGATAAAAACGCGCGCTTCGCCGAAATTAGTTATTCTGAACGGTAGTGGAAGTTTTCGGTTCGTCCCGTTCCGCAAAGTATGACTACTGTTAACCGTTACTATCTTGCGAGATACGATACTCGGAATTTTAACGCGAATATTACATTTTCGTGTGTTCTTGAAAAATTATGACGCGACTGGCAATTAGGCGAGTGTAATTTCTTAAATTAGACGATACTGAGATCCAAAAGATGTCGACATTAGTAGATCTATATTTTGTAGAATTTAGATTTCCAAGGAATCTAGTTTGCAAGTATTTGCGAGAAAGATAATCGCGTTTGATTGTTAGCTTAACCCATTCCAACGATGAGGTTTCATTTAGGATCGTTAATTTGTTCTCCGTTTCTAAACGACGTGATAGAAAACTCTGTATTCCATAGTATCGTAGTAAGTCGTGATCGTTCGGAACGTTTCAACTTGAAATATCCGTTTCCAGTAATTTTTCAATTTTATCGTCGATCGAGAGCCAAGAAACAAGCAATGGAACGCAATCGGGACAGTCGTGTCTCGTTACGATGATAATGTAAGATTTCGAAATGCTTCTTACGTGAATTTCTTCACACACAATAAACGTGTTTTGTGATAAGCGTTCGAGCGCTTTCTTCAGACATTGCATGCATAACTCTGCGGTTGCAATTGAACGCGCAGATACCGCGACATTTCTTCCTCTTTTCTCGGTCAATATTGTTTGTATTTGAAAAGCGTGGAGGTTGCTGACCTATGAACCGCGTTACGATACGAATGCCGTGTAGCAATCGGTGTTCTTCGTCCAGTGAGAAGAAATAAAAAAAAAGGAAAAAGATAGAGATCCGATAAAGCAACGTGAGTCACCGGTGTCGGTTTACAAAAAATCGCTGATTCAACCACTCCGGAAGTGTCGGTTGCTCGTATCACAAAGGAAACCGATCCAAACGCGTATCGAACCTTTATTTTCTTCTTGTTTCGTGAATTGCACGCGTATCGACGTACACCAATGTCAAGAGATGTAAATGTGGGTTATCGAGGATGAGTCGGTGACATCATCGATGATATATCAGGTGAAATCATCGAAGATGTATCAGGTGAAATCGGATCAACATAAGGAACAAGGGATAATCAAACGTTTGTCAAAGCAAAGTCCTTCCTCTAATGGAGAATGCTTTTGCATCGATCAGATGCGTTCTTTGTTCCGTGTTGCGATTAAATGGGAATGTTTTGCTTTTGCGGAAGTTATAGTTACATTTAGAGTAGCTAGATGATTTTTTTATGTAAATAGCGTGATCTTGTAAAGAGAAGTTAATTTATTCTACGTTTATGATCTATGCATATAAGAGAGGCTTGGAGGAAAGATGATGTAAGTAATTAAGTCTTGTGAGATCTATAATTAGAGTAATCGATGCTGTATGTATTTTTCAAGTTCGCTATGGTGGTCAATTGCGTAACACACGTCTCACGTGTCACGTTGCGAAAGGTTACACGCATCTGTGTGAAAATCGCTGAGGTAGCTCCATTCAGAAATCGGATACTCGGCTTTGTCACGTGGATTCGTAGTTTAGAGTTGTACGGAGCACGAGCATAGGTGCGCATATTTTTAAGCGCGTACAGAGTGTGTACAGTGGCTGTAAATAAGATAACTAGAGAAATTGGTGGCAAGTTGAGGAATGCCGTCAGTCAAGAGTCAATAAAGCACGCAATTGATAACATTTTTCTTTTATAGTTGGCTGATTTATCAAATACTTCGACACTTATTTTCCAATGAAGAGCTTTTTTTGTCAGATTCCATATATATTTCGTTCGAATAAGCTTCAAACTTTTGCAATCGTACGCAAGTACTAGGAAGTTTAAAAGATATAATTTACAATAAAAATATCAAATAATATTGAAACGCTATAATAAATACAATGGCGTGTCGATACCTTTTGTAGCCACTGTATGCGTTTCTAACTATGTTCTTTTCCTTCTCCGCATAAACGAAATATCTTAAGTCTTAACGCATCTCCGTCGAATTCACGTTTGCTCGTGTTTGCTCACGTTGTTCGGTGCAATAGCCGCATTGGACATTTCTCTGTGAGACAGTTTTGCGCAACGATGCGATTACAGTTCTGTATCTAATTAGTCGTTCGAGGCACGTCGGGTAATGATCAAGCGCGATTAGTAATTGTAATAAACCGTTGTCAGGAGCGGTGCTATCTTTGCATTGCATCGGCAATCATCTTCCGCAAAGCTTGATAAGACACGGAAGGCACTTTCGAACCAGCGACAGTCAGCCTCGCGTCGCCGATTTAGTCAGTCGATGCGTTTCTTGACATTCAACAACTCCAATCGATTAATTTTGTTAACGTCAATGTCGATTTTCATCGATTCATATTTCCTTGTATTGGGTTGGCAACTAAGTGATTGCCTTGGATTTTGTCAATACCACCTAATGGCAAAATCCGCAATCACTCAATTATCTCGTCCACAGACAAATTGTTTCTTCTTGCGAGAAATAAAGTTTCGCTCTCGAATTTCCTTCCTTCGAACGAAACAAATAGTTTCGTATAAATCGTTTCAATTATTTCGGTGAATCTTGCTATCATTAAAACCTTTTACAGAAGACCTTGGGGCTTCGTTGAATTTAAAGAATCTAATGCGACGATCGTATTCACGATGAAGAAATAATCTATTTTCAATTTGTAATGCTACTTCTATTATTCAAATCATCTCATAAATCATCCTTTGTTTTACTCACGGTATCACCTCGTGCGTTAAACGGTATTCAAGATCGGACGAGCGATGAATTCGTAATTGCAATATACATTTCTATTTCTTTTTATCGACGCGATAAAACGGTATCACTTTGATTACTCATGGAGATACATCTTCCTTCGACTTTCTGAACAATCTATCTCTGGACTGTTCAATTTTACCAATGGAAGTAGAATCCTGATGAGACGTTAATTGATATGCGTGGATGTATTAGAAGAATATGATTAGGATTCAGGAGGCAAATTTTGAATTAAGCTCTTTCCTCTTCCTATCGGAGTGCATTCAAACAAAAGCGCTTAACTTCTAAAGTTGGAGGAGCATTTTTATAATCGATTTACATCCACGTTAGAAATATCGCAGAATTTTGAAGATCTCCCTGAGAATAGATCTACTTAATCAATTTTCCCCAATATAAAATCTTCTCCGAGTCCCATACGTTCCGTTTTCACAAAATTATCGTCTTCCATCGTGAGAATCAGCTTCGCGTCGAGTTCTTCCCTCGCCAAAGTATAAAATAAATTTAAATCGATTTCATTTGCTCCGATCGGAACTCCTTTCCACTTTCGCGCAATTTGATCTTTGATCACGTATCGTAAAGCGAAGGAGTTTAACGAAAGGACGACTGTACAGCCGCCTGTGACTAGACGAGTAGTCAAACCGTTCATCTAAATTTCCATTCACGAATATTTTTAAAGGCGTCGCTAATTGAGCTAATCGACTCGATTAAATCTCATCCTGAGGAAGAACACGCGTCTCATTCGAAAGACAGATGAAAAGAGAGAGTTGGATGCCATATGCACCAGACGGTAAAGATACGTAAAAGAGCGAACGATCGCTGGATCGAGCGACGATGAGAATATCTATACGACGATGATTAATATTCTGATGACGGACTGATCGTGCCTCGACTGCGGATCGGCCACAACGAAGGCCAACGATTCGCTATCCTAAGTCGCGTGTATTTCCGTGTCGAGGCACATACATTATTTACCATTTCCTAGTATGATCCGTCAGCGAGAGAAAGAGACCCGAGAGAGAACCGATCACTTGGCACCTTGCCAAGTACCAAACCAAGTTTTTTTCCCTTGACCATCATCCCTTTCGGAAGAAAAAAGAAAAGACAAAGACCCTTGTTTCACACGGTTTATGTTCCTTCGGAAGGATTGTTGCGTTTTCAGGAAGATAATTGAACTATGCTTGAATATGTGCTATAATAGCGTAACTAACTGGTTCTAGAATCTCATTCGTTACAATATCTTTTCATCTCAAGCAAAGTAATAAATAATATAAAATTAATTAGTTGAATTTTTATACGCGTTAAATCACGAACGATTTTTCTTCAATCGAAAGTATGAGGAATCTAAGGCGATTTTGTACGACCCCTCTTTTCACGTAGTATATCTAAAGATCTAGAGATTCTTACTTTATACGCTTGAAACGTATTTTTTTTAAGATGTTTCGCATAATTAATGTATATTTTGCATCGCGTGTATGAATTCATAAACTCGCATAAAGTCGCTTGAAACAAAGTCGTATATGCCATTAATCACAAATATCACTAGTTTTTGATGCAGAGATCTTTCGCGTAGTTAAAATGTTTTGTTGTATCTAATATTGGATGACCGGAATCGAATTGCGCCTTTGTCTTTTTCAATTGCTGACTTGGCACGGGAATCTTGCCAAGTCATACGTAGATCATTATCTTGGTACAGGGCGACTTTGTTTGCTCCAGGATTTACCAATGATCGCGGTTTGTGTATTGCGTTAATCTTTTATGCCTAACAATATTATTGATTTGTACAGAGAAAAATTGCATGAGATATTAACTTGATTAAATATTACGAAAATGACGCCCGTATAAAATGAAATATTATCAATTAAACGAAATAATATAAAATTTAGGGTACGTGAATACGTGAAATTTCCAGTGAAATATTAATATTACTTAAGAAATACTTAAAGAAACTCATTAGCAGAGTATTTAAATTATTCCACCTTTTACCATCTCGTAATTCGTGATAATAATTTCATAATTGTTACACAAATCCTATTACGGCCTCATTCACCCAGCCTCATAATTCTTCAGAAAAGGAAATTAATGACCACCATTTGCTTCATCATGGAGAATGATGAACGACTATTTTTCCTCTCGATAATTAAGTCATTACGGATTACGATGCCGCGTTTGAAACGCGTGTAAGGGCGTACCTCGTCTCTAAAATTCTCTGCTACAACACATGGGCGTTTAGAGTGAAACGGTGCTTTGTCATGCTGGTGCTTGTTTGACTTGGCTCATTGCCAGGAACATAAATTCGTGTCAATTATAGGCAAGATCGTAGTGCAAAGTATTATATCCCATGTGTCGAGTGATGTATCACGACTACATCGTTCTACTAGACAGCTATAATAATTATCGAATAAATTAGCGTAGGGCAATAGCATTTCTTCCTGGACAATCGATCATGTTTATCGTGTCGGTACGGCTTGAACACGCGGCAGGAAACTTGTTCTTTTAATCGAGACGATTTTATGATTCTTATATCGTATTGAACGATTGAATACTATGAATAATTAAAATCAGCTGTGTCCTTTAAACCTACATGAAGCGTGCACATGAAATTATGGAAAATGAATAAGCGTTTGATATTTCTTTGATAAATTGAAAAACGATCAAATAATACCAAATGTACTTGAAAATATCCACTGTCCTCCTTCTTTGAAAGTACGTTAAATACTAAAATAGAAAAGAACTTAGAAAAGAGGGATAAATGTTGAATATCTTTCGAACTATTAAAAAATATGCCAAATAATTCCGATAGTTCAATTGGAAAGATTCATTGAAATGATCTTCCTTTAGGAATTAATTTAGACAAAAAAAAATCCCCTCGATAAATTTTCTGCAATCGCGTAAATATATCTGAATAAGGACATAAGAGAAGCTAAGGAATAAGTATAAGTACGCTGCGATATGTCTGATCGAAGTAAGTACGATTCTACTGCCTACGTTCCTGATTCTTACTACTTGCAACAACCGTTTAGCCTAGTTTTCACTCGCGACGCTGTTACTCGAGTGCAAGCAGAACTTGGTATTTGACATTATCGTTTCGATCGAGACATCTACAAAGCTTTACTCCTATTCGTTTTTTGACGGAATCGAATCAACAATCGTAAAACCGATGTACATAATAAAGTCACGCGATAGCGTTCTTTTCTATCGATCGTAAAGAACATAAAATTTATTTACACGCGATTGCAGTTAATAAGCAGTAACACCTATTTGATATTTATTTAATTTTTCACCTATATACCTCACGTAGAAATGTTTCTTTACCAACGTATGACAATAAAAATAGAGGACAGAATTTAACTGTACCGACATTCAATAACGTTATACTAACATTGTGAAACAGAACAAATAGTTTTATTTGCAAACAGGTATCGAGACACTTGTCAAAACGAAATCCCCTTCTGGTTTACGGATACACGCGTCGATTAACGCCGAACAAAGAGTCGATGGAACGTAATCGCAATCAAGGGTGTGAGATCGGTCTGCTCACGTGTCGCGAACCTTGAAGATAAAGCGGCCCATCGTTTGTATTTACCGGGACAGATAATTACGTCGTTATCGCGTACCGAGATTGCTTAAGAGGCTCGCGCAAAATTACCTCTTTACAGCCGCGATTTCAATGACCGTCGTTCGACCAAGGTGCTATTATCAGACTTATCCGAGGCGATCTCTGTTATTCGGTTCAATTATGGCCCGAAACGCGAAGTTAAATAGGAAGAAACGTTCGTTAGGAAACTGGACGATTGGCATTGTTAGGAATTGTGAAATTTCCCATTGAAACGCGTATAATACTACCGTAAGCTTGTAGCCGATGCTGTTCAATGAATCGAAGGTCAGGAGCGAGTCATCGCGCGTAGCTGAACTTTGTCAGCGAAGGTAGCTAAGTGACGTCACACTGTCCGACCTTATGTCATTATGTTCGCAAACCGGTCTGAATTTTTTTTTTCCTGCTTTATACGCTGCATACCTTTCAGAATACCAGGAATAGACGAAATTACTTATGCGACATTCCTATCGTTTTATACTACCATTGTCCTCTATCTGATGAAGTTCTATCTTCGCAGTTATCGTCAATAAATTCGCGCGATTGGTAATTGTTATCGCCGGGATTCGATCTCAATAGAACGAACCTTTGTGCAAGAGTTTAAGCGAGCATTATTAAAAATAAGAGAATAATTGTTGATAATTTTTGGAGAAGATATTCGTACCGATGATATCGGTGACAGATAAAGGATGGTAAAGGTCGACAGTAATATCGCAAGTAATATTGGAATAGAGTTTGTTCCTAATAATAAATATTTAAGAGAAGTTTTTCTTTTACTAATAACGTCGATAAGGTAATATAATACGATGAAGTAAAATCGAAACGAATAATAACAGTAACAGCAATAACGCAAAGTTGATGCAGTATTTGACGATAATAAGAAAGGTTTAAGCGAGATTTGTTACTAGTGACACGAATAAGATAAAATTAATATGAACGGTATTAGCATGATACAATAAAACGAAAGTCAATACTAATAACACGAATAATATGAAGTTGGAATAAAATTTAACATTATCTTATAATATTCAAACGTTAATTTTTACCAACAACTAATATGAAGTTAATACCGACGATACAAACGAAATAAAATTCGATATTAATATCGTTAGATAAATAATTTTCAAAACGAAGTTAAACACTAATAATAACGATAATGTACAATCCATCTAATGGAAAGAAACGTCGTAAGAAAGATAGCAAATCAGCAACAAAGTACTGTCCTTCGATTCTAATTACTAGTAAAATGTAGGAAAGATCGTTTTATAGATCGAGCTGGTGTCATACTCGCGATATGCCTGGTGTTCATCGTAATCCGTATATCAGTGTCATAGAGATAAACGTTTCCTCTGGAATGTTATTCGCGTTGTCAAAAGAAACCGTGTACGCGACCATTACTCATTCACGTATGACACACACATGTAGCATGCGTGCGACAGATTCGCGCGAATCAATTTTCCCGTACGATTAACCGTTTCTATGCAGGTATTTCCCTCTGTAAAGTCTCCGACCGTTGGAACTTGTTGCGTTCGTTCGAAACGTTTCATTTTCCAGGAAGAACCATGAAAATACTTCCGACCGCACGGTGCACACCACACGAGAAGCGAATGATTGCACAACGTAATTTTACTCATCGATGTCCATTGTTGTCCGTTTCCATTCAATTCGTTGGAGCTTTTCACGATACTCGCGTAAATGCTAGATTTTGGTGTAAATTATTATAACGCTACGTTATTTACGACACTCTACACTGACAGATTTCTGTCCAATTATTACAGAATTTCTAGAAATAAAATTGACTATTTTGAAAATTGATCGATTCGAATGAGAAATGAAAATCCTACTATTCCACTGTGCTACTTTTTTATCGAATAATACTACGTTTCCGGTGATTAACATTTTCTCGGATGGTTGCTAATGTTTTTTAAGATTCATAGGTATATCTTGATGGAACAACGTTTTTTGATCGACTACTAGCCTTCTGACAGAATACCAGGTGTGCTTCACTAATTATTGATACTCAAATATGTCTATCATTCTTTCTGACTTCTGTCGTACTTGACAGTATCTTTTCGAAAGAGTCGGTGTTATCGGAATCGTAATTAGCCTACTTAGCATAGGAATAAACGGATATTGCGACTACAAAATGAAATTGACATTGCGATCGACAAAATACATTTGTCAGGTTTCTCTACAAGGTATTTTCCAATGATCGAAATTCAAAAAGATTTTGCTCGAACGCTTACCATAGCTGCAGTCTGCGATACAGTCGACTTCTGTTCCTCGGATTTAACGTGCGAAACGGCGAATAGAGTTGCCAAAAGGACACTTGCGACACACCTTTCCCATGCGAACATACGATTCCACCTGGCCATTCTGCTGCTTCGTCCAGTAACTTGAAAACTTTGAAAATTCCTCTGTCAAAATCTCTCCAGGCGCCAGGCGATCACCGTGAATGTCACAAAGTCCAAGATAAATGTCCCTTCACCCCGGTGTCACTGACTACACGCACGCGTTCGTTGGTCGTTTATGCCTCAGCTGATCGCAAGATGACGCGACCAATGATCCACGTGTCTTTTCGATCCTTCAAAATCTCCGATCTTCCTCTTCGAACTATCGTTCTTCTTCCCAAAAACAATTCCAGCTTCGCTCGATTGCCACTCGGTTGCCCGTGTCGAGCATGAATCTTATCGAAAATGGGTTGTCCTGGCGGGAAAACGTGCAGGATCGAGTTATTCCAGGTTGGAACAACTCGCCAGCAGGGTCAGTCTAAAACGTCGTTGCCACGACACTATCGATCTCGTGTGTTTCCCAAGCAGGTAGCTCGCCGGATAATCTTTACGAAGTCTCGCGAGTTTTCGTAGAGGCACGCACCTCGTCGAACGTGGTCGAGCAACGTCTCCTCGGTTTCTCGCGTCTGTCGCGTTGATCTGGGACCTATGATCATCGACGATCGACTCCAAGTTTTCGTTCGAGCTGTACTTCTTCTTGTACGCGTATCGGTGACGAGATTGATATCGAGGAAGAGGAGAAAATCTTTTTGAAAAATCACCAAGGACCGCACGCAAGAAAGAAGAAGAACGAAAAGAGAAAAAGAGGCACGGAGAAAGGACGCGGCCGTACGGGGAACTGGTACCGAAGTCTACCGCCACTCTGAATTACAATCAGTCTGCCACTGACTTTTATTGAGGCCTCCCACCACGCGACTCGTGACTACCACCATCAACGCCAGCGGCAGCGTACAATGCTACGCGAGTGTGCTTTGCCTCTTGGTTCACTGTCAATCGACGTATCGCGCTCCTTCTGTCGTGCATTTCAGTTGTGCATCAGATTCGCCTGATTTTCGGTACAGTTCAGTCTTCGTTCATCGTCGATCGACGTATCGCGCTCTTTCTGTCGTAGATTCAGCAGCTCTGCTTTGATTTTGAATATATTTGGCTCTCGGTTTATTCGACGTATCGTGCTCCGTTTCTTTCGTCGATTGCTTTTTAGTACGCTGCAAAAAATATTCGAATGTTATCGTATTTATTACAGATTTCTATATTACAGATTTATGCATATTATAGATCTCGTATCATTTTTAGTGGGAATTTTCGTACAAGTACAAGATTCGATGCATATCAAATTTGAGAAAGAACGCATCGTTGTAATATATGCGCGTGCTCAAATACTCTTTGTAGCCTTTTGTAGCTGTATATATTTACCTCCTGATTCGCTATCAATCCACGTATCGTTCTTGTTTTGTCTTGCATTGAACTGTGCATTGGTTTGGCTTGGTTTTCAATATACATATTTCGCGTTGGCATTGCACGTATTGTTCTTTCTTTCGCTGATTCGCTCGCATTAGTTTGATTTTTAGCACATTCCTTGTGGCGATATAGTAATGGCGAGATAGGGAGAAAAAAAGGGTAGATAAAAGGATAGGTTTACTGGATGATAGGAGAAACGATAGGTGTTGTAGTACGGTTGGAAACATCTGTGTAATGGGCACGCATGATCGGCGTTTACAGGAATAGAGGAGTGGCTAGGAAATATCCTACGATCGAAACTGATTGAAATCAAACCGCGATGACGAGTTTACGTTGGATTCAACGTGGGATTTTACACGCGTGGAATTGACGATGGTTTGAGTGCTTGAATCGATTACCAGTTTTCATTAAATTTTTATCGATATCACAATTATGTGTTTTGCTAGAAAAAGCGGTCATTTCCAAGAATTATTACTAAATATCGCAATGTACGATAATTTACCATTAGTATTTCAAAAATTATAAAGTTGGTACCTTCTAATTTTTATATAATAATTCCAATTAATGTTATGTTTATTGTGTACTATGTATAGTATTATATGTTTTGTTATACGTTACATGTTCGAATTAGAATCCATAAATATAATCAAATTGATCTAGAATGGACACAGCCAGATGTCAAATTACTTTTCCCAATTACTATACTGTGGACATTTGCACAATGTCATATTTTTGCGAACTAAAAAAAAGAAAAATGGAATAATTTATGAATAGAAATTAACTCTATCCATTAGGAATTATAACGAGCTTAGATTTTCTGTAAATACATAAAAATTTGCAATCTAGAAATTACAATGATTCCTCTACGTTACCAATAATAGAAACGTTTTACTTTTGCTTTGTACCTTATTCGAGAAATTGTTAAACGAAACGACATTAGCTATTCAAACGCCACTAATTCTTCTCATATGCGAATAGAAATATCTTGAGAGGCATGCAGTTGCATTCTTCTGACCGGAAATGCCTTCAAAATAAAAGCGTACGCGAAACGTCTGATTCACCCGTGCTCGTTAAAGGGGAAAATCCGGCAAATTTGATAAGTTTCGCATTGAAGTTTCTCACGTTGATTCAGATCTTATTAAACATTTCAATTTTTACGATAATTTATATAATACCAGTAATTGATACAAACAATTAGTCAACATTTTATTGCAATAAATACACGCATCAGCATATAGCTTCGAGTAGTTTCTAGTTTGTATAGGTTTTACTTTATCTATTTTATCTCGATTTTTATTTTTTCATCGATCGCAGTTTCCTGGGCGATACGTATTTCCGTATTCCACAATAGCACAAGGCACACACCATTGTCTCCTGATTTTTGTCACGACACGAAAGAAAAACGATTTTCCACCCGCAATCGCGTTACTCGATTATCCTTTGTTCCGCCTTTACTCTGTAACTACCGTGTAGTCTCTGATATAATCCTTTGATCACGTAAATCTCTCAACAGTTTGTCAGTTTATACCGGTTTTATTATTGTTGTTACGTGTGTGTCTGTTTTACTTGAATATTTAGGTTCGTCTCGTTAAGTTAATTTTTAAGCTTCTTAAGTTATGTTTTTAATTTGCTTCAAGTTTCACAATCGTTTATGCTGTTTCTTTGCTAGAAATATATTTTTAGAAACAAGTCACTTCGTTAGTATCTACAAATATTTCCAAGAAATGAAATTTAACCATAAACACGTTACTCCTCTCTCGAGATACAAATCTTCGAGAGGGATCTGATCTACGATCGTTCGTATCGTGTCAGTGAGATTCAATTTTCCAACATTTTGACAATTTTACACAATGTTACGATATTACGCATCTTTGACACTGTTATTAGCGTTGCTGCTACGGTTCGTCGATTATTTCTTTGCTGATATTCTCGTAATAATAAGTTCGATATAAATTCGAAAGTTCGGAAACAACGACACTCGCGAAATAATACGGCGATTCGAAGAGGATAGCCCTACAATTTCCTCAAAAACTTACGTCGTCTCTTCCGTAAGTGCATCTAGCAATGCCACGCGTGCGTTACGCACATCGTGGTCATGAATAAATGATCCGACGATGCCGAAATAGCCGAAACGTTTCTGAAAATAATTTGCCAAGAAAACAATGTGATTTACGGTACTGACAGGCGCGTTCGCTTTTCATTTTCAGTTCAGTTTCCTCAGACTTACGAGATCTTCCGAATCTCGCTCCTTTTCTTCCTCGTTTTTCTATTTACTCTGCTTACACGCTTCTTTCGTACAAGATCGAAGACCATAAATACAATTTGCACGGACCTTGTGAAACGCGGAGTTGTTGTAATTCCAGTCGAACGACCACGATTTTGCTTCGTCGCGTAATCTTCCACGCAAAACATTCCTTCTTCCCGGCGAGCATACTTTCGAAAACCTGTTTTTTTTAGAACCTCGATGCCGTTTACGCCGATTTCAATATCGATGTCCACGACTTTTCGATCGCGACGATCAACCGTTCTTCGAACAATTCTTCGTAGGCTTAAGCTGCCGAGGAATATCGGTGCGCAGCGTGTATTATTGTTATTAATATATTGCAGCCACACGTGAAATTATTCTTTGACTATCATAATGAATTTAATAGCAACAAATTTTATATATAAACGTAATAATGAATGCAACGAAAGTAAAGGTATTATATTCACTTTCGTTCAAGTGATCGGTTAACCATTAGAGTAGAATCTAACGATTATCAATATTAAAGAGCATCGCTTGTTTGCTTCTTACAGCTTCGCCGCCTTTCGCATATTTTATATTTTCGTTCAACGTTTTAATTTTAGTACACGAACAACTTTCATAAATCGTGAGAGCTAATCTGTTAATAATGTAATCAGAAATGATAATTGATCAGAAATAATAAAAACTGAGCAGGTTAATTAGCCTAGTTCCATAAAGGACCAAATTAAAAATCCAATCAACAACGTACTTGAGCCAAGCTTAAATTCAATGCGCGTGTTAAATTAACGTTTCAACTTATTAATAATTCAACGATATTTTCCGCTGCATTGATCCTTTCTTTTTTTTTTAATTCACAACGAAATACAATAGCCTGCTTTTTTATTTATTACCGTTACACGCTGTCGCTATTATCAGTGGTTTCGAAAAACTAGAAACAACAGGGAAATAAATTTCTATATATCCGTCGCTCGTTACATTACATCGACGTTTTATAAATGTTTATAACGATGGTCTCTGATATTTACGTTGTCGATTGATTTAAGATAAATGAATTTCAGGAAAGAAGAGAATTGACATTTAATCATTTCAATTGCAATTACGCGTAATCACAAACCACTTCTATAAAGGGAAATTTAATTTTACAAATACGAAATAACCCGATCAGATAGTCAAAATACTTTCAACCCTTCAAAAATAGACATAGTAGAGGCCATTCGATTCTGTAATTGAAATTTGAATTTTCATTTCAGTTATCACGGAGAACTTTAGAAGTTTTAACGTTCAAGTACGTCCGAGTATAAAAGAGAAAACTTAACGAGTAAACGCGCGTTAGATCGATTGTTATGAAACAGGGATAACAGTAAATGAAATTACTTACTTTCTTTTGTTCATATTATGTTGGACATAAACATACGTGAAATACTATAAATAATAAGAACAACAACAACAACAAGTTTGTTATTGTTATTGTTAGTGTTTAGTGTTAGGATATATTAATATATTAATACACAGCTGTGGTCAGGTATAAATAAAACGGTCAGGTACCTTCGTTCTACTTCTTCCTTCTTTTTATCTGCGCTGTTTGCATCGAATCGTCTGACGATACTTTTAATTTTCATCGACGATCGCACGATGAAAGAGAGAACATATTCCATTCTCAATCAAACACTTAAGAGACCTTGTACTTTGAAGAGTGCATAATAATCGTACGCAGAGCGAAACAAAGAGCAATCGAATTTCATTATTCGAAGATACGAACAATGGACGCCGATGAATCCTGCGCGAATTTCATTGCTGCGTCTGATCGAGGAAGTGTCCACCCTATGGGGTCACGCGATACACTCACCCAGGTTGAGTCTGTGAATCACCCAGGATTTCGAGACTCTTTCTATTCCCAAGAATTTCTTCTGTCGAGCCGACGACCGCAAGACTCGATTCTGAGTCGGGTTTCTTGCACGATTTTCGAATGCAAATGAGCCAAAGTGACTAATCGCTAGACGAATTCGATTTAATTCAAATATCAGTCGATTCGTAGCAATGGTACGTTAATTTTCTCCAGATTATATAAATTAATGGACGATTAGTAGCAACGACCAGCGGCGTTTTATATTCGGAATTGGTATATCATAAATTAAGAATATTCCAATTTATTAAAATTATTCCGAGGGAAAGCGACGTCGGGGGGAAAGAGTCGTTCAGTTCGAGTGAGAAATGTCGAACTTCAACGAAGAAAATCGTTAAACTAGATACCATTTTGCTTTTGATTTTTGGAAAGATAAGTTCATTCGTTAAATTGTTATTTGTAAATTGTTAAGTTAAAAATTATGCCTTAAATTGTGTCCACAAGCGTGTCAATTAGGAAGAAAAGGATTATAATAAATGATTATGGTGTTAGAAGTAATCCAGTGGAAAAGATATAAAGCAATAATGAAATAATTGCGATAGATATAAATTTTATGTGAACTGATCAAAGTAACCTATTCGTCTTGTTGGTTAAAAGTTATGTTTAGTCACTCGATGACTCATCTCGGAACATTATGATAATGAACGTAATGACGTTCGACTTTGACTAGATAAAATTCATATTAACAAAAAACTTTCCATAATATAATAAAAGAATATCATAGGAAATATTCGCTACTTGAAGATAATGATTTGGAGATTGGTACGAAAGGAAAGAATTTTTCTGTATATATTTCACACGTGATAAAATTGCGAATTATTGTCGATTATCTATCGACTAAATTAATTTTGAGAAGGCTGTTATTCGCGTAAAATTGATTACCATACCTGCTGTGACTTATCAGTATATTTATTATACGTGCTGTTTTCTTTTCTAAAGATAATTTCATGGAACTGTTCGATATAAGAAAAATGTTGTCTTCTTTTCCTTTCTTTCTGGAAACACGATGGAATGTATTCGAGACAAGCGAGATGACTCTTCTCATAACGATAATACCGATATAACGAGTTATCGAACCGTTTTCCGTTCTATATTTTTTTAAACAAATTATAAGAGGAATTGCAGAAGTGTACAATACGACGAATCGTAAAAGATAACATTTTTATAATTATCGTACTGCGATAAAAATTACTTACTCGTTAACGTTAAAATGTTTTAATTCCTATTAATTCTATTTATTTTATATGTATATTTGAATAATAGATTCGGTCGTATCTTAGGCTATGTACGTCGGAAAAGATTCTCAAAATCAATCTTTTACTTTGGTGCAATTAATTATTTATAGATATTAGAAGTGGTTAGAAAATAGTAAATTAAAAGATCGATGTTTCGTTCGCGCAAATGGAAGATAAAGAAAACACACGCGCGTGAAATACGCGAATCTCATATTTCAATAATAAAGTTACCAATGCACGCTTTATCGAAGCAAAATTGCCCACAGCTCCCCGTCTCTTGATGTTCGATTTTTGGAAAACAAAACCAGGTCGGACCGTTTTTTGCTCGACGATGAATGAAAGTCTTTCCATTCGAGATATACGTGAGTCAAATACGAATTAACGAAAGCCGAAAGAAGAGGGCTATTTTGAATGAAAATAGGGGAGCGATCGGAGGTTGGAAAGAGAAACAAAGACGATGGCTAAAGATGATGGTTCCTCTCGGTTTTATTTCGACCGAAAGAGGAAAAAGACGTGAGCCTCTTTTTTCCTGACCCTGTGGCTGACCCGAAGATAGCATCGCCAGTTTGGAATGCATTTGCATTAATTCGGTCCTAAGCCTATTTAAATGCAGCAGAATCGAGTTTGTAATCCTATCTGGAACGTTTTGCAGAAAAAAGTTCCACGCACAAAGACCCAACCAGGCCATGGAAATTAGGGGGTGAATCGATTTCTGCGAACTCTAAGATTTGTTTTTAAAGGGAACCCAGTAACATACGTGTAATACGTAAAATTCAAATAATAATTGAATTATTAACGATCACGGTTTATTAAAAATAACGTATAACGAAAGTTCTAATATATAACGAGATGCAAACGATCGTTCCCTTTGATAAATATACAGTGGCGTGAATAAATTATAAGCTCAACAGCTCATTTCTTACAACATTACGATAAAAATTGACAAAATCTTCTACATAATTTATGATATTACAATATAATATTTTCTTCTGTTGAAGTCCGGGCGAAACTAAATTTTCTCTTAAAATTCTGTTTTTTTTCTTTCTGTGAAAAAAAATAAATTCAATGTTAATTCTCTTACGTTTTCATTCAATATTTAGTGATTTTTCTGTATTCTTGATTACTTCTGTTAATTTGTTACACTATCCACTAATTGATTTATAGTTTCGTTTTGAATATCCGCCCACGTAGATATTACTATTTCTTCAAATTCAACGACTTTTTCTATAGGTGGCCTCTCCTGATCGTAAATTTTTCTCGCTAGAATTTCACGCAGCTACTTCATCGTAATAATTCATTAGCACAATAGCGTTGAAAAATTGTCTTTTCGCCCTCCACCTTCTTTCGGTTACGAAAGGCAATAGTTCGCCATGTAACGTCTTCCGATATTCTGCAATGTTCAATCTCAATTTATAAAGACAATTTCCCTTAACGCATCCAGCTACGATCGATGGATTTCGTCAGAAGTTGCTTGGAGATATCAAAGAAATAATGGCGAGAATTGGTTCGAGCTTATAATCGTTCGCAGCGACTGTACGTCAAATAAATTGCAAATGCAATTGCCCAATTAACTTAATTAAAAAATCAATCAACAATCCGCTTGAAATTCACTCGACGATTTAGCGATAACATTACGAATAATGTTCACGGTCCTTTGTTTCGTTCGATTATTCAGTTTGATTCACACCGTAGCGAGAAATCAGTGTGTTTCTAAAGAAGCGATAAGTTGCACGAAGGAATTTATTATGGTGGTTTTATCGCGTTGCCGATGCGCCGGCACGTGCCCAGGCGCCACGATTCTTCATTTCTTCGTCGAGTCTCAGATACTTTCGTAGATTTTGAATACGTTTCTCGTGAAATCACTTTACTTTTTCCACCTCTTCTCTTACTCGTTCCTTGCACGGGACTGCTATGAATCTCTTTTTGTCCGGCCAGTATTCGGAGAAGTCACGCGTGGCTGTGATAAAGAAAAAAAAAAAAGAAGAAGAAGAAAATGAAAGATTACCAAGTTCCGAACTTTGAGCGATCAATTCATTTAGATTGTGAATTTCCGAGAACATTTTTCTTGATAATTATCTCGCGTATCTATCGTTAACTGCGTTCGCAGATGAAAAATTGAATTCGAGCATGAAGCGGTTGCAATTCACCCCGTTGTATCGTAAATGCTTTGCCGGGTAAAAGATGTGAGAACGACTGGTGGTTTATCGTTACTTCTAGATGAAATCTACGCTCGTTAGTTTGCTCTTGCGAAGAAATGCACGGTGAAACGGTTCGTTTTCTTCTCGTTTGATCGTGCAATATGCTTGTTATTATTTCGCCACTTTACGGCGAACAAGATATTTTCTTTCGAAGCAATTTTTACCTTGGTTTTCGTAATTTTACCCTGTAAATAACAATCAGTAGGTTATTACCAAGCAAAGTACGTATTGTATTGATTTTTCCACGGGACATGTATAACATTTATTCGAAAAATCTCGAATACGATCGCTATGATATAAATAATTTAGAAAATATTTGCAAATGTTCGCAGGCGAACTAAAAACACTCGAAGAATATTCGCGCAGGAAAATTCCCAATTGCATAGAACACTTGCATGGAAAATATTCTTCCTTTCTCACTCTAACTGCGAGGAATTCGTGAGAAATAAAAGAGCATCTCGATCATCAAAGTGGCCCGTGAAAGGAGTCAGTTGGCCGCGCCTAAAAAATCATCTGGTCAACCGACTGTTTGCTTTCTCATTCCATTGTCACCGTCTAATTCTAATCGTCTATCGATGCTGTCGACTCAGCCCTCCTTTGTCGCTTCCTTTCTGCTTTTTTTACGTCTTGGTCAAGGTTATCGCGTGACAAGCCAAACTCGATGAAACGAAGGTGGTAGATTCCTTTTAAGGATGAAAAATGTTGCAACTGGTCCCATTAAGAAAGAACGAAGATATACATATGTAGATGATAGATCAGCTTAAAGCCAGCTTCGTCTACGACAACGTCGCGAAAGAGTAGAGTAGTCTGTAAAGGAATCTTTAGCGTCGACTATAAGGATCGCGCGATTTGAATTCTATTCGATCGCATTGGATCGTGCTTTAGAAAAATTATCCGGATGAAGTAAATCGCATCTTCGAGCCTCTCTTTCAATGGTAAATCTATACGTTCGTTGACGGTGATTTTTCACAATTTAAACTGGCGTGGAAAAATCGCGCGAATATATTCCAACTTCTTACGACGATATAGTGGATTTAAGTGGAATTTTGGAAAAATGACTCTTCATATACGCCGACATAATATTGAAAAAGTCACAGTGATCGCGAAGAAGAACATTTTGTACGTGGCAATGCTATTTGGCTAGCCCAACTTTTTTGATTCATTGTGTTTACACGGAACGTCTGTGACCGGACTGTCTGTCTTTTTAATGAGTCAACATCCTTCCTTGTAGCAAACTCTGCGAACAATTTGCTCGCGGTTTCAATCGATACGACGTATCGGTCAGTCTACCACCTTTGTGGTATCGCTTTTGTGATTCATAGTGCGACCATTGAGCAATCAATGCGGTGGCTTCCTATTAATCTACATGCGAATTTATTTGCACTTGCTTTCCAATTGTTTCGTACATGTTATATAGGTATTGCTTTATGTCTGTACTGGTATCCGATTGCACTCTGAAGAAACTCTCAAGTACTCTAAATTACGTTTAAAAGAACTAAATCATGATCGAACAGGATTCAAGTACAATGAGAAAAAAATACTATTCGAATCCTATGAATACTACGGTTTCAAGTCGAACGTGAATTTTCCTCTCTATTTCTACTGAATAAAAAAAAAAAAAAAGAAATTTTTATTCTTCGCGCGACAGATGAGACTATTCGTTCGCGGTTTCGGTTGCGGTGGAATTTCGTAGAAAGAGAGGGGAAACGAAAGCGCGGAGAGTTTCCTTTCGTGAGTCGCGCGCGAAACCGGAAGAATCGATGCCATAATCGTTGATGGATGAGCCGCTGATTCATCCATCATCGACGAGTGGAAGCTTCCCTCGTTCGTTTCTTCCTTTTTTTTTCTACCGTGCAACAAGTAACACGATTTGATTATGCATCGGACACGAAGGTCGGTTTGTAACTCATAAGCTGGCCAATTGAACGAAATTTATCGCGCGAACGAGTCAGGATGGATTCGCCGAGTTCTGGGTCACTGATTTTCACCAAAGAATTCGATAATTTCCGTGAATCGTGATCGGTGGAAATTTAAAACGATAAAAGAGGGAAGCGAGATTAGATAAACGCGGAAATGTCGAAGTCGACACGATCTCAAGCGTAGAATTAAATATGAAATTAATTAAATATAAAATCGAAGCTAAGTCAGTTGTTTTATTTTCATTTGCCAGGATATATCAATTGTATATATTTCCAGCATTGAAATATAAATCAGAAATTCTTTTCTATTCTTCTTGCTTCTTATTATCTTCTGAAGATTCGTCGAATTTAATTAATTCGACAGGTTCTCCGAGACTGTTCCTATTGCAAAGACGAACGAACGTAAAGGGAGAAGATTCTACTGCTCATCTTTCTATGTAGAAAGTTAAATAGCTGAAACTAATCGACGAATTGACCGTGACCTGCAGGAATATATTCCCTTACGGTAAATAGTCAGGAGATAGTACTCATTATAATTTATCATTTCTCGCTGACTGATTTCCATAACTCGTTAATTTGCCACAAAGGCGAGTCGTTCGGCGTAGACTAGGTCGATGCGACGAATCTACTGTTAGATTCCTGTCGACTATTCCCTTCGAAATGGACCTCGATATTTCTCAGAAAACGGTCCTCTTTAAGGCAAATAGATTCAATCGGATATTCAAACGATTCTTATTAAAGATAGACCGACTCGCCGTTAGTATTCGACTTTTTCTCGAATCGTGTGACGACGATCCATAGCTTCGTCCAACGTCCCATTCGACCAACTATCCTCTTTTTCGTTCGATATATCAGTCATTTTCAAACAGACGCGCATCAGTTAAAAGCACACACGTTAGATACATGCAGGTTGTGATCGAGCGATCGTCACTCAGAGTTCAGTCGATTTTAGTCGAAGCTGACGTAAATCTAACGCAATATCGCTACGAGCTTGATAGTCTCTACTTAGCCTTATTAACTTTTTTTCAAGACTGCACGCTATTGCAGTAGACTAGAATACGAATAAAATGTTTACAACCATTCAAAGTTACGAGATAGACTCGTTTCACACTTTTTTCTCCAATTACTATCCTTCTCCGTGTCATTTGTTCTTTATTTAAAAAAAAAAAAAAAAACAATCTCCCTCGGAAATTATTATACTTAGCTCCTTCTTTCGTAACGTCGTAACACAGAAGAGACGCGATTTATCACGTCTTCCGTTACTATTTTTCATTCGTGGGAAGCTAAAGTAGCGTGTTATAAGTCACGGTGAAATATGGATCAAAAGTTATCGATGGAAAATAATTATCGTGTGTGCGCAGTCGTGCAACAAAATCTTACACATCTCTCGAAATTTTCCTCCAACATTAGCATCTTGTTTTCTTAGTAGGAACCGCACCAAGCAGAAAAATTTATTTCAAGAAAATCACACTCAAGATATTTCCCATCGGCATCATCGGGAAACTGCGAGACGCACAAACACGCGTCTATCGCAACGAGAAATCTAGTCTGCAGTCGCGACTGTTAAAGCAGGAAATCTGTTACAATTAAATAATTGGTCAGGCGACGGACACTGTACAGTTCACTTTGTTCTATGGAAATTCTTAAGTCAGCGCTTAAGTTGACCCTCTGTGACAGTGGTTGTCAGACTGCGAGCTAAAACTTCCAGTGTAAATATACGTATTATAGGCGAGAACGTAGAAAATATCCAAAGTATAGTACTCGTTATAACATTCAGTAAGAAAAGCAAAAGTTCTTGGAAAATTCGTGTTTGCATGCGTATCCGCATTGTAATCGTGTAACTTGCAAGTTGCATGGATATATTTTTTACATTCTTATGTCTTACTCGTGTGTCATGAAAATATTGTAGCATGTTATTAACATGTCGTTCTGTCAAGATCAAGCGATTTGTTTATAACTCAAGTTTCGATAAAAATGTCGCGAATCGAGAAATTGTAATTAATTGGAATTTTCTCCTTTCGACGCGAATACAAACAGGCGAAACGATATTCTGATCTCATTGATAGTCTCGAACGTTGTACGGTATTGTTCGATGGAAGATTCCTTTTTTCGCCACACATCTCCTGATGTCGACAAGGAAAAATCAATTTACTCGTTTTGATGTCTAATTTCCACGTTGCTTCCGCGTTACGGTAAAAAAAAGAAAAAATGGAGTCGTTGCGTCCGATGTTACGTGTACGTTGCACGTAATTCTGCCCGATGACGATTAAAACGCGCTGATTACATTCGTTACGTGAAGTGGAATCGCCCTGTATCTGTAGGATTGTTTGGTACGGACTGCGAAAGATGACGAAGAACGATATGAATTATTTGTTTTCTGTCGAGGTATTGTTGCTAGAAATTGTTATGTTTTTCGAAGAATTGCGAGGCAATTTCAGCGAGATTCTACGCAGTGGCGACTGAGGTGTAAAATGGAAGATTGAAAAATACGTAGAAACAGAAAGAAGAAAGAAATAGAAGGAAAAATTTAAGACGGAAATATATGAAGCGATTTAAATTAGATTTTTATTTATCTACAAATATTAGAGAATCTTACAATTTATCCGACAGAAACCAAGCATAGAAAGGAAGAAGAGTTTTGATAATATCTATGGGACGATTGATCGATAGAAAATTGCTTTTTGATAAACAATAGAAGATACAGTTTGTCACCTTTTCCCCTCCGTTCGTCAAAATTATAGAACTTTCGTTCATACGTGTCGAAATTATACAAAAAGAAAGTTTCATCGGCTGTTACACTGTTCAATTTTCATATCGTAGCTTCTGTTCAAAAACTAGCAGCGATGTCGCGTTGTAAATATCTGGGAACACGTTCTGAACATCCTATTATAGAATATGTTTTGATAAAAACGGATTAACAAATGGAATGACATCATTTTGAAAAAAATTCTTTTTAGCTGTAAGTTTGGAAAAAGAAACGTTTTTATGAAAGAATACTATAAATTTCCAGCGTTTTGACGTTTCCTGTTAAAAATGTAAAACGATGTTCTTAAGACGCAGTACACCGAAGAAGAGCAGTTTTCGAATGACGATGCGATTATATGAAAGAATCAATTTATTCGTACACACAGATACAAAAATCTTTCATTTCAATTATATACGTAGATTTAGGTATAAAGAAATGTAATAATTTCAATCGGTTCCTGCGCGATAAATGCACAGGAATAAAATAATCTTAAAGATATTTCTTTTCAAGATAGTTGGTGTCACTAGGACCCACAACCACGATCGAGGATGAAGATCGCTTAGTAATAGAAAATACGACTTATGTTTTCCCCTGTGTTCCTCAGAACCATAAAACCTTCGATGGTAACCTCTGACAAAAAGAGCTGCATCAGCTTCATCCTCTTCTGCAATCAAAATTCATGAAAATTCCTCACCTCTTCCACTTTCCATTCTTCTTTGCCTTTCTTCATTTAAACGTCTCTTCATTATCATCGTCATCTCCGTCCTTCCTGATCGTGACATTTCGTCCAGACCAACAATAAATGATTCCTATGCAAGGATCGACCGCGTAATTATGCGCAAGGTTTGCAGGATGCATCGTATTACCATTTCGATTGAAATGCATCGCGATGGATGATCCGCAAAGGCCAACATATCCAGTTGACGAGATCTACGCCGGCCTACAATGGCGAATTTCTACGATAAGAATGCAACTTGTCGCGTTGCATCGTCGAATAGCATCGGCGAAAATGCGTCAGCTTTTAGCATCGTCTTCCACGACTACAACCCAGTGACTCACAACGCCAATAAGTTTCGTTCCTTCTCTTTCCTCTTCCTTGTCTTTTTCTTTCCGTCCTTTTCTTTTCTCTATTTTTCCTTTTTTTAAGCTCTTTCCTGTATCCATTTCTTTCCTTTTCCATCGTCGAAGATTTTATTTTTGCTGAATCGACGATACATCCAGAGAACTCGTCGAATTTGGATGGGTCGATCGCCGAAGAATCTAAAATGGCAAAGGGATGAACGATCGATTCTGCTGCGACGATATGATCGATCACTGACTCAGACGGAAATCACGTTGCATCGATCCTTACCGATCACTGGTTCAACACGAATCGGCATCAGTACGGAGATACGGAGGCTTCTGATAATTCTCAATTGCTATCTTACAGCATCGGTTCCATGGCTTTCCATTAGCAAAGAAAATGGAGGAACTCTGACAGAGATTTATTTCGTTCTTTAAATACAGTGACGACTGTTTTATCTTGGATATTTTTGTACGTTTTTCTGCATTATGCAAATGCTGCGCATTTTAAATGCATAGAGACGTGTTCTTCGGGAACGTGATATAGCGAAGTAGTTTTATGCCTATGCGTGAATGTGAGAAAATTACACACAGTATGAACATTGTCGTATTTGTTTCTGTAATCGTAAGGTAACGAATTATCGTCATTAGTAGAGAAGTATCGGTGTAGACGTCAAATTCATCAAAGTGTGATCCTGCTTGTCGTCTCTTTGTTTCAGGAAATTTTTCTTCCGGTAAATATAGCGAATTGTCGGTGATTCACGCATTTAACCGTTTCAAATCGACTTCTCAGACACGTTAATTGCCATAAATAATTCTTTTAAAACCACACGTATTGCGCAAAAGAAAAAACTCGACATCTCTCCAAATAATCCTCATATTTTCTCCGTGGCAATTGCAAAATTCACAGCTTCCTTGTAACAGTTTGAAAAAGATAACGAGTGCAAAATTATTATGGACAATTTTGTATGTACTCGGACGATACCACGCATTGATTCTTCCAACTGTATCTCTCAACTCGTTTCTAAAAGGAATAGGAAATGAGAAAAATGGACAGGGGACAAGGGAGAAATTGATGTATAAATAAGCGGAGAAATGGATAAATAGAGAAATGAGATGAAAGAACAAGGGTGAATGAATGATTGAAGACGTAATAGGAAAAGTGGGCGTAAAGTGGGAGAAGATTGTCTGCAAATTGATGAAATCTTTCCAGGATACAATTTTTTCAAAATATCGCAACGAAGTATAACCACTTGTAATGTTTCGTTAAGCCTATAGTAGCCGGTATTTTTTCCAAAAGCTAAGTGTTATCCCTAACGATACGATTATCTTGCTTCTAGTACGAGTCACTCGCTGGAACCTTAACTGGTCGTTTTCTAAGAAATTTCACACATAAACGCATGATTTACGATTATCAATTCATCTGTCGCTGTACTATCTGAACCGATCTAATGATCAGGTTTTTTCCCCTGATGAAACAATTAAGTGATTTCAACTCTTAGAACATTCCATCCACTTGAAGAAGACAGGGGAAAGTTTTTAAATCCAATACTCTGTTCATCGAATTCGTATTACACGAACTATCTTTATAATTAAAACTATGACAGCAATTATCACATAGAATTATAACATCTGTCGTATTAAAATACCCGCTTCGAATAACCAAGTAACGTTAACGTTAAACTTTCAATAAAAAACGAACCTATCGTACCTTTCTTCTTCCTCGATCAGGATGACAAGAAAAGAAAGTAATTATCGATTGGTGGAAAGTTGAAGAAAAACGAACGATCCAATTTGTAAAGCAATTCTCTCGAAAACTATGTTAAACGTAACCTCGAAACCTACCTTAGAAGCAAAACTCTTTCGATCAAACGAATTTAACATCGCGCGACTGGATCAATCGGCGACAACACGCGCACGGCATGCGTGAACTCAACTACCAATTTGCTAATGGAAAACAAATATCGGGTGTGAGTGGGAAAAAGGCAGGTGGAAACACGGTTTCGAGGCATGGACGACCGTTCGATAAAGACGATCGTGCAGGCACGTGCCTGTACTCCGCTGGCTTCGTGAATTTATACGGCGAACGGGATGACGGAAGTGGCTGGAACACCAAGAGTAGAAGATACGACTGGAGGAAGTCGTTCGACTCGCCTCGATCATGCAGACGCTCTCAATGTAGTCGTATCTACTCGGAATTCAACGTGCACGTCGTCCAGATGAATTAACGACCACCTCACCCTGAAGGCGAATCGATCTGGCAATTAGATTCGAAATTTCGGAGATCTCAGAACTCTGAGGCCTCCGTGTACTACGTGCTTCGATTCTCCAAGGTCGATAGATGTATCCGTGATAATGAAACCAGTTGTGTCTGGAAAATTTCTGTTGGTAATTGCATCGTAGCTTGCGGAAGAGTAGAACGATCTTGATGCGATCCTTTCGCTGTTTCTTTCATGTCTCGTCTTTTTTCGATTACTCGAACGGGAAATGAAGCGTAGAAATTTGTTTCTAGTTATCGTACACGTTAATATATTTGCGTAAAGTCAAGTTTCGATATGAAGAAAATATATATTCCGTGAAGAAAGTGTATTCCGTGCTAAAAGGACAGGGAATGGAACGAAATACAACGTTCAGATCAGTTGGGTTAATTTAGCTTTACAAGTAACTCGCGTGTTGTTAATTATTTCTATGATATGGTCGATTGAAGTTTCATTTTTAATACAAAAGCTCGTAGGACGGTAGAATAGAGTTATAGAAGGCGAAGAACATAATCGTTGGAGGAAAATAGATCGGTACTCGCGATATTGTGCAAAATTAACTTCACTTTTCAAATCACCAATGAAATTTTTATTCCAACATACGAAGTAAATACGTTTCTGTAATTTGCAAAGCAGATGATCGAATTCGAAGCTAAATGCCATTGATGGATAAAAGGAAGGAATCGTCGATGTAACGATTAAATCATCGATTGTTATTCAATATAACGGGAGAAGTTACTACAGCGATTTATTAAAATTCCGCCAAGTTGAATAAATGCAACTTTATCGCACATTTATTTGGTATTCCCTGTTCGTGTAGATCGACGTTTACAAGGCGATCAGGTGTAAAGCAATTGCAACGAGATCACGCTTTCTCAGATCGATGTTGACGCAATTTCTCACCGGCCATGTCTTTCTCCATTCAGAATTTCTAATTTTACGGTTCGCTTCTTATTTACTGACGCAACGATCACGATCACACGCAATTAAACAAGTCGAATTTCAAATTGTTCGCAGTAGGACGAATAGGAAGTCACGGTTGACGACTTTCTAAAATTCTACTTTCCATCGTCTCAATATCGTACAATCTCGTTCGTAAACCACCGAATATCGAAACATAATCTCGATTGGTCCATTCGATGGACCAAACGATGCATTTCTCAAGCGTTTCCTCGCATCCTTAAAAATAACGAACGTCGCTGGAGTGCTGTGCATAATGAAAGATATATGCAACGACTTTGTCACTTTATTGTGCATGCGATTGGCAAACGATCGAACGATCGACGAGGTACACTAATATGAGGAGCTGATGATCGGTCGAGAACGAAGGTTTGTGAGTGTGCTGGCGGCATTTCGAAAAGCACACGAAGGGATTCCAATAACACGACCGACCTTGCTGGCCGGGAAATCGTCTGAATAATTCAACGTTCCATTCAGAAATCGTCTATGGCATATCTAATTTTTTATATACAAACGCTAGGTTACGCGGAGGCTCTCTTAGCTTTCGCGTTCGAGATGAGTCGGCCAACGTTTCCTATCTTATTGTCTTTACCGTGATCGAAATATCAAAGCTACGCCGTTCCATTAAAAGGTTGGATCTAACGATATAATAGGATCGTTCCTTGGGCAAGATTTCATGCTAAAGCGAAACGAAATATTTAGCCAGAAAGAAGATTCTTCTGTATGTTTCTGACATTTTATTGTTACTGCAGCTTTAGCTATATCCTTCATATTTACTATCGATTTATCTATCCATCTGCTTTCTACGAAAATTTCGACAATTTCATACGATTAATTAGTTTGTAGAGACGTGCAAGCGTATAGTTTGAGCGTTTGCGTAATTCATCTACCTGTCGGTATATAGATTAATAACGCGTTAAAATTTCTCGTGACATTCATCTATGGAGACGCTGTAACGATCGAACACCTACGTACATAGAAGCTGCTCGTGGCTGTAGATTTGTTCAACGTTGCAACGATACTGAACATACAACCCCACGCAAAAGCTATTTCTGAATCGAACGAAAATTCCTCTGTTTTAATTTTCCTGGAACACATTTCCTCCATAGTTCTCGTTTTATGCAAACTCCTATGTCTAAACCTGTAAACCGAGCCTCAGCGTAAATCAATTTTCACTCCTTATTTATGCTATTCTTACGATCGGGAAATATGAAACGTCGTAACAAAGGACAATTTAACCCACTGTCGAACAAAAGTGATCTCGCCACCGAACCTGGGTTAAGCAATCTACCACATGGTACACGTGTGTCGATCATGTGAACGCGCTACGTCCGTTGAAACACAAACGAGAGGGGTCGTTCGCATAATCCTGTCCCTTTTCAAGCACGTCCGAATCGTGTGTCGAGCTCGCGGATCGCTTGTGAGATTTGTAGTTAACGCGTTGTTGAACGGAGTAACGATCGCCGAGGGAAACAACCGCGAGAAGATTCATGTTTTACACGCGCGTGGCCGAGGAATAGGTGTGCGCATTGAGAAAAATAAAACGACTGGAGAACACGCATTCCCGCATAAATGCATTCGGACGTGGCACGCCTCGACGAGAGATGGTGCGCGATATATCGGAATGCGGCACGCTCATGGCCATTTTTCTTTCATCTGGCCCGCAGTCGTTACGTAGAAACGCAACGAAAATTCGAGGAACCACGCGGCTTCTGACTCGTAGTCGACAGAATTGATAATTCCTGTTTTGTAATAGTCTCCGTGTGGATATGACGCGGGTGCACGGTTTACGGTCTGTATCACCGTGTAGAGTCCTTTTGGCAGGATGTAGGACAAAAGATTAAAGGGTTTCTGGAGTCGATGATGTTCGATCGTTCAGTTCATACCGGAGATTTCTTCGTGTAAACTTTCATCAAACAGCGAGACCTTCGATGCAAGGTACACGATATACGGTGGCTAGAAGAAGTATTGGCACGTACGTTTACTCGATATACAAGCACTTTTTCGTCTCTAGTCTTATAAATTTCATCGAAAAATACAAGGGAAACTCTCATAGAAAGAAGACCAAAAAGAAAACACCCCACTGACCTCACTAAAGAAATGAGATAGTCAAACTCGAAGATAGTATCCACATGTTATTTAGCAATTAAATTGGAAAAATTTACCAAATGTCCAGCTGGCCAAATTGTAAAGTACAAAATAAATAAACAAAATTTCATCTTTGTAGTATACATATTTTGTGAATTGATTATAAGGTATCAACAACATTTCTATCACGGCGATGGAAAACTCTCGGGGGTGTTCGCATATGTCATAATTTGACAACTCACGTACTTATTCACCTGGCGATTACAAACGGAAATCAACGTTCCCTAACAATGTGCTGTCCTTTGACCACACACGTATCACGAGAAGATTAAAAGGTTTGCTCTTGCGAATGATCGCAGGTGTTTCTACTCTTAAGCCAACTATTTCTAGAAATTACGATCTATGACGCGAAAGGAAATTCTTCCCGTCCAAGTTGAAAATTATCCAAGATAGATGGATAGATTAGATACTGATACGAGCATATTGATAAGAAGGTGCTGAGATTAAGAAAAATTCTCGCGGTGTAGTTTTAACAGGTAACGAGCACAACTCGTTGAACACAACTTGAGAATTAACATATTCGCTAACGTGATCAACAAATACCATCGCGTCTCAAATAATAGATTTCGCTATCATTCACAAACAGTCTGTATAACTTTCAGTACACGTATCCCCATTCTAACACAATTGCCATTCGATTTTCACAAGCGCTATCAAAATAATCCCCAACTCATTCAACAAGCTCTCTCAATGCAGCCAAACAACTACCAACCGATTAAGTAACCATTTCGAACCATCGTTTTACCATCAATCGAAGTCTCATCGTCGTTGATTTATGCATCCTGCGGACACGTCGCTTAATTGGTATGGTGGCAAGGAGCAAACTTCTTCCCTTTGCATTTTGTTTTACGACCGGTCCCAACCGACACCACTACACGAACGATGTTAGGGTATCGGTAATGGTTGTTTCACGTGTTCGTACAATGGCTAGCCATATACAGTGAGGAACAAAGATAGTGGAACAGACCGCAAACTTTCCTCGTAAAATCCTGTATGGATTTTTGAAAAATACGAATATTTATACTTCATTTCTGTATCTTTCGTAAAATACAGCTCACTTTCCTAAGTATGTACATATATTATGGATGTGAGTTATAACGAATGAAAAGGGCCTCGGTGTGCAATTAATAAATTTTGCTATTTGAATTTGCTCACGCCTCGAAAATAAAAAAAATGTTGATGTTTTGAGTGGTGGTAATTCAATGATCAGCTGTATTAACGAAGATCTACCAGTGCCCAGATATTTATGAGTAGTAGTTATAGATTCTTACGCAATTTCATATTCTTGTTAACGTAATTAAGGGAAAGAATCTACGCAAAGATATATTTCTCTTGCAAAAATAAAAATTAAATAAAAATCAGGATGGGGGCTGTACTACAAAAAATCTATCAGTGCCCAGCTACGAGTAATACTACGGATTCTTAACGGAATTTCATACTATCGTTAACGAAACTAGGTGAAGGAATCTACACGAAAGATCTATCTCGCTAACTGAATATTACAAGCACCTCACTAAATTTCCCCTAAATGCATACAAAATCCGTAGTCCAATTATGAACGATAGAGTAGTCGGTGTATCATTGGCGAAGGGAAGAAGCGGAGGACGATGATTGCCCTGCTGGCCATGGGCAAGTTCACTGATCCCGGTGTGTCGCGTTCGAAACGTGCCACGCAGAGACACGCTGGATACAATATACACACGGTTCGTTCGTGGCCACGCTCTTGTCGAGAGAGGAAGAGAGAGAGAGAGAGAGAGAGAGAGAAAGAAGAAATAAAAGGCAAAGGAGAGAAGAGTGACTCGAACTCGCTCTTACACCGTGAACACGGCCATGACGTGAAAGCAAAGAGAAGGCGTGCGTTACATCCGAGCGCTACGTTCCCCTCGGTTGCTGAATGTCAATGCTTAGGGCGCTTCTTGGAATTCCGGCGAAAAATCGATGATCCCCAGCCTGGTCAGCCCGATAACGAAACTCTTGAGCCGCGATCGTTCACCTTCCTCGTCGTTGGGCAAAAAAGTTGCTCCTGCAGAAAGGATTCGAGACGAATTTCTCGAGCTTTTATTTTCGCTTGTGTCTTTCGTTTCGAATTCGTTGTTTGGGTCTGTGCGAAGTTGAGATTCATGGCGGGGAGCGGAGTTTAGAGGTAATTCGGAGCATGGTGGTGTTTGATGGCCTTTCTCACGGTGAGCCGTCGAAAATACGGCCTTCAACTAGCGAAAGTGGTTGGATAAATTTTGTAGGGTGCCTGAGCTGATCAGTTGTTTGTTCGTAGGGTACTTTTTATGTTGGCCTCTTACAGGTCTTTCTGGTTGTTTGGCGCCTTCGAAGTAGATGTAAAAAATGTCTATGAAATCTGAAATCTGTCATTCTCATAGGTTTGTTAATTACAGTGTTAGAGAGTGTTTTTATAAAAATATAGATTCGCATAAAACTTCGTAGTCTGGTAAGTATTAGTATGAATACTTATACGTAATAACTAGTATATCAGAAAATATTGGTTTTTACAGATGAACGATAAGTTCGTTATAAATTGGCATTCGATATTACGCAGCTTCCATGATACAAGTCCCTTTTATATCGCCTAACTGTTCAATGTCTGTCGCTTACGTCTATCAAAAGGTACTCTTGTTTTTGTAATGGCTACGCGTCCTTAAGCTTATTCAGGCTCTGACCATACTAACGTTAATTTGGAATTAAATTTATATACGTGGAGGTATAATTCAAAAATTATAAGCTTCTTAGAGGACAGGATATTTAAAACATTTCCTCATTGTCAGAAAGGAAACGATATAAAATGCTCTTATGACAATGAACGTAATAGTATTACTTGGAGAAAAATACATTACCTTTACTTCATTGTCATTGGAACATTAAAAATGTTGAATTATGCTACTTTTGCGTCTTTCTCGTTTTTCATTTTAGTGACTTGAAGATTACTCCGAGTATAACTTTAACAATTATGAAAATCAGAGGTCTCTATACATACGTGCATTTACATGTTCATAAGCTTTACTTTCTTAATGCATTTCAATCTTCCATCTATTAATTTTATAAAACAATTTCTCGTTATCTTCTCTATTAACAACATAAATAGTCGCATATTCTATATCTTTGTTCTACGATCATCCTACTTCCCCATAAACAATTTCCCTCGCTCTAACGATACTCTCTTTATACATTGGAATAACCATCGATCTCCAGTTCAATTATTAAACTTTTCCATCCATTTTCCTTTCTCCAGCCAAACACCTCTATCGTCTAAGTAAGCGAACGAACGTTTCAACACGTCTGCCGTGTATTTTCAACGAGACAAAGGAGACAAAAAACGCGCAACCGGTAATTAAGTCTGATTATGGAACACTGGCAATTAATATCCCTGGCAATTAAGCAAGATGTTTTCCGCGAAACAGCGCTCCCGTCGCTGCTCATACGCGTCTCTGCCATAAACTCAATCAGCGTGCACGTGCTCTAGATCCTACTAGCCTATATTTACAGTGACTAACAAAACTCATGTATTTACAGTGATTCACTTGACATTTGTCATAGAAAATTTGTACGATCGTATTATATGAATTATACGAAATATTTTGCAATTGAAGATTGCGCAGATGAGAAACACGATAGGCCACGTTCCTTATCTTGTGCTGTAGCGCAGTTTTATCAATATAATCATGAGAGTCGCATCTCGTTATCGGTTAATTGGTGCAATATATATTTACAAAAAGTTTCTATGAGTATTCAAATACTTTCATGAGCAACAGCATGTCGACAACTATTTACGCCGACCAAGGTAAAGCTCGACGACGATGATTGTACGGGAATTTTGCGCTTTACCATCGAGCAAACAACGGCTAAGAGGCAACTGTACAAGTGGCATATTAATTGCAGACATCTCATCGTGTCGCTCTATCGACGATGAAAAAAAGTTGCTCGAGTGCACTGGCTGTTTGCACTCTGTCCGACGAGAGATCTTTGTCGCGTCTCGGTTTTCTCGTGTAAGACGCACGGTTCTTCTTGCACCGGAACAAAAAGGACCTTGGAATCCTGTGGCTTGGTGTCACCGACATTCCCACAGGAGTCATCCTATTATATTTAAATTGGGCGAGCGTGCCTCACGCCCATATGCGAGGATTGCTCGTACACGCGAGCACATATGCGAACACGTGAGCGTATACACTACCGTCCATAAGTATTTGGACACCTGGTGCAATTCGATCAGAAAGGTTGATATGTTTGTTATATTTTCGAAATTTACGATCAAACAACGTTTCTCTGTCGTTAATTCTTTACCTCGTATCAGAACTGGAATGAAATATACTCTGTAAAAATTTTAACTAAAGAAGGGTGTGTTGTATCTGCAAGGGTAGTTCCATGTTTGTCTGTGATGAATGGCTGATACTTCACGAAGTCCATACAAACTTTTAGAATGCGGTTGGAAAAACATATTTCAATTGCTTCAAGACCCTTAACATTGAACAGACACACTTGAAGTCACTTAACTCATAGTAGGATCAATTTTCATCCGTCTTCGTGATTGCTCTTTTATTTGCGTTCTGGAACATTTAAAGAATATTATGTTCTTTTTTATTTAATATTGACTACTTGTTATCATCAATGTCCACTGATTGATGATAACATGCTGCTATCAGAGGCCAAATTTAGATTAATAGTTTTATTTGAGAAAAAGAGTTCTATATGAAATAAAATTCTAATCTCTCCTCTTCTAATTTTCTTAGATAAATGCTTGCAACAATTCAGAAATGTCAGAATTTAAAATACTTATGAATGGTAGTGTACACCGCAGGTCAGAACCACCGGCAAGCCCACCTATGTGAATCTTCTTCGATTTTCTTTCTTTCTTTTTTCCTTCGGAGCACGGAGTCGACAAAGGATGCACTTTCATTTGTCACCGAGCGATCCATGATCGCCGGAAGTGCGGAACGCTCGTCGTGACGCTGTCTGCGTTAATATTTATGCTAAGCAGCGTATAATCAACTAACTGAATTTTTGTTGGACCTCGGGAGGAGCGTCTGATTGCTGGGCCACCTTTTTTGGGGTGCGAATTAGTCGAAATTGTTGATAGACGAAATAGGAAGTAGAACTTCTTCGATAATTTTGTTGGCAATGACTTTAGTAAAAATTTGTTTGGATAAACGTTGTATTGTTCGAAGAGGTCTAAAGGGATATTTGCTCTTCATTGACAAATTTGTACGTATGTTTTCCAGAATACGTATTTTTTATGCTTATTATATTTTGATACTTCACCCTCAAAAGATCTGTAATTTATAGTCGATTGTTCAATTCTTGTATTAAATGGCGAGCCTTGAAGGAAACAATGATTGAATACCAAACATATGGTGCGTAATAATGAAGTATTTACCTAAAGGGGGTGAAAGATTCTATAATCGATTCTTCTGCAATTAATTAATTAAAGTTTTGTACGACTAGCTTAGTTTAATTAGAATACATGATTATATAATATAAAAATATAGAAAAACGGAGTGAGATAAAAGAGAAATATGTATATATATCCAACAACAGTACACACAGGCAGAACATTAAATTATACTTTTATTATATTCATAAAAATTAAAATGTACACACCTTATTGTTTAAGTTCATACTCGTATTAGCTTCTATGCAAGTATCGCAGTATGTATAATATTTAACAATAGAGGTATAGGTACTCTCGAGACGAGACGAGTTTACGAAAAGAATACATGAAATTTTTTATTTTGTTATTTCCTTGGGGTGATACGGTATTTTGTAGCTTACTTCCGATAATTATTAATATTATTGACTGCTTATAAAATAATACTATTACACAATAAGTCATCTCTCGGTTTACGACACAGTTCCGGTGTGACTCCATTAAACTTATTTATTCGCTTCAGCCTTCACATGGCCCTACGAGATCGAAAAAAGTAGTATACGATACTCTGTCTCTGGCAATAAATGAGGGATACCGCGCGATTCCGCTACGAGTCCGCTACTGAATCAAACAAAGAATGATTAGCTTTTTTTCCTTTTTTTCGAAGAAATTACATGGAATATATCTCCTACCTATACTTTTATTTATTTTTTTTTCGTTAATGTATCATATATTTTTTTGCTTTTCTTACTTATCTGTCTTCACCGCTAAGCACGTCGTGCCACTAGTGCGTACGCCTGCGATCGGATGTGTGTGTGCGTGTGTAATACGTATGTGATTGCTGTGTGAGTAATAAAGGTTAAGAGGTGCTGCTCGAGATTGTCGCGAAATCGAAAGGAAACCTTCGCTTCGTAATAAAGGCTATAGTAATAAAAATGGGTCCATTCGTGGTTAAGCGTGTAGGCTAACACGTGAAGATAGGTGCTGAAAATATGAGGCGAAAATTTAGTTGATATATCTTGTGTAAGGTTTAAGTCAGATTAATGCTAAGGAGACTGCAATATTGATGGCAATAACGCGAGTTTGCATCGAGCCACGACTAAACTTAACTTCCATACAAGCACGTTCGTCGATGTAACGCGATCTTGTTTCCTTTTTCTCGGCTCTTTTAATCGTGCTCGGTCATGTTGTGTTGTGTTCATGTCCACGGGTGAGCAAGTGTGAGAAATGATCACACGATGCTTTCTGAAAGCGTTCTCCGTACAACGGCCACTGTAGCACCAGTGCGCGCGAAAAAGGTACGATGCTAATTCGATCGCTAACTATAATCTAAGTAATGGAATTTGAATCTTTCGTCATGACGACGTGTTAATTGTTTACTATATGTATGCGTAACACGAAATAAAAGTCGCCTAAGCGCCTCTGATTTATCTTACTTTTTATTTTACACTCCCGGCTTCGATCTTTACTTCGACCGCATTCGCAAGCACTTATATCAATTCCTTGAAAGTCGATCACATTATTCGCATATTTTTCCATAACTGGTCCTCTTCATTGGTAATTCTTCTATTATGACTGATTGAGGTTAGAATTTTGACGCTTGATCGATCGCTTGCTGTACTTCGATAATCGTTATTCGAGTCGATCTTTATCGACTGTTCCGCTTAATCGCAATGGATTATCGCGTCGCGTCGCGTCGTTTTCTTTTGAAGTTCTTTATTTTTTCATGAAAATTGATTTGGAAAGTTTTTGTAAGTTTAATGATTCGTGTTAAGTTTTAGTTACTGATCGTATATTAGTGTGTTCTCGCAAACGTAGTCGAAGCAACATATCGTTACAATATCAAGGCGATCTAAGTTCGATTGCTTGATGTTCTTTGCTATTTTGCATCTGATTTCTACCATTATCAGGTAATAATTATTATTTAAATTTCTGAAGAATTTATTATAGAGCTGGTTATTTTGTATTGATCGTATTTGATTGAGTACTTTTTTCTACACTTTCAGGAAACTGTATTGTGTGAATTAATATTAATATGTTTATTAGAATAGCATTTAACACATATTCAAGGTACCTTATTCCTTTGATTTTTCATCTTTTTACTCCTTTTAATTTTTGATTTTTCTTTGTTCATAATGTGTAGTACATCCTTCTCATTTAAATATCTTTTAACCTCCAAGTATAAAACTGGTGAAATGAATTGCTTTTAATTGCTGAACACATTTGTTAAAACACAACCTATCAACCAACTTTATATCAATCTACTAACCTTATATAAGCAAACATGCATTCGTATTGATGTTACGCCTGCTTTTTGCGAAAATATCGAATGCAAGATTAATTTAAAGGATGTACAATGAAACTCTATAGACAGCGGTAAGTTTATTCACACACAGACTATTATTTATATTCATCTGCATATTTTGATTCAATCCATGTATTTTATCAATCCATTTATATTACACAGAGACAAATTTCTACAACTGTACATAGAATATTGACAGAAACGTTCCCATTTTGTTCTCGGCTCATGAATCTAAGGATAAATGAATCGTGGAAGAGTAGAAAAAAGAATGATACAGCGGATCACTGCGATTAAAGTGAAAACATTCAGATAATTCGATCACGCGAACATGGTAATGGCAAAATGGCAGAACATCCCGCGAATCGTCCTTGCATCGTCCCATAGCCTTACATAAGACATCGTCCGAATAGATATCAGTTGAATGGGAACTGACTCTAAACGCGTTTTCTGCCTTTAATCACGCAATGCAAAAATAGGCTTTCCTATTTCCGGTTATCTAGTACCGGAGCGAGTGATACAGCGATCTACGGATCTACAGAGAATTCCCAAAATCCTTACAATCTAGTATCAATCGTTTTTTTTTTTCTTATTAACTTTTCTCGTCCTACTCGTCCGAAGAGGAGTTCTACGTTATTACAGGGTGAATCCTCGATCAATCGGAATAAACGTACATGTATTCCATGTTCTTTTCTTTTCATGTGAATATTTTGATCGCTGGCGATCAATTTGAATGGGACAATACTAATTATGCTATGATTTGTTCAAACAAAAGTTACTGTGTAATTATGTAATTAAATTTGTTCTTTGTAACTGAAATGTTTATAATTTCCGATTATACATCTCAGTGATGTAACTAGTATTTAATATTCGAATGACTCAGTATACTGATATTCAAGTATTCAAGAATATTTAACCTTCATATTCTAGTATACCTCAGAATACAGAGTACCAATATTAAATTACTTCAGATTTCTGATATTCGAAATACTTGTACTCGAACACCCAAAAATACCGAATACTGATATTCATGTATTTAAAAATACCAAGTATCGGTATTCGACCCCACTAGAATACAGGATAATGATATTCAAATACCAAAAATTACTGATATTACCGGTATTCGAGTGCTTGGATTATTAAATACCAATATTCGGGTACCACAAAATGTTGAATACCAAATATTTAAGTAATTTTAAACATCAATTGTTTAATATTTCAGAGGCAGTAATATCATATATCATCAATGCGCCTAATTCATTGCGTTAAGTACCGATATTCAAATACATCAACGCGATCAACAGAGATATCCAAGTATACTAGTATTAAATTTGTATAAAGTCATCGATTCAAACGTCTCATTGAAACAATAATTTTCAATAGCAATTGAGACAATAATTTACTCGATAGGAGACAATTTACCGTACAATTGTTCCTTATGAAGTAAATTAGAACAGAATACACACGTGTTTCCGAAGATCGAGGATTCGAGAAGGTACAATGAACGAAAATTGTACGGTCGACAATTCTATTTGGTCGAACCATGTTCGACGTACAGATTGATTCGATTTGCAATGTACAGAGTGTCGGTCTCGGTATCGCTAATACAATAACAACAATCAAAGGGATGATGGTGAGGAAATATGGAGGTGGAGGGTGTCTGGAGTTATCGTGAAGCTGGTGCACATCGTAGCTACAATTTTCTTACAATACTGTGTCGATAAACGTCTAAATACCGGTGTGTGTGTCTGATGGCATCTTTTTTTCGTTTGCGCACATACCTCCTTTGTCTTTTGTTATTTGCTCTTTTTTTTTTTTTACACATTATATTAAAATATAACACCAATCTCGACTCGCTTACATTATACATGTACATATGTGAGTTCTTATTATTTTTTTTTTCTTTTGTTTCGTTTAATGTATTTAGCGATGATCGTTCGAACAGTCTCTCACCGTCAAGCGTTTTTAGAAGAGTTCCGAATTCAATATTAACATTCTCGCACTTCGCGACATTAATTGACGACACTGGAAAATGCAGGCTCCGCGGGTATAGCAATTAGGATTCTGTAGGAAAGTTTCTGGGCGATTAAGTGCAATTAAATATTATGTAGCAGTATAATTGATTTCCTTATATTAGTTTAGAGATCACCTTGCATTGTTTTATTATATTTTTATCGATTAAATATAAAATACTTTTTACTTGGATTATATTAATGTATAATAGAGTGGCAATCTTTTATTGTAATATTTCGGCATATCTCTTTTTCAATTTTAGAAACGCTATTTTGGTGGTTATCACCCATGAATACAAATTTCGTATGTTCCTTCGCTGTATCAAATTATTTATTTTACTTATTTTTCATCCTTGATTTCGATAATTTAGCACATGGACCATTAAGAATTAAATGAATTTTAATTGATAAACTGTTGCCTGATGAAAAAAAGGCATGTTTTATGTTCTCCCAATGAAAGCAATATAGTTGATAAATACTTTGTACGTTACTACACAATATTTAATACACCGTAAAGATATTTTAAATAAGTTTCTGGTAGACGTGCTGTTAAATTCTTGCTAACTTTCTTGGGAGAAAAGAAGTCAAAAGTTTCCAATTTCTTTTTTACTGCTATCCTTTAGCATTTCGACTATTTAGTAGACAGATGTTTGTCAGTTCTCTGAAATTTGGAAACGCGAATAATTTTACTTTAAGCCAATCATCAATCGTGTATTGGAGTACTTGTAATCAAAGTATTTAACAAACCAAAGCACGAGAGTTGAGTTAATCAGATTATTATTAGAATTTGTAAACATTAATTTTTTCTCTAACTTATTACTCCTTAATACTCATCAATCACAGATTGATTATCGTTTATCAACAAGTATAACAATGCTCTGATGATTATATCGTAACACGAACATCTTTAAATTAATGACGCGATAATAAAATACCATATTACGATGATAAACAAATAAAAGAGAATGTAAAAGATATAGAAATATGTAAGCAGGTTACTGCAAGTTAAACATTCCAATTTCGTCACATACTTCAAATTACCTTCAATTTTTATCAACATTGTCTTCATGATCATATTATCCATAAATAAAAAAATTCTCAAGTCTATTCCACAATTTGAAGTACGAAACAGACATATAATTTAGAGTACAGATTTAGCTTATTAATTAAAAGTACTCAAATACCTCCTCGACTCACACTTCCCAAAAATGGTTTACGCTTTTAAAATTCTTCGGCATAACACGTTCACCATTGTTTCGCGAAACTTTCCACAAATAACGAAGAAGATTTGTTTTCTTTAGTTGGAGCTTATGCCAGCTTTCTGAGAAGTCCAGCCAAAATGGCTAGCCTGATGGACGCGTAAAATGGTACCGTGCACAAGTCGCGCGTATGCAATCGGCAGCAGTGCGAGGGTAGAAAAACGAGGGAGCAGCGTAAAACAGCAAAAGATTAGTCTCACAGCCTTTTTATAGTTAGGAGAATCGATTAGATTACAGGGCGTTTTATTTTACGTCTTGTTACTTTTTTTTTTTCTTTTCTTTAATACTCTGAAAAAAATGGACCCGTGCGACCCTTTGTTTCAACGTTGTTTATTTATTTCACTTGTTCGCGTCTTCGTCTCTTTCTTTCATCATTTTATTCGTTTCTTTCTCACTGATTTTCGTTTGGAACTTAGACCGTGTGTTGTGTGTGTTTGTCTGTGGCTGCAGCAGCTTTGCTTTCAGATGAAAGGGATAATGTTAAACTCGGAAGTCTTCCAGAGACATTCGTAAAACCGATTGGTCGAAAATATTATTCTAGGATCCGTTAGGGTACAAAGTATAGTTGTTGAACGATTATCATATTAGATAATTAATAACGATAAAAATGGACATTGTCTTATCGTGGGATGGAATAGGCTGTGTAAGCTCCGTCGATGCTAGATGCTCCACTGCGAGATATAATTGGAAATAAACAGACAAAATTAATAAGAAAGAAAAGAAAACACAGAAAACGAAAGTAATCATATATGTACAATTTTTAGCTATTACAATAAAATTAGTTAATTATTAGAAAATATTTATAAGCAGACGATCGAACATTTTACAATTATTAGAAATTAAATTTTACTATGTTTCAATTCTATGTATGTATATAATTTCTCATCGTAACGATAGCGGAGAAAAAGAACCTAAGAAAAAAGAAAAAAAGAACAGAAAAGTGTAACGCGTTGTCTGAAACTTAAAGGAGACTCTATTAATCCTATATGCCAGGTAGGCATGTAGCATCACTGTGACATTTGTGAGTCTTAATTTTCTTTCATCATTAATATTCTTGAATTACCAAAAAATGGACAGAGATACCTTCGCCCGCGGCGTTTCCCTTTCGTGTAAAATACGCGTTCGTATTTTTATCTTTACCATCTTTACTTCGTTTATTCTATTCGTTTATGATAACACGCGTGCACACGAAAGCAACAACCGCAAGTCTCTCGTCTTTTAATCGCCGTATGACCAAGGAAACGTCGCGTCGCAGGCGAGAGTTTATTATTTATATTCAATAAGTATTACATACAGTAATATATGTTCATTATTGATAGCGTTTAGTATTGTTCTAATTGGACAGAAGTTGTTGTTCTTGTTATGGTTATTTTTTTCTTTTTTTTTTTTTTTTTTTTTTGGTTGATGTTCACAATTTGGGCGAATTTTCTTTCTTTCTTTTTTCTTTCTTTTCTTTCGTTTCTTTACGATTATATCTTAATCTTTATGATGATTAATTAGCTTCTTTCATTCGACGTTCATTTCTTCGTTACACGTTTAACCTTTTTCCCCCCTCCTTTCTTTCTATTTTCGCATCTTTCTTGTACTCCACACGATCTATTCGATAAGTTAAAAAAAATATGCGATACCGTCGTTTGATTTTTCTCTTATACGCGACACCTTTGACCATCTATCGCCGTTATATCTTTTCACAGTGCTTTACTTATCTCCTTCTTCTTCTTCTTCTTCGCTTCTTTTTTTTTTTTTTATTTAATTCATTGTCGAACGAGAAATCAGTATCGTCATCGTCGTACTGAGCAAAAATCACGTTTGAAATGTATCAAATATATATACATATATGTATATTAGAGTCGTTTCGCGGTGAAAATTCAGCCAAGAATCAAGAAGAGTCAAGTGCAACGAATCGTGGACAATTCGCCACGATAAAGAACAGAGAAAGAAAGAAATAACGTCGAATCAACGCAGTTTGACGTGACGCTAATTCAAGATACGATCAAGCAAGCTCGTGTGTTTTTTCATTTTCTTTAATTCGATCTCTACTATCTAAAACTTACGAATCTAGTATTGCGACCCTATGTGATCGTGTTGCACTCAGAGACGATTCACATTAGCCAGCGAATCGATTGTTGTGAATCAATGCCAGCATCGGGCAACAATTACTACGTAATTGATAATCAATGATTACAATTAATTGTCATTAACGATGAAAATTTCATTCAACTAAGTGTAATCACAATTAACGATTAAAATTGCTATTTAATCTTGGAACACTATAATGTAATATTGCATTATCAATCGTCTTTTGTTATGAACATTTGTAAGAAACGTTGACTTTTTTATTATCCTTGCTCTGTGGATCTTCTTGCACGATATTTTAGCAATTAATAATATTAGTGTACGATATTGTTTTTTATGATTTTATAATATACAGAAACAGATAACTCGTAATTTGTAAAATTTCGCTTGTTTTATCAACAAACTAGTTGCTGTTACGCAAGAATAACTTGTGTCTAATTTGTTAAGATTTTAATCGATCGATGACCAACACTGACAATCACTTACGACAGAGACGATAGCCAATGTGAATTTCTTTTTTTATCTTCAATTTATATCGTCATGCAACACGCACAGTTTCTTCCATACACTTTTGCGCCGTATAAATTAATTGCGTGTCATGTTCGCGTTAACAACGTAATGCTGGACAGAGGACAATAATTGTATGTTACAATAAAAAGGAACTTAACAGATTGCGCTAAAAAAATACAATATATATGAAACAATTGTATACATATAAAATCTTTAAATAATCTACGCAACGCGGTAAATTCGTGTCTCATGAAAAGAATCATCATCTTCACATTTATTTTAGTTTTTGGCCGTCCCGTGTGATTTATTCCTCTGTTGGCTACATCTCCATTGTTTCAAATTACCGGCCCGGCAATTTTGGAGAGTGTCTTTCATATTCTGTCTATTTATATATATATTCACTGGCAATTTCCATAAAATTGCCAAATTGTTATTTCTTTTTTTTTATTTTAATTCATATGATTATTGTACATATTGTAATATATTTAATATTCGTGTCGATATTTATTCTGTTTCTTTTTCTTTTCTTTTAAATGCAATCGGTGCTTAGAAATTATGGAATATTATTGTTTAAAACGAGCCTTGATTTACCACCAATGGTAGAAGATTACGATCAAAATAACTGACTCTGTTTTTCCCTATTTCTTCAATTAGTGTTAAAAAATGTACAATTAATACGCGAACTAAATGATGCTTCGTCTTATGTAAAAAGTAAATGGCTCATCATCCCAGTCGTTAAAATTAAAAGTTTTTTGTGGAATGCTTACAAATTATATATATATATATATATACTATATATATATTCGATTGAACATCGTTCGCTGACTTTCGATACGCAAAGACGAAACTTTTCTTCGTATCGATGTTTCTTGCGCTTTTTGTTTAATACTCATTCTCTCTCACTCTTTCTCTCTCTCCCTTTCGCGCTATACTCGCTCTCTCTCTCGCTCTCGCTATGCTACTGAAGATGCGAAGTAGTTGTAGATACTATGCTTTCAGAACAGCATGTTCTGTTCGAGAAAAAAAAAAACACCAGAAAAAAAGTTTCTTTGACAGAACGTCCCATGCTTTGTGTGATACACATTACAATGACCTAATATTTCAAGTAATATTTATAAGTATTAATTAATCCATAACTGCCCTAATGTCTAAGGGACTGAAACACTGCTGCTACACATATCATAGGCATGTAGCAATTAGGATATTTAGTGGCTTATTAGTAGAACGAAGTTACTGGTGAAGCGGCGTTGTGATCCGTTTACTTGCCCCGTGGAGAAGATCGCGTGCCTGTCGTTGAAAGGCCCTCCCCTCGGCTTCGACTTCGGTGCAAGGAATGTAAACCCTCACCTGGAGCATTCGATTATATATTGGCATAAATTTATAATACTTCAAAGCACTCGGAAGACGTAATATTTCTAAGTTTTTGCCAGGTTTGTATTAATTTCGCTACGTCGTGCAAATTTATCTTCCCGTTTGCAGAGTTTATCTTCGAATTTAAAAGAAAGTAGTTGATTATTTTGTAATAATTGCACATTAAGTTATTCTGTTATAGCTTTTTATGTAAAATATTCTTCGTACCTCTGCTGACGCTTCGACGCATCGGTGCAGGTTGAGGGACAGAGACATAGTTTCTAAGTGCTCGGCCACGTTTGTCCTGAATTAGTTTGTCCACTTTAACGAAGATACCGCATTTCGGTCGACACGTGAAGTACCTATGGCCATTCACAGCACCATCGTTTTTACCTGTAACAATAAAATTAATTTCCTCAACTACTTTTCTTTTTTTTATCTATTAAAAACGTTTTTTTTTTTATTTAATAGAAACGTGAAGATAATAAAAGCGAACGTTACCTGTCGGGGCATCGAGTTCAACTCCTATCCATGTCCCGGATGCAAACTCTGTTGGGCCAACGTACGCTATGACACCAGAATAGCTGTATGGGCGAACCAGCACCGATTCACCAACTATAACCCAATCCGGGAGCGGAGTTTCGACTCTACTTAAGTCGTGTCTCGATCCAAAAGCTGAACTCTTGTCGCTCACGTCGTCTATTAAATTTTTATAGAAACAGAGGCGAAATTTTATTAAAGATTCGTTAACAAACGCTAGTTACTTTGTTGCTATCAATAGTTATTTACCATCGATTCGTTCAGAGGAGCTGTTGTCGCCGTTCTCATAGGGAATGTTAGGTTGCATTGATTGTTCGAGTCGTGCTGCTGCTTTGCTCTCTGAAACTTGTGGACGGACCATGGGGAATGAAGCCCTGTGCTGAGAACTCGTAGGCCTTCCTGTGCTAGTAGAAGCTTTCCTTCGACGTACGACCTGTAATCGTCAGATTAACATTATAAGATTAGTCGATTTAATTTGACATATTAGTCAATTCGACACGAATAATGTACGCGATATATATATTCGTTCAATAGCTTAAATATTAACATTACCTTTCCTGGTGGTAGCTTCGTGTGTACAACCGAGCTACCCTCCAGAGGGCTGTCTTCTCCAGAATTCGATGCCTGACTAATCTCCATGTCGCTTTTCCTTCTGTTGCTCAAACCCTGACTTGGTATATCCTTCTTCTGACGATGAGTAGAACTTGTACGCGACACATTGGTATTTGCATCGCCATCGCTTTTCGTCGAAGAAACCGGACTGTCGATGTCTGCGTCCATGTAGGCACCTGTCTCGTCTAAGTTCTTTCTAGTATGTTCTGCGATATACAAAAGATCCATTTTACATATATGTTTGTATGTTTATAAAATTAAAAAAAAATATTAAATCAATGGGGAGAGAAACTGTATACTAAACGTTTTCTAAAAACGGATTTCAAATTTCTCATAAATGCATAAAGATCTATCAATCCCTGGATTTTAAGTAAATCTGAAATAGCAAACAACAACTTTTAAACTCTTCTGTTCTCATTAAACTGTTAAACTTCGACTATTCTATTTCTTCCTCCCTTATTCTTCCCTTACGATACAATCTCTCAGTAACTAATTCACGCGACGCTCATCTTAACAAGAATGTATACTTTAAGTATTTGCTCTTTCGAGAGCCATTCAACTAACCCTCGCCGCAAGTGTTCTCCATCACGTTTAAGTTGCCCAACGCGTTAGTCACTTCACCCATATATTCCTCCGGCGTTTCCTCCACCAGTGAGCTGTCCATTCTCTCTGGTTTCTTATAATCCAACAGATTTCTGTATTCCAGGTCTGGTGTCTCGTCCACGCTGATAGATTTAACGGAGATGGAGTCCTCGGACGTGAGATTGGTCGTAGACACCGCTTGTGAACCGTAGCCGCTGCTGCTCATGCTTGGCGTGTTGATCTTCGTCGATTGAAGTTCGACAAGAGAATCCAGTGTGCGTGAAGAAGTTAGCGGTTTTACTGGTTTCGCCGGTGCCTGAACGTAATCGCGTGTGATTTGATTGTGACAAAGATGATATCGTGGGACTTAATAACTTTTTTTCTAATCGTAGACAAAGAGGAGAAACAATTGTACTTGATATTTCTCGACGATTTGTTCATTTTTATACCTGTAGTAGTATTTAATCGCATTTGTATTTTTGTACCGTTTCTTTTCACGGATTCAGATCTCTAGATACAGATACAATGTTTCTTCTCTAAACAAAGTTAACAATTTCACTGTCTGTGATATTCTAATGGTTAAGTTTTCTAAGAATTGCTTTTTAAGAAATTAATTATTAGAATCGTTCGCCAACATATGAATACAAACTTCGTGGTATCGTTCTTTCAAAAGAAAATAGAAATACCACAATTTTTGTTACGTTTACTGCAAGAGCGTGTCTGACCATAGACGATCCGTTTTCACTTTTTATGCTCCTCACGTTTATGTTCCTCTAAGTTTAAATTCATCAAATTTTAAAACTGCATAGAAATTATTCAGATAAATGATAAGATATACGATATACGAATAATAAATAAAATATTTCTTTACGAAGATGATCGAATCTAGCAAAAATTTCAAAGCTTAACTAAAACTGTAGAAACTTCAAACTTAAGACTCGAAATGGTAATTTGTTATATATAAATCTTTTTTTTTTTTTTTTTTTAAGAGAATACGAATATATCGATCACGTAACAAAGACAACGATTCAAGTATAAACTATTTCCAATGTATTTTCGAAATTTAAAAACGCGTACTACCTGGTACGAGTCGTATTCCGAGTAATCAGCGTCGCTCTTCTCTTCGTCCTCGTCGTGTACGGGCGTCGACAACTGGTTGCCAGTGTTCGATGTTTCCTCGTGCAGAGTGGTCATTCGTAGACCCAATTTGCCACCGACCATATTCGGAGATGCTAAAAACGAACATTATCAAGTCAATAAAAGTCGCATGTGATTATATCGCTCTTGCGAAGACTGTGAGAAATTGTAAAGAATATCAGGGCCGATCTGGCCACCGTGAATAAAGAAAAATTGATTAAAAGTAAAAGGGAAGAATCGATTGATTTGTGATTGCTCGTTTATTTAGATTTATTCCTTCTTTTGGGTTCCAACATATCAAACATCCATTTAATCGGGTTTATGATCACACTAAAAGGTGCCAGGTCGGTTCTGATACACATTTATCAGTGATTGCAATAATATCGAACAAAAGGAATGTGGTCCATGCTGTTCCTAAAGAAAAAAGAAAAAAAAAAAGAATGAAAAGGATAAACGGGTATATTCCACGTATTCGACGATTTCTTTTTCTAATTAAATTATCATTTATCTTTTATTCTTTATTCACAAAGTGTCCTTGTACTATTGTCTTGTTGATATTGCGTTCTGTACGTTTTTGCATTTACAAATTTCCCGTAATTTCCATAAAAATCCACAGTCTGTAATTAGTATTTGCGTAATTATCAAAATGTTTTCGGTCACGTGTCTCATCCTATACGCTAATTTCGTGTATTGATAATGTTCGACTGTTTCTCGTCTTGCACCTAACAGTATATTTCTTCGTTCTACTTCTGATAAAACGTGTGTATTTCTGTACGTGTCAGAATGATCCGTGTGAGGCCAAATTTTGTACTCGAGAATCGAAGCAAGTGCTCGAAATGAAGATACTATAAAGATTCGGAAGATCCAAGCACATAATACGTGGAATATAAGGCAGCCTGGAAGAAACGTAAAACAGAGGGTGAGAAAGGTACCGTATGGTAATCGAAAGCGATAAAACATCGAACACATACGGAGACTATGCACTGCGGCACAGCGAGGCTGCAGTTCCGATAAAGGACAATAACTACGGAGAAAAATGATAAATACGGAAGAAAAGAAGAAAAAGAAAACGAATCGTGATTCTTATCGATATCTGTTATCGTAGTGCTACGTAATAATCGAAATAAGGAGTAAGGAAACGAAACGATCTACTAATCACTACGAGAATGATCGAATGGACTCTTTCAAACTCGCCACATTGATTTAGAAAATCGACGATTTTTAGAAATTCGTTAAATTCAACGAATATTAATTTTTAATCCTTTCTCCAGTAAATTAGCTTCTAGAAAAATTCTAATACTTAGCAGTGTCCATCTACTGATACTATTGTTAGCTTCGTTGCTGAATGTGAAAGCTAAGAGTATGAAATTCTACCTTATCACTGATATATATATATATACGTTACTATTCTATTATCGAAGCAGAAAGATAAGACGTTTGATAGAAAATATTGGAGAAAGGCTTAAATTGCATGAAAAATGAATAGAGGAAATTTCTTTCCTTAAAATATCTGCCAACTTATTTTCGAGCTGCGTTAAACCCCTGGACCATTTCGATTCTTTCAGAGGTGAGGATCCATAGATCCTCGCATTCTTACGAAAGATACGAAATTTCCGCGAGAATTTACACGAATAATTTGAAATAAAATCGATGAATTCTCGTGGCAATGCCAGTTCGAAAGAGCCATCAACAGCGAGTGTCACCTACACTTGGCAGAGGTGGATTGTTGCAGACGTGTCAATGAGTTGAGATTCAGGTTCAAATTCAGGAAGGTTGGTCTCGCTGAAAGGAGATAGACGTACTGATTACACGGCACTCGGTTTTTCTCGTCGATCGCTAAACACTACATTTTTGTTCTCCTCTTAATGGCGAGCCTTCGACAAAACCTTTCTTATTTTTCTTTCTTTCTGTTTGCAGGCTTGTCACGCGTGATCGATCATGCCTGTAGGCTAGAAGACACTTGATACAATCAGGCAAACCAGATCAGCGTACGATGTACACCTTTTGCGTCTCATATCGAAGATATTCGTGTCGACAGCAGTTATTACAGCCGCGTACAAATATTTGTAAAATTTAGTAGAAAATATTGCAGAGGTACAATTTCAAATCGTTTCTTCGTTGCTTTCTCATTTTGAGATTCTTTGTACACGTGAAACGATTTAACTCGCCATTCTTTAACCAATCCAAAATGCACCGATACGTCGATTAAAACTCGAAATATATTTTTCCTGATCTTATTCGAGAAAATATTTGTTAGGAATCTTCTAAAATTCAAAGTTATTTCGTACGATTAGAAATTTCAATTTATCCAGAGGAAACTAACGTAGAAATATCATTAACGAAGAGATCTGATCGTAATTTATGATCTCATATGCATCGTGGATTTGTCATAAAGTATGCTAACGATAGCATTTTATTAGTTTAAAGTCAAAAGTGGTATTGATCTCGAGCTCTTCTCAATGCGGTATCTTCCTTGGATTTTTACTGTACAGTCGATAGCATTAAATATGTAGACTCTATCCTCCCGCAAAGCATGCTTCACTATGGCCGAAACAATAATCTCATGCAGTACTAAATTACTCTTAATTTTGCCCCCTACACCATTCTCAACTTGTCTGCTTGTATTTCTTCGTTTCGTTCGACTTTAAACTAATTCTTCCTGCGGATAAAGAAAATGGGTCTTTCGTCATAAAGAATAGTTGGCTAAATTCTTCTTCCAAATACGAATAAATATTTATTCCCTTCTTTGAGATATATCTTCCCATTTTCTTAGTTACTTGTAAGTTTCTTCCTTCTTCTTCGCTTCAATGAAAAACAATTTAGTTGCTTTAATTAATTAAGATCAACAATATCGTTTAATTAAGGAAATATTCATAATACAAAAAAAAAGAAAGATCCTGAATTGTTTTTCAGAAGCACGTCCACCTAAATCATTAATCAATAAATATTTATATATATATATATATGTACACATATATGATACAGTTACCCTACGTCTGTTTCTAAAATATCGCTTAATAGCACATTCACAGGTAGAGACAGTAAAAGTAGAACAACTTTACAAGCCATCTTATTCGTCTTTCTTAATTTGTTCTTTTTTTACTCTTCGACTATAATTCGATCATGATAGAAAAAAGAAAAACATCTTATGCACGCTGGTTCACTCTTAAATTCAGTCTTAAAACATAGATACCAATATCGATAACTCGTCGAACGTTACGAATTTTGTTTCTTATCTCAAACTTCGACGAGTCGTCGATAAAAAGAAGAAAAAGATTTCAAAAAAAAAAAAAAGTAAGAAAAAAGAAAAAGATAAGAAAAACAGAACTATAGAAATCGTTTCTATTCTAGTAAAAAACTTTTGCGAAAGAATTGTTCAAATACCCATGCTTTTCGACTGCGATTCGTGATATAGTATAGTATAGATTATAGATAGTCATAGTCGTGATATACAGTGCTAGTGAACATGATTTCTACGCATGGTGATCTCTGATAGATACTGCGATAGACACGAGAGAAGATCGTTCTTTCATCTTGCGTTTGCAATGCGTTGACGTGACTTTCGTTAAGCGTCGATCATGATCAGCAACGCAGACAAATCATCGTGTAAAAGACGTGAGCCAAAGAGAAACAGTCCGCATGAACATAGACGAGCCGATATATGCTTGCTTAGAGGCACACAAGGAAACGCATTCGGCATGCAACAGTAAAATCGTGAAACTAAAACAGCATTTGCTCTCGTTGCAATGAAACAGCGTTCGACACATAGACACATAGACAGAGAAGGCATCAGCAATTTTCAGAACTAGAGTTTAGATTATTTGAAGCGAAATATTCGTAATACGATTTTTATTGAAAATGACAACGTGAGTTCACGCTCGCCATCTATATGCAGATGCGCTAGTTACAATAAATAGTAACTAGAAGATAGTTCTAGATACAAGCGATAGATTTAATCGATAGGTTTAAGATGTTCTTTTGTTTTTATCCCTAATCCATGTGTATTACAATACACATAATTTGATTTTCATGCTATGATAATAAGAGCTTGAAACAAATAGAAAATCATGAAAATCTTGTATTTTCTTTGATGATACGAATCACTTCTGGTTCTGAACATTGCTAGGATCACAAAAAAAAAAAAAAAAAAAGAAAATAGAAGTGCAGCACCATCGACACACTATATACACATATATATATATTTAAGGCGCACTGGAAGAACTAAAACAACAGACAGACTCAACCACTCACGAGACATATTTATATACTAAATCGTCACTGCCTGTTACGGCATCAATCAAATATCAATCAAGACTCCATTTTACCTGAGTTCAGAATGGAGCCTTGCGTGGGCCGAAATAGTTGTAGAAGTAGTAGACGTAGTGTTATAAACAGAGGAACAGAGATATAAGTTGCGTATTATTGATATAATCGCTTGGACTCGTTCGTGTTAATTTTGCTACAAAATTCTGCTGATTATCAATAAGGCTCGTTAATTAACGTTATCAAAGAGGCTCTGTAACAAGTGGTGGAGCTTTTTTTTTTGTAAATATCGCTGCTAATAAACGCTATAGTAAAGGCGGATCTGAAGAAAAAAACAGTAGGTCGTTTTTCTTTTTACCATGCTCAACTCTCTTTAGGCCCGCCCCTCTCTCTCCCTCTCTCTCTCTCTCCCCTTTCTTGCATGATATCACGGTTCATGTGATTTTTTTTTTACTAGGAAAGCTTTAATAAACGTTGCTAAATAGTGGCAAAAATCGTGCGTAAAAGTTGAACATAGCGTGGTGACATAACAGTATGATAGAAGCTGTAAATAGAATAAATACGAAGTTCCAATGTGTAGTGGTAATTCGCTAAGAGGGAGATCGGTTTTACCAAACATCGTTAAGGAGAGTGATCGATCTGTTTGATCGTGTCTGTTCTAGGTGATTGAGCGATTTCCTTGTATGGTGTTCTTCTTTTTCATACATAGAATTCAGTAGAATTTCATAGAATTTTTATTACTTGGAAATCTCTTTTTTTATATTAGAAATATTAATTAATATTATTTAATATTAGAAATAATATCGGTGAATTAACAAATAGTACGGTTTGTTATCGAGTATTTTCTGAAAATTTTAAATATTGCAATAAATAAAATATTGCAATATTTTGATCTATCCTAAACGCAAAATTTATCAAAAGGGTTGAAAATTGAGAGCACGCGTAACGCTTCTGTAAACGAATATAGAGAAAACTCTTTTTATTTTAAAGATAGAAGTAAATTTGATTTCCAGTGGACACGATATAAGGAAACGCTAACGATGGATGACATGAAATCTCAATAATAAAAACGAACGAAAAAGGAAACGTATGAAATGAACATCTTCCATTATTCAGAAACAACATATCTAATACCAAAGGAGGACATAACAGTGGAATTTTAAGACAATCAAAAACTAGGGCAAATCTTAGAGTGACTATCATGGCAAGGTGGTATATTTATAAATATATATATATATATATGTATAATATATTAAGAAACATTGCATAAGCCACATTTCAGAAATGAATGAATAGACTTTTTTCGTCGAATATAATTCAAGAAAGCAAAAAATCAAGGCAACGAGAAGTGATCGTAAAACGTATGTCGATATATTATTCTAAGACTAAGGTCCTCAAAACACAGTGCCATTAAAATTTATCAAAGCGTTTAAATATTATTAATAATTCAAATTGTGATTTAAGCAAACTAAGATGTTGCATTCAATCAAATGATGGATTCGCATAAGATTATAAGTCATAAAGATATCCAAACAAAATTAGAAAAAAAGTAAAAGGAAAAGAAAAAAAGAGAGAGAGAAAAAGAACTAAAACGTCGATAATTAAAATTCGTTCGAACTTTTAATGTAAAGTAGCAATCCATTTAGCGTAAAATTCTGCGCCCAGGTAGCAAGCTCTGTCGTCGATCATAGAGCAGCGTTAATAACGAAACAAAATAATATTCCTTTTGCTAAATTAGCTACGCCTTCATCAACATCATGGCAAAAACGCTTGCGTAGCAAAAGAACTCTCTTGCAAGAAATCTTGGGAATTACCTCTTTGTTGGCGTGCTTATGGTAGCACCGTTGGAGATATTGTTAAAAGTTATTATGAACAATAGTAAGATGTTAATTCTATTGCCATTACACAATCGAAGAATTAAGTGATATATGCAATCGATCGAATTAATAAAATGGATTACTACAAAATGAACGGTGAACTAATGAATGAGAAAATGAATTGTATGAGTGAATATTTTGTGTGAATAATAATAAAAAAAAAAGAATCCTTCGTTTATCGTTTATATTAGCTTCTAACTTGAGTATCAATCAAAATTTCATTTATCTTCTATGATTTCATAAATTATATATTCTTCCAAAATTGCTCATTGTTACCAACGTTAAATATCAAGCATATAATTATTTCATACACTTTCAGTTGGATGTGCAATTAAGAAATCATAGAACGTATGATCGCTGAATTTGTTGTTTGGAAATGTTTCGTTGGAAAAATGTAATGGATAAAAATGAAAAGTTTGCTTACCGATTCCGAATGGTTTAGCCGGCGCAGAAACGAAGTTCTCATCGTTTCTGGTGTGACCCGTGGATGCACGTCGCGAATGAAGCAGCCCGTTCAACTCTGTGTTGAGATCAGTCACGCTTTCAGAACGCGTAACGTTCAAAGAGTCCATCGAGGTATCGGATCTCATGATCTGCAAGTAGTCGGCGTATCACGTTACTTATCTCTATCTCAGGAGATACTGTATGATTTAACTATAGTTTGTCCAAAATCAATCAGCCGTTCAAGGCCTTTTTCCAATTATAAACAACATCACAAGTGACCCCTCCCTCTTTTACATTCTTCAACCATTTACAAAATTAAAAAAGTTAATGAAAACATTTCTTTCAAATATCATCTTCGTTAAGTGTACTGAGGTGTTTATATGGCCAAATGATTCTAGACAAACCGTGATAATTTAGAAAAAGTGACAGGATAGTGAATACAATGAAATTTTCAAACTAATGATACTACAATGTCTAAAACTACTACTGGTTTGGACTGGAATAAGAAAATACTTGGACTCAAAAGTGGAACACAAAATACCAACTATAGAATAGAGATTAAAATACCAACTATAGAGATTAAAAAAGAAAAACAAATTAAACAAAAGCATACAGTGCGTCCGAGACGGCGGAGAGGCAGTAGTACCTGCGAGAAGTTGGGTACGCTTGCTGTCTTGCGCATAAGTGGTTGACCCTGTGCTTGCAGTAATTCTTTTACCGCGACGCTTTGTCGTAATCGGTCTAAAGTTAAGATACTTTCCACCGCAGAAACACCGCGTGTATATTTTTCTATGCAAACATCAGACATGTGAGTTTAAATTATATTTTTATGTATGTTTGGTCTTGAGTGTACAAGATTTTGCGTAAGTATTATCAAAGCTGACTTACCGATGTAAGTCTCGCCATCACATAAGCTGTTGTCTTCGCCACTTGCAGCTATTTGTGCCAAACTCTCGCGATCTTCCAATTCTTCGCTAGCCTTTGGTATATTAGACACGACTTCGTAAGTGACTCCAGTTTGAGTTAAGCAGTCGGTACGAACGATTCTCTTGAAGATTCTGTCTGTGATACTTTGCCGTTTGTAGATGTTCAAGGCTAATCGTTTACGCAGCACAAGGTCCATTGGCGCCGGGTGTGAGAGGCGCACCGTTGTTTTCAAAATTAAAAAAACCCGCTCGTTTGCTAAAATATATTCATAAACAAAATTGAAGATTCCGAATATTATAAATTCTTGAACATTAGATTTTTATTGTTATATATCTTACCATCTGTGACTTTGTTCAGATGTATATTGTCGTGTATACTGGAATCCCAAGCAGCGATAGCGCACACATCTTTCTCTATGCGACGAATTATGGGTAAATTGTAGAATTTATTGCCATGTTCCTTTGGTAAGATGGAATTTAATCCGGTTACGGAGACTTCTTCTCCCGACTGATGTGTTGAAAGATCATCGGCTGTGAATATTCGATTATTAAGAGATCATTAAATGTTATTTTGCTAAATATAAACGATTTTAGACAAATTGTGACAGTTCACAAAAGGATGAATAATTTTCCACAAAATACATATAGAATCTTTTTGACGTACCATTGAGATCAAGGAAGAGAACAGGTATATGTGGTTCCATTCCTGGAGGGGGGTTCCAGTCAGCAGGTGCACCAGGAATACCTGAGCCTGCTGCAGGGACTAACACTGCGTTTCTTTCTTCTGTGAGACTGACCCACTGATCCACGAGGCTTTGTTCTCGTTCAATATCTTGTTCAGTTTTATCTGTAATTATACATTGAAATTAATTACATGATATTAATTATATAATGATTTCAATAGAAGGTCGAAGTTTTTTCTATACGAAAAATATACCTTGTTTGTTAATGAGTTTCTGTATCTGTTGATCCAAGTATTGTCTCCTTCTCATTAAAGCTTCGCTCCACTTTTCCCTTAGTATACTTAAGTCTTCGTCCTGATAACTATCCAATGGAATCTGAAGACGATTCCTTACAGACACGCTACCAACTGCTATATTTAATATCGACTGACAAATTATGGGCAATGTTCCTGAATTTTGTACTGGTTTCACACGAACTTGTATTCGTCGTTGCTGTCCTTGACGTAACTGATAAATACCTCCTAAAAAAATATGAATTACATGCTAAGCAATGAGCTATAACGTAACGATATTTTAATATATTTAAAAAAGACAAGTATACAATGTACCTGTCCATGTATCTTGTTTCACAACCACATCCACCGGTGAATATTCCCCTTGCTCATTTAGTTCCTGAATTTCGACCCACAATTCGATCTTCCGCGTTAACTCTGACCATCGATCAGCCAGAGATCTAGCTTTAGCAAGCTGCTGCTCCACTTCCCAACCTGGTTTACTTCGCGAAAATCCGGCACTTCGGTGTCCCCAAACTTCTATGCTTAAGGCCCCTTCTGTATATGAAAATGTGTTTCTATGTATTTAAAACTTCCATATCTACATACGTATCTAAAAGTATCTTGGAAAGCAGCCTAATAGGATTAGTTATCGTGTCACTGAGACATCAAACAATTTGATTCACCACTCACCGCTACAGTGTTCGATAAACTCCTCCGTTATGGGCACGGTAAAATCTTTCGTGTGATTAAACTTGAACACCAGAGAGTCTCTCTGCCCTATCTGGCAATTCGAAGTTAATTGTTCGGAATTGTCGATAGCTGGGACCACTATGGGGTCTGGATGTCCGCAGAACATATATTGACAAAATACAAAATGGCTCAGTGACAGAGGCAAACCAGTTGCTTGTTTGATGGTCACGCGACAAGTGATGAAGCTCGATCCGGAATAATCCTCAGGTTCTGACGAGGTCGAGTCATTCGACGATTCTGACGCTGCCTCGCAGATACGGTCCTGAGGAAAGTGACCAGATATGCGACTAATTTCGACCTGCAGTCGTCCAGCGACTTCTCCTTGTTGGCTGATAATTGGCGTGTGATAATCTAACCGAACGTCGTGAAACAGAACCTCTAAGAAAATATTCGCTACTCCAATGAGATTGTGATTCTCCTGGGACTCGTAGAACGGGTCTTGAGTCTTCCCGGGCACTTCATCCTAATTTAAAAATCGTTCAGATTTACATAGTTTTTCTAGTTACTGTTTAATGCATTGCTGACTGGCTATGAATATGCTCGTGTTTGCATAAGCACAGAATCACGTAAGTTTTGTAAAATTGTGTGTATTTTAATTGTATCCGATTAGCTTTGATATCATCAATTTTCCTCATCCTCATTTTGGATAAAATAGCCAGTCGAAAATGTATTAAAAAACTAGAATGAACTAGGTAGTATACCTTAATGGCAGGTAATCGTTGACAATTGTTGGGATCCTTTCTGTCCTCGTACATATCCCGCATATCGACTAATTTGTTTTCTAATTTTTCCATGGACCACACCTGGCTGCCCATGTTTGTCCTTTTCACTAGAATCGCAGGCTCGCTGACGAAGGCGCCCCGCTGAAAAAATACACTCTGCATGTCGAAGAGTGTGAAAGCAGAATGAACAGAAATAAATAAATACAACTCAAAAGGAAATTAAATTAGTACAACGAAGAGGGTGTATATATAAAAAAAAAAGATAATAATTGATGGGAAATTGCAAAATTATATCACAAAGTAAGACAAGATAAGGAAGAGAGTGAAGAATAGAGAATTCAGAAAATATATAAAGTAAGAAGTATTAATAAAGTAACAAAATATTTATGCTGAAGTATTTGATGGATAAGTTGATACATAGGCATACTGATATATTTCGAATAAATTTCTTAGTTTTCACTTCTAATAATCTGAAAAGATCAGGAAAAGCAATTTCATTAGATTCAAAATTATTTAAAAGTTGTAAACACGAGTTTTAAGAATCCAGAGTCAAGCTCTGAAGATTCCTTAATCCATTACTTTAAAGATGTAATAAGAATCAATAAGAACCAGCACATGCGTTACCTTTCTATTTGGACTTAAATTGTTTGGCGGAATCTGTAAAGTGACGCTAAATTTCGTTTGCTTCCCCATCTCTTCCGCCAAGAAGTTTGCCTCCTGCACCAATGCGTTCGCCTTTAAGATGTCCGCTTTCAATTGGCCTAAACTCCTTTTGAACATCTCGTCTCTTTCCTGGGCCCACTTCTCTACTCGCATTTGCGTAGTTGGCGTGCAAGCAGGAAGTTTACTGCTTTGACTGCCCCGCAGGGGATCGTATGGTACGTAAGGGGAGTATGGTGTCGATGGAGACAAAATGTTGCGAAGTTGCTGAAACTGCCTTTCGTACTCTTGCCTCTGTTTCTCTAACGCGACCTAAATAAAGGAACACATTGATGGTACTTGATAAGATAAAACTGGGAAGTAACAGTCAGCTGTGACAATTCCATCCAACATCGAGGAATTTCATATAACAAAATATGATTCTGAACCTTCCCAAGTGAATATGAAATTTAGGACTATACAGTTAATTAGGTTACTATTATATGGCTTCTGAAATAGTTGCTTAGAACTGATTAAAGAAGTTAAAATAGAAAATTTTTTTGTAAATCTCCAAATAGTTCTTCACTTTTCTCGAAAAAATTGTTGGAATTGTGTCACTTATAAAATAAATGTGCGATATTCCCTGTTGGATATGAGCAATATCTTTGAGAATCTCCGCCAAACATCATCAATCCCTAAGAATACCTGTTTATCTTCTTCGTGCTGCTTCTCGAGTCTAGCGATAGCTCTTTGAATAGGGTCGTTCGACAACTCGTTAAGCATCAGTTCTTCTCGTGCAAAAGTGTAATCAATATTCTGTGCCGGCGTCTGAGGCTCACTGTTGATCGCTATAAACAGAGGGACACACATATACGTACAGACTATCGGGTGTCACACATCGATCTCAAAGAATTCAATCAGGGATATCCATTAAGCGTTACCTGTTGCACTTCTGGGACAATTCACCCGGAAGAAATGATGATTTCCCCAGACGATCCTGTCACCGTGTAACAACGGTGTTTTCTCTACTACCTGAGTGCCGTTCACGAAACACCTAGCACCGTTTAATGGTGTCATATAGAGGCCAGTTTCCTCTATCGTGATGACACAGTGTTCAGGCAGAATACCAAGCCCGTGCAGCTGAATGTCTTGGTCTGTCTTTGCCGAACGTCCTCCAACCAGAGTCCTTTCCTAATTATTAACACAACGAGCACAATATTTTGTATTATGTATTTTATACTTTACATTGTACATTTTTTTATGTATTATGTTACTTACATATACAGAATGTTCTAGTAATTATGATACAATTGGCAAATGTAGTAATTCTATGTGTAAAATATTATTTGGCAATTATTTAATTTGAGAAACGACGAATATCTCCAGTTTTCTAAGATTAGTACAATTTACTGGGATAAATTCATATTACATAACAAAGATATTGAGAAATGATATTTTTATGATCAAATTATACGCTACTAATATATCAACGATTTTCGTAATCGATATCTTATTAAAAATGGGAGGGGGTGTCTTAATTGTTCGGAAGTAATTAAGAATTTTTAGGTACCTTCAGATAATAAACTAGCAACTCGTTCAAGCTAGGGTCGTCGTTTAGATTTACGAGATAATACTTGTTCTTTTCCACTTGGATACCAGAGGCTTGAACACTGATTCCCATTTTTTCTAAGGCCTGCTGCCTTTCGTGTTGCAGCCTCTCGGTTTTCACCAGTTTTTCCTCCCACGTTTGCGACATTTCCTTCATTAATCGTTCCGATTCCGACAGCTTCTCCGTTATGTCTGTGCGTTGCTGGCCCACTATCGACCCTTGTCCCTAAAATTTCCGGAAGAAAGAGAATCCTGAGTTTAGTAGAGCGCGGAAGTAATTATTTCTCGAGTAACTTCTACGAATGCAGTTGTTTGTTAAATCCGGAATGAATTTTAATGGAGCTACCAAGTACGAAGTTCGAGGAATCGGTTTAAGATTATTTCCTCTGTCTAGTTTATTAAATTTCCGATAGTTTATAACTATGTTGTACGTTATTTACGCCTCTTTTAAAAATAAATCTGCTCGATTCGACGAGTTTCATAACTTCGTTGGAATCTCGTCTCTCGTTGAAATATCACATTATTCGTATTTAACGGAATTAATCTCGATCGTTCTCTTTGACGCTTTCCTTGTAATTTTCTTCACAAAATGCGAAACTTCGACGGCAAGTTTTTAATACGGCTAATTGTAAGAAACTTCTTCAAGTTTTTATCGACCAGCTCTAATGGCCATGTTTGTCTGTCCGGTCTAACTCATAATTAATACAACGATGTTAACGAGACTTAATCATCTTACAGTTGCATGTAATAGCATCTCTTTCAACGCCTCCACTTCCTGCCTTAATTCCCGAATGATTCTTGCATTTGGATCCTCGTTGACCACCGCGTGATTAACGATTCTCTTGGCTCTGTCCGCGTATCGCAGGGTTGAAAGCGTTTCCTCGTAATTATCCGCGGCAGGAGATATAGTGGCTACCATTACGGTCTTACTGTTCCCGCCAAGGTTATCCTATAATTAAAAGTACAGCATGGTTATAAATGAAAGAAGTTGCTTTTAAAATTAATTAAACGTCGGTGATCGCAAAACTTTGTCTTCTTAATGATTTCACTGTATTTTAATTCTACAATTTTTTCATACTACGATCTATCATCCACGGAGTTTAATTTATTTATTTTTTATTTATTTATTTTTTTTTAGATACAGTTGTAGCCTACTTTGTAATTATTAACGAATCTCTTCATATTGAAAGTTATAATCCAAAAAAAAAAAAAAAAAAGAAAGAAAAATAAAATCTCCGCGTCAAAAAGTACCATCCTCACCACCCTTTATATTAGTAATTTTGTGTTAATTCGTTCTTTACCGTACTGACATATCTTTCCCATTGTGTACCTAACAATTAGCAAGCTGGTCGCATCTAACATTCCAAATATATCAAACGATACCTTCAACAGCCACGTCAGAACCGAGTCCCTGTACGGCACGAACTTGTCCTTATTCTTATTACTTCCGGAATTTTGATCCGCCAGCTTCGAAATGACTAGACCCAACGTCGTTAGGGATCTGCAAACATTTGTCTCTCTTATATCGCACGATCTATCACGTCTCTCGTATATGTCCAGGCGCAAACACTTCTAGCCTTATTAACAAGCTAGAGGATGGTAAATATTTAATTACAAGCAACGTTTTCTAACCGCGTTAAACGATTAGCTGTATAGTGTCAACAAAAGGAAACTTTACTTGTTTATATTGCTTCCTTCTTTAAGCCTATCGCCCACTGCTCCAGTCTTCACAGCCCTTTCGCTCCCTGCCAAGTCCACCAGGCTCATCCGCGAGACCTTTTCACCGCTGACGCCGCTCTTCGAGTCCGTCAACGTTTGCGTCAGGATCACGGAGAATACAGCGTGCGACCGTGAACTCTCGGAATTCATGTTCGTTGCAGCTACCGTCCTCGACTTGTTCCCCTCCGCCATCAGATTGTCGATGTCCTGCGAAATCATTGCGGTAACTCGTGACGCCTCACGGCCAATTTGACTTTTCTCTTGTTACCGTTCGAATCGCACACGCGATACACAGCTTCGAGCGGTTTCCAACATATCATCCGGTCGTTGATAGATTACTCGGGTGACTTGACTGACTTGGTGAAAGGTGATTTCTGGGCTCGGGTTACCGGCGAACGGATGACTGGCATGGAAAAGTTGGGAAATTAAGGCGATTCTGTTGGGAAATTCAGTCGATTCGGCAGGAATGCTGGATTTAACGATCGCAACGAATCGGTAGCTGGCGACCGTGACGTAACGAGCAGATTCTTGGGTATTCCGAGAACCGGAAAACCGATTTGACATTCTCCGACTTTCGTGTTCGCCTATCGAGACCCAAGTTTTACGAGGGGACCATTTCCACTCGTTTCTCGAATGTTACGTATCCATCGTTTCTTTGAAATTCCAAAAGCCTTTCTCTGTCTTCCTTTTGCGATTATCCTCAGATGGAAAAGGTGGATATAAAAGAAAGAGAAAGATATTTGGACTTTCTAACGATTTCCAGTACGCGTATGTACTTGTCTTTTCCAAGATAATGTTTTCGTCTTGTAATTTTGAAAATCGGAAAGAAATCGATTGGAAAATTCCAGTCTTTCAGCGTAATTCCGACAAATACGGCAAATAGTTCCCGTTAATTTGTAGAAACGCAGAGAACTGACCGAGACACGGTGACGCGAAATATAAACGAAACGTGATGAAATACGAAGGAAGAGACTGCTAGGTAAACGTTTCTTAAGTTTTCCCTTAAAAACTGCAGGATCGAACGACTGTGCGCGCCGTTTGTATGGAAAAAGAGATCGCATCGAAAGGATACAAAGGAAAGCCGAAAAACGTGACACGATAGTATCGTAGTTCACAGTCGATGAAGCAAATTGAAACTTATCACGCGTTACTGGTATGCACGAAACGTGTTTGTTGCATAAAAGAGGTAACCACTAGCTTCGCATACATGTAAAACGACCTGATTTTACTTTCTGAAAGGATCGTGTATCGTTATACACCTTCGTTCGTTTAATGTTCGTACGTCGGTCGAGCGATCGGTAAAAGTCATCGGATCGGTGGTAATCGCGACAGTTCAATCAACTTCATCAACTTAGAAAATAAACCGACGTGCGTACGATTTTCAACGTTCTTTGCAAACGAATACCAATTTCATAATGCACATCAAAGAGATTCATATTAATTTGGTAAAACGAAACCACGCTTTTGTCCATGATATTCGGTTGCGTTTCACGAGAACACGAAATCATTAATTTCGAAAGCTATAAAGTTCACTATTTCGCGATTTAATTGCAGATGATAGTACATTATTGCGGGAATTAAATTGTCGAAGCACCGCAATGACGGATATCGATCATAACGGTTTCAGTTTTGGCAATATGCCAGTTACACGCGAAACAAGCGATAAATAACACCGCTGCGATTTGCCGTATCGTGGAAAAACCGGACAAGCGTGTTGCCAGTCCTCGTTTATCGATAAATAACTCGATCGAAAAGAATATTTAGAATAAACAAGACGTATCGTACGAAAGAACACGACAGTATAATTTATACGTAATTTCTATACGCGAGTATCTTGTCTATATCGCGAATAAAACGAGCGATATCAAATATCTAGGTATATTGAACGATACAAAGAGTGTGATAAGAAGAAAACGATATTTACAATTTTCATGTAATTTTAATAATTCGATTGTCGCTCGTAACTCGTACGCGTACAGCGTCGAACGAAAGAAAGTTTGAAAGGAAAAGAATACGAGAGAGAGAGAGACAATGTAATTATACGAGATGTAATTTTATATTTAAATAGATATAATAGGTTTAACAAATATGAAAGAACGCGAAAAACGTTTAACGCAAAAGTCATCAACGCTCGCAGTGTAGAAAATTCTCAATTTTACTTTCTTCGTTACTTTACTTACCAGGAGTTTCAGGCACTTGCTAACTTAATATTTCGATGCTTTATGCGCACACAAAAGGAATGATTAAAAGGACGGGACGAATATCGATAAATCTTCCCTTACCTGAAAGGATGTGACGGCGAGCTGACTAAGTCCATCCACGTACGGGCCCAGGACATTGTGTTCCCTGACTTTCAGCGACTGTTTGTTCGGCTTTGGATCGAGCAGATCGTGCACCTTCTCGTTGTAGATCTCCATATAGGAAACCTCGACTTTGTAAGTAAGCTCCGAGCTCTGTTGCTTCGCGATCATGTCGAAGAGGTTGTCGCACAGCCGTGGTATGATACCTTTGTTCTCGCCGCTTCCCATCATCGTATACGATTTCCCGGACCCTTTTTACAAAATTAGCTTTCTTATTAACTTGGATCAATCGTTAAAAAAAAATGCAGACCATCGGATCGATCGTATCTATTAGTTTGACCGAAAAGTTTCTTTCGTTTTATAAGGAAATAATAGACGCACAATATTTTCTTGTTTATTGAATTGTGCACGAACATAATAATAGAAATAGAACGAAATGAATTACGCTTAATTCAATAAAATAGTATAAAGCAGAAATTCTTGTCCATCTATTATCGCCTTATGAAACGAAAGAAACTTTTTGGACAACCTAATGTATAAACCTGTGGAAGAATTCGTGAAATTTTTTATTCATATTTTAATTTAATATATTATTCATTGTTTATTATAATAATATTAAAATTCTATTTTTATTAATATTGATTAATTCCTTTCATTTCGACAGATGTTCAACGAGAGAATTTGCCAAAGTAACGGAATTGAAAAATTGAAATCGAAGCTGAATCTTTTCTCCCGAAATTTGTGACTTGTATGAGACACGTACATCGATCTTGAAAATCCTGTTGTTTCTCGTTATTATACACAGACTCAGAATTAATGAAACGGGCTAAAAGGATTGTCTTTGCGAGAAGTTATATCTCGGCGATAAAACGACTACACCTTGATGAGATAAGAGACATCCCGTAATTTTTGCCAGGCTTTATGACTTCTCTTCTTTGGAAATGTTTAGCCACAGGGCGAGTTATGTAAATGAAGTAATCGAGCGAGGGTTGGCGTTTAGATGTTATCAGGACCGAGCGGAGGATGGACTAATGGGCAGTTTCAAACGTAGAACACGAACCTGATGAACCATAGCAAAATTTGAATAATTCCTGGTCTATAAAGTTGCGACTAAGGTCAGAGTTCGAATCGAAGCACGTTAGTAGTAGAATATATTTTAGTCGGACTACGACTATGATCCACTCAGACTGTAACTCGATTTCATAAAGTTTTATAGATGAAACGTGTTCCAATTCAAATCCTGTCGAAAAATCGCAAGACGATGGATCGCGCAAACCAAGGCAGATCACCCTTCGGTGAACTCAATTAATTTTCAATTACGCGTATTCAAATTTCCACGTCAAACACATTTTCCTGCCCATCGTTAACGTCCAAGTCTCCTTTTAATTCCAATCACTTTCAAGGAAACTGACGCTGCTCCGATCACCGACAGACCATTCCTCCATGGACAGAAACCATAATCGATATTCTCGACGATTCTCATAATGCAAACATACTTTTTCACCCCATCATTAACTTGTAAATCTTCCTTTAAATCCTCGGCTCTCGAAGAAACCTGTAAGACCGCGACGATCAACAGCGAACCATCCTCCAACAGGCTTTTAACCCCCAATTGACACCATTGTTTCCTCGAACGTTAACAGGTTTAAGTTCGCATTCTCATCTACAACTTCTCATAAGACGTACAAGCATTCTATCCTGCTATAATCCCTTGAGACGATGAGCAGAGCAGAGGTGCAATCCGATTGATCGATGACAAGCGAGCAGCTAAGTGCGAGAAGACGCGAGAGTCTTTAGAAGTGCGTAATCTTGTTCCTTTTTTCTTTTTTTTTTCTTTCTTGTTCACCCTTCTTTTTAACATCGCGGCAGTGATTGAACGTCGAGGGAAGTTCAACATTCGTCGTCGTCGTCGACGTCGTCATCGCCCACGCTAGGGTCAATGCCTCTCCCTTTCGAGGGGAGGCATTGCTATCGTGACTATGCGAATATCTATTGCATTTATAGGAAATTTAAATATGGAAAAATGATAGAGTACGCGTGACATGGAAAAATATACGGAACATCCTAAGCGAAGCGATTTGTTATAAGCAGCGGATAATGTGGATTTATTATGCGCTAGAGGGAAATTAAATTGTAAAAGATACACGCAATACGTAAAAATGATAGGCACAAAGTATGCAAAGTACAGCGTTACGTATTCTAATATTCAGAAGGTGAAACGAATTTCTACTTTCTTCCTGGATATCGAGAGGGCTAAAACTTATTCGACAAGGTCTGGCGCGAGAGGCTACCGCGAGTAATTAAAAATCATTGTCCGAGGCAAATGTATCGCTTACTTAAATCGTACGCGAGCAATGGAAAGATTTATGGCAAGAGTCAAAGACGCATACTGGAAAATTAGGGCGATTGAGTTAAAGCAGGAGGAAAATCCTCAGAGAAACCTTCTAGGACCAATTCTGTATAAGCTATACATGTTACTAGGGCAGATGAGGGGATATTTGTAGGATACGACAGACAGGTCAAAGGCTATAGGATTTACCTGCCAAAGACCAAGAAAGTAATAATATCTTGTCATGTCAGGTTCGAGGAGAATACGTTTCCCTACGAGAGTGTTAAGATGGAGACGAGCAATATAAAAAGGAGGTCCTCAGAATGGATATGGGACGTAGAAGATTTTGAACTTGGAAGGGGAGCGGACTGACGTCGAAACACAAAGTGATGGCGAAAACGATGAAGGGGAGACTGACTACTTCATGGACAATTTAACGAGTGAGAATAATCCGGGGGAGGCGCAGTGAGTGTACCGATTGTGCCCAGGAGGTCGGCAAGGTTACATAAACCAAAGACATGTGATAGTTGCGCTCATACTGCGATCGTTCGCAAAACTCAAAGCATGTGTGTACCTGTGAATGTGTACGAAGCCCTGAGGGGGCCAGATGCTCAAAAGTGGACTGATGCAATAACGAAGGAGTTAGACAATCTAAAAAGTAAAGATGTGTGGGACGTTGTGCAAAGGCCCTTGAACAGAAACGTTCAGAATAGACTGTAAGTGGGTGCTTGTAATAAAGAGAGACTCTGATATACCCGATCATCTAATACGGGCTATGCCCCACACGGGCTATGCCCGATACAAGCAACCTAGTACCATTTCACATATCGATGAATATTTATCCACGAGTTTTCTCCGTTTACACATCGAATAACCTCAACAGAAACAATTATCAAACTCATACGAACCTATGGAACAGTCCTACAGGGATTAGCAGCAACGAGCCACGTCGCTAGATTTGAATAGCTACGATCAATTATACTCGCAACAGTTGTCAATTCATCGTGATATATCACGGAGGAAGATCCAAGGGAAGATCTAAAAATACCAACCATTCAAGGGGAAATTCAGAGAAACGTAATAAAAGAGGTGCGCAACGTTCTAATCGACTAGCCCTGGAACGTAAAAAGGCCAGGCTGAACGAAGGTTAAAGAAGAAGCATCCTACTGACTTGTTATGGAACTCCCATGGGATACGTGTTGCATTAGCAAGATGAAATCCTACCGAGGATAGTCACCCAAGTGGTAATTCATAGCTGGAAGAATTCTTCGAATGTCCAATCGAACAAATTGTAAAGAGAAATAACCGAAATAAAAAAAAAGGACATTTCCACTTCGATTCCATTTGGTTAATTCGCTTTAAAAGCAGAAGGAAAAAGAGAAAAGGGGCCAATGTCTCTGTAAGGTGAACCTTGCTCATACTGTTCGCGTTTTATCGGCGTCGACCCCTCTAATTGCGTTATTCGTCGCGCAAAAGCGGATGACGGTGATCGTGTTCACGGGGTGGAACCATGTTCTCGCCTTATCGGCAGAAATAAAACGTTAGATGAAAACGGTGAACGTGGATGTTGAACGACGTAGAAAATCAGTAACAGGCGTTTCTTTCGCTTGGTGCCTCATTTGGTCGGAGATTAGACCATTTTCTATCACGTTTTTCCTTCCATTATCTTGCACATTTTCGTTCTTTATCTTTGCCTTCTATTTCTACTCCTCGCGTTCCTTTTCTTCTTTTTCCTTTGTTTCCCCTTTTTCTGCTCGTTTTCGCTTCTGGTCGTTGTTCTTCTTCTGCACTGTACATTTCACGCTGCTTTGCTTCCTTTTGACCTTTTTCGCTTCTTTTCTCATGTTTGAGCGTTTACAGCGCAGTTTCCAGCGTATATAGTTCATAGATGCCGATAAACGACGTTTTAAATAAAAAAAAGTTTGCGCGATATACACTGTCATTCACAAGTTGTGTAGTTTCGCCTCAGACCTTCAGATACATCGATAATTTGAAAAGGTTGTTTGCTTTTTATCTAATCTCCGTGAAACACAAATTGAGTCAAGTTTTCCGCAAACGCTAAGTTCTAAAGGTGTACTCTTTATAATGGACGACGTATATTTTTATTATCGTGGATTTTTCCATTATGCTTTCTACGCTACCGAAGTTTAGAAATATTCCTTCTTTCTTTTTTTATCTTTACTTATTTAGAGTCACGTCCTCCTCTGAAGGCTGCTAGCGACTACAGACTCCTGTACAGTAGACTTTTACAAACTTTTACAATATTAAACAAATTGTTTGGTCATAAATAGTACCAGTGCCACATAACTCGTGTCAATTGTACAGTAATTATCGTTACCTTTCCTGTCATTAGATTATTTCTTATATTAGTTTTATTTCTTCCCTCGTCGTCTTCAGGGTTCTTCGAATATTGCGTCGTAGCGTTGCGTTTTGAAAATCAGCGAACCTTTTTAGCCAACTTTCAATGAACTGTGATAACCAAACTACAGTTCACGCCAGTGCATAAATTTCTGTTATCACGCGCTATTATTTCCCTCTGTCTTTCAATTGGCGGCATTATTTCCTTAATCCTCAACCCGTGCGATTTTAAGCGCATGGCCGGACTCTAATCGACGCTGCTTCTCTCCGTGCTATTCTCTCTCGGATTTAAACGCAGCATAAAAACCAGCTGCCTTTTCGTCTCTCGCGAAAAAAGGACGCTTAAAAATGTTCAGAATCAAAATTCACGTCGAGCGAATAAATTCATTGCGCGTTTCAAGATCTACGAATCATTGAGATCACAATCGACGCTTGGCTTTTTCTTGTTTGTCCTTTTCACCGGGGAATTTTGAAATAAAAGTTCGTGTCAGGGCGAAGAAGGAAAGTCGTGGCGGAAAAATCTACAGGCAGCACGCGATACGGAAAATTAGGAAAAAATATCCGGAGCAACGTACTCGTCGCGATATTTAGCAGACTCGAACAAATTTCTATTTAGACACTTTTTTCTCTAATTACGTTCGCGAGAACATAAAATCGCACGAACGTCCGTAGTCTCGTTGGCAGTCACGCGAACATCAACGCTGCATTCGCTATGCAACGAACGGTAAATAATCAGATTCTTGCCGATTAATGACGATCTCGTCGGAACGGAGAGACTTAAAGACCACAGCGAGGCGACAAATCCGTAATGCGACACGCTTGTGCAATGTTAATGAAACCAGAATCTGATCAAAGTAAGTACGTGGAAACGTTCCACGTGAAGGGAGTTTAATCAGCTACGTGTTACGTTGGGTGTGGCTATCTGAAGGACCGTGAAATCAAGGTCGAAATGTTAAACGCGTATAACCTATCACGTTATTTATTACCAGTTTCTAAATTATCTACAATATAATCGAAATTTGTTTCGATTCGAACGAAGAGAAGAATACACTGTATATGCGAACGTCAATGAAATATGTCCATATCCAAAAGGGAAAAATCCGCAACTGGGAAATATTAGGTTGTCTGAAAAGTTTCTTTCGCTTTTTGAGGAAATAATAGACGCACAGACTCGGTTTCACGTTTCTACGAAGGTGCATTGCTGTAAGAAACACGTTTGCGAAAGAAAGACACGTTTCGGACAAGCTACTATTATCTTCGGATAAGAAAACCTTCGGTATTTTGAAAATGAATGTTCCAATAGGAGTGGCTATACCGTAGCAGGTATTTAAATAATAAAATCGCGTAGACACGGCTCGTAACAATATAAAATATCCATGTTAGATTCTTGCAAAAGTTTCTCTCGTTTCTTCTATTACTGCAAAATGGATCCAACGTGATTCGATAAATTAATATAAAAGAAAAAATGTGCTGCATCTATCATTTCCTTATTACAAGACAAGAAACTCTTACGACGATCTAATATTTCGAAACTCCAAAGAAATTTCGAACGCTGCTACGTAAAGTTCGAATTAAGTTTAAAATTAGTTACACCGTCGTGTGTAACTTCGCCACAGATTCGAATTCCTTTTAGCAAACCTACGTCACAGGAAAGCTAGCAGATTATCTAAACATCGTACTAGATAACATCAGGAAGCAGGAAGTTAGGTTTGCCTCGGGTTAGGTTCAGTTAAATCTATCACTATCTGATGCTACCTATAAATCCCAATTCCCTTCACTAAATCTATGTCGCCTCGCAGGAGAATCCGCTAGATTCCGTCAGATATCGCTAACGCAAATCACCAATGACAGGTACAGGGTACGACAATTTATGTGCGTACGTAGAGTTTCATTTAGCAAAGCTCAACTCGATCTTCGTATCGTAAAATATATTCTGTTACGTTGGTTCCATGGTTAATCGGTATATTGATGATATGTTGTCTCACCGGTTTGACCGTAGGCGAAAATGCAGGCGTTGTAACCTTGGAACGCATTGTCCAAAATGTCGCGACCCAGGGCGTCGAACACCACATCTTGATTCGCAAAGTTTTCCACGGCCGGGTCCAGGGAATAGAAACAATGATCGAACGCGAAGGTTTTCGGCTTGCTCCTGTAACAACACGAAAAGGTATGTCATTCGTTAGCACATTTCGTAAAGACTGACTACGAACGTGAAATCAAACCGAATTAACGTCGTTTCGACTGAGAACCTCGAGATAGAAATATTCACCGAAAGCTCGAACGTATGATCGTTGCTTTACGTTTAGGGGAAAAATGACGAAACCAAGGAACAGGAGAGAGAAGAAAATGACAGAGAGGTAGAAGAAGAAGAGATAGAAGAGGAAGTGGAGGAGGAAGAAGAAGTCGATGGAGATGGCTAAGAAGATGATGAAGACGATAAGATACCAGAAGGAGAAGAAAGGAAAAGGGAATATTTATATGTGGAATTAGTATAAAAAGTTATTTATCTATTAGAATAATTATTTTCATTCGTCCAGTGTTTTTAATCAAATTTAGAATTGAATTCTCTGATAGGGATTAAATTTCTATTTGAAAAATATAGAAAACCGATGAAATTCAGTCGTTCAATAGCCACATTATATATAATAATTTATTAGAACTATTTCATCACTTTATTTAATTGCTAATTATTTAGTATATATATAAATAAAAAATACATTTTATAGTCAAAATATTTGTACAGTAAAATTTTGGGAATGAAATATTATAGATTCAATTTTCATTGATACGTCAAAATGTAGTTGGAAACTTCTCGTTTCTATATCTTCGATATATGTATCATAATATTTGTTCATAAATGTAAAATAGAAAGTCCCCGGAAGGTTTCTAAAGGAACAATGACATTATTCCGATAATTACACATATTTCTCAGTATCATATCTGTCATCGATTTACGAGCTCCTGAGACTCGGTCGATGAAAAAGTTAGTTGCGTGTCGAGGGCTGATTTGTAACCCTTTTCGATGCCAGAAACGTTTTCGGTATTAAATCCCGACGTTTCCCTCCGGGAATGAAACCGTACGTGAGCCGAGAGTGGAATCGCGTTTACGACACATTACTTTTCAACGTATTTTACCAATAATATTTGAATAATCAAGAGTAATGGCAAGCAACTCGATTCTCATTAGTTACGAACGACGTTCCATTTATAAAATTAAAGAAAAAAAAAATTCTCTTCCCACGAACGATCGAACAATTCGATCGTTGTACCTTTAATTTTTATTACTCAATAAAATGTCCTCAAACGCTTCGATTATTAATTAATACTTATTATTAACCGTTCTGCTATCCTCGAATTTTTATATTCTAATCTATATTGTAAGATATATATATTTTCGTAGAAAATAAGGAAAATTTTCAATGCCTTAAGAAAATGTTCAACATAAAATTGAAACGGCAAATCAAACGTATCAATGACAGTTCTTCCGTGTTTTGTTCAAACTTGAGATACCTTTTGATATTAAAAAGATAAGAAAGAAGCTCGAAAGAAGGCAGCATATTAAAATACTATACCAATAGTGGGGGAATTAGAATTAATCCTTTTACAATTGTTTTCGACCTAGTCTGTCAAAATACACGATTTTCTCTAACGCAATTGTTCCTCGGTCGTAGTATAGCAACATATTTTTCTGTAACTCTGTAATTTTCCATATCTTACCTTCATCTTATTTTATTAAATTCCTGTACTTCCGATACATTATACGAGCCGCTCATTTCGAATTGCAGGTCGAGTACATTTTTCGAAAAAAATAGAGAAAGCGAAAAATGTATTTCAATGAATGTATTTCATGAAGGATATTTCAACGTGAACTTTTTATTCATAAACAACGCACGATTTACATTTTAGAATATTCCTTTGTTTTGTTCGTTTGAAATTTCGATAAAAAACGCAATCGCAAAATTGTTAATGCGTAATCATTTATTTCGATATGCGGTGCGAGTTCATTTCCTGCGATCTACAGTTTCCTCGAACAGTCGTCGCATCAGTAGAATAAAAAACAAACGATATGGAAATTAAACAGCGGTAGTTTGCTTTCTCGGCTCTTATCTACCCACGAAAGAAAATTACGTTACATAAAACACGTTACACTTTGAACGATTAAAATTTAATCAGTTCAACGATTCACTAATTTCGAACGTAGTGTTCAGGTTCGTTTCTGATGCAGAAGGAAGACACTGGCCTGGCTAATTCTCAAAGAAAAAGAAGGAAATTGTTCGTATATTGAGTTCAGGTCTACTTAAACACATTGCAGAGAAGTGGACAAACCAAGTAGAGCGTATCAATATTTTTCGATCGATGGAAACGCGGACGCTTCAACATCTCGAAACGAAGGAAGATGGACTCGCACCACTTTCAAAATCAACGGTCCACGTGCTAATTTTACTAGTTTTTGATACACAAAGTAGGCGTGAAACGCAAAGCAGGAAGCGAAAAGTAACAAGTGTTTCTGTAAATATTCGATTGGCAATTAAGTGATTGCGGATTTTGTCATTAGGTGGCATTGACAAAATCCGCAATCGCTTAGTTGCCAACACAATACATTTATTAGTAGAAAAATTGGTTAAAATGTTTTGTGAAAATTGGTATAAAATGATTGGCTAATTGTACTTGTGTCTTGTACAGGATTGTGCATTTTGGACGATCAGCTGTGCTCATTTTTTATATTGTCGCGAGTGTTAAGAAACATTTCAGAGGTAACAAGGATAAAAGCAAGTCATTTTCATGATTTTTTCCATCGACTAACTGCTGTCTCTACGAGTCTAGACGTTTCTGGCGTGTAAGTAAATGGCGTTGAAGTGCAAAAGCGTTGAAGTAATTCTTTTTATTTCACTTCTCCTTATCGTTTGTTGCATGCGATACGAGCCCGGCGATCATCTTTTATAATGTAACCATCGTTGGCGTACAGTATGGCATCTGTCACAGCTATCAGAACGCAAAAGCAAAGAGATTTTTCTTAACGTTAGATACTTCACGCTGACATCGCGCCTATTTGTTCCAACAAATCTCCAACGTCTTCTCTGACAGATAAATAGAGCGTACGTTGTTTAAAAAGAATATTAGAAAATAATCGAGTAGAAATTCCAGCTTCAATCTCCCAGGACCGATTTGCAACCAAGCGAATGAGTTTTGTTCGAAATTGATGGAGCAATTACTTTTTCAATTATCGCGCACGCCGGTTTAAAAAAGTTATTGAACGTTGCGCTTAAAAAAGTTGATAAACGATGAAAAGAATCGAGATATAAAAAAAAAATTACATTTGTACCTCGAGACTATATCTACGTCCCAGGAAAACGTTCCAGTTCCGTGTAACTAGCAGTTCGAGTAAAAAAAAAATTCGTGAAATTCGCTGGCTTTTGTCGTCGTCACGCGAGAATCCGCCCCCTCCCCCTCTAAGGGGCTAATCCCGAACGAGCAGACATAACGAAGAGAATTATATCGCTTCGAGGTTAACAGAGATTCTCCGTTGTACGTGACGGAATAACTAGAGAAAAGGCATTTTCCATCGCGCAGGGAATACGAAGGCTCGTTCCATTGGAAATGAAAACGATTTCCTCTTGTCCTGGATATATCAGAGCCACGACCCCTGTTTCAACGTCAAAAGGCTCCAGAAGTCGTTGAAAACGAGCGTCGTTCCACGCATCGGCCGGCTATCGATTTCCCGTCGCATTTTCTCCACGAGTAATCAGTTTCCATCGGTTTTTCCTGCCCCGAGAAGAAAAAAAGAAAAAAAAAAAAAAACTGGAACGCTTCGACTACCAGGCCACACCGAGTCATTACGGGGCTTGTGATTTCGGATAAAATCGTTCGTCGAGGACGAATCACAAAGACATCCTCTTCGAGACTGGCCAGAATCATTATCGACGGCCATCCACGCGAAACTTTGCCGATGTTTGCGTTTCGCTTTGAAATTCCGAAGAATCTTCTTGCAGGATGCGCAAGAAGGTCTCCTTCTTCTACTCGTTTCAAGGAGCGTCCGGCTCACTCCGATGCGCGTTCTATCTTCCAATTTGCGTGAAAGCTTTTGGATCGAAGCACGAAACGCATATTTCATGTATATTGCTAAATTTTTCTGAAGATTTCGAACTAAGAAGTTTCCTTGTAGCTATTCATTCTTACCTCTCCCTTCCTCCTTCTAGGAATGCGTATGGTCGATTCCGATACAAGAGTTTACTAAAGTCTTTGCTCACTTCGTCCAAAATAATTACACCTTCTCGTATTTTACGTTGACGTAATTATTAACAATCGTAATTTCTCTTTATGCGTTACACCAATCGTTGAAAATACAGTAAATGCAATTTCAAAGCTTTCCTGTATCATATACGTAGTATATATATTTAAATATCGAATGATATTCTATTATATTATAATTATTCTCGTATATTCCATACTATCGTTTATATACATTCATTTTACATAATAATTTCCATCGAAACGCGATATTTTGCTGCAGTAGAAAACGCAGAAGCGTTATACAATGTAACGGAAAACGAACTTGTAGGGTAATTATTCGTTGAAACTTCTGTTTCACTTACTACCGTACCATATTTCGTTTCTTATGGCTCGATATAATTTCACTTCTTTTAATTACGATGCAAACAAGCGTACAGGTAAAAAGTACGACGAGTTATTAATTAGTTGGCAAAGTATGGCGACACAAAGCTTTGACGGGAGCATGTCAGCGATGGCGAAAAAATTGCCCGTGTAAACCGGGGTCAATATCGATCCACGCCCCCATTAAGTCCGCTCGACGACTCGCCGGAAACCTTTTGCGTTTGCCATATTCCTCTTCGTGTTTACCCGCCTCGTATTCCGCGATTTTTGCGTGGCCGTGTGTAAACTTTCGACTGGGCCATGTCCCACTAATTGTGTTTGCCTTTAATGCGGCTACTTTGAAATTGGAACGCCAACTGCTACGCAGAATGTCGAAACACCTGGGATTACGTTATATCGCAGAGACTTTCTTCTTCTCGAGTAGCAGGCGGCCTTTACGCATACCGTGCGATAACTCAACAAACGAATCTATCGTTTAACAGAGATAATCGCGTGTCTCGTATCGTAATAACATCGACAGCGATAATGGTAAAGCAACGAAGCTGATAATTAACGATAACAATGAAAATATCTAGTAGTTTTGCTTATAATTACGGAAATACCGAAATAATCTATAGAATTTGTTCGTATATTTTCTACGATATCCTTTTCGTATCGACATTCTATATATATTCTATTTGTTTATTCATCCTGTTGAGAATTGTGAACGTTAGTCGCCGAAATAAATGTATAGGAATATTCACATTACACGTAGAAATAATATGAAAATTGTTTTATATTTATTTAATACGCGATTTACAAGATATTCGTAGATATCCATTGCAGCATTGTCTCAGCATTCTTTTTGTCTCAGCATCTTTTTACCGCTATGCTTATTTTGTTCCACGAGACGCTACGCACGTACATACTCCCACACACACTCATACTCATATACGTGTGTCACCACTACGCAGCTAATGCAGTATGGCACGCAAAATTACATATATCTCAATACACTCTTTATTTTGTTTTCTCATGCGCAGTATCTATGGTAACAAATGGTTTGTTGAAATAAACAAAACCTTGTTATGATATGTCGCTATCAAATGTTACCAAGGCGCCACGTTGGTCACCCGTGACCATCAATAGGATAAACGGTCCATTGGGGAAGAAAGTTGTCTTACACGAATTTATGAATATTTTGTCATATGTTTTGATTAATAAAAATACTCCCGTGGCGTCCTGAGCGAAACATGTGATTTCCACGTGGCGGTCAAAGTGTTTAATAGACAATGCTATGTTATCTATGTAGCGATATCGAACACGAGTTAACTGTATATTTAATTAATGTAAACCGTGTACGTATTACGCGAACAATGTTTGAAATTTCCACATTTATGGCGATATAGGTACACCCTGATTATGCCAGCTTTCCGCGTTACGTCAACATCGAAACATAAAATACCAGGAGATCGTTATTGTTAGGGTATTTGCAACAAAGCTCATAGCAGCGGTCATGATTTTCGCATTGTTCTTGTCGCTCCACTTTCAGTTACATTGCAGCTTACAACAACGGTTATTAATACGTGGACGTGAAACGTAGCATTTACGGTAACGAGGTCTAACGACATCGCTACGAGCTCTTCAGTATCTAAACTAAATGAACGTTTGCCCGAGTTACCTCTCGACCTTATAATTTGGCAAACGACGTGTAACGACGACGGTGCAGGTTCCCAGGGTCGTAGTTCTTGCTCGATATCTCCAGGAAATTTCGAGAAATCTAAGCTGGCTGAGCATAAACGCGGTTAAAAGTGATTTCTTCGGCAAGTTTTTACGAGGTCGATGGACGACGAGGAGATAATGAACGTCGTATCCGTTTTGGAAACGATCGAATCGATTTCAGAGTTCGTAAGCTGGACTCGCCTCGACGACGATCGTTCTTCGTCCCATGAATACGATAAAACTTTTTCCATCGGCCTGTAAACGTGCCAGGAGACGAGTGTCTGCCCTCCACTCTGCCAACTAGAATCGCCGATCTCGTTGCAAGCTGTAGCCATTTAACGACCCCTCGAATCCGAACAACGATTCTGCATCGACACGGCTAATTTGCATAATCGCGTGGATGGACGAGCGTCTGCATGTCCACTGGACGATTAGGAAATCGTTGCGATAGACAACTTTCGCAACGACTGAGGATAAAGCTGCAGAGGAGGCTCGTTTAAATGGGGTTGTTGGCGAAGATTCGTTTTCCAGAGCCAGTTTCGGGTGCATCGTTCTCGAGTAGATGGCACGCTAGTTTTGAAATAATAGTTTTACGATATCCGAGATATACGTTGATTCTTCGCAGTAATTATTCAGGCTAGTGGCCTTACGTAACCGTATCGATTCTCCTATTTCATAAATAAGCGAAATAAAGAATCGTGTTCTATATCTATATCTCTTACTGCACACACAAAAGAGCTTAAATACATATAAATAACAAATAAATAAATAAACTTTCGAAACAAAAAGCTGCTCTTTATTTTACAATACTACAACTGTCTTCCTCAATCTTTTTCTCTTCCATGTGTTTCCACAAAGGCTCGCTTTATTCCAATTTCTCTCTCTCTCTCAATACACACACACATATTCTTCTAACAACATACAGTACAGCCCACTTACGGTCTGTAGCACTGTCTACATTACACGTATAAAACATATCCAGGTTTCATGCGAAAATATAGAACACATCGAAAGCATAATATTTGCAACGTACAACGTACCATTCGTTTCCATTCTGTCCATAAAAATACAAATTTGCGTACGTATCCGCAGAATGCTCATCAACCGCTACAACCACCCTCTCTACGTTAATTCTTTTAATTGAAGCGTCGCATTAAGCATTCTCTGTCGCGTAATCTAAAAATACCGCGTCCATCAAACGAGACGCTCTCAATCCCTGATAACACACACACACACACACACACACACACACACACACCAATTACAAACAACACGACATTCGTCCTGAAGTCTATCAAAAATTACAATCTCCCGGTGTACATCCACCCTTCGTCAAAAAAGAGAAACACCCTCTCACAACTAATAAACATCCCTTCGACCTACCGCCAGCAAAGCAAACACACCTTTCCGTGTACAACACGCACAACACGGAAACAAACCTGCCTTTTTCCCTTCCGAGAGTCCTCTGCGAAGCAAACTCTTGTCCGTCGTTAACAACGCGACAAGGACAACGCCTGGTCGTTCACCTCCTTTGGAGAATCGTGTCGAAAGGGAAGGAAAAAAAATGGTGGGGATCGCGGAAACAACACTTGGCACACGCGAATTGGGCCGACGTCGCGTCACAGAAACAGACGGAGAGATTCGTTTTCGCGTTTTGTAGCACGTTATGGGGACACGGTGTGCAAAAGGCGACGTAGGCCGCTCGATAGTCCCTGTTTTAATCGAGAGCCGAGCCTCTCGAGCTGGCCGGCTGGCCATCGCGTGACAAAATCCCTTTCGACGTGGATCTACCGGGTGTACGGGAAATGACGCATCTTCTCGATGGAAAATTTTACGAGCCAGAACGTGGGCTATCGTCCATGGATCGCGGAGCATTTACGATCGAATGGGAACTTGCAGAATAAGGGCCAGTTTGGGTGATTAACACAGTTTGAGAAAAGGCTGGTCTTGGTATTAGGTCGTCCGAAAAGTTTCTTTCGTTTTATAAGTAAATAATAGACACATAATGTTTTTTTGTTTTATATTAGTTTATTGAACGAACATAATAATAGAAATATAACGAAATGGATGATACCTAATTCAGTAAAATAATATAAAACAGAAATGGTCCTAATACTTACGCGACAAAGTGTTTTCAGCTATACGGATGATATACGGTGGACGTGAAAATTTAAACGTTGGTAACTGATCATCTATTTATAATTATAATATTCTTGTCAAATAAAGCAACGTCTTAAAAGTAAAATTACACAGCGAAATTATTATAGTATCACGATTTTTTAATATTTCAAGCCTTTTAAACTTTCGTTTCTTCGTATTGTATTGTACGTTTCGGTGGTACGATTGGCGGACACGCGAACTTTCGTGTAACAAGAAACATACATGCCATACGTGTTACAGATGTACAGGCGTTAATAAGATGTTGATAAAAAATGAATTTCCCTTTTCGAAGGTCGTGGTTCTATTTATATATACATATATACATATCCACATGTATTTATATATACATATCCATTTATATATACATATCCACATACACTATTAAACAAAATAATGGAAACATGTTACACGCATATACGTCATATATGTATATGACATATAACAGCTGTTTCCATTATCTTATATTAGGTTATCCGAACCTAATATATTTATACATTTGTATAATTTGTATTGTAATATTTATACAAACACGAAACCTAATCTGTCGAACGTTGTGATCTTTATTATGATAGAGCAAAATCGACCATACGTAATTCAATAAAATAATATAAAACAGAAAATATTGTGCATCCACTATTTCCTTATAAAGAGAAAGGAACTTTTCGGACGACGTAATAATTAACGCTGAAGGCGAAGAGAGATTAAAGATTTCTAGTATACTTGCGATTTGTACGTTTATTTCAAGTATTTAGTATAAACGTAAGAAGCAAGAAACGTCAGTGAGAGAGTTCAAACGTAAGCCAGCGTGTTGAACATCAGGGTAACTTTCTGGAGGTACCTGGTGCTTATATTCTAAGTGTCCATGGGGTGGATTTTGCTCAATGTTTCCTGTAAAGTGGCAATCTGTGTCTGTTCAATTCAGTGACTTTCCAACGATAATCTGTCGCAGAGTTCTCATCTGGTTTGTTACTGAGCGGACTCGTTGAGCGCTCAAGAAACTGTTCGAACATGTATGTATTATACACTACATGTTCTCCTCTTAAATTGCGATAGACAGCACATATATAAATATATATGATGTCTACGAAATTTAGGAGCAGAAAGCCTATAGCGGAGATGAGACGGTGGTCGAGAAGAAAAATATATAACGATTTAATCCTTTTTCGGTTTTTCGCTTCAGTCAGGAATTACGAGGTGCACCTTTCACGCCGATTGAAAACTGTAGCCCATGAAATAGGCCTAAAAATCTGTTATAATTTCTTTTTTTACTTTAACAAAAATTTTATTGTATTCGTCAAATATACGTAAAACCATACTTCAAAATTCAATAACTTCATTCCTTTCTTTCTTTTCTAAAAAAATCACAAAAAGACGCTGTTTTAGAACATTCTAATTCAGGACACCACCTTAAGGCGATCATGATCGAGAAGGTATAGTACATTATACACTACATGTTCCGCTCCTAAATTACAATGAGTGAGATATATATAAATATATATGTCATTCACGAAATTTAGGAGCAGAAAGCCTATAGCGGAGATGAGACGGTGGTCGAGAAGAAAAATATATAACGATTTAATCCTTTTTCGGTTTTTCGTTTCGGTCAGGAATTACGAGGTGCACCTTTCACGCCGATTGAAAACTGTAGCCCATGAAATAGGCCTAAAAATCTGTTATAATTTCTTTTTTTACTTTAACAAAAATTTTATTGTATTCGTCAAATATACGTAAAACCATACTTCAAAATTCAATAACTTCATTCCTTTCTTTCTTTTCTAAAAAAATCACAAAAAGACGCTGTTTTAGAACATTCTAATTCAGGACACCACCTTAAGGCGATCATGATCGAGAAGGTATAGTACATTATACACTACATGTTCTGCTCCTAAATTACAATGAGTGAGATATATATAAATATATATGTCATTCACGAAATTTAGGAGCAGAAAGCCTATAGCGGAGATGAGACGGTGGTCGAGAAGAAAAATATATAACGATTTAATCCTTTTTCGGTTTTTCGTTTCAGTCAGGAATTACGAGGTGCACCTTTCACGCCCATTGAAAACTGTAGCCCATGAAATAGGCTTAAAAATCTGTTATAATTTCTTTTTTTACTTTAAAGAAAATTTTATTGTATTCGTTAAATATACATAAAACCATACCTCACAATTCAATAACTTCATTCCTTTCTTTCTTTTCTAAAAAAATCACAAAAAGGCGCTGTTTTAGAACATTCTAATTCAGGACACCACCTTAAGGCGATCATGATCGAGAAGGTATAGTACATTATACACTACATGTTCTGCTCCTAAATTACAATGAGTGAGATATATATAAATATATATGTCATTCACGAAATTTAGGAGCAGAAAGCCTATAGCGGAGATGAGACGGTGGTCGAGAAGAAAAATATATAACGATTTAATCCTTTTTCGGTTTTTCGTTTCGGTCAGGAATTACGAGGTGCACCTTTCACGCCGATTGAAAACTGTAGCCCATGAAATAGGCCTAAAAATCTGTTATAATTTCTTTTTTTACTTTAACAAAAATTTTATTGTATTCGTCAAGTATACGTAAAACCATACTTCAAAGTTCAATAACTTCATTCCTTTCTTTCTTTTCTAAAAAAATCACAAAAAGACGCTGTTTTAGAACATTCTAATTCAGGACACCACCTTAAGGCGATCATGATCGAGAAGGTATAGTACATTATACACTACATGTTCTGCTCCTAAATTACAATGAGTGAGATATATATAAATATATATGTCATTCACGAAATTTAGGAGCAGAAAGCCTATAGCGGAGATGAGACGGTGGTCGAGAAGAAAAATATATAACGATTTAATCCTTTTTCGGTTTTTCGTTTCAGTCAGGAATTACGAGGTGCACCTTTCACGCCGATTGAAAACTGTAGCCCATGAAATAGGCTTAAAAATCTGTTATAATTTCTTTTTTTACTTTAAAGAAAATTTTATTGTATTCGTTAAATATACATAAAACCATACCTCACAATTCAATAACTTTATTCCTTTCTTTCTTTTCTAAAAAAATCACAAAAAGACGCTGTTTTAGAACATTCTAATTCAGGACACCACCTTAAGGCGATCATGATCAAGAAGGTATAGTTCATTATACACTACATGTTCTGCTCCTAAATTACAATGAACGCGATATATATAAATATATATAACGTCCACGAAATTTAGGAGCAGAAAGCCTATAGCGGAGATGAGACGGTGGTCGACGATGGCGAAAAGTAACGAACTTCTGGATTCGAGTGAAACGACGAACGATAAAGTTTGTCAACAACGATAAATGTTGGGCATCCATTATTTCCTTATAATACAAAAGAAACTTTTCGGACCACCTAGTAGAATTTTATCTACTATTTAATACGTAAAATAATACATATTTTGTTGTATAGACGCAATCATACAATATTGTATATACATAATTTATTATTTAATAACAGAAAAGCCTGTTATATGTCATATACGTACATAATGTATAAGATTTTTCTATTCCATTATTTTGTTCCACCCTTGTACACAGCTATATATAGATACACGACCTTCCAAAAACTGAATACATTTTTTATTAACACCTTTTGTACATACGTAGAAATACAGGCTCCTTGGTATACATGTAGGTGAGCTGTAACGACCTGCGACACGCAAACCTCTGCGGTGGTCAGACCGTCAGTAGTAGAAGTATACAGGTGGTCAGGCAATGGAACTGGGTTATAACGGTTGGCATAAATGCTCGAGTTCGGGGCTGACGTTTAGCAAACTACGATTCGGAGATTCGGTATTACAGCTTGGATTTTTACGGCCGTTCCTATTCTCTGCCAAACTTTCCAAGTGGTTCAGAAATTTATTTTTAGAATATCTTCGTCGAAGTAGGTGAAAGAGGATCATTTATTTTCTACACAGTAACGCGGAAGATTTTTGTTCGCTGATTTGTTATAAATACAGATAATTGTACGTTCGGCGTAGAACCACTGACAAATGGTTACCATTTAAATAAATTAACCAACAAATAAATTAACTGTACTGAAAAATTGTTTAATATTTCGAAATTCTCATTTATTCTCGAACGTCGAAATAACTAACAATTTCTCGATATAAAATGAAATTGAATTCTAGTTTCGTTCAAGTCTCTTCCATGATTCTTTAGAATTATCGATTATTGGATGGAAATTGTCTGTAGCCTAGGAAAAGGTTAACTATAATTGTATATTAATTTACGTTACGATTTTTATTTAAAAAAGGAACCACAGACTCCGCTTTGTCGAGGCATAAAATTGAACGAGAGAAATTGCCGATCATGTTACGTTTAATACGCTTTACATTTGGAGGCGTGTAGAAGCAAGGAAATAGCCGATCTTCAAGGGATTTCTCTCTTCAAACGTTCGACGTTTCCAACGTTTGCACAGTCTTCAAAATAAATAGTCGGGGAAGTGATCGAAGCTTCGAGTAACTATAACGTGCACCAAGTTTCCAACCTGTGATCGTAACTGCAAATATACTCACACATATACGATGTCATCCGCGGGATAGAAGAGACGAAGAAAAGCGTCGAAGAGAAGGAAAACAAGTTGGATGGTGTAAAATCAAATTTGATATGTGAATTTCTGCGAGCAAGAAGGTCAGTTTTAAAATACGATACAAGCATCCATAAAAGTTTTCACGTATTCTACAGGATATTTAACAATTTTAAACTACACATTCTCGCCATAAAATTAGCGTATTATACGATAAAAGGACTAAAAGGATTGTTTAACGCCGGAATACCATTGTCGTTAATTTCCATTTCATTCGAACAAAAGTATGATCGCTTGTACATCTTCGTCTTCGTGTGTATCGCTTTAATAATTTTATTCATTTAAATTAATCCGATATTTGTATAAAATTCCAACTAGTTGAACATAGGATCGCAGGAAAAATTATGCAACAATTTTCACGCGACGTAAGAAATGTTACAAGTTTAAAATTTAATAAATTCGACGCTATCGTCCAATATTTGCCGCTATACTTTCTCATGTAGAAGCTTTAATTTTCCAAGTCATCTACAATGGAATTTCATTGCACGCGGCAAGAACTGGAGACTTTTCTTTTACATTTCGTACAGACAAGCGAGATATATCGGACTAAGACCGCTGAATCGGACCTCTAAAACGAATTATTCACGATCGAAGCAAGGCTGGACGAGTCTCGAGGGGAAGGATGCAGATCGGTGAAAGCAGAAGGGACAGCGCTGCAGGCGGCGGATGTTCACGGGGAACACTGAATCAGGCCTTTAACGAAGGTAAACTTAATTAAGGTAGTTGTCGCTGGTACAGCACAGGCTGCGTGGGTCGAGCCAATAAATCGAGGATTTCGCTTCATAGTAATATACCGATGCGACGCATTGACCAGTCGGCCAGGGGAACTTGAAATTCACTCTGCTCTGCCAACCGTTTCACGTCTAATCGTTTCGTTTCAATGTCACTGTACATTCACCCTTTTAGTTGGCAATTACGTTAAAAACGTCTGTAAGTGAGTTTACAGTGGCTACAGAAAGTATTTTCTTTTATGTTATTTATTATTTATTTATTTATCGTCGATCGATGCTCTTCGAAAAGCTCTTCGTTATTCCTGATGACTTTTAGTGCACCTGTTTCTGTTACATTGTCTTAGTAAACGATTTAAGCGGATAAAAATGTTTTTTCCTTATTATGTGTTAAAATGTTTCTCGTCTCTTCTTTTAGTAGTAGTTCCAATGTTAATCAATTAACGACGCGTCTATAAGTAATTATATTATTTATTATTATTTCGGCTTTGGACGAGCTTTCGCAGTAAGTAATTATATAGATACTTATCGCTCACATTGTATACGTTTTTCGTATAAGGACACCACGTAAGATAACCAATTCTGAATATTTAAAACGCTCGTACAATGACAGTATAAAATGGCATTGCGAAATTTCTTGAGTGAACCATGTTCGACGAAAGGAAGCTTAAACAAGCTTCACTCAGTCACGTGAAATTTGTTAGTATATAAGAGCCAGGATACTGTTTAGTTCCGGAAAAACAAGCCTGTATAACGTGATGCTAATGCGTGTAGATTGAAATTTGATAATAAAATTTAACCGCTTATAAAACTTAAACAACTATATTACACGAAGAAAGGAAAATGGAATATCATACTACATAATTCTACGTAATTTATGTAATCCATCTTATCCTATTTTCTGAATTCTAACATTAACATAATATCGTAGTTAGCGTGGTATTACAGTTAAATCATAATACAACTTGAGCATAAATTCTCTGAAGAGTACCTTGAACATAAATATTCTTAACATTTCTTATTATGTTAATTTCGCGTTCCAATCTTTTTTTAACATATCAAGGATATATTTCTATATTTTTCTCATACTTGGTCCCTATTTTTACATAATTTGCCAAGGACGCTCACGCTATTTTCTTCGCACAGAACACAATTGCACGGCGCGTGGAAGCGAGAATCGGCTGGTTAATCGCAAATTGTCGCGTGATTCGGCAGAACACAAAAAGCGCAACGATTTTTTTCCTTTTTTTCCTTTTTAAATACGAAACGTCAGATAATACGTACCAGGAGCAGAAGTTGAAACGATCGTGCAGAAAGAGTCACAATTTGTAGCGCGAGCAACGTTTTCACAGTCGTAAATAAAAATTTCAAGATTCTTGGTTAAATCGCGATCGTATTGTTTTATGACCAGTCGCGCACTGACTGCGACAGACGGAACGATAATAATGTCCCTGAAAAATGTTTCCATCGACCGACGTCATGGTCACGATACCAACTTCCACGTTCATCCCTTATTCATAAGAATTTGAAACATTAAAAACCGACTGCTGTTTGTTTCGTTTCACGGTATGACGTCGGCTAGACCAGACCAAACATCTTCGAACTCGTCGTTTATTTTACATGGCGTTTCTTTGGAAGTTAGAGCGGCCATTCTCGTGCCGCATTCCTCGTAAGAGACGTTGGCAATTGCCACGAGGGAATATCGTCGTTTGCGCGTCGAAAAATTATTTATGAAACCATGTAGCAATTTTTAAACGAGATCCGACGAATCGAAAATGTAGAAAAGCGAAGGAAAGTTTTTAGTTTGAAGAAAATAGCAATCTTTGATTTGTCTCGGTTTGATTTATTATCGTTAGAAATACTTAGAATTATAAATTTTTATCCAAAACTGAATATCCGGTTTGACTCATTTCTACATAAAAATATAACGTCAGCGCTTCTTGTAACAAACCACAGAAATTATCCTAGTGGATGGTTATGTTTTTCAATAATTAAATATTATATATTAAATAATTAATTATCAACGATGGCGATAGAAATAATCGTTTCTCAATTATTATTATCAAGCTGTTTAAACATCTAATTCTCGACTCTGAACCATCGTGAATAATTCCAAAAGGATTTAAACAGTTTAGCGAGAATGTTATTTATTCAATGCTGTTTTGCAACTTTCGTTTCGTCGTTTATTTATTCATCGCTCGCTTATGAACGCGAAACTACGATTAAACAATTTTCGAAAACGACTTGTTGTATTTCCATTTCCATAGTTCGTTTTGGTGTTCTCTCACTGATGCTTGAGTAGCTAACGTTACGTCTCAACGCTTTGTACAGGGTTTCGTATTCGGTAATACGGATATTGCTGATTGCCATTGCGGCTTTTCCCACAATTTTCTTTGTTTTAATCATTTTTAATAATGTTTGTTCGCTACACATTATTCTTATTTCTTGTATTTCATGGATAAACTCCTCTACCCCTGCGTCATCTTCTCCGTTTAGTGTCGAAATACACTCTAACGCGTCTTTAGCTTTAACGTCCGATCGTGTAGAACGTTTAGGAAAAATTCTGTCCTCGGATGATTGAGGTGGTGTCTGAGGTATTGGAGGAGGTTCTCGAAAGACTGATTGATCTTTAGTGGTGTGAGCTATTTCGTCTATGGTTATTAGAGAACTGACTTCTGATACATCTCCCATTTGTATTCTTGCTAAATTATTCCCCATTCGTGCGATCTCTGCTGTGATTATGCTAATTCTATCTCCCGTTGCTTCGTCCAGAGTTCATTCAGCGAGATGTGAAACTTGATTCTTACGAAGTATTGATTACTCTGAACGCACAAAGTCGTGGAAAATTATTACGTTTTTCCAATAGAGAATTCTTCTATGTTCTTCAGTAGCTTCGTCGTATTTTCGAGCTGTTAGTTTTACTAATTTTGCAAGCTGCGTGGCTGCCGATTTTTTTTATGCTAAGAATACGTGACGCGGGAAATCGTACAAAATTCGTCTCGTGCAATTTCGTTTGAAATTTATTTTCCCACGCGTACGTGTACGCCATTTGCTTTAAACGACAGCAAAATACAACTTCCAGCAATTATCTCGATGGACAGTTTTTAAAACGTTTCTCGAAAACGCAACGAAGCTGCAAAATTAATTTGATATTACGTATCTGTTCGTTGCGCTTCTGTATCTTTCATTGGCACCGCCGTTGTATCGTAATCGAACGACCTCTTTTTTTATCGCAATTGTCGGTTTCGAGATTTCTTGAAAAACTTGTTAAAAATAATTACTGAGAGTCGCCTCGACTCGACTCGTGATCCGTCGAAATTAAACGGAAGATGGTAAATATTTCGGTCCAAGGCGGAAATAAAGAAGTTGCACGAATAGTTGGTTATACGAGCGCGTAATAAGAGAAACGCAATGAATATTTTTGCGAGAGATGGTTCGGCTGTAAATGCGGCGCACGCGATGAAATATAAAACGAACGAGCCACGTAAACGCTGCACAATGCCGTGTCTCGCGACCAACTGCTTTCGCAATTTTGCTCTGATTAATTTTCACGCCAGCAAAACGATCCTGTCTATCTTATCACGAGCAATTTCGGTTAATTTCTCCTGTAAGCAGATAATCGCGTACTCTCTCCAAAGTCACGGTCTTTCTAAAATTATTACGTCGTTCGTCTCAAGAATGATTAAAAATTATCATACTCGTGATCAGGCTTCTTGTCGATGGCCGAGGCCGCAGGTTAGAAAATGCGGCTGCATGGAGAGTCTCGCGTCACTGGCTCTATTCGTCATCTTCTAAATTCTAAACAATATCTTCTAGATAATATTCATCTTCTAAATAATACCGCGGCATCTTCCAAATTCTTCGCTTTCTAGGAAACAGCACCTGAAAAGGAAACTCTTTATCGCGAACAACTGCCATTCATTCGGTAATAATGCAACATCACAAAAGTAATCGCGTTGTTTGATATGCAGGAACGCGAATGTGCGCGCACGTTGCTCTCGCTTAACCAGTTCAGCTGTTGCGATCTCCTTGAAAACCGCGTACCTAAGCTGTGTCGCTACAGGTAAGCGACGACGACGAGTATACTCGTGAAACGCAAAGTACGCGTGCCTGTTGCAACGTGCAATTCAGTTGTAAAAAAACGACTGTTTTATTCGCGAATTTTATTACTACGATGTACTGCAATCAATAAATTACAGTTTAGGCTACAAATTGTAACCTTTTCTTACGTATAACGTGTATACGAGTTGTGAGGAGAAAATACTACCATTTCTTCATGACGAGTATACTCGCGAAAAACAGCCAACTGGTTAATTGCTCGTGCCAGGACGCAAGGGAACCGCGTGCACTTGCGATTGGTTATACGAACAAATAACATAAACGAGACACGGGAAGTAGTTTTGTGTATCTTTCGTTGATGTGTATCTCGTTACCGTCAGGTTCCATCGTTAACGAACACACCAGCGGAGAAGGGTATCGGGGAAATGGCACTTGGCGAACTCGAAAACGCTCGACGAAACGTATTTGTTCTGTTTGTCGTGGAATTCCGTGCCGAAATGGAAATATCGGTCGCGGATATCGATACTTTATCGTGGAATAGGATAACTCGTTAAACGGCTCGTTCTTCAGCTAGAAACTCTTGTAACCACCAAGTCGAAATTTAATAGAAAGGAATTGCCTTCAACGAGAATTTTGCAAACGTAGACACGCGATAGGATTTATTTTCGATAAAAAAGGAAACGCGTAAGAAAAGAAAACAGGGAAACGCCGAATTCTTAAACAGAGAAATCATCGCGTTCGAGGGATCGTCGATCGAAACGTTTCCAGCCGACACGTTAGTTCCTATTAAGAAGTCGAGAAAATTAGTGAGAATTTCACCGAAGCTTTGTCACGTTTTAGTGACACGCAATATTTAGTTAATTGATTTATTATACTACCGAGTCAGCCTTCTGTCGTTCGTTTATTTCTAAAATTCTTTCGTGTTCGAAGTATTCCGATTATTTTCCATTAAAGGTTTCCTGATCGAACGAGAAGTTACATTAATCTTCTACTGGTTTCGATAGAACGCACATTGAAATTTCTTCGGCTTTCGATTTTTATAAACTCGTTGTGAAAAGCTTCTCGATTAACCTCGATTAACCCAAGTAAAATCCCGTCAAATCCAAATTATCTCGCATCGATCGTCGACAAGAGAAACAGCAACTCATTCGAACGCTACCGACGTAGGAAAATTAATCTCCCGCATAACGCTTACGAGCTAATTTGAGATTTACGAGGTTTTACAGCTCGCCAAATTACACAGATCGCTGTTATCATCGACAACGGCTGTTGTATTACGTTGTTCGCTTGTCTTTATATCTAAACGTCTCGAAGACAGGAGAAGCTTCGTTGAAAATATGAGAAAACGACGATAAAAGGACGTCGTGTGCAACTGAAATCTACTCTGGACGCAAGCCTCCTGACGCTAGAGGCACGTTAATTGAACGGTCAATTATGGCACGGTTATTAAATCATCAGAGATCGCTGGCTGATCTCGCCTTTCGTATCTCATTTGTAAATTTGCTCGCTGGATAGAAATAATCGGTAATTTAATCGATAAGCCGAGGATAAGCGTGTATCTTCTTTTCTCTTTCTTATTTTTTTTCCAAAAATACGATTATAGACGCGAGATATTTTTTTTGTAAAACATTTTCCTCGTTAATTCTAGCTTTTCCTCTGTTTCTGTTTTCCGTGGCAAAGAACGTGGATTGGAAAAAAGGCGACGACTTTTACAAAGGCGATTCGATCACGATGTTTAATTTAATTTCGTTTTTCACAGAGATCGAACCCGTTTGTGAAAATGTTTGTGAAAGATGTTTCGCGTTGCTTTGTCATAGCTGTGATACGCAAAACACGGTACTGCGTATATCGAGTATGTTCTTAAACGTATAATAAATACGCAAGACGTACGCAGAACACGTAAAAAATACGTAGCTTTGTAACGAATATATTTCGCGTGAACATACTTCGCGTATCACTCGATTAACATAAACGTACAAATATCTTTCGGAAGGTATAGGTACAAATTACTTGGACATTTATTTAAAACAAAGTTAAACTACGTATCGATGAATTTTTTTCGAATTAATCGGTTGAATTGCCCGGTGCCTTTTTAAAGGCCAAAGGTTACCCACATTTTTCAAATACCTCGAGATCTTCGAACAGACTGAAAAATTCCAGTTTAACCATCAGTTAGCTGTTATTCCGATATTTCTTAATTTTGTTAACGACAGGGCAAACTTTATTTCTTCGTAACGAGTATACTCGTCAGAAACAGCTAACTGGTTAAACCAAACATCTACGCTTGATTAAACACAAAGACGTCGAGAAATATTTGAAAAAAACGACTGCTCGAGCTATAATGAAAAAAAAAGAAAAACTACACTCGATAATACCGATACCCTTTTTCTCTCGAACAAACAAAATTCCGCTAACGAAAGCTTAATCCTCTTTCGCTCGCGTGCCGCTCTTTTTACAATACTTCGTTGTCCTATTTATCCATACAATCGAACCATTTTGTTATTGTGCAGCGTTACATCCCCTGCTATGCACAGAGAATAAACCCGCAGAGCGGAGTTTAAACGCAATTAACGCCGCCGTTTACGCATAGCGATAGCGGAGAAAGCTGCGGTAGAACGTGGCCATAAATGAGCTTGTTTCAATGGCGAATACAGGACGAACGCAGCTAGCCATTGACGACCTTTCCGCAACGACCAAAGGGTTTGATCCCCCGAACGGCCATTTTTAATTACTCCTCTTGGACCTTGGCAGCGCGTTTCCGATGGAAACAGAAACGGCGACGCGTAACAGGTAGCTGTAGATTCTAAATAACAGCTGTGTCCGCGATTACGAATCGATCGCGTGAAGATGCGTTTAGAGGAAACGAGCGAGAGTTTGTGCCCGTTTAGCGCGGACGATGATCGAGCAATCTGTCGGTGAACTCATTAACAGATTAGTTTGGCAGAAACAGCTTCTTCGTGGCGAGGATGCGGATTTAAGAATCGGAGCGTTTATGGGACATTTAGCAGTTATGGGGAAAAAATATTTTTGTGCCCCCATAGAGACGATGATAAAGAGGAGGAGGAAAGAGCGAAGAAAAACTGTAACAAAAATTGTGTCAATATTGTTATTTATATTGTGCACGTACGTTTTGTAATAGTGTGTGGTGTTGATTCGTTTTATCGAACGTCTGTGAGTTGTTGAGGGGAATCCTGATCGGCAAATCGTCTCTCCTCTTAAATCGTAGAATCCCTTTAAAGCTATCGCAGCTTTATACAAACTTGCACGTTAATCTCGTGAAATCTTAAAAACAGATTTCCTCTTAATAGGGTTACTATCCAATGTTATTAAAACAAGAAATTCGAACCAATTGCCCCGGTGCTATGATCAAGATGATTAAATTAATCAAAGTGACGAGATGGTGCACTATATTCGGCTGAATAAATATCATCTTATTAATGCGTTCTTCTTATCCTTCGGTCGTAAGATATATAAACAATTGAATTACCTTAATCACGCGCTAATCATACAGACAAATAGACTGGAAGGCGATTAATTAGCGGAGCACCGTTATCGACAAATTACTTCGATAAATGTGTCAAAAAATTGTTCGCTATATTCGAATACCAAAATAAATGTATTTTCAGCTTCGTACTCTTGTTTCCCGCATCGATTACTTGCTTCAGCTCTGATTGTTCTACGAATAGCGTTATAAATATTCATTTGTTCGCTTGATTCCACGCTAATCCAAGCTTTTTCTACTTCCAATGTGAAGATAAAACGTAGACAGAGAAATCTCACGCGACAAATAAACGTGGTCCCCGAAGTGACTTTTATGCTACAAAGAAACGAACAGAAGACGGAAGAAACATTAAACGAATTCCTTGTCACTGTTTCCACACAAGGTAAATCCGCTCGTCTCTCGAATTAATTGCCAGCCATCGATACTCTTTATCTCGGAAACACTCTTCGCGAATTAATATTCTCTCACCGATCGATCACGCTCGTAAGGCGAAAAGAAAGAAGAGAACTGCGAAATGCAGAGCGAGAAGAAATCACAAAGGAATTACATTTTTGGGTGATCGTTGTTATTCGTTACATTTTCTCTCTTTTTTTTTTATTTTTTTTTTTATAAATAAGCGGTAGAATTCCAAGCGAAAGAGATTGCCGGGGGAATAAAAAGGAACCAACGAGGAAAATACGCTCGTTTAAGCTCGTCGGTTGTCCTGATGGAATAGAAAAATTCCTCCCCTTCGAAAGGAGAAGGCGGTTCGTGAGGCGAATTCATTAAATTTCGCGGCGTACGCACGCCATTGGAATACCAAATCGCCGGTGGAACACGCGTTTTCAAAGAATAATATAATTCGCATCGCGAATATAGGAATAATATAATTGCGCGATACTGGAAACTCTGGCTACGGAAAAACTTCTGCTCTCCGCTGGCGTCGGCGATTTTTTCATTTCTGCATCCCCACTCGTGGCGATTAGGTTCTACTTACAGGAAGATAAAGTGAGCTTGAAAGGTGTAAAAGTATAATTTTATTTAAGATTTCGTACTCGTCTACATATACAAAGAACGTATACATATACACGCAAGATTATTCTTTATCTGTTATCTGGAAGCTTTTGAATTTGACACCACTGCAATTTTTTTTTTTTTTTTTTTTTTTTGTAAGAACGGATGATCTATGATATTCAAGATCAAGTATTTCTTTACTTTTATCATGTGAATTCTTTCGTGTATTTTAATATAATAATCGGTTGTCATTATGAGTCCTAGCGATCCACAGTTTTACTTTGCAAAGAAATATCTTCATAATTCTCATGTAATAGCATCGTGTGTACAGTTTACTATTAATTTGAAGCGTTTCTTATAATATCTGATGATCGCGCGAACGTTAACAATATTTTTTCATAAAAATGATCGTTTTTAAAATTTACAGTGAAAAAGATTTTTTTCGGAATGATGTCACTTCGTTTGTTAACCAGTTTTTATCAAAACGTATTCTAGGACGTTCGAACAATATTCCCAAATTTCTTCGATTCAATATCACTGCTATTTTTTGAATAGCAGCTACTTGAAGATTAAAGAGGATCTCGGTGGTCCAGTGTGACAAGCGTGACAACCGTGTGTTAAAATAGCTCCCTCTAACATCGATATTATACGCGTATTAAGGGCGGGAAAGGTATTTCTTTAAAAGTTCTCGTCCCACGAACGATTTGAAAAGTTTCCTTTTAAAAAGCTGTCGAAAGAAAATACTGCAACTTCCTTTGCAGAACCCGACAATTTATTTTCCAACTAATCTTAACCAACATCCGCTATTTCGTGTGAAGCAAGAAATCGTGAACATCCTGCGACATCTAACAATATATCAAACAAATGTATCTCTACGCGACTTCAACGAATCACGAACAATTGCACCTGGCCGCCTACTCTCTATCGATTTTCTATAAACACAGCTCCGGATCACCGATAGGAACAAACGGCCAAATAAACACAAACGTTGGACAATGAGTTAGGAAACCCTTTGAAAATGTTCTAACAATAGCTCGTTTGCATAGACGCGATAAAACGCGGTCTCGCAAAAGCCGGAGCTAGAGGAAGAGCTTTTGTAAGACGTTCTCAAAGACTCGCCAGTTCTCATCTCATCCGCCTGTTCCTTTTTCCTGTTTCTTTCGTCTAATTCCTGGCTGAAAAGCACGATGCGCGAGACGTTTCCTTTTGCCTCCGCGAGAAACGTCGCGGCGAGCACTGTGTCAAGCACCCGATCTCTCCTTTACCGAAAAGAAGCTTCTGGCCTCGAGCCAGCCTCCTCTCCTCTTCGACTAATACGTACTTGTCACTATTAGTCGACAGATGCCTCGTGAATCGCCACGGAAGAATCTCGTTCGTCTAATCGAGTTAACACTCAACTCAATTATTCAACTCAATTATTCGAACAAGTTAATTCGGAGACTCAGCAATCCGAGCAAGTTAACGCTGAGACTCGACTACGCGATGAAGTTAGCGCCGAGGCTCGATCGCGCGTACAAGTTGACGCTGGGAGTCAATTATTCGAGCAGGATAACTCTGAGATTCAATTATTCAAACGAGCCAATTCCGCGACTCAATTATCCGAACAAGTCAGTTCCGAGACTCAGCAATCCGAGCAAGTTAACGCTGAGACTCGACTACGCGATGAAGTTAGCGCCGAGGCTCGATCGCGCGTACAAGTTGACGCTGGGAGTCAATTATTCGAGCAGGATAACTCTGAGATTCAATTATTCAGACGAGCCAATTCCGCGACTCAATTATCCGAACAAGTCAGTTCCGAGACTCAGCAATCCGAGCAAGTTAACGCTGAGACTCGACTACGCGATGAAGTTAGCGCCGAGGCTCGATCGCGCGTACAAGTTGACGCTGGGAGTCAATTATTCGAGCAGGATAACTCTGAGATTCAATTATCCGGACAAGTTAATGCTGAGACTCAATTATCCTTACTTACGCAATGTCGTAATACGTACGAACATTTGTTCTTCTGGGGATCACATTGACACAAAACCATTTGTTGCTAATAAAGTCATTCGTTTTTAGTGAAAATAAATTCCAAGTATCGAAGAAGGTACAGTCGAAATACTGATAATTGTACTATTAATTAACGTATCGGGTTGAAAGGAAGTTCGTTCCCTTTTTAAGGCCAAACTGAAGTACGTGTTTTATATATAATAAGTACATTGTTTTCGATCGCAATATATGCGCCAATCCTTTCGATCATTTTTCGCCATCTTCGTGGTAACCTTGCTATTCCATTAGCGTAACATCGCTGAGTCGCGTCTGAGCCTTCTGAGAGAAAGAAACGATCCTATTCGTTTTTGCAGTCTTCCGAAGAAGATGAATTCTTATTGTTGAGGTAGTTTCCGAAGCAGCGGAACAAATGATAGTCTGAGCGTGCAGGATAGGGAGAATATGGTGGATAAAGTAGAAGATCTCGTTCAAGAAGCATCGATTTTTATCTAAAGCGCGACGATTGATACACGTAGCGTTGCGTTGTCTTACCGAACTATGTTTGAACTTGCGCCAGGCCAACGGAAAACAAATGCTTCGAAAAATGTTGGTATACTCTCTACAGTTGTTTCGGAAGTAATCAACAACGCCAATTAAATTGAGGTTAATAGCCGTTGTTTAAACTCATCTCGCTACGAAAAACAGAACGAACTTTCTTCTCAACGCAATATTTGTGTCCGAGAGTGCTTAATTTAACCGGTTACGATTACGAAACCAAAGTCAAATTTGCTTCGTGAGAAAATGGTTTTTAAGTTACTTGTACGTTGGAAATGATAGTAAATCAGAAGTAAAATCGGAACGAAATAAAATCTTCTTCCAAAAACTGTGTTACTTTAAATGATTCGAAGTTACCAACAAATTAATTAAACTGAGACAAAATTTCGTTCGTGCAGAACTGATTTTGAGCGCTATTTTCGATCAAAAATTTTTCAATTAATTATTTACTTATTCTTCTTTTTTTATTTTTTTATTGGAATACCGATCCAGAATTTTTCATCAGCAGCTTTTCAGATTCTTATTTATGTATCACACCTTGTATCATAGTTTTAAAGAGAATACGATCCGCAGGTAGCTGTATCAAGCAGAAGCAGTAAGCTCTGCTCACGGGAATAATTCCAACTTGCTGTGAGCATAGGTAACGAGACGCAGCGTCCAATTTCTCGCGACAATAACAAGATCCTCGCGAGAATCAGCGAATTCTCGTGTGGTTTTCGCGTAGCCAAGCAACCTGGTATTCGCTAATCCCGTAGATGGTTGGCGACGGTTCAAATGCGTTGCTGGATCAGCGATACGCCATGGAATCGTCGCCAAAACTCCATGCCATTTGCCTCGTATCGACACGATTCATCACGACACGATAATCCCACACGTGCCATTTCGAATTTTAATTCACAATTTTTCACTCACGTCACGCGGTAATTTATTTAAGCCGTCATCTCTAGGTATTTTTGATACAAACAGAGTCACGGTGCTTGAACAGATATTTCTGGATCTCCGATGCGAAGAAAAGTCGACGCGTCCCTCTGAAAACCTTTATCGGTTAGGAAAATTCACATCTAACTTCGTACGTAACCGAACAATCAAAAATTGCAAATCTAAAACGTAAAACAACGATTAAAGGAGAAAATTCGTAGAAGTAAGCAAATATCCAATCAAATACCATACCATACACGCCTACGCTTAAAAAAAAGGAAACGTCTCCTCGATAAATCATCGATCACGAAACAGGCTATCTTTCATTGTTAAAAAAAAAAAAAAAGAAAAAAAGACCATGACTGCCAAACGACGCAAAATTCCTTCTCCGCTAACAATAATTAAATTTTAATTCCGATTAACTGTCGAATTTGAAAAACTCGATTAAAACCGAGACGCAATTTTCGGGAAGCAATTGCCTTCCATCGCCTCCTAACGCGTTCCCTGTGACGTAAAATCGACGACGCAGAATAATAAAAGAATCGTTCGACTGGCCGGCATTCGGAGAGACTTGGAAAATTAAATCGGAAACAATTCGGCCGAAAATCGTTCGGCTGTTCCCGGCGACACCCACGGTAGCCGAGAATTCAATAAAACGCCTGGCAAAGGTCGGAGGTCAGTCGCAGTTAACTCTACGTCTGCGAGGTGCAGCGACGTGCAAAAGCCTCGATTTATGACCACCGTCTCGACTCTTCGTCCTCTATAGATCTATGATCCATGCACAGAGGATAGAGCACGAGCTTTCACCGTGACGATTCGACGTTGCACGGTAAATTGAATTCGACGTGGCGTGAAAGATAACCTGACGTGCACCTGAAAGCGACCGGCAACCCCTGGGATCATTACGGGGGCGTCCTGAATCAGAATGTTCCAAAACAACATCTTTTTGTGATCGTTTTTAGAAAGGAAAGGAAGAAATGATGTTATTGAATTTTGAGGTATGGTTTTATGTATATTTAACGAATACAATAAAATTTTTTTTAATGTAAAAAAAGAAATTAGAAGAAAAATATATAACGATTTAATCCTTTTTCGGTTTTTCGTTTCAGTCAGGAATTACGAGGTGCACCTTCCACGCCGATTGAAAACTGTAGCCCATGAAATAGGCCTAAAAATCTGTTATAATTTCTTTTTCACTTTAACAAAAATTTTATTGTATTGGTTAAATATACGTAAAGCCATACCTCAAAATTCAATAACTTCATTCCTTTCTTTCTTTTCTAAAAAAATCACAAAAAGACGCTGTTTTAGAACATTCTAATTCAGGACACCCCCTTAAGGCGATCATGATCGAGAAGGTATAGTACATTATACACTACATGTTCTGCTCCTAAATTACAATGAGTGAGATATATATAAATATATATGTCATTCACGAAATTTAGGAGCAGAAAGCCTATAGCGGAGATGAGACGGTGGTCGAGAAGAAAAATATATAACGATTTAATCCTTTTTCGGTTTTTCGTTTCGGTCAGGAATTACGAGGTGCACCTTTCACGCCGACTGAAAACTGTAGCCCATGAAATAGGCCTAAAAATTTGTTATAATTTCTTTTTTTACTATAAAGAAAATTATATTCTGTTCGTTAAATATACATAAAACCATACCTCACAATTCAATAACTTCATTCCTTTCTTTCTTTTCTAAAAAAATCACAAAAAGACGCTGTTTTAGAACATTCTAATTCAGGACACCCCCTTAAAGCGATCATGATCGAGAAGGTATAGTACATTATACACTACATGTTCTGCTCCTAAATTACAATGAACGCGATATATATAAATATATATAACGTCCACGAAATTTAGGAGCAGAAAGCCTATAGCGGAGATGAGACGGTGGTCGAGAAGAAAAATATATAACGATTTAATCCTTTTTCGGTTTTTCGCTTCAGTCAGGAATTACGAGGTGCACCTTCCACGCCCATTGAAAACTGTAGCCCATGAAATAGGCCTAAAAATCTGTTATAATTTCTTTTTTACTTTAACAAAAATTTTATTGTATTGGTTAAATATACGTAAAGCCATACTTCAAAATTCAATAACTTCATTCCTTTCTTTCTTTTCTAAAAAAATCACAAAAAGACGCTGTTTTAGAACATTCGAATTCAGGACACCCCCTTAAGGCGATCATGATCGAGAAGGTATAGTACATTATACACTACATGTTCTGCTCCTAAATTACAACGACAGTTATATATATAAATATATATAACGTCCACGAAATTTAGGAGCAGAAAGCCTATAGCGGAGATGAGACGGTGGTCGAGAAGAAAAATATATAACGATTTAATCCTTTTTCGGTTTTTCGTTTCGGTCAGGAATTACGAGGTGCACCTTTCACGCCGACTGAAAACTGTAGCCCATGAAATAGGCCTAAAAATTTGTTATAATTTCTTTTTTTACTATAAAGAAAATTATATTCTGTTCGTTAAATATACATAAAACCATACCTCACAATTCAATAACTTCATTCCTTTCTTTCTTTTCTAAAAAAATCACAAAAAGACGCTGTTTTAGAACATTCTAATTCAGGACACCCCCTTAAAGCGATCATGATCGAGAAGGTATAGTACATTATACACTACATGTTCTGCTCCTAAATTACAATGAACGCGATATATATAAATATATATAACGTCCACGAAATTTAGGAGCAGAAAGCCTATAGCGGAGATGAGACGGTGGTCGAGAAGAAAAATATATAACGATTTAATCCTTTTTCGGTTTTTCGCTTCAGTCAGGAATTACGAGGTGCACCTTCCACGCCCATTGAAAACTGTAGCCCATGAAATAGGCCTAAAAATCTGTTATAATTTCTTTTTTACTTTAACAAAAATTTTATTGTATTGGTTAAATATACGTAAAGCCATACTTCAAAATTCAATAACTTCATTCCTTTCTTTCTTTTCTAAAAAAATCACAAAAAGACGCTGTTTTAGAACATTCGAATTCAGGACACCCCCTTAAGGCGATCATGATCGAGAAGGTATAGTACATTATACACTACATGTTCTGCTCCTAAATTACAATGAACGCGATATATATAAATATATATAACGTCCACGAAATTTAGGAGCAGAAAGCCTATAGCGGAGATGAGACGGTGGTCGAGAAGAAAAATATATAACGATTTAATCCTTTTTCGGTTTTTCGTTTCGGTCAGGAATTACGAGGTGCACCTTTCACGCCGACTGAAAACTGTAGCCCATGAAATAGGCCTAAAAATTTGTTATAATTTCTTTTTTTACTATAAAGAAAATTATATTCTGTTCGTTAAATATACATAAAACCATACCTCACAATTCAATAACTTCATTCCTTTCTTTCTTTTCTAAAAAAATCACAAAAAGACGCTGTTTTAGAACATTCTAATTCAGGACACCCCCTTAAAGCGATCATGATCGAGAAGGTATAGTACATTATACACTACATGTTCTGCTCCTAAATTACAATGAACGCGATATATATAAATATATATAACGTCCACGAAATTTAGGAGCAGAAAGCCTATAGCGGAGATGAGACGGTGGTCGAGAAGAAAAATATATAACGATTTAATCCTTTTTCGGTTTTTCGCTTCAGTCAGGAATTACGAGGTGCACCTTCCACGCCCATTGAAAACTGTAGCCCATGAAATAGGCCTAAAAATCTGTTATAATTTCTTTTTTACTTTAACAAAAATTTTATTGTATTGGTTAAATATACGTAAAGCCATACTTCAAAATTCAATAACTTCATTCCTTTCTTTCTTTTCTAAAAAAATCACAAAAAGACGCTGTTTTAGAACATTCGAATTCAGGACACCCCCTTAAGGCGATCATGATCGAGAAGGTATAGTACATTATACACTACATGTTCTGCTCCTAAATTACAACGAACGCGATATATATAAATATATATAACGTCCACGAAATTTAGGAGCAGAAAGCCTATAGCGGAGATGAGACGGTGGTCGAGAAGAAAAATATATAACGATTTAATCCTTTTTCGGTTTTTCGTTTCGGTCAGGAATTACGAGGTGCACCTTTCACGCCGACTGAAAACTGTAGCCCATGAAATAGGCCTAAAAATTTGTTATAATTTCTTTTTTTACTATAAAGAAAATTATATTCTGTTCGTTAAATATACATAAAACCATACCTCACAATTCAATAACTTCATTCCTTTCTTTCTTTTCTAAAAAAATCACAAAAAGACGCTGTTTTAGAACATTCTAATTCAGGACACCCCCTTAAAGCGATCATGATCGAGAAGGTATAGTACATTATACACTACATGTTCTGCTCCTAAATTACAATGAACGCGATATATATAAATATATATAACGTCCACGAAATTTAGGAGCAGAAAGCCTATAGCGGAGATGAGACGGTGGTCGAGAAGAAAAATATATAACGATTTAATCCTTTTTCGGTTTTTCGCTTCAGTCAGGAATTACGAGGTGCACCTTCCACGCCCATTGAAAACTGTAGCCCATGAAATAGGCCTAAAAATCTGTTATAATTTCTTTTTTACTTTAACAAAAATTTTATTGTATTGGTTAAATATACGTAAAGCCATACTTCAAAATTCAATAACTTCATTCCTTTCTTTCTTTTCTAAAAAAATCACAAAAAGACGCTGTTTTAGAACATTCGAATTCAGGACACCCCCTTAAGGCGATCATGATCGAGAAGGTATAGTACATTATACACTACATGTTCTGCTCCTAAATTACAATGAACGCGATATATATAAATATATATAACGTCCACGAAATTTAGGAGCAGAAAGCCTATAGCGGAGATGAGACGGTGGTCGAGAAGAAAAATATATAACGATTTAATCCTTTTTCGGTTTTTCGTTTCGGTCAGGAATTACGAGGTGCACCTTTCACGCCGACTGAAAACTGTAGCCCATGAAATAGGCCTAAAAATTTGTTATAATTTCTTTTTTTACTATAAAGAAAATTATATTCTGTTCGTTAAATATACATAAAACCATACCTCACAATTCAATAACTTCATTCCTTTCTTTCTTTTCTAAAAAAATCACAAAAAGACGCTGTTTTAGAACATTCTAATTCAGGACACCCCCTTAAAGCGATCATGATCGAGAAGGTATAGTACATTATACACTACATGTTCTGCTCCTAAATTACAATGAACGCGATATATATAAATATATATAACGTCCACGAAATTTAGGAGCAGAAAGCCTATAGCGGAGATGAGACGGTGGTCGAGAAGAAAAATATATAACGATTTAATCCTTTTTCGGTTTTTCGCTTCAGTCAGGAATTACGAGGTGCACCTTCCACGCCCATTGAAAACTGTAGCCCATGAAATAGGCCTAAAAATCTGTTATAATTTCTTTTTTACTTTAACAAAAATTTTATTGTATTGGTTAAATATACGTAAAGCCATACTTCAAAATTCAATAACTTCATTCCTTTCTTTCTTTTCTAAAAAAATCACAAAAAGACGCTGTTTTAGAACATTCGAATTCAGGACACCCCCTTAAGGCGATCATGATCGAGAAGGTATAGTACATTATACACTACATGTTCTGCTCCTAAATTACAACGACAGTTATATATATAAATATATATGACGGCCACGAAATTTAGGAGCAGAAAGCCTATAGCGGAGATGAGACGGTGGTCGAGAAGAAAAATATATAACGATTTAATCCTTTTTCGGTTTTTCGTTTCGGTCAGGAATTACGAGGTGCACCTTTCACGCCGACTGAAAACTGTAGCCCATGAAATAGGCCTAAAAATTTGTTATAATTTCTTTTTTTACTATAAAGAAAATTATATTCTGTTCGTTAAATATACATAAAACCATACCTCACAATTCAATAACTTCATTCCTTTCTTTCTTTTCTAAAAAAATCACAAAAAGACGCTGTTTTAGAACATTCTAATTCAGGACACCCCCTTAAAGCGATCATGATCGAGAAGGTATAGTACATTATACACTACATGTTCTGCTCCTAAATTACAATGAACGCGATATATATAAATATATATAACGTCCACGAAATTTAGGAGCAGAAAGCCTATAGCGGAGATGAGACGGTGGTCGAGAAGAAAAATATATAACGATTTAATCCTTTTTCGGTTTTTCGCTTCAGTCAGGAATTACGAGGTGCACCTTCCACGCCCATTGAAAACTGTAGCCCATGAAATAGGCCTAAAAATCTGTTATAATTTCTTTTTTACTTTAACAAAAATTTTATTGTATTGGTTAAATATACGTAAAGCCATACTTCAAAATTCAATAACTTCATTCCTTTCTTTCTTTTCTAAAAAAATCACAAAAAGACGCTGTTTTAGAACATTCGAATTCAGGACACCCCCTTAAGGCGATCATGATCGAGAAGGTATAGTACATTATACACTACATGTTCTGCTCCTAAATTACAACGACAGTTATATATATAAATATATATGACGGCCACGAAATTTAGGAGCAGAAAGCCTATAGCGGAGATGAGACGGTGGTCGAGAAGAAAAATATATAACGATTTAATCCTTTTTCGGTTTTTCGTTTCGGTCAGGAATTACGAGGTGCACCTTTCACGCCGACTGAAAACTGTAGCCCATGAAATAGGCCTAAAAATTTGTTATAATTTCTTTTTTTACTATAAAGAAAATTATATTCTGTTCGTTAAATATACATAAAACCATACCTCACAATTCAATAACTTCATTCCTTTCTTTCTTTTCTAAAAAAATCACAAAAAGACGCTGTTTTAGAACATTCTAATTCAGGACACCCCCTTAAAGCGATCATGATCGAGAAGGTATAGTACATTATACACTACATGTTCTGCTCCTAAATTACAATGAACGCGATATATATAAATATATATAACGTCCACGAAATTTAGGAGCAGAAAGCCTATAGCGGAGATGAGACGGTGGTCGAGAAGAAAAATATATAACGATTTAATCCTTTTTCGGTTTTTCGCTTCAGTCAGGAATTACGAGGTGCACCTTCCACGCCCATTGAAAACTGTAGCCCATGAAATAGGCCTAAAAATCTGTTATAATTTCTTTTTTACTTTAACAAAAATTTTATTGTATTGGTTAAATATACGTAAAGCCATACTTCAAAATTCAATAACTTCATTCCTTTCTTTCTTTTCTAAAAAAATCACAAAAAGACGCTGTTTTAGAACATTCGAATTCAGGACACCCCCTTAAGGCGATCATGATCGAGAAGGTATAGTACATTATACACTACATGTTCTGCTCCTAAATTACAACGACAGTTATATATATAAATATATATAACGTCCACGAAATTTAGGAGCAGAAAGCCTATAGCGGAGATGAGACGGTGGTCGAGAAGAAAAATATATAACGATTTAATCCTTTTTCGGTTTTTCGTTTCGGTCAGGAATTACGAGGTGCACCTTTCACGCCGACTGAAAACTGTAGCCCATGAAATAGGCCTAAAAATTTGTTATAATTTCTTTTTTTACTATAAAGAAAATTATATTCTGTTCGTTAAATATACATAAAACCATACCTCACAATTCAATAACTTCATTCCTTTCTTTCTTTTCTAAAAAAATCACAAAAAGACGCTGTTTTAGAACATTCTAATTCAGGACACCCCCTTAAAGCGATCATGATCGAGAAGGTATAGTACATTATACACTACATGTTCTGCTCCTAAATTACAATGAACGCGATATATATAAATATATATAACGTCCACGAAATTTAGGAGCAGAAAGCCTATAGCGGAGATGAGACGGTGGTCGAGAAGAAAAATATATAACGATTTAATCCTTTTTCGGTTTTTCGCTTCAGTCAGGAATTACGAGGTGCACCTTCCACGCCCATTGAAAACTGTAGCCCATGAAATAGGCCTAAAAATCTGTTATAATTTCTTTTTTACTTTAACAAAAATTTTATTGTATTGGTTAAATATACGTAAAGCCATACTTCAAAATTCAATAACTTCATTCCTTTCTTTCTTTTCTAAAAAAATCACAAAAAGACGCTGTTTTAGAACATTCGAATTCAGGACACCCCCTTAAGGCGATCATGATCGAGAAGGTATAGTACATTATACACTACATGTTCTGCTCCTAAATTACAACGACAGTTATATATATAAATATATATGACGGCCACGAAATTTAGGAGCAGAAAGCCTATAGCGGAGATGAGACGGTGGTCGAGAAGAAAAATATATAACGATTTAATCCTTTTTCGGTTTTTCGTTTCGGTCAGGAATTACGAGGTGCACCTTTCACGCCGACTGAAAACTGTAGCCCATGAAATAGGCCTAAAAATTTGTTATAATTTCTTTTTTTACTATAAAGAAAATTATATTCTGTTCGTTAAATATACATAAAACCATACCTCACAATTCAATAACTTCATTCCTTTCTTTCTTTTCTAAAAAAATCACAAAAAGACGCTGTTTTAGAACATTCTAATTCAGGACACCCCCTTAAAGCGATCATGATCGAGAAGGTATAGTACATTATACACTACATGTTCTGCTCCTAAATTACAATGAACGCGATATATATAAATATATATAACGTCCACGAAATTTAGGAGCAGAAAGCCTATAGCGGAGATGAGACGGTGGTCGAGAAGAAAAATATATAACGATTTAATCCTTTTTCGGTTTTTCGCTTCAGTCAGGAATTACGAGGTGCACCTTCCACGCCCATTGAAAACTGTAGCCCATGAAATAGGCCTAAAAATCTGTTATAATTTCTTTTTTACTTTAACAAAAATTTTATTGTATTGGTTAAATATACGTAAAGCCATACTTCAAAATTCAATAACTTCATTCCTTTCTTTCTTTTCTAAAAAAATCACAAAAAGACGCTGTTTTAGAACATTCGAATTCAGGACACCCCCTTAAAGCGATCATGATCGAGAAGGTATAGTACATTATACACTACATGTTCTGCTCCTAAATTACAATGAACGCGATATATATAAATATATATAACGTCCACGAAATTTAGGAGCAGAAAGCCTATAGCGGAGATGAGACGGTGGTCGAGAAGAAAAATATATAACGATTTAATCCTTTTTCGGTTTTTCGCTTCAGTCAGGAATTACGAGGTGCACCTTCCACGCCCATTGAAAACTGTAGCCCATGAAATAGGCCTAAAAATCTGTTATAATTTCTTTTTTACTTTAACAAAAATTTTATTGTATTGGTTAAATATACGTAAAGCCATACTTCAAAATTCAATAACTTCATTCCTTTCTTTCTTTTCTAAAAAAATCACAAAAAGACGCTGTTTTAGAACATTCGAATTCAGGACACCCCCTTAAGGCGATCATGATCGAGAAGGTATAGTACATTATACACTACATGTTCTGCTCCTAAATTACAATGAACGCGATATATATAAATATATATAACGTCCACGAAATTTAGGAGCAGAAAGCCTATAGCGGAGATGAGACGGTGGTCGAGAAGAAAAATATATAACGATTTAATCCTTTTTCGGTTTTTCGTTTCGGTCAGGAATTACGAGGTGCACCTTTCACGCCGACTGAAAACTGTAGCCCATGAAATAGGCCTAAAAATTTGTTATAATTTCTTTTTTTACTATAAAGAAAATTATATTCTGTTCGTTAAATATACATAAAACCATACCTCACAATTCAATAACTTCATTCCTTTCTTTCTTTTCTAAAAAAATCACAAAAAGACGCTGTTTTAGAACATTCTAATTCAGGACACCCCCTTAAAGCGATCATGATCGAGAAGGTATAGTACATTATACACTACATGTTCTGCTCCTAAATTACAATGAACGCGATATATATAAATATATATAACGTCCACGAAATTTAGGAGCAGAAAGCCTATAGCGGAGATGAGACGGTGGTCGAGAAGAAAAATATATAACGATTTAATCCTTTTTCGGTTTTTCGCTTCAGTCAGGAATTACGAGGTGCACCTTCCACGCCCATTGAAAACTGTAGCCCATGAAATAGGCCTAAAAATCTGTTATAATTTCTTTTTTACTTTAACAAAAATTTTATTGTATTGGTTAAATATACGTAAAGCCATACTTCAAAATTCAATAACTTCATTCCTTTCTTTCTTTTCTAAAAAAATCACAAAAAGACGCTGTTTTAGAACATTCGAATTCAGGACACCCCCTTAAGGCGATCATGATCGAGAAGGTATAGTACATTATACACTACATGTTCTGCTCCTAAATTACAATGAACGCGATATATATAAATATATATAACGTCCACGAAATTTAGGAGCAGAAAGCCTATAGCGGAGATGAGACGGTGGTCGAGAAGAAAAATATATAACGATTTAATCCTTTTTCGGTTTTTCGTTTCGGTCAGGAATTACGAGGTGCACCTTTCACGCCGACTGAAAACTGTAGCCCATGAAATAGGCCTAAAAATTTGTTATAATTTCTTTTTTTACTATAAAGAAAATTATATTCTGTTCGTTAAATATACATAAAACCATACCTCACAATTCAATAACTTCATTCCTTTCTTTCTTTTCTAAAAAAATCACAAAAAGACGCTGTTTTAGAACATTCTAATTCAGGACACCCCCTTAAAGCGATCATGATCGAGAAGGTATAGTACATTATACACTACATGTTCTGCTCCTAAATTACAATGAACGCGATATATATAAATATATATAACGTCCACGAAATTTAGGAGCAGAAAGCCTATAGCGGAGATGAGACGGTGGTCGACGGTGGCGAAAAGTAACAAACTTCTGGATTCGAGTGACACGACGAACGATAAAGTTTACACGTAGAAAGGCGAATTGCGGTGATTTTATGAGTCGAGAGCATTACGCGGATATCCCTAAGTCTGTCACATCTGGTTTTCATCTTTTGATGCTCTCGAGGAGAAAACATTACGACGTTGCTGAGAAATCTTTCGGCTCGCTGGAATAATTTCAATGGAACAAAATTTCGTCAGAACAGGGGATTAGCGATTTTTCTGAAGGGATTTGTTGATGGTAGAGTCATAGCACAACGATGGGCCGAGGTGGCACGGCAACAGGAGTAAAGAGTAATTCGCAAAGTGAGTGAAGATTGATACTTTTGAGAAACTATTAAATTAAAGTGGAAGAGGTTCTTTAGTAGGTAGATTGGTTCAGAGAACGTTGAATTTTTGTGAAAAGGCTTTAATTTGAAACTGAGAAGAATTTTAATTTTTGAAAATTCTGAGATTATTCAAACGTAGAAATTTTCGCATCGGAGTTGAGAATAATTCATCGAATAAATACATACACAATTGTAGATTTTATTATACATAAAGTTAAGTACTATTTTATTGTTATCATTCGCGTCATCATGGATTATTACAAATGAAGTACTTACAGTATTTATCAACTGTAAATTAAAATTCTTTCTGACGTTCGTGTCACAAAAATTATTAATTAAAGCGAAAATCTCGCTCAGGTATCTCATTACGTTTTTTCAAATATCCATTTTAAAATATTCGAAGTTCTTTCAATTAATTTTTTCGAACTCTCGTTTTTACCATTCTCAACGTGGAATTGACGCGTTCCAACTGCCAGAGTTTCCAAAAAGGCAAGACAGAAATTAGTTTTTAACAGTTCCGGGAAGCCGATGAGCCCGGATACAGAACTCGCGATCTAGAGAGAACTTTTCACCCTTTTCAAAGTACCATTCACCGTCAAATTTCAGGATAGTTACACGCGGCAGATATTATACCCTCTTTCCCAGTAAAATTTCGCATAATCTGAAACGAGTAGTTTTTATTATTTAAAAACAAAAATTTCGTCAAGGATAACGGTTATCGGTAACCGATAAAAATGCTCTCATCGACGATGGTTATCGATGGATATATCTAAAGAAAAATTATATCACAAATAACTGCTATCCACAAGCAAAAGTATCGTCTCATGTACAATATGATGGTTATCAGCAACCAAAAAGAAATTCTCTCGTCCATAATGGTGATCGATAATCCAAAAAGTTCTCTCGTCGATAATGTTTATCGGTAACGAAAGGAAAATTTGTCGAGAATAATGGTTATCGGTAACCAAAAAAAAAAAAAAAAAAAGCAAAGAAAAATTCTGTTATAGGCAACCGAAAGAGAATTCTCTTACCGATGATAGTTATCGGCAGTGAAAGAAAAATTCTCTCGATATTAATGGTTATCGGTAACCAGAAACATTTCGATCGTTTGTAACTGGTTATTCATAAGCGAAATGATCTGTTGATTCTTATACTGCAACTTTTAGTCATTTTGGTTATAACTGTTAGAGTCCTTGTCTAAAATATTCCACGGAATATCAATTTCTCGAACAGGTCACTCCAATACATCGGAGAATAAGATCATCGATCAGCTTGAATAGGAAACCGATGTATTAGATATCGAGTATTGCTGATAAGATGGCTACTGTGGATGGTGGCCAATAGCTCGTAAACGCTCCATCTTCCGTACAACTTCGACATCTTCGCGAATTACGAGCTAATTAAATTGGAACACGTCCAAGAACATTGTTGAGCAACGAGAATAGCCAGTCGCGTGCTCGTGGTATATCTGGATTAAATATCGTCTGGTCTCATGAGAATAGACTGTCGCGAGGAGATGAACTTCCGTTCGAGTCTCTGTTAGTAGATCGTTGACTCGTGAATTATTAAAACCGACCATGAACCATCGAATCTATAGAAAACCTGGACCATTTTCTCGAAATATTCGATTCGGAAGAAACGAGTAAAATTTTTCTCGTGTGCGATTTTCTATTTGATAAAATAATAATTAAAAAAAAAAAAAAAGAAGAAACGAAGGTAAATAGCGAGAATTTAAGGAAGAAAAAGCTTTCGTTTGCAGCAAGATAAATATCTCGTGAATATATCTCAGCGAATGGTAGAGTAGAATGCTAATGCAAATTAGTATACGTATACACGCGAGGAAAGCTTGAATTTTTCTTCTCTTTGCTTCGAATCAACGTTTATAGAAAATTATCTGCGATCTTGTGAAGTAATTGAGAAAATAATAAAATGCTTGAAACGGTAAAATATTAAAATTCCTTTGATCGCTCCTTTAATCCTTAAACGCATCGTTTCACCAGGTATAACGAAACATTTCGAAATAACCACTGTATATACGCCCTGAGGCGTTCAAGTTTAATAATTCTCTGAGATTCTACTCTGTTCAATTTCGCAAATTACATATTATAAATCTTCACGCGGTTGCTTTCAATGAAATTAATTATCCTCAGTATTAATTATCCCTCGTATCGTTGCTCGGTAATTCGCCATTTCGTTAGCTTCGCGATCACCGATGATCCTAAGGAAGTTGCGACTCGTCGCGTTTCTTCCAATCAATAACTATCTATATAGTTAATAAATTTGAATAATAAATTTAATAACTTGAAAAATCAATTTCTTGTACTTCCCATCTTCCACTTTCAAATTCCAACAAAACTATCTAGAAACACGCACCAGCCGCTCGCAAAACCTGTTCGAAAACGAGGAACAGATCCGACGAACAAGATCAAACATCCCAAAACATCGAAATTTCGTCGTAACTCATTTTTCCAAAAGGAAGACTTATCACCGTAAATTTCAGATTTTTCATACTGGTTTTACGACTATTTAATCGGAATTCGATGGCACAATAAAGCCATTGGTACTGGTTTGCGCGAGACTTTGATGGATGCAAAAGCAACCAGCTACACGCGTCCATCGTTACGTTCCTGTATCGATACGTGTACAGAGATGGGAAGCGTGGCAGAAGCTTCTTTTTCGGAACAGGCTTTTTGAAATACGCTTCTGTCAGCATTGTTTCTCCAACGACTTGACTGCCAGGAAGCTGTGCGATGGAACGGGCCAAAGGTTACATGCGACGTTTATCAGGATGGACTGGCTGTGTCCGCGTAACTTGTTTCTATCCCGACATTCTGACGGGTCTCGTTGCTCATTCAATTTGTTTCCTTCTCCCTTGTTTCTTCCTAGTCTCTTCTGTTTCCAGCTCGTTTCCTTTTCTACTTCGTCCGAGAACGTTTCTTTTTTTTTCTTTCTTCCTCTTTTTTTTTAAGGGCGTTGTGGGAAGTAATTTTGGTCGTTGCTATCTGTTCGGAGAAATTTAAGGTTTGCGTTGTCGGGTTAATTTGTCGAGAGAAAATAACGAGCCTCGCTGAGAAATCTGAGGTGATTTAACGAGGATTCATCTTTCAATAGTAATTAATCCATCATATTGGTCGAATCTATAAATTGGAAAACGTATATTCCGTGAATTTGTTCTACTGTTCATGAACACACAGAGATTCGCTGTCTACTTACTCAGGTTAGTGCGACAAGTTAGCAAGAAGAAAAGAGGAGCGAGCGAATTGAGAAGTTTAGCAAGACGTAATTAAGAAATTAATAACGAACGCATACGTGTGTATATTAACAGAAATTCAAGATAAGTACGAACTATATAGAGACATTTTGTGGATAAGAATTCTCAACAAACGAGATACACAATATTTGTGGTTAACGTCTTTCGATTAACGATTTCTTAATTGTTTCAACAACGATATCTCGCTGTTGATAGTCAAATAAATATTTTTTCGTGCGTATTTTTCTCACTCGAACCTCCTCCCAATTATCATAAGCGTCAAGCGCTTTGTTCGTTATCCCATGGATAAGGTTAATTTATTGTTAATAAAATATGTTACGACCGTTCGCGGAGAGACGCGGTCGCGAGGAAAACGCGTCAGCGAGAGGCGTAAATTCTCGCTACGATTCGGTGAATCGACGCCGCGAAGTAGTCGTTCCCCTGTTTCGATTAAGATAACAGAGGTGGTTAAATGAATATGACACAGTAGTAAGTAATTCAGGACACCACCTTAAGGCGATCATGATTGAGAAGGTATAGTACATTATACACTACATGTTCTGCTCCTAAATTACAATGAGCGCGAGCTATATAAATATATATAACGTCCATGAAATTTAGGAGCAGAAAGCCTATAGCGGAGATGAGAGGGTGGTCGAGAAGAAAAATATATAACGATTTAATCCTTTTTCGGTTTTTCGCTTCAGTCAGGAATTACGAGGTGCACCTTTCACGCCCATTCAAAACTGTAGCCCATGAAATAGGCCTAAAAATCTGTTATAATTTCTTTTTTACTTTGACAAAAATTTTATTGTATTGCTTAAATATACGTAAAGCCATACTTCAAAATTCAATAACTTCATTCCTTTCTTTCTTTTCTATAAAAATCACAAAAAGACGCTGTTTTAGAACATTCTAATTCAGGACACCACCTTAAGGCGATCATGATTGAGAAGGTATAGTACATTATACACTACATGTTCTGCTCCTAAATTACAATGAGCGCGAGATATATAAATATATATAACGTCCATGAAATTTAGGAGCAGAAAGCCTATAGCGGAGATGAGACGGTGGTCGAGAAGAAAAATATATAACGATTTAATCCTTTTTCGGTTTTTCGCTTCAGTCAGGAATTACGAGGTGCACCTTCCACGCCCATTGAAAACTGTAGCCCATGAAATAGGCCTAAAAATCTGTTATAATTTCTTTTTTTACTTTAAAGAAAATTTTATTCTATTCGTTAAATATACCTAAAACCATACCTCACAATTCAATAACTTCATTCCTTTCTTTCTTTTCTAAAAAAATTACAAAAGGACTCTGTTTTAGAACATTCTAATTCAGGACACCACCTTAAGGCGATCATGATCGAGAAGGTATAGTACATTATACACTACATGTTCTGCTCCTAAATTACAATGAGCGCGAGATATATAAATATATATAACGTCCATGAAATTTAGGAGCAGAAAGCCTATAGCGGAGATGAGAGGGTGGTCGAGAAGAAAAATATATAACGATTTAATCCTTTTTCGGTTTTTCGCTTCAGTCAGGAATTACGAGGTGCACCTTTCACGCCCATTGAAAACTGTAGCCCATGAAATAGGCCTAAAAATCTGTGATAATTTCTTTTTTACTTTAACAAAAATTTTATTGTATTGGTTAAATATACGTAAAGCCATACTTCAAAATTCAATAACTTCATTCCTTTCTTTCTTTTCTATAAAAATCACAAAAAGACGCTGTTTTAGAACATTCTAATTCAGGACACCACCTTAAGGCGATCATGATTGAGAAGGTATAGTACATTATACACTACATGTTCTGCTCCTAAATTACAATGAGCGCGAGATATATAAATATATATAACGTCCATGAAATTTAGGAGCAGAAAGCCTATAGCGGAGATGAGAGGGTGGTCGAGAAGAAAAATATATAACGATTTAATCCTTTTTCGGTTTTTCGCTTCAGTCAGGAATTACGAGGTGCACCTTTCACGCCCATTCAAAACTGTAGCCCATGAAATAGGCCTAAAAATCTATTATAATTTCTTTTTTACTTTAACAAAAATTTTATTGTATTGCTTAAATATACGTAAAGCCATACTTCAAAATTCAATAACTTCATTCCTTTCTTTCTTTTCTATAAAAATCACAAAAAGACGCTGTTTTAGAACATTCTAATTCAGGACACCACCTTAAGGCGATCATGATTGAGAAGGTATAGTACATTATACACTACATGTTCTGCTCCTAAATTACAATGAGCGCGAGATATATAAATATATATAACGTCCATGAAATTTAGGAGCAGAAAGCCTATAGCGGAGATGAGAGGGTGGTCGAGAAGAAAAATATATAACGATTTAATCCTTTTTCGGTTTTTCGCTTCAGTCAGGAATTACGAGGTGCACCTTTCACGCCCATTCAAAACTGTAGCCCATGAAATAGGCCTAAAAATCTGTTATAATTTCTTTTTTACTTTAACAAAAATTTTATTGTATTGCTTAAATATACGTAAAGCCATACTTCAAAATTCAATAACTTCATTCCTTTCTTTCTTTTCTATAAAAATCACAAAAAGACGCTGTTTTAGAACATTCTAATTCAGGACACCACCTTAAGGCGATCATGATTGAGAAGGTATAGTACATTATACACTACATGTTCTGCTCCTAAATTACAATGAGCGCGAGATATATAAATATATATAACGTCCATGAAATTTAGGAGCAGAAAGCCTATAGCGGAGATGAGAGGGTGGTCGAGAAGAAAAATATATAACGATTTAATCCTTTTTCGGTTTTTCGCTTCAGTCAGGAATTACGAGGTGCACCTTTCACGCCCATTCAAAACTGTAGCCCATGAAATAGGCCTAAAAATCTGTTATAATTTCTTTTTTACTTTAACAAAAATTTTATTGTATTGGTTAAATATACGTAAAGCCATACTTCAAAATTCAATAACTTCATTCCTTTCTTTCTTTTCTATAAAAATCACAAAAAGACGCTGTTTTAGAACATTCTAATTCAGGACACCACCTTAAGGCGATCATGATTGAGAAGGTATAGTACATTATACACTACATGTTCTGCTCCTAAATTGCAATGACCAATATATATATAAATATATATGACGGCCACGAAATTTAGGAGCAGAAAGCCTATAGCGGAGATGAGAGGGTGGTCGAGAAGAAAAATATATAACGATTTAATCCTTTTTCGGTTTTTCGCTTCAGTCAGGAATTACGAGGTGCACCTTTCACGCCCATTCAAAACTGTAGCCCATGAAATAGGCCTAAAAATCTGTTATAATTTCTTTTTTACTTTGACAAAAATTTTATTGTATTGCTTAAATATACGTAAAGCCATACTTCAAAATTCAATAACTTCATTCCTTTCTTTCTTTTCTATAAAAATCACAAAAAGACGCTGTTTTAGAACATTCTAATTCAGGACACCACCTTAAGGCGATCATGATTGAGAAGGTATAGTACATTATACACTACATGTTCTGCTCCTAAATTACAATGAGCGCGAGATATATAAATATATATAACGTCCATGAAATTTAGGAGCAGAAAGCCTATAGCGGAGATGAGACGGTGGTCGAGAAGAAAAATATATAACGATTTAATCCTTTTTCGGTTTTTCGCTTCAGTCAGGAATTACGAGGTGCACCTTCCACGCCCATTGAAAACTGTAGCCCATGAAATAGGCCTAAAAATCTGTTATAATTTCTTTTTTTACTTTAAAGAAAATTTTATTCTATTCGTTAAATATACCTAAAACCATACCTCACAATTCAATAACTTCATTCCTTTCTTTCTTTTCTAAAAAAATTACAAAAGGACTCTGTTTTAGAACATTCTAATTCAGGACACCACCTTAAGGCGATCATGATCGAGAAGGTATAGTACATTATACACTACATGTTCTGCTCCTAAATTACAATGAGCGCGAGATATATAAATATATATAACGTCCATGAAATTTAGGAGCAGAAAGCCTATAGCGGAGATGAGAGGGTGGTCGAGAAGAAAAATATATAACGATTTAATCCTTTTTCGGTTTTTCGCTTCAGTCAGGAATTACGAGGTGCACCTTTCACGCCCATTGAAAACTGTAGCCCATGAAATAGGCCTAAAAATCTGTTATAATTTCTTTTTTACTTTAACAAAAATTTTATTGTATTGGTTAAATATACGTAAAGCCATACTTCAAAATTCAATAACTTCATTCCTTTCTTTCTTTTCTATAAAAATCACAAAAAGACGCTGTTTTAGAACATTCTAATTCAGGACACCACCTTAAGGCGATCATGATTGAGAAGGTATAGTACATTATACACTACATGTTCTGCTCCTAAATTGCAATGACCAATATATATATAAATATATATGACGGCCACGAAATTTAGGAGCAGAAAGCCTATAGCGGAGATGAGAGGGTGGTCGAGAAGAAAAATATATAACAATTTAATCCTTTTTCGGTTTTTCGCTTCAGTCAGGAATTACGAGGTGCACCTTTCACGCCCATTGAAAACTGTAGCCCATGAAATAGGCCTAAAAATCTGTTATAATTTCTTTTTTACTTTAACAAAAATTTTATTGTATTGGTTAAATATACGTAAAGCCATACTTCAAAATTCAATAACTTCACTCCTTTCTTTCTTTTCTATAAAAATCACAAAAAGACGCTGTTTTAGAACATTCTAATTCAGGACACCACCTTAAGGCAATCATGATTGAGAAGGTATAGTACATTATACACTACATGTTCTGCTCCTAAATTGCAATGACCAATATATATATAAATATATATGACGGCCACGAAATTTAGGAGCAGAAAGCCTATAGCGGAGATGAGAGGGTGGTCGAGAAGAACAATATATAACAATTTAATCCTTTTTCGGTTTTTCGCTTCAGTCAGGAATTACGAGGTGCACCTTTCACGCCCATTGAAAACTGTAGCCCATGAAATAGGCCTAAAAATCTGTTATAATTTCTTTTTTACTTTAACAAAAATTTTATTGTATTGGTTAAATATACGTAAAGCCATACTTCAAAATTCAATAACTTCATTCCTTTCTTTCTTTTCTATAAAAATCACAAAAAGACGCTGTTTTAGAACATTCTAATTCAGGACACCACCTTAAGGCCATCATGATTGAGAAGGTATAGTACATTATACACTACATGTTCTGCTCCTAAATTGCAATGACCAATATATATATAAATATATATGACGGTCACGAAATTTAGGAGCAGAAAGCCTATAGCGGAGATGAGACGGTGGTCGACGGTGGCGAAAAGTAACAAACTTCTGGATTCGAGTGACACGACGAACGATAAAGTTTACACGTAGAAAGGCGAATTGCGGTGATTTTATGAGTCGAGAGCATTACGCGGATATCCCTAAGTCTGTCACATCTGGTTTTCATCTTTTGATGCTCTCGAGGAGAAAACATTACGACGTTGCTGAGAAATCTTTCGGCTCGCTGGAATAATTTGAATGGAACAAAATTTCGTCAGAACAGGGGATTAGCGATTTTTCTGAAGGGATTTGTTGATGGTAGAGTCATAGCACAACGATGGGCCGAGGTGGCACGGCAACAGGAGTAAAGAGTAATTCGCAAAGTGAGTGAAGATTGATACTTTTGAGAAACTATTAAATTAAAGTGGAAGAGGTTCTTTAGTAGGTAGATTGGTTGAGAGAAAGTTGCGGTGGTGGTCCGAGTTGTAGACTGTACAATGTGGAAATTTCTCAAAAATAGCAGATACGCTGTCCGTATCGTAAACTAATCCGATATCCTCGGCAACGAGTGATCGTGTCAATAAATGATAAAAATAAAATGTAGGCAAATTAAAAACTACTATTCTTATCCATATTTATCGCTATTTCGATAGAAACTGTTTCTTTAATAGGAAAAAGAAACATACAAAGGGTAGTTGTATAAATTATACGCTTAAACTAAATAAATAAAAAAGAATTGAATTCTAGTACAGATAATAACAAACAAAAAAAAAAAAGAAAGAAAATATGGACAACATCGAAATATGAAAATAAACAAAACCGATAAACAAACGTTCAATCGAACGAAACGATCAAATAGAGGGGAAAAAACCTGCGATGCGAGAAAAATATAATGCACGTATATAGAAAATCTATTCTAATCTATAAACTGCGAATATCAATGCCATTTTATTCATCTTTACGAAGGTAATTGAAAAAACACGATCTAAATAGATTTTTATTACATCTAAATTTATTTCATCTTTTAATTTGAAAATTAAACCCAAATAGATATTTGTTTCGCCTATTAAATATCATGGTAAGCTCTATACTTAAAATACTCTACACGTTTCTCTTTATTATACGAACTACGTAAATTTTCAGAATCTTCGATTATCCAAAGATGCGTGAACATCCGCAACAGGCGAATCTACCAATTCCTTTCACCGAAATCGAATTACAAAATTGAAACGAGAAGAAGCTGCATAGAAATAGCACCTGTTCACGTGCCTTTTCACGTCGCATCCCTTTTCCCTTCTGTAATATTCAACCACCGCCGGTCATCCCATATCCTCCGATGGAAATCCTTTAATATCGTGGGATTGAGGACGTGGCTTAGGCTGTGGCCGACCGACTAGGCCGAATAACCGTGAACCGGTTGATTCGCACATTCGCACGTGCAACGATGGCAACTTTTATCTGGCGATAAGCGAGACTTTTCATTAAAAGCAGGCCTAGAGAGCTCACGGCCGTTAAACTCCACAGGATTTAACAACGCTCGCTCGTAAAACTTAGCCTTTGTAGGGCGGTCTATTTGATTTACGCAAGTACGAGAAGAGGAAGAGGCGAGGCGGATTCTGTAAACGCGGCATTCGGCATAATTGTTGGCAAGGGATGCGTGAATTTCGTGTTATTCTATACTTTTGCTCGATATTCGCGTGTCTTTTACATCGGAGATAATAAATTAACAGTTGTTTAAAAAAAAGAAAAATTTACTTTTTTCTTTTTTGGCAAGAGTCATTGAGTTAGGAATTATTATTTATAATTTGTGTTTAAACGGAAGATAGTTACAGATAAATCTTGGAGGAATTAAAAGATTGACAAATATTAATCTTCGATCGTTTTGGTTACGAATAATCGTTGTTATCAGTGATTAAAACTTTCGTTTAGCTATCGTTAGTAAACGTTATCGATGACGTGATTTAATTTTGTTTAGCAGCAAGAAATGGTTATCGGCAATGAAAATAAAATTCGGTCCATCGATAATAGTTGCTGGGAAAAAAATTCTTGCTTTTCGTATTGATTACTGGTAACCAAAAATGAAATATACAGCATGGATAATTCGTAACGAAAATAAAATTGCCGTCATCGATAACCGGTAATCGACAAAATTTTAATCGCCTACAGTGTTTATTCGTAAGGAGAATTTCTTAATTAAGCTTCAATAAATTTTACGTCAAAATTCTACAAATTTGTCTTACGACACGTACGATTTTTCATTTTTATCTCTATTTGCCATTTATATTTTTTCACCGTATCTGGCATTATCGTTGCGAAACGACGTATGGAAGTTTGCTTCGTTTTTATTTTCATTCCATTTCTCTGGCTTTCCCTCAATTCCACTGCAAACGTAACTTCGTTACACCGTTAAAGCCTCCCTCAAACGATAACATTCCACGAAAAAGAACTACCTTTCTCCGATGACAAACCTGGAAGAAGACTCGCGAAGCCAAAAATCTCCGCCGTAAATTCAACGACCAAGAAACATTCGAATTAATTAACCAGCTGTTTAAAGGGCTGCTTAAACATCCCTTAAACACCAGAATCTATCTACGCTGAAAGCCTGGCACCGCGTCTTAACGTCCTTTAAAATTCCCCAAACGAAAGGAACAAGAAATACCTTTTTCAGAAACTTCCATCAGCCCGCTATCTAACTTCGATTTCCGCCGCAGGTCTTCTCCTTTTTTTATTTTTATCTCTTTTCAGTCGTCTATCAGCGCAAAAGCCTGAGCGCCGAGAAGTTCGAAGCTCTGCTCCGTTTCGAGCCGCGCCGCGCGTAATTAACCCAGATTCTTAATTAGTGTAGGCAGCATCGTGACCCGGTGAGTTTTTCGAGCGGCTCGTTTCGAGCCTGAAAATCTGCGAGATACGATTATGCGCGCGTTCGCGTGTCCCGTGCGTTTAACGCGTTCGCTTTGTCAAAGAACGCATAATTACTGTGGAAATCGAGCCACTGTGCTGGAAATTCGCCAGTTCTCTTCGACACAACGGGAAGAAAAATGGCAGAAGAAAATTAGGACGTCCAATAGACGGAAATCTTTTCAACCGAATATCCTTAATTTTTAGGTTGAACAATCATCTTTGCGGTTGTGAATGGTTTTCGTATGTTTTGGGAAACGCAGTTGCTTCTGGAAAATAGGGACTGGCGTAATCGACGACCGAACGAGGTATAAATCCTCCCCCTGGAAACAGACACTGATAAGTGTTGTAACCATAGCGTTGTGAAATAAAAAATTGCCCTTTCGCAGCGAAGGGGTTGAACGTTCCAAGAGACAAAATTTATGGGATGAACTGGTGGCGTAGCAGCTCGAATTTCCAGCATCCACGGGCGAAACGGGAAATTTCATTTAGCCACAGTTGTCGGATAAATCGGCCACGCCGCACGACTGGATGATCCCTGGATCCGGTGAACCGATGTCGAAATTCAAGAACACGAATTTTGCTCAAGAGCCATGAATTTCCACAAGTCCTACACTAGGCCGATCATCCAAAGCCCTTTGAAATTTTCCAACGATCTTCCTAGACGGCAAAAAGTGGTCGTAAATCGCCTAAACTTTGTCTCGATAGTTTCCACCTTCTTCTTCTTCTTTTTCTTCTCTTTCTTTTTTTTTTTTTTTTTTTTTGAATTGTGCGAATCTCCAATTTCTCATGGAATTACAATCTCGCGGCAAACGACGAGGAAAACCGGCGGATAAACAGAAAATCAGGCGCACGCTGGCAAACTTCCATTTTAGTTTGGACGAAAGAGTTGCTTTGTGGGAAACGAAAGAAATATTTCGGGTCTTTGCATTTCTTTTTCATTCTTCGCCATTTCAAATATTACGTGTTTTTAAGCTGGCGGAAAAAAGATTAGAAAAAAGTACATACTTGTTCGATACGTTACACATCGATAGTACGCAGATACGATAAACACGAACAGATTGAAATTTTGATTCGTTGATGCAATGCTATAAATTATTAATATAAATAATATCAGCTCGAAAACTAAACGGAGATTGGAATTTCTTTTCCATTTCGTCACCTACGACGTCTATTTGCTTATTTTCGTGACAGTTGCTTTTTACACGACATTGTCAAGAATGTACAACTTACGCTAAGCAAGTGAAAGTATAAATTGCATGGAAATATGGCCTAGTAAAAGGGAACAACGATGGAAGCGATTTCCAATAAATTTAATCGCAGTGTTCGTGAAACGGCTGAAAGTCATCGATCAACGGGCTTCGAGTTTTAATAGGAAAAGTTACGAGTGCGCAAGCTCGCCGTGAAAAAACCAGCTTTCCATCGAAAGTAAATTGCGCGCGTGCAATTTGAAACTATCATTTTAAAGAGATTCAAAACGATTATTAAAGTTCATCGACATAAATCCTACACGATGTACCCAATCTACCGACGAAAGAAGATGAAACATTTCCTCGACGAGGAAATTAGCGTACTGATTCTCGTCGAATTGCCAGTTTTAGTGTTGCGAGGTAATACGACGCGTGTTTAACGCGTCAAGTTTCTCTGGCGAGCAAAGTTAAGTCTGAAACGAGTATTATTCTACCGTTTAGCGTAATCGACGACGCCTCTGTTAACCCCGGCGTCTAATTAAGTCGAAATAAAGAGGCGACACAACGATAACGATAATTGTCACGAGAGCGACGATCAATTCCCTGTTGAATTCTGAAAGCGCGTGAAACCAGCCATTTATCTCATTTCCAACGACTTTTACGATGATTGCTCGATGTACGTACACACGTAGGTTCGTGGAAGTATTCGCAACTCCTTCATTCGAGGATATACTGTGTGTGTTGTAGGAAACATTTTGAAATTTCATCCTTGCCACGGTGAGATCCCATAAGGATTATATCGATAAAGATTGAAACAAATGCCTGAGTAGAGTCTCTATCTACTTTCGAACTACGAACAGAAGTTTTTACAGAAAGAGAAGAAAAAAAGGGAAGTCGTTTTGCTAAATTTATTTTTCCATTCAATCTCATCGAAAAGAATTGTCGACCAACGAACGATGTCTCTCCTTTACCCGACAGAAGGTTCAGTTGACGAAAATATACGCGCCTTCCAATGTTTCGTAAACGTCGCTATAAATTTCCAAAGCAACTTCACGGAGGATACTTCTTATCCGATGAAATGAGAACTGAAAAATGGTCCCGCGATAAAATAAAAAAATCTGTCAGCAAGTAGCTTGTCAGAAGTCCATTCACTGCAAAACTCGAAACTTCTCGATGAATTCTCGATTTTGTATCGTACGAAATAAATCGTATTGTTCGTGCAAGAGAAGAGAATGATACAAATCTGAATGGATGGATTAATTTGCCACAAGAATTCTACCTTTTTCACTATTTTTCAAATTCCGTTCGCTACACGTACGAAGGTAATAGGAAACCAAAAAGTGTCCATCCTTCCTGCCACGTTCCCGTACGAAATTCTTTTCACCAGATCGCACACATAAACCTTCCAATCCAAATCTAAATCCCGTACACCTGGCGATACGTTTCGTTTAAACTACTTTCCCTCCATTTCACCATATCAAACGGCGATATCTCTGACAACAAAATAGCCTCTCAAATAAAACCATTGGCGGTAAAGGGGGAGGAAAAAAAGAAAAAGAAGACGAATGGTGTGTATCGGACAGAGCACAGGGAAAATCGTATTTTTCGTTTCCCACGAAGGCTGGATCTTTCAGCGAAAATCCGATAAGAGGGACGGCGTGATCGATAGAACGCGACTATGCACCACTATTTTTGCGTAGCCTATGCGATAGTGTGCATTAGTATGTGGTTATGCGGTCATCCGAGCGTACTGCAGCCACACGGTGCACGGACATTCGTGTATCGATCTCGTTTCGGTGAAAATAGAACGAAACGCAGGCTGACACGCGGCCCTGTCCGCCCCTTTTTCCCCTCCAATCCGTGTTTATCCGATGCCAGTTAACAGTTTTCCACATTTTTCTCCGGCAAAGAAACTCGTAACATTTTTGCGATTTTCTGTAACGCATTCTGACACGCCGACCTGTTCACCTCTTTTTTCTTTCTCTTCCCAATACGCGTTTACCAACGGCCAATAGTTTTTACTTCTTTGAGTGAAAAAATTCGTCCACAATTTTAATCCATAACACGCTGATCTTGGAAAGTGGAACAGATAAATATCGTTATGCTCGATAAGATGGTAATTTTCATATTAATTTCTTGTTCATTTTTATATTGTAACGTTGTTCGTTCGTCGTTACGATAGCTTGTTAAATGGATGAGAAAATTGTGTCAGTAAATCTCAGCCGATATTTTACAGCCCAATTTGCAGATTTTCGTATAATTTCGTACACCTTCCTTTGGAAGTCTTAGAAGATCAATAGCGAATGACATGATCGTGGAAGCTCGTAGTGTTACTTTGTTGCTCGATAAGCTCTCTATCCTCGATGTCTGTCTCTCCTGAATATTGAGCCACGTTTAAACAATTTTTGCAAGCCGATAGAACGAGTTTTGCATGACTGTTGACGTAAATCAACTATTCATATAGTAAAATATATTCAGCAGTGCTTCGGTAAATAATAAAACATATTATCGCTCTGCATTCTAACAATTTCAATTCGTAACAGCAACAGCTGCTTCTGATTATTATCGACTCATTATTAATTCATCGTTCGTTTCTGCGCTTTCGTCCAACTCAAATATCGTTGTTAAATACAAGTTGAACAAAATGTCTGCATACTCCTGAACAATACTACTACCAGTACCTTACTATACACTCTTACTATTACCACCACTAGCGAACATACGTTTGCTTTTGTCCCTAGAAATTGCTCGCGGTGTAATATAATGCCGTGTCACGATTTTCTATATAATACGAAATATGGAACAGCTCCAAGTTTCCAGATTACACGATGTCGGAATTGATATGTAATATTTCCGCTATCGATCCGCTATGGGCGAGGGGAGAGAGAGAGAAAGAGAGAGACAAACAAACACGACACGTCGAGAATGATTCGTATTCTAATTCCGTGACGTGTCATCGCGACGAGCAGAAGGACAGTAACAACCGCTGTCCTTGGCCCTTCATGGAAATTCACATCATCCGAATCACTCGGCAGGCGCGATTTAATGGGTCACGTTTCGCGCACGAAATGTCAAGTATCTCGCCGACAGCGATAGCCTAACATATATTACGGTTATTTCGTTAATTTCCAACCAGAAGAAAGTAGATCGACCGTCGTGAAACAGGACTTACAAACCCTGTCAAAATGAATCTTTCTTTTGTTAATCAGCGTAATAACAAAGTTGTGTTTCTGCAGCAGAAAACGCGAAGCATCGAGATTAGAAAGAAGTAGGTTGAACATAAAAATCGGATCCTATGTGCCGACAAGTCTCGGCTGCTGGCAATGAACAAACCCGCGATCTTCGTGGAAGTAACTTTCCGACGCATCGTTCCGTTAGTCTCGAAAGGGTTAACATAGATCGAATGTAGGAAGGTAGATTAGGTAGATCGCTTAATTTTTCACGAGATCATCCAACATCGCGCGAGCTGCAGTTCTGATAGAATCTCGTAAGATTTGCAAGAATCAAGTTAAGGATCTTCTTCAATTTTAGCGACTTGTTATAAACGTACGGCTTGTGCGTTATAAATTTGTATTAATATATTTGTATGTTATAAATTTCGAGTTAAGAGCACGATCATTGAATTTCAGTGCGGCAATCTCTCGAGGGATGATATCTTTAGTAGCTTTTTCTCGCTACAAAAATCCGTTCTTTCTCTAAACATCTCCAAACGTCTACGATCTTACGCCTACAAACAACGTGCACGAAAGAGTCTCTTCGCCACGAACTACCCATCTATAAAACAGTACATTTACCCGATTTCTCGAGCCAGCTACCCTAGATAGCATCTTGTACCGGAAGTCACGCTATCCTCCATCGAAATCGTAAGATCGCAGATGGATCGAGTCCACTCGATCGAACCTTAGGGACACGAGATATTTTTCTTCTCGCAGGACCATTCTTCGCACAGACACACGCAAATACAAACAAACACACACACACACACGTCCAAAGGAGTGGAAAAAAGGCTGACCCACATCGCGACTGAATTTCGTTGAAATTTCTCCTTCGAATAAATTTCCTGCGCCACGACGAGGGTGGCTCGCCCGTGGTCTCCAGTAGGCACCGCTTATCACCGCTTCCTGCACGAGAATCCGGGTCGTTCTACTTTCGAGAACGACGCGATACCCCGTAAAAGCGTTGAAATAGACAGCAACTGCCCTCCTATCTGCAACGCGCCGAGGCATTGAATTTTAACGACGAACGAACTATCGCGCATCGAGTCTTCTCGGGGACTGATCCGATGATCCAAAATACTTCCGGTCTCGGCGAGATCTTCGCAGAGAAGATTTTAAAGGGCCGTCAGGGAACTCGCAGCAGCTGTTCAGATTATATCGTGAATTCGAGCGCCGTTTAATCGGGTTCGCAGCTTGTTTTGGCAAATATGAACAGATGAGGCAGGAAGACGGTTTATTCGCGAGAGCGAGAAGGTTTTGCGAGCGTTGCGAGCTTGTAATTGTTTCAGGTGCGGAGGAACTTGATCTCCACACGACATCCACTTGGTGACAAATTTGGTTCCAAAATCCGGGAACCACAAATGGGGCGGGAAAACGCTACCTTTGTCGATCGATATATTCGGATCGGCTTTCGCTTATGAAATACCAACGAAACGACTATACTAGGTTGTCAAAAAAGCTTCTTTCGTTTTATAGAAGTATAACGAACTGGATGATACCTAAATCAACAAAATAATATAAAACCGAAATTGTTGTTCGCTTATTATCGCCGTATGAAACGAAAGAAACTTTTCAGACAACCTAATAATTGCGTTTAACGTAACAACAGCGACTGTATTTAACGCGAATGGAACACGATTCCATCCTGCAGACCCAGCTATGTGTAGCCATAACCCACAAACACGTTTAGTTGGCCCAAATGAATCCCTCGAGCCGCGTGAACCAGACGTAAACTGTTTCCAGGCGAACTACTGCTCCACGAACTTGTACACGAAGCAAGGTTCACTGACGAACGCCAGCACAGGTTAAGTGGAATCTCTGAAATTGCTTTTGCCCCTGTTCCTCGTGTACACTGTACACCGTGCGCTGTACACGTTGCCACGAAGGAAGCGTTTCAGGGCGATTTTTCCAGCGCAGAGTGCGAATGCGTGTAAACGGTGATCGAGAGGCTCGCGAAAGCTCGCTCGCGGATATATCGGAGTCTGCTGCGAGCCGGAGACTTGTGAACTCTCGCCAAACTTCTAGCTAGTTTCTTCAACCTAACGGAACACGTTGCAATTTAATATTCCATCGGTATACTGGTTCGTTTCTCAGCGGTAATTTTAGACAGTTTTTCGTTTCTTCCATACCTTCCTTTGAATTCTTCTTCGCTTAAAAAGATCGAGACAACTCGTGGCGATAAAAGAAGAAACCATTGGATGATATCGCAGAAGCCAGAAAGTGTATTCATAAATTTCGGTGGATTTTTTTTTAAACCTGAGAAACTAAGAAAAATTGCGTGGATTTAAGATCGCGAAAGAGTACGCGGAAGACGCGAAGCTTAAAGACAGAGGGTTAACATTCTGACAATTATTTTATTTACCGAAATTTCGTTCCGTTTCAAAGTTAAGACGCTGGCGTTGAGGAGAATCATTTTTCGCATTAACGCGTTCGTTATCACGTGTCATATGTCGTTTGCGACGCGTCAGCCTTAGATAGGAAACGACAGATATACATACACGCACGCACAATGCACGTATATGAGAGGAATTGCATTTTAATTTTCGGCAAGATAGCTAAACGAACGTTTATCTCTACGTTCGGCGCAGACGTTTCTCTATAGCACACAAATGACAAAAATATCGCGCGAAATTATTAAAATCCAAACATGACACGTGACGGTTGGACTTTTCCATAAACAACGATAAAGAACATGTTATAACGAGACGCCGATAATGTCATAGCAATTCGATATTCTGTCTTTTTTTCTTCTATCTTGCCTTTGTATTTTTTCCTTTTTCTTTCAACGACTTCAAAGGAGACGGCTGTTCGCATCCGATATTTCATCGCGCGATTGCGTCAATCCGTTCTCGATGAGTCTATCCTGAACTTTCTAATTTTTTAGAACGTGACCAGACTGGCCTGTTAAGTGGAAAACGACCATTTTTTTTTTGCCCGCGCCGAAGAAACACAGAGAAAACGAGGCAGAAACTGTCGTACATCGTATTGCAACAATTGGACAATGATTGATCGTCTCGGCTTGATAAATACCGTGATTTCACCGTCAGGCTAATTTCTCAAATCTGCGATATGCTTCTTAGCTTTCAAGTTACAGAAACGTACCAAGGTTTCCCTTTCGTCATTTATCGCGCGAGATCTTACGATATAAAGTCAACGTTAATTGCCTACGGTTTTGTGTTAAAGTCCTCTAAAGATCTCTCGTTTTATTAACACGAGAACGAAAGAGACAGAGTTGAAAATTCGAGGATTGGTAACAGTTTCGTACAACGCGCTCATCTTTCCAAGCTTACAGACTACGTAGTTTCTTCGCTATGAAAATCTGCGAATGGACGACGGTAACCAACATTTTCACCAGGTGGTGTTCGACAAACAACCGATGAAAGACTTGATAGAACTGGCGGCTTTGGAGGGACCTTAACGTAACCGAAAGACGACAGCTACGATTCAGAACGCAGCGCTGTACGACCACGCGTTTTCGCGAAACAAAGCCGAGAAACTTAATGGTGTTAAGGGCTTATTCGAGCTCGTCACCGACAATTATCGTCCACGGCTAAGAATAGAGACCTGGAAACTTCGCGACAACTTCTGCTGAAACAACGACCGGCCACGAGGGAAGCTAGCAGCAGCTTTGACCTCTTTCGGAGATAACAGAGGGGACGAACTTTCGTACGGATTTAGAAATTTCAGTATATTAACGACGAGGGGAAAAAAGAAAGAAAAAATATCGTAACAGTGGAACAATTATTTCTGCGGTGTCCAACTTGGTTCGTTCGAGGGAACAAAGATCGAGGAAATTGTCAATCTAAATTTGAATATCTAAGAACGCCATATATTTGTTTGCCCGGTAGATCATGCGAATTTTCAGCCTGAGTAATTTCCACGACATTTTCACTTGCTCTAATTATTCAGTTCATGCTCTGATACGCGTAATAGCAGCATCTATAACAAAATAAGAAGTAGACTACGTTACTGGCAGACATTCTGTCCGGATAACAGAGTATTTGCATGGAGAAATTGACAGGGATACGCGTTATTATCGTCGCACGCGTTTCAAGTCGACGCTGTATGACGCAGTTTACGATATAAAGTTCCGCTCGTCGATAATTTATTAACTGGCAGACGCGTTAACGTTGATGAGTCTGAGACACGTGAAACGTCCGTTCCTATCGTTTAAGTATATAATTAAATAAATTAGAAGAATAACGAGAATACAGAACGTCTAAATAAAAAAAGAAGAAAATAAAGGAAAAATAATATCGCGCGTACTCGTTGAAATTCCTGACCCAGTAAAAGAACGTAATAAGAAGCCGCACACGGAGGGTAAGGTCGTGAAAAACACTCTCTCAATCGACGAGAGTTTCATTTCCTCCGCAACGTCGCGCAGCTTCCGCTTGCGTGCACGCGCGCGAGCAAACTTTCATCCGTTACAATGCAAATTGCAGTTCGTCAGCTCCTGCAGATGCGGACGAAAATAGAGAGGCAAGAGGAAGCGTCACTTTCGTAGCTGCAAGAGCAAAAAGGAAAAACAAGTATCGTCGCGTTTAATCTTCGCGAGGATCTGAAAAGCATGCGCGAGCGCTGACACACACACGCACACACTTGCACGAATTCAAAGATCCTTTTGATATTTTTAAGTTGACGTTAAGCGTACACGTATAAGTTTCGTGTGCATATACGTGTGCGTGTACATGAAACGTTCGTTGTAACAGTCGTTAGGATTCTCGAGTCGCTTCCGGTAGTTTATCGAAGAGGATGTCGCGTGTAAAAGTTGGCCAGTTCCTTTTCGCGGATAATAAAATCGTAAACACACTCTGCTAGTTACGAATATTACTCGATATGAGTAACTTTTTAATTGATCGGCTAGGATTAGGTAATGGCAATTACAAATTGAATCTGACGAACAAGGCGTAACAGTCTACCTTCATTAATATCAAAAATATACATTATAGTTTAGAAAAATAGAGATTTGGAATAATGTTTAACTGTTTCGCATTTTAATTATGCTCGTTGAACTAAGCTTTCGTAATTAGACAATGGACAAAATATTTTCTCCATTTTTCCTATTGCTTCCACTCTACGTGGCGTACCGTCTATTAAATTTTTAATCATTTTTCGTTAGATATTATAACGTTCCTTTGGTGTTCTGTTTCACAACTCCTGAACCTCCCTCCTTTTTCTTTTTTACTTTTTCACGCGAAGAAACCTTCATAGGCACCACGCGTCCTAGGGAGTGGAGCGTAAGATAATGTCAGATTCTTATCGATTAAAACCCTCACGATAGCCATCTCTAACGCATAAAGAGGGGCCCTGGGCCCTAAAATGCATACATCACAAGCCCCCTCTCGTTTACTCGTTCACGGAGGAGAGTGGGTGAATTCGTAAACCCCTAAAGCTTATACTTTGCCAGACTTTTTTCACTATGAACCACAAACTGGCCATCGAATATCATATTTTTTGTACTGGCCATATCGTCACGGAAAACTTTTGACTTTCGAGCTAGGTTTTTCCTACTTTTGCGGTATGTTTAGGTCACCGTCTTGTCGAAATACTATTTCGTGTTCATCGAGTGCGATAAAATTAACGAGAGAACAGAAACTGTTCTTATTGTATTGCTTAAGTGGCTTCATCGTAGATTAAGCGTGTCAAACAATTCGCAAACCGAAGAATGACTACGCTAGAGTATCGAACAGTTGACTGCGAGATAGTCAACGATCAGTTTTCGTTGACAGTTTCAATTTTCAAACATTTATTCGCTGTTGTATCCATTTTGACGAAACCTGCGAAACTATAAACGTTGTTCCAAATACCTATTTTTAAAAAATATTCTGTATATTATGATAATATATGATATTAACCCTTTGCACTCCTATGTCGAGTACGACTCGAGATCAGTTTTTATCTCAGGAGCTCCTTCGTCGAGTATCACTCGACATTCTTTCAGTGCCACATTTTTTTGTGAATTGCATCCTGGAAATTGTTTCAAGATATACCATACACATAAAAATCGCAAGATGCAACAATAGTATGAATAAAACTGCTACTTAAGTGAATTTCATTCTTCCTTTATTTTTTTTAAATTGTCTTATTCTTTAGTTAAAGTAAATTTCAGATAAAACACTTGACAGCGTTGGGAGCTGCTGGTAACGAAATTGAAATAAAATTCAGGGTGCAAAGGGTTAATGAAACCAAACTCTTACGTTTTGTTAATCAGATTCGCCTTGTACTTATTATTACCGAATCCTAATCGTTCAATTAAAAAATTACTCGTATCATCGCTCTTTGCGTAAAACTAGCCGAGTATATTCACGGAGTATATTATTTGCTCGTCACTGTACGTCGATATACGAATGAAGCTGGACAACTTTCCATAAGCATATTCCATTGTTTTACATGGCTTCTATACGTAAACGGCTATTACGATTTCCACGACTCTCCTACATTCGTAAACACCGGAACCATAAGCCCGACTTGAGTTTATTCTTTGCACCGTAACGTAATCCGTAATATCGTTGATGCTATATCAGTGATTCGGTGATATGCTGATCGGAATCCCAATTCGAATCATTGTATTAAAATTCAGTAGAAATTTCGTATCACTCGTCGTTTTACAACAAAGGAATAATATGCGAATACACATCGTGTTCATCGCCACCGAATCAATTACATATATAAAAAGAGAATAATTATGTATATAACACGAAAGCAGCTAGTTTAAGAAACAATAATTCGATCTAAATTATTCTAAACGAAATTGTCGATAGATATTGCTAATTGCGACGTTTGAGTGGATACACAGTTTTCATTATATACGCAGTTTTCAACCGGAAAAGGCGGTGACCATCATTGCCTGTGCGTTCATTACATTAAAATCACGTTTTTGTCGAAAGATAATTTCGTTAAACGAGGCATTACTTAAGTTTTATTGCGCTTATTACATCTATAATTTAAGATCATTAACAGAAGAGTAAAAAACAAAGGGGGAAGGTAGACCGACTATCTACTTATATTGGGTCGTATAAATGTCTCCAAGAAAATTTTACTAGATCGATTAGGACATACAGTAAGTATAAAATGTCCTCCTCTTCTACTATACAAGTAGCAAGTACATACTTGTAAAATAACGTTCGCTTCAAAATTTGACGAGTAGACTGCGAATGTTTATGTATTTTTGAATAATCGAAGGACACACAAGTGTGCAAAGTATAATTATATTAAATGTCCAATGTGTTTAGTAACTGGAACGAATCTTTCATTTATGTTCCACTTTTTTATTTACGTGTTCATGGACGTTCAGTATTTACGAATAAATAAAGTATTTCCAGTGTGAGAAACAAATAATAAGGACGTTTCACGTGCATAAAACATTGTGTCTTTTGTATGTTTCCAGTATACTTGTGGTAGAGCCAAGGAAAATGATATAGTATGCCATAGTTCGAGAGTATCGAATCGCCACTGTACGTTTTTTAATAACAAAAATGAATTATATGTTACAGATTTAAAGGTACATACTACGTAATGAAATCAATCCAGTAGAATAATATATTTTCATAATATAATACTTTCATTTAATGATGTTACATTATCTGTAGAGCACGCATGGCATATTTATAAACAACGCTCTTCAACAGCCCTTTCAGACAATTAAATTACATTTGAACGATATTATTGGCAATGGATGTCCCGTTATTCCAAATCTAAACATAAATGATGATATGTATGCGTATAAATTACGTGCATTTCAAGTAAGACTTAGTTAATTATATCATCGGATCATTTATCATCAGGCGATATCTTTTTTTGGAATATTTACCGAGCAAGATTCTTACACTTATTGCGATAATTTTAACAGCCGATATCCGGGAAGGATGGTGAGAGTGCCAGTGCGCCTTCAAGAACTAGTTCATCGAATAATAAAGAAACAGCTAATGATATGACAGTAGCTGACAACGTACATAAACGTAAACAAGCACACTCCAATTCCGATTCCGCGTTGATGCCTCGACCAGTCGGCGTCCTGTTGATACCGATCCGCCACAGAAGGAACAAAAATCAGCATCATATTTTTCCTAATTCGAAAGTGAATGTAACGACAAAGTCTGGAAACGATATCCATCTCGGGCAGACGATCGCTGGATCCGAAAAGAAAATTGCAACAAAGGAGCCTACAGCTTCGTCTAGTCGATTTGCAGCAGCAGATAATCCCTCCTCAAATGCAAAAACGAATAAAAGTGAAAACGTTTCTAAAGAAATGGCAACGGACTCATATCATGAATTATATAATAGATTATTATTCCTGAAGCGTTTGAATATATAATTTATAACTTGATAAGGTTCGAGAAAAGAATCACATACATACAAAATTCAAAAACGAACTTATTACGACGAACTTATAACGAAATTCCACTTAAAACTATTACAAACTATCGGACATAAGATAAAATCAAATAAACGAATGATCCAGTAAATGAAACAATAATTTATCCAATAATAAAAATCATCGTGATAAATGTAAATTACAAAAGCAAAGAAGAAGAAGATACGAAACGTAAGGTTGAAAATTTGAAGAGTATAAAAGTTACGTAAACGTGCGTGGCTTGGAAAGGCGTGCAAATTTACCCACGTTTTCCATTTTCAACGAGATATCCTCGTTACGATGGTGACGGAAGAGGCTACAAGTGACATAATACCTAACTCTTTAGAATTACACCGATACAAAGGGACAAAGTGATACAAACATGCTTCTTCCGGCAATTGTCCCCTACTACGATCATTATACCGTACTACGTGACTGGATTTACGATCGATCTTCCACTCCGTGCTACGAATCGATAGGAAACGATACACGATAACGCGATCCTCCTTTTCTACTTCGACAACTTCGACAAACTACCTGGAAAATAAATTGTCTACTTTTACTAATCTACTACGAACGTAAATTTCAAGTCAATGGAAAAAAGAATATTCATCGAATGAAAAAAAATCACAAATCATATGCACAGTAGGAATGTAATTAAAAAATAATAAAACTGATTATCAAATAGTTGCGAATTCTTGCGTTTTCTTACAGATAATTCGTATTTCATGAAACATGTCAATTAGTACGAGTTTCGATTAGAACGATCTATTTCTCAACGACTACGAGCATGAAACGTAAAAATTCTGACCCAGATATCCACGAGTTTTCCACGCAACGGGGGTTTCTCGAGGACACAATGACTCAGGACAAGTTCGAATTCCCAGAAAATCTCCAGATCCTGGGTCGTGGGACAGCAGAGCCTACGGAACTACCTCCAGTTTCCATTTTCACTCTACCGTGAAATTAATTCGATCCAGCCATTTTCCTGCCGCCTTCCGTATACAGAGGACATACAGAAGGAAAAGAGTCGATTAAACAGGCGCACTATGTTGGTTGATGAATTTCGAAACGTATCCAAACGTGTTTCAATAGCCATTGATTAGTCCTTTCTCTCTATAGCGATTATTCAACACGAATATTATTTCCATCGTTATTTTGATCTTTTTTATGCCAATCACTGTTTCGTTACGAAAAAAAAGTCGGATCGTACGCCCTGTATATATAAAACGATCGAATTGTGAAGTTTATACTACGCACATTTAACTAACGCATGAAATTTGATGTTTTCAAACTTGAAATATTTTTGCTCCACGTGTAAATTAATTCTGTGCTCGCATAAATAAAATGTGAATTTTCTTTACAGAGGCTCGCGGTTTCATCGACACGTTGTCAATAACATCGGGAAATTTCAAGTGGAAAATTTATTTAATGAGAGAGGTCATCCACTAGATGATTATTATGTGGCGACACTCGACAGCAAATACCATCGCTCGACACTTACTAGTCGGACGACGATAGCGCAATGGTTAGCGCCTAAGGTTTCAAACGTAGGGGACCCGGGTTCGAATCCCGGCGACCATCGTAGTCGTGCGACTTTTCTTCTACGATACATAAATGAGAAGAAATGCAGCCAAATACCCCAGCAGCAGCAGAATCCTATACAGGGCGGCTCCTCACCAGCGGGAAAACTCCAGAGTAGCGCATCAACCACAAGTAACAACACTAACTATATCTCCCGCCGCCACACTGGACAGTCGCAACTATCACGGCCTATTCACGTCAACTAGGACGATATCGAATAATTGCCATTTTCCAAACGTTATTCGCGATTGTTCACACTTTAAAATCCAATGTTATGAAGCTAAACGAATTTCCCATGTGAATGTGTTTTTAAATAAAAAATATTTAGCTCCGCCATTAACATGGAAGATTCATTTAATTTCTTTGTACACTTCACAATAACGTGATTTTTTTAACATGACAATCTGTCGTCTGGTTTAAGCACGGCTTTCCCGTCTCTTTCGCCTCAGATTTCCTGAACTTTGGCCACAGGCCAGTCATTTGACACATGTCCGTTTCGCGGTTAAACTAAATGTTTATATATATATATATGTTACCGGTAATCGCGTTACTAATCAACTAAATGTTAATGTATATATATTAAACATTTAGTTTAACCGCAAAACGGACACGTGTCAAATGACTGGCCTGTGGCCAAAGTTCAGGAAATCTGAGTCAAAAGGGACGGGAAAGCTGTGCTTAAATCAAACGACAGATTGTCATGTTCAAACGTTATTCGCGATTGATCACACTATAATGAATTGTTCGTTGGGATTTTTCTCCTTATCAAAATCAAATTCGTTCAAAGAAAATCGAGCGAGTTACTCGAATACAGCTAATCAAAAAATACTCGTTCTGTCCTTGGTAAATTTGTGACTACATCAAAGATCTCTAAAACCAAATAGCACAGATTAACATAAAATAAAATAGAGAGAGAATAAAAATTAATTTAACCAAGGAAAGGAAGGAAAAATAAAAATTAATTGAACCAAATTGAGAGAAGAAAAACTACAACGTCTGTGGTATCCCTTCGGAACGACAAATGAAATCAAAAATTTCTCACTGTTATACCGCCGTGCCTTGCATTAAGGCGTCAAGCTGATACACGGCTATCGGTCGCAGAATGTTTGATTAACGCGTTCAAAAGCATCAATCCACGATGAAAACGAGCCAGCGAGGATAAAGAACCCGATGATTTTTTCGTTCACCGAACCGTACCACCAGTAATTACCCTCTAACTACGGTGAACATCGTGAAAATGGAGCTCGTCAGCCCGCCCATTCGTCTCTCTCCTTCCTTTTCCTTCGATAATTAACGTTCACGAGTGTCGTCTGTGTTTTAAGGCCTTCTCGTTAATTTATCACGCTTTCCTTGCGGAAAGGGCCACCGTTATTCCACGAATCTCCCGATTATTTTCGCGAAAATTTGCCGATCGAGATGATCGTAGGAGTGGAGCATCGTAGTCTGTTCGAGGGAAGAGAAAATTTGGAGCAACGAAAACTATTGGACTGTAAAAAATATCAGAATTGGGAGGAGAAAAAGAAGTTGAAACGTACGTGTGCCATGGGATGTGAAGAAAGAGAAATATCTAAGAAACGTTTGAAAAATATTTGAAAAGCTAGAAAACCGATTTAGGGAGGCTTAAGGAGAATTGAATTGAAATGATTTTAACGGCAGAATATCAAGCTTTTCTCGCGTTAATTCTGCGCTTTTGGAAAATTTTCAAATTACGCCCGAGAAACAAGGAACTGTAATAATACATAATTTCTTAAAAAAAAAAAAGTACAGAGTGAATTAAAAAGTTTATCGCGAAATTTAAAAACTTCCGATATTAAAAGTTATTAGAATGGTTATTGAGAAAGTTAAGAGCTATTTGCTGCATGGCTATAGAAACACGTCCACAATAGCTGCCATTATGACAAAGCAGTTTTAAATAACTGGAAGCGGAGGAAAAATTGCTAGAGACTTGCGTGAATCATTAGTTTAACTCAATGAAACAGCATACGTTAATCGCTTACCTGAAACGGGAAAGAAACGGCTAATAATTCGTTCGTATAAAGTACAAAATTCTGACCTCTATCGATCATGTTATTATTTAAGCTATCATTTTCATCTATTTCAAACAAACAACGTTGCAAACCATCGTTCATAAATGTTAAGTAATTATTATTCGTATCTATTATGACATCATTCGGACATCATATTAATAATTTAACTATTTGAATTATCATTATTAACAGTTATTGCAAATGATTAAAGTCAACATATTTAATATGGATATTTCTATTACGAGTAGTAAATAATAATTACGTATTTTATTATAATATACGTAATATATATTATTATAATGCATTATGAATTATGTAATTTATAAAAACAATTACGTGATTATTTAAATTGCTATTACTGGATTGCGAATGTTCATGTATTCATAGGTAATTTACATATGCAGATATGCAAGAACTGTACGTAATATGGAAAAATATGCAAAATATCAAAGTAAAATACGAGTATTACGATGTTTGAAAAATAAAAAAAAAATAGATGTACGTTCGTGTTCCATTTCTCTAACCGCGTTCGTAAAGGTGTAAAAAAAAAAAAAGAGAAAGAAAAGAAGAGATATGAATTAAAGAAACTCGATCGATCGTTGATTTTATCATTCTGCCCGTTTTTTAATAGACCCATTCTATTCGATGCAAATCGACAAAAAGTCAAGGTCCTGTCCAACGCAATTTTCCGATATTTATCACGGTAATTTGCGATAAACATCGCTGACGCGAGCATCGAGCATTGTGCTCGAGTCAATTTCCTACGGCGGAAGCGATAATTTCGTTTCGAATTATCGACACAAAGGGGTGACACGATTAAATACGAGACAACGAGCTGCTGTGGAAGGAGCAGGGTGTGCGTATGCGAGAGAAATGCAATTTAAGACAATGAGAGAATTAAGGTGGGGAAAATAGTTAAAGAATAGTGTAATATGGCAAAGAAGAACTAACAAATATTGCGACAAGTATGCGACTGTATAATAATTGTTATTTTAAAACGAGATCTTTCGAAATGTTTTGAAATATTCTTAAAATAATTACAAAATAGTCAAAAAATGATTCAACGATATCTTTATGTATCGATCGGAAAATAAATTAAAAAACTTAATTGCTCAGATAATTCGACGATGTTTGCTTTTGAATAACGCGGAAACTCTAATAAATTTGAAGATCTCGAAACATTTTTATAGAAGGTCTCGTGACCTCGTTTCCTTATTTTTCGAACTGGAAAGGATGCAACGCAGAATCCACTAGGAAGTCACTCTGATCAGTCCCAAGAGTGTTCGAAATTCACCAGAAGAATCTGTATTCGTTGAACCGAGACGTACCTTTCTGTCTGCACGCTCGACGAATTTCTTGTAACATTGAAGACACGACTCACTCATCTTGCTCGTTTTGTGTCAAATTTTTATCTCGATGACGCAATATGAAATACAGACTGCCAGCTTTCAGGAAAATTCATATTTTCGAGAATATAATTAAAAAAACTAGAACAGTCCGCGGTGGAAAATCGTTTGAATTGCCATGTATTAGAGAAAGCGCTATACTTTTGGATACTTTATACACCTTCTCGTATCATGACCATTCTGGGCAATTTAGCATCGTCTAATTTCCTATAGCCGCAACACAATTCGCAGTCCGCGTCGCACAGTACCAAACTGTTTGAAACATTTTGAAACTTCACCCTTCCGTGAAACCACAAATGGCAACCAAATAAAATACTAATTATCCTCTTACGATATATTAGCTTGTCTCAGAAGTTTCTTTCGTTTTATAAGGATTTTGTAATAGGTGCACGGTATTTTCTGTTTGATATTATTTTACTGAACTATGTATGATCCAGTTTGTTCTATTAGAACGTCATACATTATTCAATAAAATAATATAAAACAAAAAATGTTGTAAATCTATTACAAAATCCTTATAAAACGAAAGAAACATTTGAGACAACCTAATACAATTTATGATAAACTTTCTCTCTGCAACACTTTTCAAAAAATCTGTTCTTGCCTCAGGTTTATAAAACCTACCCCTCTCTCTCTCGTTATTTGTACCGACATTCAGCTCCTATGCTGCTTCTGAATCTGTTATCGCTTTTTCTCCAGCTTCAGTCTTGGTACAAGTACTATCACAAAAGATATTTGCCGTATAACGAGGGCACATGCCCGTCTGTTGCTGCAAATACACAAACAGAAGTCGTGAAAAGGATTCTACGTAAATTTTCTAATCCTACACCTCGAGTAAACCAACTTTTTTTTACCAACCGGTCGTATTAATTGCCAGAGGCGATGTTTGAAAAAGCGACATTAACAAATTAACGGGGAAGCTAGCCAAATGCCACGTGTTCGGAATACTCGAAAAAGAAACAAACCGTAACCGGTCGTATCCTTTAGCCTTTACGTATCTCTGAAACTACGGCGGCTGCCACGAAAACTATGCTGGCCATTTGTACGTATAATTAATCCCGCGTTTCTACCTCTGGCAGCTGTAAATGCTTTTGCTTCGTAGCAGAAACTGTCCCACTGGTTCAATGGAAGCATCCCTCGCAAACGCAATAGCAGCGCAGAAACTCTCGTGTCTCGTAGCACTTTGTCTCTTGGATACGTTGATTTTACCAAAAACGACCTGTTGAGAGTATTTTAGAAAATCGTTCTTCCGTTCACGGATTATTCTAACCGCTTTAACGCTACAACTGCCACGAAGTTATTCCAACGAATAATTTATAATCTTTTTTGTAGACTTTCCGTAGATTCGCGTACAACGACAATTTTTGTTCGCAATTTATCTCGTGAAATAGCGTCATTGTACCATCGAGGACCATAAAAATTGGGAGAATCAATTACTTTCGTTAGGATCTTTCTCCTCATCGAAATCGCACTCGTCCAAAGAGTTTTCCACGCAACGGGGGTTTCTCGAGGACACAATGACTCAGGACAAGTTCGAATTCCCAGAAAATCTCCAGATCCTGGGTCGTGGGACAGCAGAGCCTACGGAACTACCTCCAGTTTCCATTTTCACTCTACCGTGAAATTAATTCGATCCAGCCATTTTCCTGCCGCCTTCCGTATACAGAGGACATACAGGAGGAAAAGAGTCGATTAAACAGGCGCACTATGGCGACTTGGTTGATGAATTTCGAAACGTATTCAAACGTGTTTCAATAACCATTGATTAGTCCTTTCTCTCTATAGCGATTATTCAACACGAATATTATTTTCATCGTTATTTTGATCTTCTTTACGCGTTGTCAATAACATCGGGAAATTTCAAGTGGAAACTAAATGTTTATATATATATATATGTTACCGTTAATCGCGTTACTAATCACCTAAATGTTAATGTATATATATTAAACATTTAGTTTAACCGCGAAACGGACATGTGTCAAATGACTGGCCTGTGGCCAAAGTTTAGGAAATCTGAGTCAAAAGGGACGGGAAAGCTGTGCTTTAAACCAGACGACAGATCATATGTTTTAGGTATAATTGAAATACAAAATTGTTAAAGAAAATGATAAAATTATCGACCAATAAAATGATCGAATTACCGATAAAAGACCAAACATTCGCGGGGAACAAAAGCTTGGAATATAATTCACAGAGCTTCGTAGCTATATACCTATACACATCGTACGGGTGTCGTCTAAATAACCCAACAAATATCAGCCGCCAGAATTTGCAAATAAGAAACGAGAAAAAGAAACAGAAAAGAAAGGAAGCTAGACAAAACACCGCGTTTAGCTTATTGATCATCTCGTTTTTCGGAGGTAACGTTTACAAGGGACCAACAAAGCCAGCGTGTTTCTAATTAAAGATTCTCAAAAGAAGATCGCTTTAGGTACTCGTACAAGCGGAAAAACAACAAGAACGTTTCCGTAACGAGGCCTGTGTGCCTTCGACTATTAAATAACCATTAATCCCGGTATAAAAGTTTGCAACAGTGCGATCGGCAGAGCTTAACCTTTCCAACGGGGTGTCACGAACCTTCGTTAAACTTTTATCCATCTTTTTCCTCTATCCCTTTCTCTTTATTTTTTAGTCATTTACCTTTTGTGAGAGGATATCGATCGGAGAATGGAAACGAGCGCTGGTATTAAAAAGATTTGAAAGATGCTTTCGAAGAAGTGTGGATGCTCGAGAGATCGTGAGAGACCGATCGTACGAGTTTAGGTTCCGTTTCTTTGGAAGTCTTTTTCATTGGCGCTAGATTGAAACGGGATAACGTTGAATAAATGGGGAAGAAAGTTCTTGACGAAAGGTTTGAATTATTAGTCGATTCGATTCTGTATCAGAGGCGGAGAAAATTCTACTGGGTTAATAAGAGATCGATAAAAAGACGAGGAATAACGTTGGAACGCATGGAAATTAGTTTTATTAAATAGGTGAATTTTTTCTTTTTTTTTTTTTTTTTTTATTGAGGAACTATATATACGCGTTTACGATTTTGTTGAGAAAAAAGGAAATTTCATCGATTTAATATCGAATGTTGCATATTAAATATCGTGCGACAGTGTATCGGAAATTTAATAGGTCATGGTGAGTTAATATCGCATATTTCGTTCTATTTCGCATCGTTTATCCCTTTTGTACCTGTTTCCTCCGGAGGAATAAAATGGAAAATGAAAAAGGCTATAAATTTTAGTTACGTGTGTTATATCTCTCTGCATTTACGTGTATTTATGTAACTTTTTAATTTGCGAAGCTCGTACGAGCCATAGAAATATAGAAACGTCGGAATGAAATTCATTAGAAATATTGAAATAACAACAAAGGGATATCATACGTATAAAGTTCGAATTATTATTACATTTCTATTACGATGGAGTCTCGGGTATCCGAGCCCCGTTTAATCAAAGTTTCGTATTATCCGTGCAGCTTCCAACTTTTATTATTATTTTGTCTCTTTCGAAATTTTAACGCGAGAACTACGAAAGTGTAAATAGTCAGGTATTGCGAAAACGATCGATCAAACTTTCACCTGATTAGGTAATTAATGAAACTTAAATACACGCACGACATTAAATTATCAAAATGTTTTTTTTTTTTTCTATCATTTTATTATACGATTTATGAAGACTACGGTATTATCCAAGTTTTTCAATGTCCGATTATTCGATTATCGAGATTCTGTTTTATATACAGTGGTGAGCAAAATCGTAAACAAACTCCACTTGTATAATAAAAGAGAAGAACACATGCTTCATCTACTAGAATTGTTTTGGGAATATTAATACGTTCCATTCTTAAATTCTTTTGTTTTTCCTCCTTTCTACAGATAGCCTTAGAATGTATATAAATATGCTAAGGTTAATAAAACTTAGTGTTGCAAAACGAGGTATTAATTAAGTTTTATTGACCTTAGCACATTTATACTCTAAGGTTATCAGTAGAAAGCGCAAAAAACACGAGAATTTAAGAATGGAACGTATTAGTATTCCCAAAACAATTCTAGCGGATGAAGCATATGTTCTTCTCTTTTATTATTCAAGTGGAATGTGTTTACGCTTTTCCACAGACAAACTTGTGTTTTTAACACAATGAACACACATGTATCATTGATAATCAACACCTTTCCCGGTTGAAAATCACGTTAACTCCATGTGCGGATGTGCGAGCTTAAACATCCCAATCCGCGACACGCACGAGAACTTCGATTTAAAATAATTTAAATTATTGTGATTTTCTTTAATTGGCTGTTATGCCACTATTTACATCATTCTCTTACCATATACATAATTTATTCGATGGATATGTCCATGATATGTACCCGTATATTAATCCCAATATAAATAATATTTTACAAAAGTATGGATTTGGAACAAAGTTTATAATCTCGCGCTTTAATTATGCACGTTGAACTAAGTTTTCAAAATTAATATCAAGAGGGGGCCCTGGGCCCGAGAATGCATACATCACAAGCTCCCTCTCGTTTACTCGTTCACGGAGGAGGGTGGGTGAACTCGTGAACCCATAAAGCTTATACTTTGCCAGCTTTTTTTCACAGTGGACTACAAATTGTCGATCGAATATCATATTTTTTGTACTGACCACTTCGTTACGGAAAACTTTGGACTTTCGAGCCAGGTTTTTCCTACTTTTGCGGTATGTTTAGGGTCACCGTCTTGTCGAAATACTATTTCGTGTTCATCGAGTGCGATAGAATTAACAAGAGAACAGAAACTGTTCTTATTGTCTTGCTTAAGTGGCTTCATCGTGGATGAAGCGTGTCAAACAATTCGCAAACCGAAGAATGACTACGCTAGGGTGTCGAACAGTTGACTGTGAGATAGTCAACGATCAGTTTTCGTTGACAGTTTCAATTCTCAAACATTTATTCGCTGTTCTATCCGTTTTTGACAAAACCTGCGAAATTATATTGTTCCAAATCCCTATTTTTAAAAAATATTCCGTATATCGTCGATATTAACGGCACTAGACTGTTACGTTTTATTAATCAGATTCGCCTAATTCTATTATTAAAAAACTATTCGTATTATCGCTTTTCGCGTAAAACTAGCGTAGTACGTCTACGCGTTTGCTCGTCACTTTATTTCGCTCTGTTATTGCCTGCCGCGAAGAGACAAAATTCATCGGACATGCACAGATTTCAAAATACATCACGATATTTCCACGCGTTGCAATTATTCCCGAGATCGAAGATCCCAATGCTGCGACGATTTAAACTTTCTTTCCGCGGTTTTCAAACGAACACCATCGTATCTAATGGGCTGACTTGGCGAGGAAGAGAAGGGCCACGATCGCAGCAATATTGCGCGATATAATCGATTTCTGGTCGACCAGTCGTGCAGCCTGCGCGTCTGATTGCGAATTGACGATAATGGAAATGATAATCGATGTTCGACGCGGATGTTCGCCCCGCCATTCGGCACAAACGGCAAAGGCGAAACGAATCGTCGAATGGGCGCAAATAAATCCGGTAAATTTGCTCGACCACCGTTTTTCTTTTTTTTTTTTTTTTTTCTTCTTCGCTTTTTTTCTAGTTAACGAGCTCGGTTGTAGAATTGATTTGCCAACTGTTACCGTCGATCTTCGTTAAACGATTACGCGAACCGTACAAGGGGAAATCCTGTAGAACGTAGAGTTAAAACGTTTAGAAAAATACCAGAAAAAGACGCGTAAAAACGATTTTACCGCGAACGAACCAATGCTCGATCTGGTCGCTGCATACTCGATAAATCAATCTGATCATTGGCGGCAAAGGGCCAACGACCTTGCTATATTAATAACCCTTTTCATCTTCGCGTTTGAACTATACAAGAAGTATATTATGAATGTTCACACTCAAATTGCTGTCAAGCGTTCGATCCTCTGTTCCGTCCTATCTGTAACGCTTTTAAACGAATTATTCGAGCGCGAGATGTCCCTCTGGAACACACGAGAGCAGCGCTCGGGCCAGCGGACAATCGACGAGACCCAGTTTTCGCGGGCAATTACGTCTACGGAATTCGAGTTTGTGAATTCTCGCGGCGTAAACCAATCAGGAGGCTACGGCGCACGATTCTCATAGAAACGAAGCGATTTGGATGCTGCGTTGCGATCCTATGAAACGTGCATAATAATCGGACAATCGAATCTGGTCGGTTAATTTTAGTTGCAGAACTTCTTTTCGTAGACCGTCGTTTGTTGCGTAAGAATTTCACGATATCGAAGAGTGGAAAATTTAGACGATTGTTTATCAAGAACCATCGAGGTCCAAGTGCACTCTCGTTGTCTTATTTCATCCCTTAACTACGTCAGGTGTTAATTGGTTTCTTTTAAAATTTGTTAGCGGTTTGTTCATAGTGCAAGCACGTGATTCAAATGCGTATTATAAAAAGGAAAACAGAGTAAAATTTTGAAGCTAGTTTCACATCTATCGTTTGATTAATCAATGACTGACCAAATAAAAAAGTCGGTATGAAATTCGCGCATTTGTTACCCTTTCTTCTTCCGATTACGGATAAGAAAAATGAAAGTAAACGACTTCGACCATATTAAAATAAGAAATGTAACTATAACAGGAAGATTTTACTTGGTAAGGAAAATCTAACGATATATCAGACTACTCAGATGATTAAATAGAAGATACTATTATTAGAAGAATTATAGTAAAGGAATATTATATTGTAAAAATATTATAGAAAAATACGAGAAGCAAAATATAGCCTGCGGTTAACATTTTGCCGTAAACATTTGCTTCAACATTGCAAAATAACAAATGTGTTAATAAAATACTCGTCGTCGTTACATCATCGAACATACCGATCAGCGCATGGCTAAAAATCACATCCTTCTGTTTATTAATTCAACTTAACGATCCAGTTAAACGAAACAGATACTTCGATCGTACATAACGATCTATAAATGATCTTTGAATGACTAAAAAAAACCACACGCCCTTAAAATACTTGCTTTGTTACTATTTCAAGAGAATATATATATATTATACCTGTGTGTTCTTCAAACACGTCCCATTTTTTCACCCTTTACATTACGGTCTTCCTTTTCTTTTCGAGTTTGCCTCTTAACACCGTTTCCAACTTTCATGAGAGAAAGTCGGTGGAAGGGCCGCCGGCAGCCCAATCGCCACGATGAATAATTAATTTCTCTAATATCCCTTACCGGTGGAAAAACTCGACACGATTAATTATACATACGAGGGACGTTTCAAAGGGGAGAAGCAAATTTAGGGTGAAACTCGTGAACACGAAGCATCTTTGAAACATTAATTCGCAACTCCTCGCAGCTGCTACGATATTCTTAGTTGTATTCGAGTGTCGATGTTGTCAAGTTTCATTGAACCGATCGTGAATTTCTTCGTTTCCGTAGAACAAGTTTGTAACTATTTGGAAATTTTCTACGTACAGTGGTTCACTGTATATTTTTATTTGACGTTTAAACGAACTATACTCGATGTTTTATTCGATTCGAGACCACGTTTATATTCCATTTGTGGCCAATTGCTCGTTATAATTTCATTTTTCCATTGAAATATCCGACCTACTATTCGTAGAAGTTAACTAAAAACAAAAAGGATAGAATAAAGCTGAATGTTTTACGGTCAACCTTTAAACAATCGAGCACTAAATGAAAAACGAAACGAATCCAAACGAATACCAAAATCGAAATTAAAAGGGATACACGTCGATTGAATTTTTCCGGTCACAGACGTTCAATTCTCATCCGCAAAGTACAATTTCAGCGATAAACGAAAAATAAACGAACCTAAATATCGAAATTAGAATACATCCGAGTAATTGAAAACCCAATGAAAAATTTATAATTGAATTCTCCGACTACCTCCGCGAAATTCGACTACAAACTAAGCTAATCGAAATTAAGAAAACTATACTAAGATCGTTAAGATAATAACCAGAGGGCTGGTTTACACGCACCATTATAAATCAAGCCGCAACACCAAAAGAGAAATGCGATCCATTAAAAACGAGGCTTGATTCACAAGCCTATTCTCCTCCTGATCCAACAGACTCAAAATCAAATTCGTATTTTTGAGGATATAATTTAAAAAAAAAAAAAAAAGCACGCGATAGAAAAGAAACGAAAAATATAATTACAAGCCTATAGACTCCGTAGAAACTAATTTTACCTACCAAGTATTATTATAAAACACTATATCTTTATTTTTATTTCACGTACTTTTGTTTCTTTTTACTTTTATTTATATTTTATATTGTGTTTTCATATTGCGCGTATTCTGCGCGATTCTCCACTTTCACATTCCCTACAGAAGCCTAAAAATTCGCAGTCTGGCTACAATAAATAAAACGGTTTGTAAATACTTTTTGCAGCCACCGTAGTAGTACGCTTCGAGGGCTAAAACTCGTCGATCTTGCTTTCCGCTGTTTTTCTATTTCACGGCAATTCTGCCCCGGTTCGTAAAGGGGATGGCGCCGGGGTTTAACGCGAAATTTATTGCGACCGCGTGTGCAATACTCGATACGTGATGAAAATTTATGCACACCGGCGATAATACATAATGCAAGGAAGATAAGAATTGTTCGAACACGGTTGGATCTTATCCAGAGAGCGAACAAATCAGAAAGAATAGAGATATTGGAAAAATTTCGGCAAACGGGTCCGATGATTTTTGTGAGACGATGTGGCACACGTGTTTGTAAGAACGAACGTCTGCCAGTGGATTATGGACTGTTCTGTAATGTATTATCACGCTCGCCAATCGCTTTATACGTGTATCGGTGCATTTCGGACAGTGTGTGTAATGAGATATTGCACGGTTTGTGTAATTTGTTCCACGAAACGTTGTTTCTCCGAAATGTGCATTTGGCGAGTTGATACCAGAAATTCAATCTCGTCTTGCTGTTAATTGTCGACCATAGAATTTCGTGGTATTTGCCCTCCAGAGATTCCCTATTAATCCGTATATTATTTGTTAGATTTGTCGCTTGTAGATTCGCTGCCAATTCGCACGTTATCTACCGTGAAATTATAAAACTCAGACTTGCAGCTTGTGACTTTCCAATCCATTGTTAGTTGGTAAATTGTTACGTAAAAAAGTAGCAAATTAATATCGAGCAGAAGAATTTCTATGTTGTTTGATTTTGGTTTATCTTCGATTTAGGGAGAAATTCATTAAGGACAGGACCAGATAGTAGTTCATTTTGCACATAGAAAAACTTATTTATAACGTGATATACAAATTGTCGTGAACGCTGTGTACTTAAGTAGAAAGTAACAAAAGTAAAGAACGAGCGAAGTGGATGAAAGGAAAAAGAAGTTAAACGGGGAAAGAGACGCGTCGACGTGGAATCGCGCGAGGCGTGGTCAAAAGAATCTAATTACAGTTTCATGGTTGTCACAGGAAAGTGCGTTTTTTTTTTTTTTGGTCGAAGTTGTTCAGGGAAATTCGTTTATCTTCTCAGCGAGCAGAGAATCGCGAGCTAACGACTTTCAGCTCGTGTAGACGATATTCGAGCGATAATTAAAGCTGATCTCCCACGCTCGCTATCATCGCGCTACGCGTCTAATGGCTGTTCCTCGTTTCCAATATTCACGCTTAAATCTCATACGCGCGAAATTTTATTTGCCGACGAACGCGACCGAGTACCAGTGAAGATTGCTCGGCAATTCACGGGAGGAATCTTCGCGAGATCTTCCGTCTATTCGTGTCAATTGGATCGCGTTATACAGAGAAGATCCGGAGTCTACGAAAATGAAAAATCTCACAGATACCACCGTATAATTGGATTTTCACGTTGAATCGAGACACACTGTAGAACTTCATTTATTTCAACAGGATTTTAACGTGAGCATGACAGATAGATAGATTTTCTAAATTGAAGATTTCGTTTTTTTACACTCGGATGAAAATGTTAGCTATCGTTTGCGAAAATAACGATTAGAGTAAAGCGATAGGTAGAAGTTAAATTAAAAGAAATGAAAGCTGCGGCGCATTATATTCGCGCATCATTCTTCGCAACAAATTCATCAAATACTTGGTTGAAATTTATTTCGGAAAAACGACCATCCTCCTTCTGTCCATACCAATCGAAATTATTAAACTCTCGCTTCGTCTTTCTCGGTTTCGCCAGATTGGTCCAGTGACCCAACACCCACCCTGTCGCGTATAACGCTGTTTTATTCTCGTTGGATAAAAACCCTTGAGACGAACAAGTTTCCTCGATCGTTCCAGGGAAACGAACGCCACGACCCATTCGAATCCCGTAAGACCTTAGCTTGCTGTACAATCATACGATGACGTAGTTTTGTGCAGATAAAACAGGCGTTTCTATGCTTGGCCTTGTTAACTTTTTTCACGTTAAATCCTCTCTGTGATGGAAATTATACCACGTGAAATATCTCTCGTTTAGTATGGCACCCATGATGATGATGCTAGTATATAATATCAATAGTGATATAACAAATTCGAGAGATTCGATTAACTGGCAAATATTCGGAATAACACAGGATTCACTGTGTGGCCTATCGATTCCGAGGCTCGTACACGTATGCTGGACCTTAGTCGAGAAAAGGATTAATTTAAGCATTCGCAGGTTGATAGAGAGATAGGTATCCGAGCGAAGTTTCGATTTCTTTATCAGCTTTGTGACCCAATTTACCTCTGTTCGAGTTCCATGTGTCGTGGAAGGTATATATATATACTTATAAATACCTTTTATTCTACACGTTAGTATATATATACTCACATAGAAAATAAAAGATATTTACTATCTTTTTTATATATGTATACTTTCTATATTAACGAACGTGAATGTAATAAACATTAAATTGCTTGTCTCGATCGATGAATTTGGAAGAGTTAGAAAAAAGTGGATTAAATAATTTCGCCTCTCCGGGAGCTACTGCACTTTTTAGACACCAAATTACACGATTGAAATACAAAAATTCTGATAAAAAAAAAAAAAAACAATGGTAAAATCGCGTTGCCCGTAGTCAGTCTATCCTGCTACGTATGTACATCTTTTTCGATAGCAATCGCGAAAATAAACAAGGGCACTTCTGAAATCCACTCAATTTCAACGTCGATCGATAGTCGTACAGTTTCGACGATTGGAAATACAATTGAAAAAATAACGTACTCTTCAGCTGGGTATAACGCAGTTTTAGCTGTGCGGGAAATTTGTAAAACAAAAAAAGGAAGAAGAAAAAAGAAAGGATTGACTCGTACTGATCGTTATAATCGATATGGATAATGGGGAAAGCGACGAGTTTCAGAATCGGGGAATTTCGATTGAACAGGATTCGATGTCTGCGTTTCGAATCCAATTCCCGATAACCTCGAAATTCATAGCGAAATTGAATCTGAAAACGACAATTGGACACGCGATTAATCCTTATTCGATGACTCCCCTGTCGCCGTTTCAACGAATTAACACGACCAGTTAATTAAGCCCGCCTCACGGTATTACGAAACAGCTGTTTTGCATTTCTGGCTGCGAGCCATTCGTTCGTTATCCATCGCGATTCGTCGTTTGCCACGTTACACCTGCGATGCATTATGCCAGGAAAACGTCATCGTTTTCTCTTATTTATATCTGAGGAGGATGGAACGTGTGAGGTGCTGAAGAAACACTCGGAGATATTTAAACAGTATATTCGAATGCAGCTACATATCGATCTATCGATATTGTTGGTAGGCTGCGGATTTTTACGCGTTTACAGGAAATTCGAAGACGAACTATTAGACGAAGAAGTAAACAGAATGTTACGCATTATTCAAGGAACGATGGTGATTCTTATCTAAAATAATCGCTGAATGATTCGATAGCGGAGATCGAGAGAGTTACAGAACTTCTTAACAGGTTCTACAGGTTCTATTTAACGCGTCGACCGTGGAACTCTTAGAAAACATTTCTCACATTGTAAGTTCTAGCGAGAACGTACAGGGAAAAGTTGTTGAAAGTAAAAGTTTTACTTTCAATGGAACTTGTGAATTATAAAAATAGAAATTCTTCTGCAACAGATATTTTCTTCGTCGATGTTCGACAAATTCTCCATTATTCTAACAAATGCTTGTCTTATTTAAATTATTCAATGGTATGGTAAACGATTGTCACGATTGAACTAAATTATGCTAAATAATAAGAAGGTTAATAATAATAATAATCGTAACAGTAGTAAAGTACTCTTTAGTATTTCTCTTGCCGTTTGTTTACCTACTTATCGTGATTTTGACAACCAATACATCATATTCTGCATTATCATTCCATTCTTTCTGCCTTATGAGCAAGCATGTATTATTCAAACTTGACATTCGCCACTGGTATTCACAAAGATATCCAATGAATTATTGCTCTAACATGCACATTATCTGCAATATTGAACGCGTTTCGAAATGTCTAATAAATTAGCATACGTATATTAATGGGATAGAAGCATTCCATTAAAAGAAGAAAATGATACGAAAATCGTTACAAAAAGTTTCGTGACATATAAAATATGCTACAAAAATAAAAAGCATTCTAGAAAATAAATGTAAGTGCAAATGCTTCTCATTTTTTTTCCTTTTCTTTTTTTTTTTTGTCACTGTACAATACTAGATTATGCTAAGAATTTTAAGCGGGAATGCAGGTATATTTTGTACTTTACTCTCCCGATTCGATTGTTCGTTACACGCTTTCACGGACTTGTTTTGAATCGTCGAAATTACATTGGGAAATCGTGTTTCGAATTTTATTCCGTATATACGGTATTTTCCCATTTTCCTCGGCGTGTTATTTCGCGTGGAAATTGAGCTACTCCCACGCAGGGACGCCTACATGTAATATTCGATTAACTGAATGAACTGGTCAAGGCATAATTTATACGGCCTATAGGGGAACAGGTTTGAAAATTTATCGAACAACGAGCGTGTACGTTGCGTTTAATCGATATATCTCCATAGTATAGAAATCGAGATAGAAAAATTATATTGGAATCGTCGAATAAATACGATAACATAGTTGTGCTCCGTTGAGAATATGAATTTTATTTATCTGAATTTAAATATCGTATATGATGTTTAGTAATGACAGACAGTTGAAACAAATTTTTTAAAAGATTAAATCTTTCTTCGCGCGAACGGAATATCTTGGAACAGAAATCGGACTTGGAAAATAGCAACTTCAGAAAATGTAAATACACGTTAAACGTTGCATATATAAAACCCAAATTTTAGTTCGAAATGGCTTGATTACATCGTTAAATATTAAATATTAATATAATAATTTGCGTTGTACCACGATGCCAAAACTTGTACAACACATTAACGCAAATGCGTATAAACCAAGGATTCTAACTAATATGAGAAACAATTAATAATTAATAATACGATATAGAATGATTTATCCAAGAAAGTTTATGAAATCTCTTAAGTTAACGACGATAATAATCGTACGTGAATTTAACAGTTTCGTTAAATAATAGCAACTATAGAATAATTGTTTCGATGTAAAAATATCTTCCTCTTGAAGTAAGAATTTCAAAATGATATTTCGAGCGAGTAAAGATAATTTCCCGAACGTACAATCTTCTATGCATTTTCAGATCATTTCAAATTACAGATTTACTTTGCACGAAGTAAGCAGATCACAAAAATCGCAACCGTCTCTTTTATGGGTTTCCAGATGAAAAATATGAAGGCGGAATAAAGGACTCGCACTGGAAGAGCAAAAGCTTAATTAAGAACGGTAATTAAGGGGCTTTATTAATCGTTGAAGTTAAATTCGCTGTAACGCTAGCTATGATCCAGCAACGATCCAAGCTCTCGTGATCCTCAAAGCGAGGCAAATTGAATTATTCTCGAACGAATCGAAAATCTGCCGCTCTTTTTCTTTTTTTCTTCTTTTTTCCTCGCAAGAACTATTATTATTCGGTTTATTTCCCCTATTTTCTATTTTCTTCTTTCGAATAAAGATAGGGAAATCTCTTTTCCAGCGAATCGTGCCATTGAAACATTTAATAATCGTGAGAAACGAAACGAGGGAAACGTGAAATAGCTTTCTCATTGTCGCTTCAGTGGGTCGGTAAATTGTGATTCATTCTCTTTGGAAATCGCGAAAAACAGCCGCCTGTCAGCAGATTTGCCACCAGTCGACTTCCAAAGAAAAATTTCCCTTGCGCGTATATTTCCGTGAAATTTCCGTATACGCGTGTAACTAGAATTCTTCAAAATCTGTTGTTTAAATTTTCATTGTAGACCAAGATAAAAAAGAAAAAGATGCGACTTCTTTTCGCGATTCCAGCCGATCGCAATTTTTTTCAACGTCTTCTTCTACGCGTTATCCGATAACCTACTGCTTCTAACTTCCCGCAAAAGCTCAAGCAGTTCGGTGCAATTTGAACAGAGTTGTTCTCTTTACTCCCACAAAGGTGTACGAGTACCTTCGTTCGTTACGTGTAAATATGGAAATCGATTGACGCAGGTATATTCCCTCGTTTAGTTTCGTTTTAACAGAATATCCAAGCTGTGACAAGAACCAAAGAATCAACAGCGAAGAAACATTCTTCCACTGCAACGTTGAAAGTATAATAAAAATACCAATGTTCTAATTAAACTGCATCAAGCGTCCAAATACTTGCGCACAATAGCGTAGCTGTGTATCAGATAGCAACGTATCAAATAAATAACAAATTTTTGCTGCTCCTCCTTAACATCCTCTTTAACATTCGACTAAGACCAGTTGTACTCTGTCGTTTCATCTCGTATTTGAATTTCGTGCACAGAAATCCAACATAGAAGTTGGTGATAAAAGCGATACGAACTTGTCCAATACCCGATACAAAGTACGCTAGAAACACGCTACCTACGATCATCTACGTCGGTCTTTCATCCATCTTTCACGGATCACCAAAGAAATAAAAGATAAAAAATTCGCCAGCAAAAGCGTAAAGACAGAACCAGCCGTTTCCAAAGAAAACTCCTCGTTACGATCTCTGCTCGAATCGAAGTGATGATTCTCAGTCTACCGATTATTTCGTGGTATTCGTGTGTGGTACTTTTACAGGGTTGCCCTTACAGAAGATTTTCCCGGCCGTATCGATACGTCATTTCCCGAGGGTTTAGCGCCGGTTTAATCTCGAAGCGAAGAAAGCTTCGTGGGAGGCCGCGTTTCGTTTCAGCTTGAAGGTGCAGGACCCACCTTGTTCGACATATTGAAAACGCCCACCTGCCACTGGCTGCCAGTGGCGGCCTTCCCTACCTGCTAAATTAACGTCAAGCCTTGCTGATATTCAGGCCAACGACGAGAGATCCTATACGCTCGTGTCCTCCAGCGTTCGTTATCAATCTCGCAGCTCTATACTGTCAGCGATAAAAGAGGAGCTCAGTATCACGCAGCCGATATTTCGATATAATATTAGGATGTTCCAAAAGTGTCATTCGTCATCCGCACGCAGCTGCTTTCTTCTGAGAATGTTCACACGAACACGAAACTTAATCTATCAAATATTACGGTCTTTGTGTCGACAGAACAAAATGGATCATAATTCGATAAAATAATAGAAAATAAGAAATGTTGTGCACCGATTATTTCTTTATAAAACGAAAGGGACAACCTGATAGGTCGCTGGCAAACGAAAGATCGATAATTCTTCTCTTTGCGATCTTTGCGAACACTTCGTACGCGCGTATTACGTCTGTTCAAAAAATTTACAAAATTTTTTAGACAGGATTGTGGGTATCGAAAAAAATTTTTAGGCATTTCGAAAATGTATATCGCCGATCGTAAGTACGTACCAGGGCATGTAATCGTTACACTTGTTGGAAAAACAAATTTTATGTTATTTACGTGGTACATGGTTACGTTGGTACAAGACAGATCCGAAAGCAAAGGAAATAACAGATTTATGATACTAGATTGACTAGTACTATAATACTGGACTAACTGTGCTAGGTATAACGCTAGATAACTAAGAGAATGGAAGTACTGAAAAGCATACGAATTCGTATTAAATGATATTCGATATTTGTATCAATCGGTCGGCGTTCATACCGGTTTGAAACACGGCCAACCTACTACTATTTCCCGTGCTAATAAACACAATCGCGTTATCGTATTTATGAGACCATTTGCTTCCCTTCGTTTTCCTCCTTACGTTCTGCGTTTCATCGTATCAGAGACATATAGCGTTGGAATCACAAAGAAACACATACGTATTATTATACAAGAAAAAGACAACCCCGTTAGAAAGAAAATCCTACATTTTCGACCGGTTAGATCGGCAAAAAATACAGGGCCGGCGTGGCTTTCTCCTTAAACATACATTCATAATCCTGCACTTAAATTTTACAACGAGGAATTATTTATTTCCAAATGCTGTTGCATATTATATATTCTTTATAAGATGAATAAATAATAATACAATCCGATAATAATACTAAATAACTTTTCTCGCTTTCTTCGACGCCAAATCTTTCATAACATCGTTAAACTCGCTACTTCACTTTCTATCGACAGAATAGCCAGAAATGAAAATCTCTCTTGGCTTATCGATGATCGCTGATAATTTTCGTAGACCGCGGGGCCGGGTTCCGGCGAACGCGCTCAACCTGCCTTGCTTCGGCCCTGGTTAAATATGAAAAAGTGCTCTAACATCTATTTATGCCCAACAGTGTATAATATCTTTATGTAATTAATCTGTTCGTTTCAATAAAACACGTTGTATATTTCGCAAAGATCGTCAAAAGTATTCCAACAGACAATCGTAAACGCTTCTAAATATTGTAAAATATAAACTGGTCCAACTATTGTCAATTCCTCTGGTCGGTGAACGTCCAAGAACAACCAATACCCGACCGTGGTTTAATCGAAAGCAAACACGCGAAACGACCAACGTTTATTTCACGACGTCGTTTAGACGAGAACGTTCGTTTCGTCGTCCGAGGAATGCTGTCTTTATCGAATTTCGATGCACTCTAGGTAGAAACGAATCGTTCGCTGTTTAATCAGTTTCCAATTGCGTTTCCAGATTCGACGAGTTTCGACCGCGATCTTTCGATCTAAATCGCGCGTACCGTTCCAACGAGGAACCAACATCGGCCCACCGCCTGTTCCATCGTCGTGTTGCTTATTCTGGGAAATTAAGCAACGTTAGACGACCGGTCTGAGACGATCGTAAGGTTTCATACCGGCTGGCCGATCGTTCTCAATCCAACTTTGATCCGTTCGGGACGCGCGAACGATTCTCGCCATTTGTTGCGAATAATTAAGGTTAGGCTAGGTTTACGATACCGACACGCGTCATTCTTCTCCCGTTTTCCAGGTTACCGTACGAATACGCTTTCCTATTAGATTTCTAGTTGGAGAAACTTAGGTTCGGTCGGCCAATAGTTTCTATGCAAGGCGAACTTTGTTCAAGCCTCGTCTACACCGACAGACATTGTCTACGAAATACATCGTCAGCCGACAGTTGTCGAAACACGTACCCAGACCATCTGGAGGCAATGTTGGTGCTTGTCCATCGCTAGAAGAATTGCACCGGATATTCGGCTGTGCTTCGGTATCGACGAGTCGAAGACGAGTTAGACATGGAACGGCTTGAAGATTTAGTTCAGAATCAGAATTGTATTATTATTCCTTTCGTTCGTCTAGCTTTCTGTAAATTTTTATATTGTCTGATTAATCAATTTCTCGATGTTTGTTAATTTAAGAATTTCTATAATGTTAGGTGAAGAAAGTAAGTAACGATGTTAGAACGAGGGCACAATTTAAAATGAAATTTTAGTGCCGATCTGATGAAGGTAGCGTTAATTCCCGACTTTTCAACGATAGATACATACATCCGCTTGTGCAGTCGTATTAACAACAATTAATGTCAGAAAGAAGGCCGAGAAAAGGTAGTTTTTTGTAAATCTCCAGATTTTTCCAACGATCGATCGCTTCGTTATTGGCGCAGAACGAGAAAATACAGGATCACGTAACAGAAGGAAACAGCAGCTATCGAGTGGCGTAGGTGTAAGATTCGGATAATAAGCGATCGTTACGAGTTGATTAATATTCAATATGAAACGCAAAACGCGTACGTGTTTTCAACCTCACTCTATATACGTTTCCCTGTAACCTGGAGAAATCAGTACACCGATCAAATCTCCCTATTGTAGCCAAAATTCAAGATCCAAAGTTACCAGCAATATCTTGCTGAAATTCCCAATTTCTCTCGCCATACGAAGACTGGAGCGCAACTTTCGCCTCGATAATAGGGAAAGTTGGATTAAAGGCGTCGAGTTGCAGCGGATCTTGGGGCGCGTCCTCCAATTCCCTAGGAAATCGGTGAAACGAAGCTCGCTTTAACGATACCATCGTCAGCTGAGACGGTGTCACATGGCGAGCAAAGGCAAGACGAATTCTGTTACAAGGAAACGAGGCTCTAACAAGCGCAATATGTAGAACAGGGTGGTGAAATATTGGCTGCTGGAACTTCGGACGAACACAGGCAGAAAGGCATTCCTAGACGCAATTTCCTCACCCAGGCTAAACAATGTTACGCGCGTAGTATGATATTATGTAGCTTATGGGGTTGGGAGGCTAACGTCGGCTGGCGAATTTAGGGACTTTGCGAACGGGGGTGGAAAGATTTGTGGGCAATGCGCGCGTTAAAAGCGAAGGATGGTCGAATAGATGCGAACGTATGATAATGCGAGAAATTTGCCTGCTCTTCTGAAGTAGAATTTAAATAAATATTTAAATTTTGAGAGAGAGAGAGAGAAAGAGAGAAGTTTGGAAATTTCAAAATTTGGAAATTCGATATTCCGTGTGATGGTGAATTAGAAAGTTCGTCAGTTTGGGAATTAAGAAGCTCGAAAGATTGAAGATTCAAGTATCTACGATCAGTATGATTTAATAATTTGCCATTTGCGAGTTGGGAAATTTTCAAGTACGCACAACTTGGAGATTGGAAAATTTGCTAACTCGATATCTTGAGAAGTTGAAAGTTCGGGAACCGAGGGTTTGAAAATTGACAATTTTCGAGGATGTTCGACATTTGGAATTTCGAAAGAACTGAACGCTCCAGCATTTGAACAGACGACATTTCGAAAAGTTCCAAGATCGAAAATTTACGAGCTCGCGGGCTTACAGCATTGATAATCAGGATATTAGAAAATTTGAAACTTCAGATTGGTCTGAAATTTGGCCAACTTAGCGACGACTGTCGTGTCTCGTCATAGTGCTAACGCGTTAACGTATTCACGAAGAACTACAAGTCTACAAGTCTACAAGTGTTCCAACACTTTCGTCAGCCATCGTAATACATCTTAAGTTTCACTGTTCCCATACGAATATTAACAAAGTTTAGTCGATGAATACCGGTACACACTGTACATTCAGATTTATATTTCATAGACTTGTCTCGCTTACCCTGTCTGCATAGCGTTCGAAGCTCCATTTCGCGTTTCCATCCAATTCTCCTGCCGATGCCAAACCTTCTCCACTCTCTTTCCCCTCCGACCGAACACGCGACGCAAGGGAAATTTCTTCGCGGAGGGTTTGAAAAGGTCGTGATTCATTCTTTAACAGCTAGCTAGAGAATCTCTCGATTGCGATTCTTCTCGCCCCTCTTTTTCGTTATTGAAGCTTGGAGAGTTTGTGGTTGTTTGGGTAGGATATCCTTCTTTTAATCTTTTTATGGGGATTGCAGAAGGTTCCTCGTCTTGGAGTCTTTTATCTGATATTTCACGTCATTATTTTTGAGTACGCAGCTTGCACCCCCAAGAATGGTTTGAAGATATGGGGTACATTGAGAGAAGCGTAACAATCTTCTTTCTTTCTTCTTTTGAGATAGAAATCATCGCTATACAGTGGAAGGATTTTGAGTAATTTTTGAATACCCTGGATTTTTTAAATTTACAAGAAATATGTCTGGTTGTTTGGGAACGATATCCTTCTCCCTTGATATTTTTATGGGGTTTACAGAAGGTTCCTCGTCTTGGAGTCTTTCATCTGATATTTCGCGTCATTATTTTTGAATCCCCAAGAATGGTTTCAAGATATGGGGTACATTGAGAGAAGCGTAACAATCTTCTTTCTTTTTTCTTTTGAGATAGGAATCATCGCTATAGGAAGGATTTTGAGTAATTTTTGAATATCCTGGATTTTTTAAATTTACAAGAATTTTGTCGGCCCTCGAGTCGCGCAAGTTCCGAAGTTTTAAATTTTCAAATTATTAAGCATGTACAGTAGCGTGCAAGAATTTCCGGCGGGATAGATTTTTCATTGTATATTTGTTATACAACTATATAACAATTGCATAATAATATTCTGTTACCCAAGATTCTTTCGAATATCGTTTCTAGAATATAAAATTAAAGACTCGTTCTGGCCAGAAAATTTGTCCACACATTTACACAACACTTTTCGCTCGATTATATCAGTGGAATACAAAATAACGAAACAACATTTCAAATCTTTTTATGACGCTTGCAAAGAGTTCCTCGTCTTCAAGTCTATTACTTGATGTTCCATATTATTTTCTCATTGTTTTTGAATAGGCAACTTGCTATTTCTAAAAATAGTTTGGAGTCTGTAGCGTACACAAAGAGAACGCGTTATACTCGCGTCTTTTAAAAATACGAATATTTCGAACATCTTACGTCAAGGCTGAACGAATTGAACGAGAACGTAACTTGCAGAGTTACGTAGATCGATGTCAGTTTGCATGGAAAATTAATAAAAATATATATAAAACATGACAAAGCTCGGTTATTGAACCTGGTACACGCTGCATACATAAATAAGTATACACAGGTGCAGAGGTTGCAAAGCCGAGCATAAAGAGCCAGCAGAATTGAGATTCAATCTTAAACTACCCTTTTCTATCGTTCCTTCGGTGCTTTTCAAAGCGACCAACCCCATTTTCGAGGGCAACATTTTCCCATGACGCCTTTTAAGAATCGAAAACAAAGGTTCGCTCGGCGCGATATCTTCAGCTTGGCTTTCGTTGATCGAATGCGGAGGCGAGAACGAAATAAAAGGGACGAGAGACTGAAGCTGATGGATAGAAAATGGGGAGGACAGACAGTTGTTCGTTAGGAAGAATGGATGTCATGAATAAAAAGTTGTCCGAGGTTGCCTCGTCACAATGCAACGGTTAACGATTCGGAATACAATTTTTGAATAGAATTTTTCTATCCAGTAATCTTCTTATCGATCATTGTGTATTTAACCAGGCAAACATTCAACAGTGTCCATTCTAATTGTTAATTTTCTAAATACAGCTTGGTTCGGCTTTCGAATTTTAAAAAGACGATACGCAGTATTAGCGTCATCGAGTATTTCAATTGAAAGAAACGTTCGCGCATTGACCACATTTACATCCTGACAACGTCATTTCTCTATTCTCGTTTCATCTCTCTTTTGTTCGCGAAATTGAAATAAATATTTCATGGAATAAAATTGTTTTATTTATATTTATTAAAAGAGTTTCCGAATAATATTCATCGCGAGCGAATATCGACAAAATTCCAGCTTAAAATACTCTGTTGTTCGTGAAAGAATAAACGTCAGAAAAATAACGACTTTTGACCTACTTTCAGCTGAATGCTACCTTAAACAAGATATCGATGTCAAGATAGATTGAAAATTGAAGCTGTCTCCATTGTTTCTGAAACATTGACTTGCGCGCATAAGCTACACGTGGGTGTTCGTGACGAACAGAGTGACTTACATTTTATATCGCGATAGGTGGTCGAAGTAGAGTAGTCGAAACCGTAAGCGAGCAAACGTAATTTACAATCGTAAGTTCACTTACTCACCGTTGCCAACACGCTTTCTTGTCCTTAGTAGTAATGACGAATCTTTCTAATTCTTTCCACTAATTGTTGTCACCTCGCATTGTTTATTTATAGATACCGTCACGAGAAATTGCTCCATCAGCGTTTTTCGTTGTCTTTTAACCAACAGTTGCACGCACTGTCAAATGCTTGGATAGATACGAAAGATTCTCACGATCGTGAATAAATTAAGGTTCTTCTACGATAGAATCTCTTGCAGGTGAACTTAGACGGAGAGGTCTAATATCGTTCGTGAATCGTATAATAAAATCACGAAAAACGGTTTGATAACGTAAATGTATGTACTGTACAAGTGTATAGGTATCCATTAATTAATTATTTAGTCGACTGAAAGTTTCATTAACTGCTTTCACAGCACCTGACTATTTTCTTACTTTCTTATCCTTCGTGCTAGAATTTCGAAAGAAAGCAAGTCACGCTAAAGTTTAAAACAGTTCGATTAATGTCGACTAAACGTAAACGTCGACTAAACCGAGACTCCAATGTACTATTACTTGAATTTTATTCCACAATAATTTCGATGTTAAAATTAAAATAAAGAAAAGTGAGATGGAGCAGAAACTGCCATGTGTATATATGTATATATACACATGACCGTCTTCCCTATTTCTCCTTTGTCCATTTTCTATATATTTTTGTGTTTATATATATATAATTTATATTATTTATATTTATAATCATGTATATATATAAACAATAGAATATTTATCTCAGGAACTACGGGTCAGTCCGATCTGCTTCAACGCGATGCAAACTCTCTTTTAAGCTAATGTTCCCTCAATTTACGCTATCCATTTCCACGTCGTAACACGCTCAAGTACGGTTCAAACGTTTCTGTTTGTCTAAAAAAAAGAAATCAACTGCTGCGCTCGAGATGCCGAAAAGCTCTAACGAAAGAAGACAATGGGACGGTGTCAGAGGTTGACCCCGCTCTTCCATTCCTTTATCTCCTCGACATAGGGGAAAGAGCCGGAATAATGGTGGCCCAGTATGCAAAGAAGGGTTGGAAACAAAAGGCGACCAAGATGCAGCGGGAAAAGGAAACGGAGGAATCAAAGGGAGACACAGATGAGGAAGACGAAGAAGCGAGAGTTTCCCTCGCGACGCTAGTTTCCTCACTACCGTTCCAGCTTTTTCTTCGTCTTCCTGCCGCTGGTGCTCCAGTTTTTCCAGTTCTCGCCCCATCCGACACACTTGACACGCGTGTTAAGTGCACAAACCCTCTTCGCCCTCCTCTGACCGTGTGTCACAAGTACACACGAAGAATACTATCGCTTCAAAATGAAGTCATCGATCCTCCAGCAGAGTCGAGACTGGAGAGAAACATCTCTAATTATTTTGTCCGCCTTTGCGTCGATTACCATCGAAACGATCGACGATACAGTCGTCTAATGAGTTCTTGTTACAGCGAGTTATTATACGCTCTTATTATATATTATTATATTGGCGATAAAAAGCATTCGCGCGTAATTCTATTTATCGTGTCATTGACATATTGTTTCATTAAGGCCAAGTGAAAATTAAATTACGTAATATTTAGTAACGGTTTCGAGTGGTAATTAACGCGAATAAAAGTTGTCATTAATTTTACCAACAACGTTTGCGTGCTCTACATTCGCCAAATAATAATCGCCAAAAGACAAATGAAACTGAAATCCTTCGATAGCTATGGTAGTTGCAGCGTCAAGATAAAAGCTCTTGGAAAGATCCAAGTCTCGCGAGATAACACATTTAATTCGCGTGTTTCAACGATGATTGGAATACAATATAAAATCCAGAATTAAGGGTTCTCCATCTATGGATTTTCTTTTTGTAAATATACTCTTCTCGGTTTAAAATAGAGATTCCGTAGAACCTTGAACGCCTGATGGAACAATTGGTTCGACTATCGATTTTTGTAGATCGAAGGTACATCAAGTTTTTAAGCGGTTAAATCCACGTATGGTTAACACAGTGGCTAGAAAAGGTAATCGCGCGTAGCTTTATTTTCCAGCGAAGCTCTTTTCCTATCAGATTCTACGTCCCAATTTCGTGCTATCGAAATAAAAATTCGAAACTTGTCCTATGTTCACGAGTAACAAATATATTCTAAATCCTGTATCATAGAGAAAAAGCTAGCGACAAAGCTTCTCGTGACGCAATTAATCGAGTTTACGAATAAGCGTCTGCCTGTTCACACGTTCGCTATGTTCGCCGACAAAACACGACCTAGATACGGCGTATCAATTAAAAAACCATAAAGCTGCGAAGAAAACTTTCGCAATAATTCATCCAGACCGTGCAAGCCAACTTTCCAACTACGGAGCTGCGTTTAGTATTAAAATGATACGTTAGCGTACATTGATGGTAATGAAAATCCAATCAACGATGAACACGTTGAAATTAAAGGAAAAACGAACGATTTATCTCCTCCAACGATATCAAGCATGAAAATCGCTTTAATATACTGTTATGAAGACGAATGGCTCGTATATTTCACGATCGCGTTCTCCAACAAAAACTAACAGCGCAAAGGACAGATGAAACAAAAGAAAAGGGAGAAAGAGGAAAGAAAATTTATCGAACGATAATGCTGAACCTTAAAATATCGACGCGTGGCGAAATCTTTGGTCGAACAAGAAAGCTCTCGGATAGTCTATGAAATCTTTTAAAACAATGCTCGTAAAGGAGCACACGAGCACCGTGAAACGTTATTTCCGCCGAAAGGGTTCGTGACTGGCTTTTATTGACCCATGGGAATATCTCGTCCTCGGAGCATCGAATCACGCTGCCGTGAAACGAATCGCCGTTGTAGCTGAATAAACTCTTGCAGTCTCTTTTACGTGCCAAACGATAGCCGACTTTTTCTCTCGTTGTCGCAACGACAACGAGGCGGTACGTTTTTACCGACGATATCCGATAAAAGCGACGTATCGAAAGCTGTTTCGACTCGATCTGGCGATATTTCCTGGCCGAATGTGGCGAGGAATGTTGCACGATATTTCCAAGGATCGCCTAGAATGACGCATAGGGCGTATAACGTTGCTGTCGTGTTTGAAGAAAAATTAAAACAGTCGGTGATCTCGTACGAAATATAACGATCGATCTAGATCCAAACTGATATCCGAAAGGCAATTTGAAATTTAGATTAAAACGGTCATCCACTGTCTGACTATTAATAAATCAAATCGTGTCGATTAACGTTAGATCATGGTGGCACGATAGTAATACATCTACACGTGTCTAGATCAGTCAACACTGTAAATGCTTGGTGGATCGCGTGTTCGACAACGTCCCTGGTGATCCATTAGATACGATACCAGCACAGAGTGTCTCTACCTCATTAAATCTGTACAGGGGAAGGAAGGAAGGAAGCTAACGAGGATTAGATGCAATAATTAAACTTCTACCTTCGTCAGGATCTTGACCTACCACATAGGAATATTTATAGACAAGAAAGACTCCGCATACAGAGAGTAATCTCTGCATTTTGCAACATAAGATTTTGCAAGATGCTTTGCAGATGAATATATGTAGAATTATTTAAATTGATCCGAGATGTTTCCAATAAGTACATCGATTTCTTTTTTAATTTATTAGTTCAACAGCAGAAGGTTTAAGAAAGGAAACGAGTCTATCCTGAATTATTGTAATGTAATTTACTTCGCAAGATATATAGATAGGCTCAAACCCTGTTGCGCTCAATTTCATCGAAGAATAAAAATCGAGATTCGACGTTTATATTTTGATATTCGAACGAGCAAGGAATACAGAAGAAACAACGATCAATAGGAATCTGCCGCAAGTATTACTTACCTGTAAATGAAATTCAAAGATCCTTCTTCGCCACCAAATCATAAGATAACAATCCAATACAACGCACGAAAAGATCTTTTCGAAAAGTAAAATCTCTCGTGATATTTCAATATCAAAAGAATAAGAAGCAAAGAGAGTTTTTCTCCCTTGTGGTCCTAAAAATTCTCTATCTTCTGGATCACGAGAGACATAGTGTTTTTAGACCTATGCATTAATGGCATATAAACTATCGATCTTCTTAAAGTAGGTACAATTCGTAACTGCCCTGATATATTGGGTTGGCAACTAAGTGATTTTGTCATTAGATGATATCGACAAAATCTGCATTCACTTAGTTGCCAACCCAATAAAACTTCATAATCAACTATGACATTGCGTATCATAACAATTATGAATTGCAGCTAGTTATACAAAATATAAATTTATGGAGATATGATCGAACAGTTCGTGTAATTATTTTTTTTTTTTTTTTTTTTTTTAGAGTGACATGTATTTATTCCTTAATATTTATATTCTCCTGCCCAAAGTAATCGCCATTAAAAATAATATAATTTTGTTTTTCCCAGTTCTGAAAACATTTTTGGAATTCACTTTGTCTTATGCTTCTTAGATCGCTCAGTATTTTTGTTTTATATCTTCAGTGCTTTGAAATTATCGTAGCTTGAAAGTTCGTAGCTTTTCTCATTCTTGGAAACAGAAAGAAGTTGTACGATGCCACATCTGGTGAATATAGGCATTGAGAAATCATATTGTCTATTTGCCAGAAAGTTTCTAAAGAGCAACGAGCAGGTTGTTCCACAAAATCGCCGAATGTTCGGTACTAGAACCGACTTAATAGACAAGCAAATCTGAAGTAATCGAACAATCCAAAGAAATAAACCGAAGTGGGTTACCAACAAGTGGATCGACAACGTAAAACAATCGTTTTCTCAATCGGGAAATTGCAAAATTGCAAGAACTTTCTCATCAAACCTCGTACACTCACTGTCGAAAAGATGCAAAGAATGTTCAAGCAACTAAACTAATCAGAATTCTCACTGATGAATGTCTGAGAAATAACAGAATATTCTTGCCATTAAATATCAATGAAATATCAAGCTTCTCTCTGTACAAAATTCCAAAATTCCCAACTTCCTAACGTTTTGAGACGTCGACGTTCAAAGATCACCGAAAGAGCCTCGGAAGTTCGAAAATATCTAAATATCGCAACATGCAAACTTCTGCAAACAGCTGAAAAATTCCAAATTCGCAAAGTATTCGCCAAGTTCGTTGAACGATGAAAATTCAAAAGTTTCACGCGATATGTTGCAAGACCTACGTGCCATCGAATCTGCCAAGAAACTGTCAAAAATCTTTCGCCATATCCGTAGGTAACAAAACCTAATCGCACGAGAACCTCGAAAAAGTCGAAAGCTCGAAAGTGAACAAACCGCTGCGACAGTCGCGTCTCTCTTTCATTGAATGAAAAACGAGCGCGCGTATCTGCCATCGCGTAGTTAAATTCCCTCGGCTCGCATTCCGCAATTCGTTCCTCGATATCCGTATTTGCATTCGAGCGGAAGACGATCGCGCTGCGAAGAAATCCGCCTCAATCGACCAAAGTGTTTACGTCCGATGATCCGTCTCTTCGCTGTGGAATCGAAATTCCGCGTCCTCCAAACGAAATTTGGCCTATGAACGTAGAGAAAATACCAGGGTTGAAGCACGTGTGTTGGCCACACGGCCCGTGAAACGACGTCCGAGGACAGGACGTCGTAAAAGAATCCTGGGATCTACTAAAAAAAAAAACTGATGACCTGCACAGGATGAGCAAATTTACTATTTCATTGCTTACGGATTTTCCATCCCCACATCTCTTCCGAGGACATCGGAACCCTATAAAACGGAAAAGGAGCAAAAGCTAGTGATAATCCAACGTAGTCGGTGATGCGTCATAATAGATAGTCGACAGCAGTTCACGATAGTCGCTGGTAGTCGCGTGGTTAGTCCATCAGACAGATAGACACAGTCAGTTCGTACCAAGTCTGTATCAAGTTTGTATTACTTCCGTATCGTCATCGATTATGCGCAATGTGCGTCGTTACCATCTAAAAGAATGCAATAAACGTTGTTAAAGTTACACACCGGAGTAATTTGATATTATCCAACACGTCCTGACCACCCCACGCGGCCCACCATTGACGCGCTGCGCCATCAAAATGCATGCACCTTAGGGCCTGAGTAAACAAGAAGATTCGACGATGCAGTCAGCCTGAAAGCAAATTTGCTATTCGTGGCCGTCCGAATGGAGAATTTCGCATGCAGTGAATGGGAAACAGTGTGAACGAATCGCTTCTATTCCAGGACGTGGTAATTGCTTGTGTCGAAGGAACCTTGCGATCGGGGGATGCGTGTGCTTCTCGTTGCGAAGAAAATCGCGGTGAGATAGGAGAGTACAATTTAGGATTCTTGTACGTGGTGTCTTAGTAATTACCATGCAATTTTAGTTTGCGACAATTTTGTGTATAAAGAGAAAAAAGAGAGAGAGTAGCATGTTATCCATGTGGAATCAAATTTTGTTGTATAACGCTTTGTCTTTTGGGCGAGTCGAGTCTTGAAAATTACTGGCCGCCGAGAGATATTGGAACGTACGTAACAAAAGTGAGAAAATGGAGAATAGGAGAGAATTTGAGAAGAAAGTTGAAGAACGTGAAATAACGAGGAAAAAAGAAGAGATAATGGAAATTACAGGGGAGGGAAGTTAAAGCAGTAACAGGCAGAATAAGAAATGAAAAAGCCAACGATGCAGTGGGTGGAAAAGAACCGACCACGAAATGGAAGACGTGGTAGATATAGTAGAAAGAGAATGAATGATTACAAATGAAGAGAATTAAGGAAGTGACAGGCAGAATAAGAAACGATGCGAGTGGAAAGAGAATGGGTGATTAGAGAAGAGGAAAATTAAAGAAGTAACAGGCAGAGTAAGAAATGCAAACACGAACGACGCAAATGGTAGAAAAAACAACGACTAGATGAAAGAAATAGTAGATGGAAAGAGAATGGATGGTCGGAGAGGAGGAAGATTAAAGAAGTAACAGACAGGGTAAGAAACGGAAAAACAAACGACGCAAAGGGTAAAAAAAAAAAGAAAAAAAGAAACAACCACTACGAAATGGAAGAAATAATAGATGGAAGGAGAATGGATGGTGAGAGAAGAGGAAAATTAAGAGAAAGAGAAGTGGATTGGAGCTTTGTCCTTCGGTCCTTGGGACTTTCGTCCTCGACCCGAGAAAAGCCCGCATTAGATGTCCTTTCCAGCCCCGGGCTTCCCACCCTCGCCATTATACCTTGCCTAGTGGCCTGCTTTTCTGCCGCAAACCTCGCTCGTACCCCTTTTGCCACGGCCACCGCCACGCTAGTAACGAAGGCAAGAAACGCAAGAGCGAAATATAGCGAGAGAACGAGAGAAGAGAAGAGTAGACGAACGAGAAGGAAGGAATAAGTGAGTTAGTGAATAATTAACACTAGAACCTTGCACGAGGTCGTTTTCTCGCTGAGCACTTGCTTTTCTTTTCTTTCTCGTTATTCCGCTACTTCTTTAGTCTTTGCGACTTTCATAGTTTTTTTTTTAAGTTTTATATCCTTTCTGGAATATCTATGTTCGAGATTTCGTAGTTGTACAAAGAATACGACGTTCAAATGTATCAGGGCTTCGGGACACTTGCTGGTTCTTTTTAGAGGACGCGGTAATCGATGTGGATCGTTTCAGAAGCAATCAATGGATTAATCGGTGTTGTAATTTTTTCATTGAAATTTTATAAATTCCAAACTATATAGATCGGTTCTTCTTTTTATGTCGTACACGTGTTCTTTTCGTTTATTCGTTCCGTACAGCTTCAATTTATATTTCTCTCGAAAAAAATTTATACGCTCTAATCGTTGCTAGTTTTAGCGCTGAGCAATAAAGACCGTGAAGTTTACAAGTAGCGGGTTTCAGAAAATAGAGATAATCTTTGGGAAGTTGTTATCCCGAGTGCGATAAGTATGTGAGTTGGAACAACAGATAATCCTAGAATAACATTTCTTTAATGCCCCTGGCAACAGTTCAGCCACTTACTTATATTTCTTTTAGCGGTACAATTGAGTTTTCGTTCGTCGTCGAGGGGTTGATTTGACACTCAACCAGCGCAACGAGATCATCGCTTCTCCTTTCGGGCCATCGTATCCGATAGATTATACCAGTTGTTTCCTACGTAACAGCTCTGAACGATCTATCTCGGATTTGGCTAGCAGATTTTCAGCGAAATTGAGAGAAAATTCATTTTCTCGAAAAATATAAATTACCAAAAGGCCATAAATCATAATTTACACGGGCGATCAAGATACACCGACGATGAAGATGATACTGACAACGATATTCATCAGGAGGTTCTATCTAATCTTGAAATTTATGAGACGTTCTGTGGCTACAGAACGTTCAGCCAATAAACGTCAAATTAAACACGAAAAGGAAATTTTTTAAATATTTCAAACTATCCAAGTATACCTCGAGAGCAGAAGAAATTATTCTAATTTTTTCCAAACGATATCTCACGCTACATCAACATAAATTTGACCAAATATCTTTTTTTTTTCAAACGACGAGCAAATACTTTATGACTTTTATCTCCAAAGGAGCTGTTTCGCGAAACACAGTCCGAAAGTAAAAATTTCTCTCTCATCCCTCGTAAGGACTATCCTAAGGCCTGGAAAATCTCACTGATTACCCTCATCCCTAAACCCGGTAAACCGATATACGAAACCAGCTCCTATCGCCCAATCAGTCTTTTACCTACCCTGTCTAAACTATTCGAGAAGATGCTCACGAATCGACTCCTTCCACTCCTAGAGAACTTGAAAACACTCCCAGATCACCAATTCGGCTTTCGAAAACAACATTCAACAGTAGAGCAAATCCATCGCATAACCCATACGATCAGCCAAACACTCGAAAAGAAAGAATATTGCTCAGCGGTTTTCCTAGACATCCAACAGGCATTTGACAAAGTATGGCATGAAGGGCTACTATACAAGCTTAAAAAGATCCTACCTCACCCCTACTACTCCATCTTAAAATCTTACCTAACCAATAGACAATTCATGGTTAAATGCCTAGACGCCACTTCCGCAACATTCCCAATAGAATCCGGCACACCCCAAGGTAGTGTCGTCGGACCCCTACTGTACTCCATCTACACTGCCGACTTACCTATATCAAACGAGATAACAATAGCAACATTTGCAGAAGACACAGCGCTATTAGCTACCCACGCAGACCCGGTAATAGCAAAATATAGCGACAGATATAGCAAAAGATATAGCAACAAACACCGAAACCCTCTAATCACTGGACTACTTGATACGACGGACCAGATTCGCAGGTTGAAGAGGCACTACCCGCTAGACCTAAACGCTAGATTCAATTAGTTATCTAAATTAAGTAATATTCACTTATTTATAATACATACTTATAAATTATATTATCTATAATAAGTATTAACTTATAAATAATCAGCCATGTCACTGCGCCACGCCAGAAAAATTACTGAAAATCCTCAACGCGAGAATTAATTGTAATTTTAACAAATAAATAAAAAAAAAATCCCTCGCAAGGAGGAAAGATAGAAAAGGGCCCGTCACGTTTTAGTATTCTGCATGGCAAGAGGAATCTGCACGGAAATGAAATCGCATAATGAAGACGGACAGACATGCACGACAATGGCGGCGAATAGCAAGCGGTTCAATTTCCAAGTTGCTACGTACAGAGAAGTTGCCGGTGCGTTTCAAAAGCGACAACTTTCTCCGATCATAAAGCCGTGAAAGTCTAGATTCATTGTTAATATCCATGCATCGACTGGTACAAGACGTTTAGTTTCTCTGGAGTAGCTGCTTGAAAATTAGTTTCTATTGTGTTCGATTTTATTGTATTACTTATTGTTTAATAGCCAGTTGTATAATTGTATTTTTTTTTATTAACTTTAGCGTTAATTCCATCGTGTAATTACGAAGCAAATTGTATGGGGATAGCGTAATTTTGAAATACGCTGTAATACCATATTATCAGTGTAATTCTTCTCGACCATTACAGATTGTACGATTAGACTATCATTTTATTTCTTTAGTTTCTCCACCTTTTTTTTTTAATTTTTTAAATTAAACGTTCCAAATTTTGCGCGCACAGAAAGTATAAAAACGTTGATACCTCAAGTTTCAAGTGTAGCTAGAAAAGATCCACAGTGAGAAAATTGTCAAGACAGCATTTGAAATAATTTCAAACACGAGAGATTCGAAAACTATCGATTCTCTATACTCGAAGCTCCAAAGTTTGAAGATTCGAAATATACGAATGTATAAAATTTCGATCATCGAAGGGTTCAAAATCGAAAATTCCGAAACTAGAATTCAAACTTCCAAAGATCTAAAATCTCGAGATCCCAGGATCTTCAATTTCAAACATTCGGAAGCAAACGAAATTCTGCGACTCGTGAGCCGCGAAATTTTACTCTACCAGTCAATCTGCCAAGCTGTCGCGAATTCAAAGCTCGTCGAACAATTCGTCGAAAGCCGATTGCCGCTCAAACAGTCCGGTCACGAAACACCTCGTTAATTGTACAACATCCTGATGCGTTAATTTTCACTGTCGTCAGTTTGTCGCAACGTACGAGAGAGATATACGTCATCGTTTATAAATAACGTAGAACACGATACCTGACCATTCATTCGCGATATCCCCCGTTCTCTTGTCTCTGACTGACCAGTGATCGTTGCTCCCTCAAGGTCCCTATCGATGTGACTTGTCCGTACTCAGGATGACATCCTTTTGAACGTCATCGTCCTATTACGTTCCTGTCACTCCACCGCAATGTTTATTAAAGAAGATGAATAACCTTTCATCGATTACGCGTTAAACGAGACAGCCGATGAGCGACTTTTATCATAGAGGAAATGGTGTTTAGCATGTCTAATTAGTTGATTTCAATTAGATTCTCATATATTTGTCTTTCGCTTTTTAATTTCCGTCCTTTTCTCCATTATTGAAATTTGGAATCTGTCTTTATTTCGATTTTGATCCGTCCTCCTTCTATGATTCGAAAATCTATTTCTTAGCTTATTAAGTTAGCTGTTGCGACGACCTGTTTGATAACTTTGAAAACTGTGTACCTAAGGTGTGTCACGAAAAGTAGTAGATATACGTAACGAATGTTTTATTTTTTAATTTTATCAGCGATAGGAAATTATCCAACACGAAATATCGCTATTTCTTCGTGGCCAGAGTACTCGTTGGAAATAGCTAACTGATCAAACGCTGGAAACCTTACGCGAGGTTTATTTCAGTTGCGTAAAGCGTAAGTATCGTGTATTGTTCGGACTGTATCGTTAATATGGCCATTTTAAGATAAATTCAGGAATAGATCTGTTACGCCGGGCGACTCTCTACCTGGCCCAGGTTACACACCGCGGGCCAGACGGCGTACCCTCAATAGCCTTAAGCACCCGTCATAAATCCGAGTAATTTGCTTGCTAAGGTCCTTCAGACCCCACAAATGTCTTTTTCTCAATCACTTTTAAAGACATTACTGAAAATTCTCAACGCCAGAATTGATTGTAATTTCAACAAATAATCAAAAAAAAAAAAAAAACTTTTAAAGACTATTGTTTACTACGGCTTGACACAGGAAAGTTAGTTTTTCTCACGTACGATGCTTCCCACTAGCAACTTTCTATCGAGGGCGGTTAAGACCCTTCCTAATCCACCAACCTTCGTTTATCCAATCAGAAGCATTACATACTGCCCTCACTTTCCTGACCAAAAGTGCCATGAACAAATCGGATGGTCCCGTGCGCTAGACACACCCATCGCTGGCTTTCCTCCGACACAGCATCGTCACTAAACTTCACTTCCTCTACACCGTTGGAAAAGTCAACTACTAAGTCTAACGCTATCGCCTGTCGTGGCAGTCTAAGCATAACGCTAGAGTAGCATCAATCACGCAAACTATTGTCGGTTCTCGGTATTGTCGAACATACATCTCCTCTACTAAATATATTATAGTGCTACCGTCCACTAACACCCTAAATTCAATTATAAGAGCCCTGCTCTAGCGTACATATCTATCTTATCTTCGTGTGATAAGTTATTATCAATTTATCTCTGCTCAACAGTGTAATCTAAGTGTTGGAAATACATAATTTATAATTCTGTGAATCACAGTGTTATACAAACTTAATCACCCCTATTATCTCAACGGAAAGCAGGGGATCGATCAATTCGTGGCGTCGATTGCTATAATCGTAACGAGAATTTACGACTCCCGTTGACGTCTCTCCTCGCGATTACGTCTCCCCGCGATTGGTCGAAAATACAAGATCGGATGTAGAAAAATACATATCGTTGGGTAGAGTAGATGTTTCATATTTGAGAAATATAAAATTTTCATATTATCTAACGTAGAATTTTTATATATATTATATAAATATCGTGGATTATTTGTAAGCAAAAAATTTGGATATTCTTTCACGTGTAAATAATTTACATTTTACACGAGTAATATTTTTACATACCATATAAGTATTAATCTCGTATCTCGCGGGTATTAAAGATGTTATACGAATAAAATACTTTTATTTATAGCGTATAAGACACACATTTCGTTCGAATAGTCCAATTACTTCTATCGATTTTCGATTACCCGTGGACGTTAAAACGCGACACGAATCTCGTCATCGTGGACTAACGACGTATATTAAACGAAGGGGAACTCCAGCAATATTCCTCTTGCTGATATTACCTCCTACCGAAGCTCGCGACTTCTGCAAACATTTGATACGTAATACGAAATTTTCACCGCCACGTAATCTCGTGAAACATCAAACATCGTCGTTGTTACACCGAATATTCTGACGTAACGAAACCATGAGATCCATTTAGAAGCAAGTTTCTTTGCTGACGGTGTGTTAGAGAAAACTTTCCACAACGTCGAGCTTGCAACTTCTTCCTGGGAACTTCCTTTGGCGAAATATTAATCCATTTTATATCAACGTCTCGTTGGATGCTCGCTGATCTTGTTGCCAGCAACATTACGTTCAATGTTTCTTTCGAAAAGAAAAACCTAATACGTCAACTTACAATTAGTTAGATTATGGAGTTAAGTTTCCCATGGACGTAAATAATCTTGTTGAAGTTTAGATCAGTATCGTTGGGTTAAGTCGATCAAACGTTTCGGTATTTTCATTCAATTTGTACAAAGGTCGCCAACGAAATTTATAATCAGCCGATATTCGTGAATTTCCCTGTAATATTATCGCTAGTCGCTGTAACACTACCGATATTCGCTGTAACACTATCAGTGCTCAAATTATCGTGGGTTGCGCGTGATTTAGTCGATATCGGTGTTCTACTAGAGCACTGTCAATATCAGCGTCTTCCTATAATACAGGCATTACAGACATGCTTGTACTGTACATTGTCAATATCAGGTTCTTGCAATAGCACGATGTAGTTGCCATACTATATATTAGATTTCTAATCTAATCAAGCTTCGCGTAATAATCGATTCAACCGATCAAGAGGGAATTTTACAGCCAAAAACTTTGAACAACGATAACTTTACTACGATCGTATCAAATTTTATACCCTTTTCTCCTATATATAATTTTACTTTCAGGGCAAAATTACGATGCAGAAAAGCAATTTAGAGATAAACAGGCAACTTCAAGCTTTTATCGACCAAAATCGAAAAAGTTCTAGAGATAGGATCGTTTCTAAAAAAAAAAAAAAAGAAAAAAGAAATTGTACTACAGGAGCAATAAATTCAAGTAAAAAGCGCGCTGTATAATCCCTTGAAGCTTTTTAAAAATTCAGACATATTTATGCAGCAAGCTAGCGTTAATAAATCAAACAGGATGCAAACACCGTTGGAAATCGTAAGAGGCTACGATCTACGGTAGACCACTATGGACTGTTTAAATTTTCCGTTTACACCTACTCGTATTTCTCTACAAAGTGTCGCAGCAACTCTCTGTAACTCGAGATTCATGAAATCATGTCAAACTTTAAACTTCTTAGTTTATATTACCTTAACAGCTGCATTTGTTCTACGTTTGTAGTTTATAAATTAATATTAAAGTTGAGAATTGTCGTAGTTCAGCTATTGTTCGTGACACGGATATATTGGATTCTGTCGTGAAATGCGATATGTTCTTACGTGACAGATTTTAAATTAGTACTTTAATATGTACAGTTGTTTATCGGCTAAATTAAAATACGCGAGTTTTCTCTATTGTTGCTTGACACTTTACATCTATCGTCTGCTACAGTTTCGTTCAATGGTACACTTTCTAGTGAATTTTCGAAATTATACTAAATTCAGGAATATTCGATTCCGCTAGTATTCCCTGTCGAGAGGATTGAAAATATTTAGCAAGTTGCTCCCTTGATTCCTAAAATACGCACATAATTCCTGAATTATCCACTAACCAATCGTAAACCTCTTTTCGTTCAACAGTCATCGATAACAATTTACATCTATCAGTTACCAAAGTTCCCTCGACTAGCCAACTTGATCAAACCCTTCGTCACAACACTAGCAGTTATTATTCGATAATCCTGAAATTGCTCGCTAAACAACCTTCCCTAAATCAGCAATGATAACACCCATTCGCTGCTATCATTTATCAATAACAATTTGACGTCTATCAATTACAAGACTTCGTCAAAGTGTATCGCAACTACGCTTAATCAAATACCAACCAGTACGACGTATAATCGGGAAAAATGATTCAGTGAAGAACTGCCTCGACATCATCGGTCATTCCTTTTTCGTTCGACATTCATCGATAACAATTTACATCTATCAATTATCAAACTTCTCTCGTTTCAAAACTTCGTCAAACCGCGTCACGAACGCTTCAACGTCGCATACTACCAGCCATTAGCCAACTCTCGGTAAATTCTCTAAATTGCCTAAACCACTACAGACTGCCTGGAATCATCGGTCATCAGCAGGCGCACGCCTCTCGCCTAATATCCGTCGACGTCGCTTACGGTAGACGACGCGACCGCCCTTTGCATTTCTATTTACACGACGCAAACGTCGCTGGAAACTAATAACGTGGCTAATCCCGGCTGGTTCGCCGAGAAGAAACAAAATGTCAACGGTAAAACGGTTGGCGAAAACGTTTTGGCACGAGAATCCTCCTATCGGTGCGTTTTATTGCCAGAAACGGTTCTCGTCGCGAAGCACGCGTCCTCGTCATCTTGGATTTTATGGCCACGGTGCCGCTACGATTTACGACGACTATCAGCTCGCTGGTCCGCGCAATAAAAGTCTCAGATATTGGCAGCACGCTACCGTTCTTACGTACGAGTTCATTATTTCCGTCTGCAGCGCGTATATTCGTCGTTGAGCGACAAATCGTCGTTACAAACTGAATAACACTGCAGTCCGGAACGGAAATAAGTGGACAGGTGGTGAAAATGTACGTCTAAATGAAGTTTCCTTAAATACAACCTGTTCGCACAAATATCCACGTTTCGTTTATTTATTGGATAATAATCTGTGTGCTATAAAGACATATAGCGGTGGTGCTAGTCCAATTAAAGTTCATCGATACCTACTTTTCACTATCTGTGCATTTATCTTTGTTCTCGACTGTACGTGCAAGTGTTTCCTCGGAGATTATGCTTTAATATGCATTTCGCATACTTTTTCTTCTCGTTGGACTATTTACGATCTGTCCACTAAGAAGGCAACGAGAAATTTGCGCGGATAAAGTTGACACGTAGGTGTACTCGATCGAAACATTAATATCTCGCTCGTATTAATTAAAAAGTCTACACGTACATTTACCTGGTACCGCGATCTAGCGAAATCTTCCATCTTTTCTTTTTTCATCTGGTACCTTATATTCGGTAGAAAATTTACGATCTACGAAACAGGTCATCTTTTGTCTTGTACGCGATCCAGAGAGAACGTTATACCGAGCATCCTCACGGACGTTTGTATCTCCAACTTTACTACCTACTTAAAAGTTTCGTAGCGAAAACACGCGCTCCACGGTTCGTCCCACTTCTCGGCGATTCTTCAAAATCGAAGCTGACGTCGGGCCCATGAATCTTTATGGAAACGTACGGAGAGTCGAAGAGGTAGAAACTCTTGGACAGGTTGGACAGGCCAAGGGTTTATTAATATGAAACGTTTAGCCCAGTACCGTGGCGTGTAACGCCATTTATCTTTCCTGGTCTGGATCCTTCGCCTTGAACGCGTTTCTATTCGAACAACTGCTGTCTACGATTTAGTATATTTGTTCTGTAAAGTACGTCAAAGAGTCCACGGACCTCGATTCGACGATCGATACTAGAGAAATCAAGTCAGTACGGTGGAGTCTCGGTAACTGGAACCCGTTTCGCTCAAAAAACTCTATAAGAGTCGAATTTTGTTCGTTCCTTTCTGCTGCGCTGTGGAAGCAGCTCTGCAGGTCGAAATATAAATTTCCCTCAAATCGAATTATTCTTTTCGCTATCTATTTTACCTCTGTAACTGAAATTCAGAGAAGCTCGGTCTCTCTGCAAGTAGAATTTCTATAAGTTAGCGTGTATCGTGCCTGCCTTTATTACACGGAAACAATGTACATATTGTCCCTGGTCGTGTCTTTGCTCCTCCCGTGCAAACTGACTGCTACTCGTCAGTCGTGTGACAAGCGTACACGGTTAGTAAAGTTTTGTAGCGTTGAATTCACGCGTTCCTTACGTCTTTGAATCATCTGGGAACCGAACCCACGTACAATGAAGCCGAATTTTCGTTCGTTAAACCTCTCTCGGTCGAAACTTCGTTAAGTGGAAATCTCCATAATTAAGAGAGTGAAACTCTTCCCTTAAGATTCGAGTTACCGAAGTTCTAGCGGAATTAGCAGGGTCAGTCTTTCGTTGAGTTAGTAGGTGACTCGATATTTTCAGAAATTCCTTCTCTTAACCTCTTTCGTGTTCCGAAGTTGACGATTGGAAATTTGACGAATATTCTATATCACTAGATTCTAGATGTTCTATATTCTACACTAATTCTAGATTCTGCTCTCTAGATATAGATCGCACATTAATTCAGTAGCATAAAGATTCATATTAAATATATAAATATGACACTTTCGTTAGAGAAACGAACGCCTCTTACGAACCACAACGCAATCGCTCACGGTTAATTATCCTACGTGTTAATTGCTTGTGGCGTAGGAGGATCGTGAGTAGGCGTGCGTGCGCGCGCGCCACCGCTGAAACACGTTTACCGCCGCGCCGTGACTTTAGATATGATAAACTATCAGCTAGAAAAACAGCTAACATAATTACTAGTCCATGCGGCTGCTCGCTCATTAGTGCGAGACCTTGCATCGTAACGAGTTACCACCGATCGGATCAAGTTCAATACTATCTCTGCTATTTTATTCTATGTCGTTGGCCAGTTGAAAAGAATTTAAGGATCGTCGCTGTTGCTTTTATACTGATCTATGAAGATGATTATACGCGTCGATATAACGTAGAAAATAATCGACTCATTTGCATTCCTGTACTTCGTGCTTCGTTAGGAAAAACTTCACTCTCACTCTCATCTCCACTGACACGCTCATTTTCCTGTCGCGTTCTCGTCATTCCAACTTTTTCACGTATTTTCTTGATTCCAAGAAATTCGTCTCGCCTCTCTGTCGTCGATCGTCGCGATCGTTTCACCTTTTTCACGTATCTTTTTCATTCGAAGTAAATCATTATGTTACGACTGTTCTTCTTCTTAGGATTACTTTTACAAATCATTATATCCATGTGGCTATGGGATCATTATGCGACATAATTGACTTTCCTATAGGAATTGTCCGCTTCCATGGCGCTATCGTATTTACGATGATTGCTTGGGAGTGATCGATTACGTACGTGAAGGGCAGCTTTCATTGCTGTCGTTTTATCATTCTCACGCCATCGACGTGATCCTGTTAACGGGGCCACCAAATGATTTGTACGGATATTCATAAATTATGGAACGTTCGGTCTACCCGCGTCGATGTTTCGGATCTGGCACGTGCCGAGGATAATCGAGCCGAGGATAAAATTTTCTCAAGTGGGTCAGCGTGTCGAAGCTCCAGGTTTTCGATTCCTATTCTCACATCGAAGGTTTTCATATGTTAATCATTCGTCGCTGACGTTTTCAATAGACGAATGTCCTTCTGAGTCCGAAATTATTTTCACATTGTATACATTGACACATATTATAGTTAACATTGTATAATATATATGTTAACGTTATATAAGCTGTATATGTATCTTTACTTTCGTATAATTCGTAAAGATTGGCATATTACGAAGTTTCGGTACATTACGAATCTTGTCATCGTAATATTCTATGTGTTTAACAAATAATAATTATTATAATACTTTTGATTTTTCAACCGATCTTCTTAATATTTTCATTGGCCTTCTGATTGAAATTGCAAAACAATTATTGGAAAAAAAGATGGATTGACGTACAAGCTTTTTATAAATATGTTACATTTTAATTAATTGAATTAGACCACTGGTTAAAGATGGTAACAAACGATCGCAACTTCTATTAGATATGCGTCGTAACTTTAAAGTAGCTCGTTCTAAGTCTATATTTACACGAAAAAGCATATACACCTATATGTATATCATTGATAATGGCGTTATAAATAAAGCAGGTGGAGAGATAAGAAGGTAGCAGATAAAATTCATCGGACACAAATAATATTTGTCCGCTAGTGTACAATATAGCTATTGTTCTGTTCGTACAATGACGTTAGTCAACTATTCCCATTTACGTACTTTCTGAAGTTTTTTTATTGTAAAAGTACGTGCGACCTTCGGGCAAATTATCTTCCAGTTTCTATATTCAGAGCGTGATACTTCATTTTCAAGTGGAATACGCTGATTTCACCTAATACTTCATTTTAAATATTCAAAATATTCGGTCTTAATATTCAAACAACGAAAGAAATCTCCATTTCAATTTCAGAATTTCGTTTAGTAAAATATTCAATAGCGATTGTCTTATTTTTCAATTTTTGTTGCACAATCGCGTTTTATTTTGATGCTAAAATTAATTATATAGTTTTAAGGGAAAAATAAAACTCGGCCATACAATAGTTTGAAACGACGAATAAACTTCGCTCCTATTCAACGAACAGCTAAATCGCATCCTTTATACGCGTTTCATCCGATTTCCCTACGAATTTTCTCACGAACAAGAGGAAGAAATCTATGCGCGATTACGATCCTGTGCATCGTCGTGAGGCACCAAGGCAAAAAATACACTACGAAGATCAGAAAAATTGCGCAGCGTCGCCTACGCCGACATTTTATGACAAGCAAAACAAGGACATCGTCCGTGACACAGATGGATTCATAGAACTTGGTGAACGAGTTTAGAGGCTAATCGATGACACAGGGCACATTTCAATCCGAGCGTTCTCCGACTTCCAATCGGCTCGATCGTTAATAAAACGGTAAATTGCATCTTGACGGACAGTTAACACCCGTTCTCGATATCCGACCTGATTTCTCGACACCATGGAAACGACAGACTCTTGAGTTTCGGCTGTCGTTCGACAAAATTTCAGCCAATTTTTTTATCGGTTATCCATCTTTTTTCTTTTTTAATTATTCTACTATTCTTCTTCTTCTTCTTCTATTTTTATTATTCTTCTATTCTAGAATCACTAGGAAAATTATCGAATTTTCGCTATTATTTGTTACTTTTAAAACATCAGGATCATCGACCATTGAACTGGAAATATCCAAGCAATTCGAGAACAGGTATTCTTGCAACGAAGAGACTAATAACACCAAAACTATGCAACCTTTATCCGAAACATTTTCCGATATAACATGGAAAACAATTTAGCTGAAACTCTCGGATGGTACTCGGCCTGTAGAATATCTACACAAGAACAAAGTACAGACCGGTAGTATTAGTCAGAAGAATATTTTTGTCGATTCATTAACATACTATTCCGATTCAGTCACCACCTTTCAGCTTCCAATCTCGTCGTTCCTCGAGCTATTCAGAATTCTTATCAATTAGAGGTTCAACAGCCAATCACTTTCCCGGCAGTTTCCTTCCACGGAACGCTGGTAATCGGTTTCACTTTCGTTTCTCTAGGAAAAACGTACGCGTTTAAGGCTCGGCTACCAACTTTGTTTTCACCTGGTTCCCCGGTAGTTCCGCAACAGTTACACAATGAATCGCGATCATCGAGGAAATATGACGCGGAAAATGGGCCAAGTGTGAAAAGAAATCTTATCTTCCCGTTTCAGCGGAGAAGACACATCTCGTTCTCTCGTTTCATCGCGTTTCGCGTACCTTTTGCTCGTCTTCGTTGCGTTCGTTGTTCCAATTATTCCGCGCGATTGTTCCACTTGCGCAAAACGTGTTTCGAACTGGATGTTTGCGCGCGATAAAAATCTTTCTTCTCGGTCGGAACAAATTCGTGCATTCTGAGTCATTTCTATACACGTGTGGCCACGATTGTTGCTGTTTCTTTTAAAACGTTACCAAACTCTCTGGCTTTACGTAATCATAGGCGTTTTGTAACGAGCTGAACGTGACGATGTTCGGGTTTTACACGAGGCGTCGAGAATTACAAAACTCGATCGTAAAGTTACGACTTACTTAACTCGACGTAGTTTCGCGAAATTTGGAAATTACACGCTGGCGTATCCAAGTTTCCTTAGTTAACACGTGTAAATAGACGATAGGAAACACGCGACAAAAAGGTTTCGTATTAATTCGTTTTCGATCTTCAAATTTATGTACTCATTTTCGTGACGTTCAGAATCTCCACAAAAAAGTTCGTTCTGTACGAAAGATTCTGTATAAAGCGCGATGGATCGTCTGAAAGAAAGAAAGAAGGAAGAAAGCAGGCAGCAACGATATATCACGGAAATTGCTTTCTAACAAATAGGCCATTAAGGCCACGTTGATGATTATGTCGTTGTTCTTTAACTCAAGCAGCCGATATGACGGTAAGTAGCCATCGTAAAATAATTACTGGATGGTCACTTTCCACGTAAATGTCCTTGCCTGTCATCCATATAAAGTAACAGTAGCTTGATATAGTGGTCGTACTATACGTAGACTCATTCTCTGTAAGCTTATACGTTGAAACGATCGTTTATCATGGGAATTATTCCATCTATCAAGATAGAAAAAATTTCCGCCCAATTATCAGATCACGTTCCATCATCGTAAGTCATAAACGAATGCCAGAAATCTGGCTACATAAATTACAGGAACGCGAAGCTAGAGATATATAGAAGCATCCAGCGAACAAAAGGCAACATCACCGCTAATCCATATTTACACGCAGCAACGCTGACTAACTATGGCCAGCAGCCATTGAAACCTCGCTGTGTACGCACCGTGCAGGCTGTAGCAATAAATAATCGGTCTTTGTTGAAAACGCCGTGCTGTTCTCGCGCATTTTTCCACGGCGACCAGTACGCTGCAACAGCATCGGACTTCACAAAGCCCCTTTCCGGATACGATCTCGTTCGATGTATGGTCTCGTTGTGACTTGTGACTCATACGACTTCTCATACGTTTCTGACGCTTCATACAAAACCGTAGAGCTTTTTGCATGACGTCGCTGCTCCTTCCTATCTTGCCAACTAACGCGTATACACAGCATTCCATCATTTTCCATTTAAAACATCGCCAGCGTACTTACTGTAGAAGAAAAGATGGGGCTACCTCGCGTGACAAAATGTTCGCAAGTTAGAGGGTACAACTTTCCAATTGCAGAGATTCTTAACTCATTTGTATCATGGCCCTACTTCGGAGGACTGATCCTTATCACCGCGCGAGGTCGGTCGTACGTGTGGCACATGACATCCGAGTTCTTCATGAATTTATCGAAAGTTTATTGTTCAAAACGATCGGTAGACAATGTTACTTCGTAAACATCGCATCTTACATTCTTTGTAAGAGAGGAAAAAGGTAAAAATTATTTATTTAAAAAGAAAATTATTTAGATTAAAATGGAAATAAAAGAAATCAGTCGCAGCGCGCGTATTAATCCGCGCTTGGAAGCAAATGGGTTAAGAACGGAACTAATTCCGTGACAAAATGATAAAATCGGTTATCTGACAGTTATCCGGCCGATAACACGCGACAATCGATGGCTCGATAACTCGGATCTGTACAAGTCGAAGATCCCGTGCCACTCCGCAGCGAGAACGTTCTATCGGCCGAAACAAAACTCCGACTATTTGCCACGTGTCCAGATGCATTTTATTTGACGCCCGTAGCTCGAGCTTAGAGTAGCCAGACTTCTACAACATGTTCAAGTTCGCCTCTATAAGTGGAACCTCTATCGTTGCTGCTTCTGCAACACGAAGCGTGTGTCTGTGTGCAACGATAGGATCTAAAACAGTTTCGAATCACTTCGAATCTGTATCGGTGCAGATGATGACAATTCCGAATCACTTGCAACAGGATTCGAAGCTTACGACTCTTGAGAGTCTTGGCTCAGTTTTGAATCTTAATAAGCCTGGAATCTTCCAAGTGTCTCGATTCTCGCTCATCTTGGAAGCCTTGAAAGTTTAGTCTTCTCGGAAGCCTGGATCGTGCCTTGTCGTCAAAATGACGGTCGACGAATCCATCGAGCCGCTCCTCCGTCTTTGTTTATGCCTCAATAAGATAAGCCGCATAGAGCCATAGTCTTTAGAGCCTACACCATCGCTTCCACTCTCAAACTCTCGAGCTCGAAGAGTATCGAATATCCCGCATCAACGCTTCCAAGATGATCAATGCTTGAGAGACATTAAATACCCGACGAATCTATTAAGAATCAACAGCGATCAAGGCTCTCAAGAGTCTTAAGATTCCAATGAGATTCGACGCGATTTGAATTTGCCGCCATATATGTATATTACATTCGAAGCGATTCGAAAGTGTTTCAGATTCCATCGATGGCTTAGAACGTCACGAGGCGTTAGAAACCAATCAGCGCACGTATCGTTTGTCTTTAAACTGTTACGATTATCCCAAATCACGTGAGACGTAAGAATGAACGTATCACGATAAAAATCATGTTCCTACTTCCACATCCATGGAAGCTGATCCTTTTTCCTGAGTCGAACGCGTAATTGGCATCACTTTGCTCGCATCTTTAACGTTTACATTTCATAAAACGAGTTGTACGAGCAAGCTTGGGATGATACCAACATTTTCTGAAAAGGTGAGCCTTCGTACAAGCTTCTGTACGTGCAAATTTCGTTTGTTAAACTTGGTAAACTCATTTGGTAAACTCTTTTACCCGGAAATTTCGATAGATCTGGACCTAATAACTCGAAGATTTTCGCTCTTCTCTCGAGCTTAGAGTTACCGATGCTCGACAGTATAACGATGATTCGTGCGATTATAAACACACGAATTAGAAAAGATACGTACGACGAACTTCGTTTCAGGGCACGCTGAATTTCCTGCATTTTTTCCATATCGTATGATAGCTTTTGATAGGCAAAATCCAAAAGTATTAGGTTTTCAGACGCGGTATAATATTACCGTAATATATAAACTGTAAAAATATATAGAAAATGTATATAGTATGCAAACTACTATACTACTATATAAATAACAACGTCTCAGTCTTATTTTCGCTTATGCATCACACCGAATAATGTTTGTATGGAACATCGTGACATCCTGTACACAGGTTTTCGCGTAAGTACAGACACACGTGTAAGACACGTTTACAACAGCTCGACGAAACGAAATTACGAGGCTGGAAACGCGTTTTCTCTGTGGCCCTCGTGCTTGAAAATATCCGCGACGCTCGAGTATCTTCCACGACGCCATCGAGGCCAAACGAGCACCCTCGTGCCCGAATAGATCCGACGTTTTTCGCCTCTTCTCGTTCCCCAGCGCCAGTTTCATCCACGGGATACCAAGGACGAACTATAGTTTTGCGGATACGATAAAGATTCCGTGCGTTGAGTGGTTGGCTTTGGTGCTCGGAGATAGGTGCAAAAGGGCGTGCCAAGAAATGTTACGCGTTTTATGATGTTGAGTCATCGAGATGGAAAAAGTAGTGGACGCATATAGAAGAACAACGTTATACGGGTACGTTTTCACAGATATTGTTGGACGTCGTGATCTATTCCTCGATTGACATCACAGTGGTGTTAAGGCAACGTGATCGTAACGCGTCATATCGTGCAAGGTTTTGTATGTTTAATTAATCCGGGAATTTTTCGAAAATACAGTAAGTGTAAAATGTATATTCGCACGGTACTCGAATTACAAAATTGCAAAATTATCAAAAAAACAGGAAATATATACATATTCTTACGAATGTGCAAAATAATTTCCAAGGAAAAAAGTGAAAAGAAAAGACGAAGAACGCGATAGCTATTCCTGTTGTGAAAATGTTAATAAACATCCAGCCAACAAAAATAAAGATATATGTGTAATAAGTATTCGTATGATTTCATAGGTCAAAACGTACACAGACACGAAAAAAGGTCGACCTTCTTAAAGAAAGCAATAACATGCCGTAAATCTCTGAGGAAACAATATCAAACATTGTCGGTCGGCTTTTTCTTCTATCGATCAGGATTTTCCAAGTTCCAGTAGCAAGATCCAATTAAATGACGCGTCTTATGCTACCAACGAGTAATCTTACGCGAATTATACGAAGAAATAGTAAAGAGAATCAAGAAAAGAGAAAAGAAAAGCAACCAGGTGAGAACGAGCAGAAAGTTGTAACGACCTCGCGTGAGAGAGAAAGAAAGAGAGAAGATAAATCAATAAACGAATGAAACCGTACATGAGAACCGTCCAGGAAGAGCGTGCGGCTAAATCCTGGCGAAAGAAACCGGAAGAAAGGAGAAGAGAGGGGAAGGCCGGCAAACAAGCGTATTTGAAAAAATAGAACCACAGCCACTGTTTCAAAAGGATTGTTCCCCGTGGCGAAATAGTTCTTGCAGTCATTGTTCTGTTCCTCGAAAGAACAGGCTCTTTTCAAAGGAAAACGTCCCTTTCACACGTAAACGAAACGCCTCTAGCGTGTAATCAAAATGTCTCTTGTATCGTTTTTCCGCCGTGAAAAAAGAAACAAAAAAAAAAAATGGATATAAGGTAATGGAAAATTGGCTGTGTCGTTTCTCCGTTAATTTTTGGATTTTTGGAAATATAGTAGAAAATTTCTCGAAACGAATGCTGGTCATTTTATTGAATTATGTGCGATCCATCTTGTTCCAATAGAGCAACTAAATAAAATAATATAAAAGGGAAACTGTCGTGCATCTACTGTTTCCTTATAAAATGAAAGAAACTATTGGCACAACCTAATAGAAAGTTTCTATTTATAATACCAAAATACATATGTTTCTCGTATCTATCACAATGATTAATAAAGATTAACCGAATAACAAAATTTCATCGTCCTTGTTACCAGGAATTAAAAATTTTTCATTACAACATACTAAAATACGAGTGTTGGAATAAGTGTCTTAATAAATAATAAAAATCACCCAGGTAACAAAAGTTTTTGAATGAAACGATCGTCGAATATCTTTCACTATCCATCGTTCTAGAGATTGTAATTTGTTATTTATCAGAGAATGTGTCAACCTAATTCTGCGATAGATACGAAGATCGAATTTGTTTCGATATAATCTGATGGATTTCCATCGTAGTTACGATGTTCGCGTACCATGGATGTTCCAGCAACGATGTTATCTGCCTACGTCGATAAGACTGTACGATCTAATTATCTGACAAATGGCGCCGATACGCGCATGTATCGCAGTTTCTTCTTATCTGCATCGATGCTGTGGCTGTCGCCTACAAACCCATAATAATCGCCAGAACGATGAATTTTATTTCTTGGTGCGCGATCTAACGTTCTTTGAGCTTTCGGTTTTATACGCAGCTATAATTTCTCTATTTTAAGCCAGTTCTTCTTGTCTTGTCAAGCAAAATTATTAATTCTACTTGCACTCAGCTTTCACAATTCTCATCTAATCTCATCTCATCAAAGTATCGCGCTCATCTACCAAACGTGCGCGATAAGACGAAACACAAAGAAGATATCGAAGCATTTTCAGCTTGAAAAAAATCTTTCAAACTGTGCGATACGTTGACATAAACGAACGTAAAATGCGAATTTTATGCTTCTTTTTCCTTTCGACGAAAACGTCGCATATCCAAAGAAGTTCAGACAAATTATTGCGACAGTAGCAAGTTTCTTTTTAAAGCAACTAAGCTAAAAAATTGTCTAAACGCACTCGCAGTATCTCTCGTACAAATAGTAGCGAATTTCTTCGCTCTAATCGACGAGGTGTCTCGATTATTAACACGGTACAGATAAAGCAGCATCTTATCGTTCCTTAAACAAAAAGGAAACTCCTAGCATCGTAACGATAATTCAAAAACAGATTGCATACTGCTCGATAATTGCCTCGTACGATGCAGTATCAAGCAGGCTCTGATAAGTTTGAATTATATGCGTCGCGGACAAACTAAAATGCGGAATAAATTAGGAACTTCGATCCTATTATCGTATCTTTTTAATCCGGAAATTTTCCATAAACGTACAAACATCCAAAGCCCAACGATAATCAAGTGTATATATATATATAGAATTGATTATTGCTGGATTCTGGTTATTAACACGTTTATGGAAAATTTCTGGATGGATATATATATATATATATTCATATATAATTGATCACTGCTGGATTCTGGATATTTATTTGTATACATATATATATTCGCGTTTAATCTGCGTCATAAAACGAACAATGATCGTTAAATTATTCAACGATTCGCATGTATCCATCATCCTCAACCACTATTATTCCCTGTTCCATCGCATAAACTTCCGAATTTCATGTATTTCCGTTGAACGGATAAGGAGGAGCAAGTTTTTCAGCGCGATTACTCGAAAGATAAGAACTTTCGAATGTATCTCATTGGAATTTCATGAGACAGTTACTATCTTATCGTGGAGGAACTCGACCGACCGACGTGAATTCGATGGATCACGAAACTTCGACAAAAGATTAAGAAGGAAAAAGATGCTCGCCGAGGGAAAGTCAGAATTATGCGGAAAAATTTGAAGGGCTCAGGCAAGAACGACTCCTCGTCTATATTTTTCCTTCTCTCGGGAGAGCAAGAGGACTATTCCAGCGTCTTTGCTATCTACCGAGTGTCTTTCCATTCTCTTAAACGAAATATTTATCGTATTACACGTCAAAATTCCCGCTCTATTGTGTTCGCGTTTTGGTCTCCAAATTTTTCTATAGTATAAATAATACTTTGCAACAGTCTTTAGAACAATTACAACTATTCGGAATAATTTTTAAAAATCCGAGTTTCCAAGAACGTCAAGTTGGTCAAAGATTCAGTTTTCTGGGGTTGTTCCAACAACCTCACCAGGTTTAATCGTTGTTTTTTTGGAACGACGTATTACAACTTGGAACAACAACGAAAAGATTCGAGATTTATGAAATATGGGGTTAACTTCATACAGGATTTACATCTCTTGCCAGATATAGGGTCCGATACTCTGGTAAATGTAAACCAAAACGAGCAATATATCCGCGTTATTTCGAGTTTCACTCGAATTCGACGTTTTTCGTTACGAGCTAGACAATTTAAAAAAAATATTTCTCAACAGATCGCTCACCGTTCGATCTTGTCCATCGTGGTGGGATGCTGCAAGATGGTTTGCTGTCCGGACATCTCGACGACGCATTGTGTACCGAGTTCCAGCTCTGGAAAAATGGAACAACCAGTTAATTCAACAACAATTGAATTTCAATTATTAATTCAATGACAATTTGAATTTCAAACGAGTAGCGCGAGATAAGAGAAAAGGTGATTCGCGGTGAAAGAAAATTTAGGAAACTCCGTTTCGAGAAGTGAAACGAGGAATCAATAGACAAATCTAAATACCGTCGATCGTTGCGCGATTGTATAATGACCGAATGAAAGTATTTGAATTACGAACACGGTTTGCTATATTTATAGTATATAATTATTCTTAGAAATAAAAGTACATGTATATACGCGGTTTTATATAAGTAATAATATATAATAAACAAATAGCGCACGTTAAATATTTAGTTTTAGTAGTACAATTAATTAAAATAAAAATACGTAACGTGTTAAATTTTGGGCAAAGTTCTAATTAAATTCACGTCTACGTAGACACGCTGTAGATTGAAACGATTCAGTCTACTCGAATAATGGAAATTCATTATCGACTTTCTCTTCTATTAATAACTTGCCATCCGAACAATAGGCGTTAATGTGTTCATAGAATGAAATCAGAGAATGTTCGATCGATTTATCCAAAACGTTTCGTAACTATCGTGATAACACGGTGATCATGTATAATTAATCGTTATGCGAGACTATGTTTCACTATGGAAGATATATCGTATTCTATAATATCACAAATTAATCAAATAAGAGATGCTTCTGATTGGAGTAAATCACCGGATTTAATCGGATTAATGATCTTCGTGATAGATAAAAGATCGTGGAGAAATTCCTTGAAGAATAAATCAATCGATTAATTTAACATCATATACACAGATATATTTAACAATCGCTAAATTAATAAAAATCTGTTTCCTACCCGTTGTTGCACCGTCCTTTCAAGCCTATATTTTCTATGTAACGAACATTAATAACGTTGCACGAGGCGTGTTTATGACGTTCCTGATGCATAATTAAATATCTACAGCGTATTCAAGGGGATTTATATAATTATAAACCTCCGACAAGCTGAACAGAGCCTGAACATTATTCAACATACAAGTTGCGATTGTTTATGAAATTCAGTGACACCATTATGAGATCTCGAAAAATGGTACATACTTTTCGAAAGTACCACGTGTCTAAAATCCCAATTGACTTCGATGTTCTGTCAAAAATTATACGCTGCATTCACAATTCCATAAAACATATGAAATTTGTAGTTTCTACGATTGATAAAAATTTGTCGTAGAAACGGAATGAATTTCACGGTCGAAGTAAAATAAAAAAGCAATAATCGTAAAATGTCCAAGCTGTGATAACCAAGTCGTGGAAATTTTTTGAAATTTAAATAACATTGTTCAAACTTTATACGAGGTACTTTGCAGAATCACAAAATTCGCATAATCTATTCTTCTAAAGCGGAGACTGTCGTTTGAAGTTGTTACATACACGCGTGGCGAAGTACAAGAGAATATGGAAATAAGGAGAAACAGATCGTATATAGTCGGACGCGCAGTGAACGCAAAAACTACTTTCACACGATGATACATATTCTTCGATTGATTTATTTCTTTTAGATGGATATCGTCTCTGCTTCTCACGGTATACGCGTTTTGCCATTATATTAAACACTTTTTACCCGTGTTACTACGCGTGCTATGTGCACAAAAAAGTGCGTAAACCTGTTTCAATTCCTCGCGCGACTGCCTCAATTATTTCTTCCACGAATACTTTTCCGATCTTTGCGAAATGTAGTAGCATACACCTACGTTAAATATCTTGCAGCTTCTCTCTAACTAATAATTGATTTTTCATATTGGTTTCCAGATTTTACCGATTACAGCGCCAACGAAATTCCAAGATAAGTTCCTCATAAAGCATAATATATTCGTAAAAGGTTTCTGTAAGTAATCGAATACTTTCGTAAGCTACTGTACATAAATACCAAACGCAAATATCAAATTTCTAAATTACAAACATCCACTGTAAGCTAAATTCGATAATAACAAAAAGCTGCATCTCAATCCTTCGCCTCGAAGCTGATGCTATACCTGTTTATATATATATATATATACAGCATGAGTCAGAATATGTGGGAAGTATGGCAAGAGCTGATTCAGCGCACCAAAGCAAGAAGAAAAGTTCGTAGAAACACACACCCGATATGAGTTTTCGAGTAATGGCATGTTTTTGTGTTGTAATAGTTGCTTACGTATCTTCAAAGAAAACGCTCCAAGTGATCCAGCTTCAACAGACGCGCGAATGTATCGCGTCGTACAACTTGTTCGAACAGCTTGCGCGAATTTCCTCGTAGCTTTGTTCTTTCAAGGAAGAGTTTCAACGCGGTCAACTGGCTTTTTACGAGCGACAGATTTTAAACAAACCATCCTAATTGATAATCGAATGGATTCTCTAGAGAGCGAAGAAATAAGATCAACACAGCCCATCCGTTTGTCAGACGATCGTTGACTGTTAACAAGGGAATGACACACGCCGATTTTGATGAAACTTCGCTTAAGTGTCCGTTACACCTGCCCGTAGAATTTAGTCGAAATTTGTTGAGACAAATCTTGTAACGTGTCTCGAGGTTCATAGATCTGTGCGAAAGGTTTCTTGAAAAATTCGTTTAATTTTCGTAGGAGGAGGATTTCTTCAACAAGTTCTTCGCACAGATTTACGAATCTCTCGTGAAACTGTATAACATTTATTTCGATCGTTTTCTTTTCGTATCTTTCGTCATAGTTTTACGATTTACATAGAACGACCGGTTCGGATAAAAAGTTTCAGATAGTTGGAGCTGCCTTAGAATAAAGAACGACCATGAACGAATTACGACTAAATTCTTAGGTAGTTCTAAGGAACACTTGTGCAAAGTTTCATCGAAATCGACGCGTATCGGTCACCTCGACTCCCTCGCCAGTAACATCTAGAGCATCGTAAAGTAAGCTGTAACTGGAAAATAAGGTCATTCCGGGCGTACCATATGTTTATACCAACTTTTCTTCTTGTTTTAGCGCGCCGAAACAGCACCTTTGTCGTACTTGCCACGTGTTTCGACTCACTCTGTGTACGTATGTACCTACGACCAACGAGAAACAGAGCGAATAAGAAAACATGAAAGCCATACAACGCGTAATGTACAATGTATGTTGCTGCTTGGTAGGTCGTAATGCTCGTTACATCCACGGCCGAGCGTAATCGTATCACGCGACGACGATTCGCGAGTAAACATTCGCGCTCGAGTTATTCGAACAAACTGGCTGGTCGGCTCGATCGATCGCGTCTCGGGATGCGAAACTTTCGTGGGATCTGCATATTAGAGGTTTGCGGCGAAACTTTTTTTCCCGAGGAAAAATCGTATTCGTGTAAGTCGTTGCGATCGCCAGGAAATCCAGCGATTTCCAAGCGACCGCTTTTATGCCTCGTAAGACCTTTTTCTTCGTTTCTTTTATCTTCTTCTGCCGTTTCTCCGACTATTCCGGATGCCGTGGATGTTCGGCTTCTCGATTTTTATGTATCAAGTTGTGCCAAAAGTTTCTTTCTTTTTGTAAGGAAATAATAGATGTATTTTTTGTTTTATATTATTTCATTGAACGATCCATTTTGTTTTATTGGAAAATGTGCATCTGTTGTTTTCTTCTAAAAACGAAAGAAACTTCTGGCACGATCTAATAAATAATTTCGCAAAGATGACGTTTCTCGAGGTCCTCGAACCTTGGGACAATCGAGATTCGATAATTGTAAAAGTTTATCGATAAGCGCGGAATTATCGCGAAATTCGTGCATTTATGAATTTATTTGCATTTGCAAATTTGTGCTTTATAGACTCCTAGGTTCATAGGTTTCTATAATCAGGTTTCTGTGCCACGCTTGTGTTTTCCACTCTCTTCTATCGTTTAATATTTCAAGCATTAACTAAGTCGAATACGTACATTATTCATCGCTATCGATTATAGACAGCCACTGGGAATGATCTACGTACTATATATGCGACAATTGAATCTCAAAGACGTACACAGTCTCGTAAAAGTTTCAAAAGTATACGTGCTATAAGCGAAAGAACTATTTCCTCGAATTAAATTTCCTAATGCAACTGTTGAAATTTGTTAAATCTTATTAAAAAAAATTCTATCTTCGTTGTCTGTTATCCATTTTATCAATTACTTCGTATAAAGCGTGTAAAAATATGTAGCAAAGAAAACCCTCTGGATTAAACTCAACCGTAAGAAAAAGCAAAAGAAATACGATTCGAATGAGTAGACCTTACTGCCACGTAAACCAAGAGGAACCCCTACGAAGGAAGAATAGAAACTAGAAAAAAAGGAAAGAAAGGTAAGAGACGAAACAGAAGAGAATGTAGCGACAGACGGGTCCCGGATGATCGATACGATTGCTCAACGCGACAGAAGAGAAAAGCAGAGAAGCGTAAAAGCCAGAAGGGGAACGATGCATGAGGAAGCCATGCATGAGACAACGTCTTATGACAGCCACGAGTCATAACGCTCGTAACATTCAACTGCACGCGCATACGTAATCGCGTAAGGCGGCAAATCCATACTAAACGACCCGCCATTCTTCTCTCGCTTTACCGTTGGCGTTATTCAAACGCGTCTCGGCGACTAGAACCGCCGCGATCGGATCGATACACCGTGTACCGTGTGTTCATTCATGACTCGATGCGTTCAATACCACGGGATATCGTTTTTCCTCCCTTCGTTACGAGCCAGCCCTTTGCACAGGCTTTTCTCTTTCAGAACGCGCGACGATGATGGTAAATGACGCGAACCGGGAAGGTTTTTACGGTCGTTTGAAACTTGACAAATGGAAAATTAAGTTCTTCGCCTGTGCGAGCGTCTGCGCGGCGCTCGCCGAAGCAAGTGAAATTTCAACACTTTTACGCCCACGGGTCACAAAGCGTTTTCAGATTTACAGACACCACTTGAACGAACGTACCGTCATTAAATGGACAATTTATTTCCATTCATTGATTAGCGATACGTTAATGATTCATTAAAGCGATCTGAAGATGTATTTATGGAAGTTACGAGATATTCAGTGGAAACGCGTATCGAGTAGGCAACTGGTATTCACGATGAATAGTCATCGATAATCATCGAGCGTATCAAGCAGATTTGCCTCGATAGTGGCGAAGTTTGCAAAATGTAATCCTTAGAGGAGAGCGTGTTTAAATAAAACCTTTTCCTTGCGACCTCTCCGCTAAATCAGTTAATTAACTAGATTAATTTAACTAGGTTAATTAAATAACGATTAACTAGATCGGATTGCAAGTGTTCGGTTGAGCGGCGAATTCTGAGCGATATTAATCTTCAAGGTGGGCGAGATAAAAAATTTATGGTATAAACGTAAGGATATGAAACGTAAGTAAGAGAGTTTAAGTGTAGGTGTCGGTCTACGGGGTGGGTTTTCGTCAACGTTTCCGGTGAGGTGGTGTCTGTCCAACTGTCGTAGATGTCTCGTAAGTGGTGCGTCTTGCGCGTACCTGATCGAGGGTGCGTAACGTCCGATAGTCTGTCGTCGAGTTCTCATCTGATGTCCAAGTTTATGACACGTCGTTCGCTATCGAGCAGATCTTATCGAGCGCCTAAGATGCTAATTTAGTTGTCGACGTGGTCCGAATTGTAGACTGTACAATGTGCAATGTGGAAAATTCCAACTTCTGAAAAACAGCAGATGTGCTGTGCGTATCGTAGGATGTGGATGATCTTCTATCCTCGACAGTTTAAAAATTTACGAATGAGATCTTCGCGGATCGTTTGAACGACGTTACAAGGCTGATTTAACGCAAGATACGATACTATTCGCGAAAGCACGGTTACAACCTTCCACTTGTAGCGTCGCAAAAAGAAACGAAGAGCAGCCAGTGATGTGAAGCTAAGGGCAGCTCGACGGCCGAATAAATAATACACCGTTCTACGCGATAAAACGTAGAAACGCAAGGTAGACGTTCTAATCGATAAAAGCAAATTCGAAATTTTCCGAATGGTGCCACTATCAGAACGAAGCGGCGATACGATAAATATCAAACATAATCTCTCTGAATATCGAGGTTTATTAACATAACAGAGATAATTGACCGTTTATATATGTTCACGATCTCTGCAAAATACACTTGCGCTAAATATTTTACAACTTCTTCATATATTACATCGTCCATTTATAATCCATTTTCTTCCAATAGATAATACAGTACAACATAATATGATATTCAATAAAACGATATAAAAGAAAACATATGACGCGTCTATTATTTCCTTACAAAACGAAAGAAGCTTTTGGGGCAATCAGATATTTTCAAACTCGAACAATATAATTTTATTAACAATAAATTCGTTATAGCCTCGTTACAGCATTAACGAAATTTCAAAATGTTTCCTACAACTATAAAAGAATACAATGCGTTGCGCATAACGTTGTATCGGGTTGGCAACTAATTGATCGCGGATTTTATCAATACCACTTGATGAGAAAATCCGCAATCGCTTAGTTGCCAACCCAATACCACGAGCAGAACGATATTTCTAGAAACGCAAACAAGCAGATTTACGTATGCAGCCACGAAAGATAGCAACCCTTCGCACGACTCGATCATACAAATCCAGACTTTCAGATGAAAAGCTGAGGCAACTGGATCTATAACGATACTACGCCCACCACGTTCATTGACATTTCCATCCGTATTCATTGACGCGAGGTTCACGCACGATCACGCGCGCGCGCGGTGTCGCGCGACGATTTATCGAGCGTGTCCACGCATAGCGATGCCCGTCTTGGAACTTCTAATTGCCTTTGCGTCATAGAAGAAACGTGTCGTCGTGTCGATCGTGCCGATCCGGTGGAAACAACGCCGATAGACGATCGACTATTCCAATCAACGTTGAATTCGATATGCAAATTGTTAAAATGCACGAGAATACCCGGTATTCCATGGAATAAATCCATGTGTTTAATTTTTGTGCTGGGTTTTGCCAGTCGCTAGTTTGCCGCGAGTCGACCGTAATCTTTTCGATGATTTAATTAAACGACCGTTTCGAAAGATTCGGCAATTTTTCTCTATTGTTCTGCAAGTTCGATATTACGAAGATTTATTACCAGGATATTTCATAATTTCAGCTTTCGCGCGCTAATGAGTTTTACTCGTATAATCGGTAAATGACAAGTAACTACAATACGTAAGGTATCTGGGAATTTTCCTGGAAATAGCGTCAGCATATTCTACGAGTGGATTTAAGAAGAAATAAACGTGACGCACGTATTGCTTGGAAACGTTTCGTCGATGGAATCGTCGAATGGATTAATCCGTATAGGCGATAGATCGAAATGAACATGATAAAACCTGATTACAATACGTTGAATAGAACGTGGAATGGAGAATAGCTGAATTATGAAATTTTGAGATGGTAATAATTAGTTATTTCATCGCGTGATATGATATAGAAAAGAGGATATGTGCAGACATTTGAACGATGAAAACTTTGTCGAGGATTTTTAATTTAATTTTACGAGATAAAAATGAATCACGGGAAATTTTCCATGAATGTCATTCGAGTTTCTCTCTTGCTGAGAATGGCCAATGTTCTATTATATATTGTTTCATTAAGATTGGTTTCTTTGTAAAGAGAAAAAGAGAGAGAGAGGGGGGGGGAGAAGAAGAGAGGATGGGGTAAAAGATTATTCTGCTTTATCTATATCAAATATTTTACTTAATCTCGACTTTATTTTATCATTGATATACCTTACTTTCTAGGGCTTCTTGCGCAATAATTTATCAATTAATAACGTTAACGAATTCACAATTTACAAGCTGATTCTTTTTTTTTTCTTTCCTTGAGAAGCAAGATTATAAATTTCTCCTTTATTATTTGAAAATTTGAAATTGGAAATTTTGATTTGAAAATTATTTGAAAATATTTGATGATTTGTAATTTGTCAAACTTATTAGTGGAATTTCGCTTGATTTATTATCAAACCTGTTAACGTTATACTGTGTTTATAAAATTTCATCGATCGCAAGTGGCAATATTTATTAATTCAGTAAGAATCTTCCAACTATTTCTTTCCACACGGATACGATCGAGTTTTCTATCGAAGGAGGGGAATTACAAATTTCATTGTCAGATGCGTTTCTTATCGGAACAAATTTCAGCGAAGAAAGCAAGACGATTTCGAAGAAGCGAAAATTATATGAAATTAAATTAGTCAAATTGCTTGTTCCCTTTATTTTTACATCTCGTCGACCGGTTCCAGTTTAACAGAATCGCTTACGTCCTTTAACCTTGCGATCTCATTGTCGGTCGATAGAAGCAGAAAGAAAAGAAAAAAAAAAGGGGAAAAAAGGGAAACAAGGGAGGCAAAGAAACAAAGAATTTCAACGTTTCAGGAAACTACGAGCAAAGACCAAAGAACCGTCCTCGGACTCTAATTAATTGAAGGGAGAACACGTTGTTTCTCTGTCGCTCGTTTCTCCTTCAAGATCGAAGCAAGGCATCGAGGCAAAGAAGGAACTAATCGTCAAGCAACTAATGAAAATTGAACGAGGCAACTGATGGAACGTATTAATTGTCTTCTGGCGACACGACCCGCCCCTGTTTCCCAACAAAACGTTCTTGATCTCGATTTAGGGTAATCGGAACGATCGTTGAAAACGCAATTGTATCGCTGCACCGACCGTTGGTCACGATCATCGTCGTCGAGAGATTTGCATTTTAGATTCCGCAAGATGGAATCATCGTTGTATAGAATCGATCGAGTAAGACAGCTCAATCGGACGAAATTACCAGATCGATCTGTGATTAGCAGGCTGCGGATGTTTATGCAGATCCGTAGCTTGATCAACGTGATTTGAAAAGTGAAATCTCGATCGTAATGCGTACTGGTAGAGATACATTGGTAGACGTGTGTGTCATAGTGAAACAGATGACGTGGTGTCGTCTCAAGTAGACTAAGACGCGTGATAGAGGAAATGGGGCAAAATGATATCGGCAGAGCCACCGTCCGAAGACGTACATAGTAGCATGAGTCACATAATTTTACTTTGTGCTCTTGTTTAAATAGTTCAGTCACCTTGAGCGATGAGATTCGATTTTGAAAGCCATTCTTATAAAAATAAAAAAAAGGAGAAAAATCACCTACAGAAGTAGAAAGATATCTTGCGATATTTCTTAAATATCGCTACTTTCACTACAATGATTAGCATTACGCTAAATGATCAGAAAAAATAATTGATTAATACCTAACTATTTAATTATGCTAATTAACAATGAAACCTGATTTTTTCCTTTTATCTTGTACTTTACATTCGTAAGAATTAAAACAAACTTTACCACTGACCTTTGCTTAAACGCAATTGTTATGTACTTGCTCGTACTCGGAATATTTATGTTGTCGGTACAGTTGTGGCAGGATAATATTCCTGGTATAATATTCGTGAGATGAAAGCGGTAGGAAAATTCTACCACTATCCTCGAAGGAGTTAAGAGTCAACATCGTTGGGGAAACAGTGAGAACAAAGCGAGAGAAAAATGTTCTTTATTGGTCAGCAAAGAGTGACCTTCCACCTGATCGAACGTCTCGAGATTTTCCTCGCACCGTGAAAATCTAGTCTCGAGCGGACCACGAGAGCATCTTGAGCAAACATTATTTTTATTTTCTCTGAATTCAGCTGCTGAGTCAGGTTGACAGGTGTTCGAAGCTGGTCTCTTGGCATACGTTGGAAATTGCTCTCGACACTCGACGCTAAAAGTTCGGAAAGGAACGTTCAAAGAGAAACTTCGAAAGTATTTTGAAATCTTCTAAACGTAAGTATTAAGCACAGAGCGAAGAAAATGGCAAAAGGTTAATCTGTATTATCTTCAAGGATATTACCGTATTTTGAAATTTAACATCTGCTTGAATCATAAACAATAAAAACCTGTACGACGATATTCCTTTTTAATTAATTCATCCGCTGCACAGAATCTCCGACAAAAACATCAATTTCTCCTCTATGCTAATGCATTTTAATACTTAAACAAACACGCATAAATGAATAATAAGAGGGAAGAAGACGCGATTAATTCGACGCTCGAATTTCATATATTCAAATGAAGGCCTCCTATTGTAATATCAATTTTATCGCTTTTCGTCCTAATTTTCCATTGTACAATACGTAACTGCGATGATAAAGGATAAAGTCAACCTAGATCCTTTCGTTCGTAATTTTATAATTAGATTACGCGCACTGTGACGAATAGACAGTGTTAGTAGGTGTATGTATTTTAGTATGTGTTTGAACGATACTGTCGTAACATACTCTCGAAACGTAAATGTATTAGGTTGTCCGAAAAGTAACTTTCTTTTACAGACACGTCTTTTACAACGACGCATCTTTATACAAACACGAAACCTATTATAATTTGTCGAACGCTGTGATCTTTATTTCGATAGAACAAAATGAATCGCACGTAATTCGATAAAATAATATAAAAGGAAAATGTTGTGCATCCATTATTTCCTTATAAAGCGAAAGAAACTTTTCGAACGACCTAATATAAGGGTAAAATGAACTCGCTAGTTGCAAAGGGCACGTGCACGCGCGTTACGGTGAAATTGCAGCTTTTCTTTTGAAAAAAACACGCTTGCTCCTCGTTTAAACAGCGTTGCTGGCTCAGTGTGCAAGTTGTACACATAGAAACGAAACTGATCGTGTTCGCGTGTATATTGTGTATATTGGAAACGGAGTTCGTTGTTTCGAAATTTATTATTCAAAAAGGAACTTATTTAAAGAAACGAGAAGCTTTACTTTCTGATTAACACTAGAACTACCGATAGTTAACACGAAGCTATTTCTACTAAAATCAGTCAAAATGACTGTTGTTTAAAAAATACGTAATAATAGAAAATTTTTATATTTATCGATTTATTACTTTCTCACAGAAGCAATTCCATGTTATGTAGTAGATTTTTCGTTTTATTAATCCATCTGGTACCATAATCTCTATACGAGATGGTGACAAATTTATAAAATAGTAGAACCAGTCATTTTGACCGGTATTGGTATAAGTAGCCTTAATACAAAATTATTTTCAGTTTGAATACATAAGAAAGAAAATAAAATTCATTATATTATCTTTTTAGTTATCGTTGCGAAAGTCATTACATCATTGCGGAAAAAAATATAACACGAAGTAGGAATTTTAAAATAAAATTGTAAAACCGGTCAATTTGACTGGTGTGATAGTTCTAATGTTAAAATACGTACGATGCGAAATTATGTTAACGATACACGTGTATACGATAATAACAGAAATAATTTTTATTTTTAATCTTCCTTCCCTTGATGATAGATTTTTGACCGCGTTAAAAATGTATCGTCATAGAAATTGCAGAGAAAAATTTGTACACCAAAGATATGGTACAGCAAAGAAATATCGTTCCTTTCTTATATGAAAAGTTACTTCTATATCTCAAAGAAAGCTTTGGTAATTTTCCCGCGGATTTAGGGCAAATTTTCGAAACTCCAACTTCCTCCCCAACTTTAGAAAACCTGTTTGCGATTTATTCCTAAGTTTCTCGCGAATAAATGTAAATTTCCATTAAACAATCCTAAATAGACGTTAAATGAATCTATCGCGCGTCTACATTCGCAATTCTAACACACTCGTCCTTTAAAAAACATTATTATAATTACACTAAATGTATATGATATTTATCGGAGAATGTGAACAGAAAATATTATTAATAATATACATACCTTGTTTCTAATTTAATTCACGAATGAAATAGTTGAAACTATCCTGACGAGGATATACTGTGATGGTGTGGTGATAAGGGCAGTCTTGCGAATACCGAAAAGATTTCTTTATTAACAATACGATAATTCTACCAACACTGTGAACGTGATAATCACCGAGAGACGCGTGTAAACTATAACAGCGGAATCCTATGGTGTTTGGGCGATTAACAGTTAAGGAATAGCTAACAAAGGCGACGAGCACGTACTTATACACTTTTCTCCCTCCACGTTTCGAACAAACAAGCAAAAAGAAGAAAAGAAAAAAAGAAAAAAGATCCCAAGGAAGGACGTTCTGTAATCGCGACGATCAATAAGGACGCTACCGATTCCTTTGACCTTTCAACGCTACACCATCTCGTCTGACATAATACTAAAACAAAGCTATAGCGACGTACAGAAAAATTCAGAATCGATAAAAATCAAAGAATCTTTCAAAATATCTATAATATCTCTAATATCTATAATTCTATAATAAAGAAAAAGTCTCTTTGTCTTTCCTTCTGCGATGCTCTTACAGCAGCCCGAGTTAAACATTTATCAATTAACGAGGTAGAATCGACGAGGACAAACATCGTGATACTCTTTAATACACAGACGAACATTTATCATGGAAAACTCGACGTGCTACAAAACCAGATGGTATCTGTTGCACGAAGCACGCCAGTCTTATTTAAGGTGCTGAGTTTCGCATCATGAGCAAACGTACGCGAATAATTTCGTATACGTCTGCGAACGTTGTTTATTTGGAACGCGTTACGACCACAAATTATGTCTATGCGATAAAACGTTACATTGTATTAAGCGAGACACGTTGTACATCGTTAAGAGCGTTTTATTTATTTCTCATGTAATTTATTACCGATGCAATGTCATTGGGAAATCGTACGCAGAAGAAGCTGCACAGGTTTCGACCTCCACCGTGCGGAAAAATTGTGAAAAAAATATTAAAAGATACTATTAGGTTGTCCGAAAAGTTTCCTCCTTTCGCAAACGTGTTTTTTACAACAGGTGCATCTGCATACAAACGTGAAACCAAGTCTGTGAAATGTCGCGGTGTTTATCTCAACAGAATGAAATGGATCGTACGTAATTCGACAAAATAATATAAAACAAAAAACATTCGCGTCTATTATTTTCTCATAAAACGAAAGAAACTTTGCGGGCAACCTAATACAAAGAACTGAGAATTTCAGACGTTGCAATCGATGAAAGAGCGCGATCGTTCATCTCGCGTAGCAATTCGATGTTTCTCGTATGAATTTCACATGAATTTGACTCTGATATAACAATTTCGATTTCGAGTAAATATTAAAGAATATTTAAGAATAAAAGAGAAACTGAAATGTGGGAAATTTGTTCACAGCAAATACATCTATTTATTCGATGTACGTAGCTACGTAGCTATGTTTCATATTTTTCGTAGTAATCTCGAGAATTATCGACCGATTCCCATTTCGCGTAACAATTTCAATTCCAAAGGGATATTGAATTATCGGTACCAAGACGAGCGTTTCAGTAAGACGTTTGTCGGGTTAATGAAATAATTTTCCTTAACTGGTTGTTAATAAGGAACAGCTACAAACTTTCTTACATTCGAACGAGTCTCAATGGTTTCGTTGTTTGCGTCGCTGGAAAGCGAGAAACGCGATCGTTCGAAGTCTAAAGGCGCGTTTATAGTTTAAACTTTAGACCAAACGAGCAAAAACATAGAGCGAGTATACTTCTCATTACTTTCGCCAGCAACTTTACAATGAAACTACTAATAATAAACCATCTTTTTCTCGAGTTTTCAGGATTTTCAAGAGATTCTCGATACCCTAACGAAACTTTTTTCGCCCTTAATTTTTCGTCTCTCCTACTTTTCCTCTTGTCCTCTTGAAAAGGAATATCGTCCGTACGAAGCACCGCTGTGTTCTAACGATTCTTGTGTTCTGTGTTCGAACGAAATTCTAACGATATTCTGGCCATCGTACGAAAAAGTTGATGTCGCTTATGAATATTCCACGCTCCGCAACCAACTCGTGACAATTCCACTGGAAATTCCGCAAAGCTGCAGACGACAGAAAAATTCCAACGATGAGAGATCAATTTTTAATTAAACGCCGAGTCCTCGACCTTGATTCATCGAGTTGCATTAAACATGCTACTTACGTAAATCAAAACTCTTTCGCTTCCTCTCTTCCCCCCCCCCTCTCTCTCTCGTTTGCAATTTTTCGATGAAAAATTCACCAAGCCTCGTTCAGTATCTTTTCAACGAGCAACATCGTTCCCTTCGACCTTTGCAATCGTTTCAAACGGAAAATACGATTCTCTAGGAAAGCGAGTTTCTTTCGGATTTACCACCTCGAACGTTTTAATGAGCCAAAATTCCAAAACGATGGAAAGGGAAGATCGCTATCGAGAAGCTCCAAATGAAAAAGCCTCTGACTGATGGTTCGATGGAAAATGAACTCGTCAGGTTTCAAGATGAAAGGAGCTGCTTGAATAGATGCTACGGCCACTAATTTTCTCGCAAGGATCCTGAGTATCGAGCGTATCAATCGCTCGCTTTGTTCTCCACTTTTAAAATTACGTTTTTCTATACAGACCGTGAGAAATTGCACGGAGACGAGGAAAAATATCTCTGTTTTCTCAATTGTCCGAGGAATGCAGCAGCCTTTCATCTTTGCCTCATAGAACCGTTTAAATTGTAATAAAAATAATTAATCTTGTGTTCCTCCTAATTTACTCTATGTTTTATTATAATATATCTATACATGTGTGTGTGTGTGAAACAGAAAGAAATTGTCTGTGGTTTATGAAAATATTACGTAAATGACCATGGAAATTATACGATTAATAGAAAATTACAGAAAATAAAATCACCTTGCAATTCAAACTCTGTGATTCGAAAAATTAATCGACAAATCACGGTTAAATTAGGTAACAAATCTTCGTTCAGTATTTATCAAAAAAGAATATATCGTATAAGTATACCATTGATCGTATCTCAATGAATATCTTAATCTCGTTCATCCAATCCTTCAATCGGGCAAATAATTTGAAATTATTTATTACATTGGAAGAAGCAAAGTCTGAATTCCAAACAGATGTGACCCGTTTGTTCGTTCTACGTGCTACGATATAAGAACGAAACCTAAATTCCTAAATTCGTAAGTTCGTGTACTCGCGAAACAAAGCTACATCGTTTATTCACACTCTACTTCCCGCCTTACCAACCTCAGAAAACAAATTCCAACAATAAAAAACGCTTGCACTTTACCTTCCGTAAGAGAGCGACTCTTAAGTCAGCGCAAAACCGCGACGTAAATTATAGATAATTGCAAGCGGCAATCGTAAATAATTGTTTGGAAATTCGGTGCATTCGCCGCGGATTCGTTACGATAATTTCCGCGTCCGTGAACCACGTGCCGCGCTAATGGAACTCGTTCCCTCGTTTCACTTTCTCTAAACAACAAGAGAAAACGGGTCTAACAAACGCGTTCTCCGGGCAACCTCTGTTTCGCGACGCTAAAAAGTCCACACGAGAGCGAAAAACGAAAAATGATAAGACCTTCTCGGCCAGAAATTTTACACGCTTTCAGTTCGATATCTTTAATTCGCGAGCGAGTTCCGCTTAACTCGTCGACGATCGTCGAGCGTCGATGCAAACGGGTCAAGGTAGCGTGAGAACAAGCAGAATGAAAAACGATTTAATAGAAAAGCTTGGGAGGAAAAAAGCTGTTGATCTGTTCCGTTTTTCAACGATTCGAACGCTTCGATTCGGAATAATCGTCGAAGGAAAATCCTTGAAATTTAATGTACCGATTTAGAAATTGTTCTCTCTGCCTCTTTTCTCGCGTCTGTTTATTCGTAAAACGTTTCATATTGTCGGAATAACAATGGCAGATGTTCGATGAAGAAAGTTAGAAATATGGCAGAGAAGAGGAGGTTTATAAAAGGAAAGATATGAAATTTCGTGAGTGGAGAACGAAGCGAGATAGATAGTAATTAAAAAAGGGAGTAAAAATTATGCAAAACTTATTATAGTAGCGTTACTAGCGGAGATTTAGTCCTCGTGTGGACAAATAAATCGCGAACATCGACTCGCAGTCTCCGCTTTCAATTTCTACGATTTCTATCCTGGCAATAACAGTTTGCTAAAATATAAAATTCAAACGCAGCAGTATAACGGAGTATATAGAATTTCCCGACGTTTCAAACAATATTTTCCAGCCGAATAAAATAAAAATTATTTAGAATCGTATCGATTCCTCGCACAGCTGCACGTTTGCCAAATCGTACCGAGCGATAACTCGGCTCGTCGCGAGTTTCCATTCGTGTGGAAACAACGGTTCAAAGCAGCTTGCAAAAATTTCGGCTAATAGCACAAAAAAGCGAAAAAAAAAAGAAAATAATGAAAACTAATTTTGCAAAAATTAAGCAAGAAAGAAACGCGTCGATAATTACTTTCTTACTGAATTATTCTCTTCCCTTGTTATTTTTAAAAACAATGATTTAACCAGCCAGCGTTGTAACGTTTCTCGCAAAACACTTTCAGAGGATTCGTGAAATCGTATCGCTGACAAAAAATATTTCACGCGCAAGAGGATAACGACCACATTTCCCCCGAACGTGTGTATACGCATTTTCCGCGTTTCCTATGCGAATAATAAACCAGCAGAGCAAACAGTTTCCAGCATGCAGAGAACATGGTATTAAATTCCATACGCTGCCATACGAACAACAGCAGTACCGTATCTAACAAACTGATTGTTCGAGAAATGAAATAAAATAGAGAATGGAATAAAAAAATTTCGTAATACTTCGTTGAAATTAACTTTTTATCTATTTCCTATCCCAACTGCATATTTCCATATAACATTTCCATAGAAACGTTCGATCGTTAAGTCCTTCGGTTTTCGAAAGTATCGTTTAAAATTGGAAAATGGCCAACAACGAATAAACAACGATATTTAACGCTTTACGAATTAACAACGTAAGAGAGAGCATCGTACGGCATCGACCAAAATTAATTCTGCCTTTTTTCATCGGATACTAACACTCTTATTTGAGTAGAAAAATGAATACAACAATTCTCTGTAACATATTGGATGGCAACCAAGTGATTGCGAATTTTGTCATTAGGTGGTAACGAAAATATCCGCGATCACTTAGTTGCCAACACAATACTTCGGAGTCATATCGTTTATTTCCACTGTTTTCGCTGTCCCGACGCGAAAAACGTACACATTGACATCCAGAGTGTTGAAAGTTTTTTTCTTCGAAGGGAACTGATATTTTGTTTTTACGGCAAGCACATGACCTTTCCTATTGGATTAAACGATTACGGATTTTGTCATTATCACCTAATGACAATCGCTTAGTTTCCAACCGAATAAAAAAGGTCATGTGCTTTCCTCTTCGAAGAAAACACTCGGAATGTCAACGTGTATGCTTTTTTACGCGTCGGAACAACGAAAACGATGAAAATAAACGATATGGCTATTATATGTATTATATGTAGTTTACTAAGCGTAATTAGCTGTACGAATTTTCCAATTTTCTTTGTATATTATGCGCGTTATAATCTGAAGCTTCCTCGCGCGTTTGTCGTACAGCAACAACCAAGCAACCGTCCACCAACACGAACAAAATATGTTCTACCTGTAAATTCAATCTGTTGGTAGCTGAAGGTAAATTGGAAGATGTTCGTTTAATCTTCCTTCTACGTTTTGCCGCAGAGAGATGTCTGAAATTCTAAAGCAGGAAAAAGGAAAATGCGCGGAGGAGAACGCGAATGCGGCTTTCAAGCTACCCTGCGAAAATAAAATGACCCAGAGACAGGCCACCGAGACTTTCTGTGTTCCAAAAACGAAGAATGCGAGGCCGAGCGCACGTCGAAATGCGCGAAAACCAAGAAAATATGAATTACTTTACTCGCGATGTACGTAAAAGCAATATTTGAATAGAAACGTGTATCTCAAAGCTTAAATATCTTTTTTTTAATTATTAATCATTTAGACCGAAAAGAAATTTTCCTACGCAAATTCCAATATTTTTACACTCGCAAATTATTGACTCCTACCATCGAATGTGACAAAATAAATTTCCTTCCTCCAATTAAGTTTCATTTGTATTAGAAACCTCTTGTCAATTTTTGTTCTTAATTATTAATCATTTAGACCGAAAAGAAATTTTCCTACGCAAATCGCAACATTTTTACACTCGCAAATTATTGACTCCTACCATCGAATGTGACAAAATAAATTTCCTTCCTCTAATTAAGTCTCATTTGTGATAGAAACTTCTTTTTAAATGTTCATTCTTATTGTAGCCCACCCAAAGCGCATATTACGCAACACAAAAAGCTTAGAGCGATCGGTACGACGTTAAGACAATTTTGGATTGGCAACTAAGTGATTGCGGATATTGTCATTACCACCAATGATAAAATCCGCAATCACTTAGTTGCCAACCCAATGACAGCGCAATGTCCCTCGACGATTCTACGATCCGCGACTTTATGTCTCTTCGTTTCACGCTGCCACAATTCTGTCTCCTATCTTTTCTCACGCGAACGTTTCTTCTCCGTGACAATACACCGAACCATCGTGAAAACCGATAACACATGAAAAATATACGATTGGGTCTGGTCACGAATCGAACGCCGACTAGTCCCCATAGTCGTCGTAGTTTCATCCAAAACCGTATCGTCAAACCGGTATACGGTTAATCGATAGAAAATGATCGTTCATGCAGATAATTAAGAAGAGATGACGGAACGATGATAGGACGACACGAATCACGATACTGCGATCGGTCGAGTGATAAAGGCCAGTTTGCTGTGTAGCTCGATAAATATCCGATCGACAACGCGCGCCAACCTGCTACGTGTTACAACCCCTTGACAAAAGCTCGAGGTAGGGTAACGAGAGAGGGTAAAACCGTGGATCGATAACGCGACGAAGATGGTGTCTGCGAACAGGGATCAACGAATCGTGCGGTTATTACCGTCGAGGTACGACGTATGAGTTTCGTCGAACGTATTTCAGCGAAATAATGGCTTTTTCTGAAACTCGTTCGATCAACCGATCGAGCGATTTTTGAAAATATGTACAGTCACTCGTGGAAAGTGTATATACAACGTACGATCCTATAGGAAGCTTTTATGAACATTATTACGTAAGTTATACGCGTTTGAAACATTTCGAAGTTTCTTTAACATCGCGAGGAAACTCGACTGTCTTAAGAAATTTGCAAATATACAGGGTGGTTGGAAGTCGAAAATATAGAATAAAAAAAATTTTTTTTTTTTAATTTTTCCATCGAGACATTATAACGAGACGTGATGAAGTGCACGCGTACCGAGCGAAAAATCAAAGTCGATTTTCTCGAAAACAAAGCCTCGAACGAAAAATTGTTATTCTATATTTTCGACTTCTTTTTTCGCGTAGAATCATCCCCTTTCCGCTTGTGCCACCAGTTACCAACCACCCTGTATAACGTACGATCCTATAGGAAGCTTTTATGAACATTATTACGTAAGTTATACGCGTTTGAAACATTTCGAAGTTTCTTTAACATCGCGAGGAAACTCGACTGCCTTAAGAAATTTGCAAATGTATATAGAAATTGAATTAACCAGTTAGCTGTTGCTCTGAAAACTTTGAAAAGCGCGTAGCTATTGGCTTGGCGACTATGTGATTGCGGATTTTGTCATTAGATGGTATAACTTAGTTGCCAACCGAATAAAACGCGCGGCAAACGAGTATACTCGTGAAAAACAACTAATTGATTAAGTAGAAATATATTACAGAAAAAAGACACTTTTTTAAGACTTACACCGAATTTCCCAATGGGATTTGCAATTATTTAAACGATTTAAAGTAGAAGTAGGAAGTTTTGTACGAAACATTTGATGCCTTTTAAATTGAATACAATTTACAACGTGTACAACGTGTGTGACGAAAATTGAGCAACAAGAAACAGAGAATATACCTGGTATTTCTGCTGTATTCTTCGTTCTATAAGATCGATAGGTAAAAAACGGAATACGATTTTGAACGTTTCGAAGGAGGAACTGATTTCGCGAAAATTCATTCCTCAACGATTTATAAGGATTTTCGAGGAAATCGCCTCTCGAAACGCTCCGAGCCTGCTTCGTTTGTATTTTTGGAACGCACGAATCGCTACCAGGGAATATTTGCTTCCATCTTGAGTTCAAGTGATGCGTTATTTTTTAACGCCACTCGAGGCGATCCTGTCGTTGATGCCAGATGCATACGACGTTAAAAAAAGAGAAAAAAGCCAGTTACATGCGCTTCTTCCGAAGAGATCTTAGATTGTCCAACGTATTCGTGTTTCTAATTTTAAATATCATATCCGGCTCTTATTTCTTATTCCTCGTTCAGTCGTAAAAAAAAACAGGATCGCGTTCGTTTAAACATTTATCGAGTTGGCAACTAAGCGATCGCGGATTTTGTCATTAGGTGGTATTGACAAAATCCGCAATCGCTTAGTTGCCAACCCAATAGTAAGTGCACGCGTTATTATTTTCGTACGGAGATGTACGAGCATAATGAAGAAGTTAATATCGAAAATACATTGCAATGGAATCCTTTACACCGTTGTTAGACTGTGGATTTTTATGCAAATACATATTTTTGAGGATGTAATTGAGAAAACAGAATCTACGTAGACAACTGTTTCATTCGTTAACACTAGAACTACCGATAGTTAACACGAAGCTATTTCTACCAAAACCAGTGAAAATGGTTGGTCTTTAGAAAATATGCGATAATGGAATATTTTTATATTTAAATTCTTTCTTTATGCAGAATAATAGAAATAAAGGAAAAAGTATTAAAAAGTATACCGATCGATCCGGAATATTCCTGATAACTGATATCATCGTATCGAATGATACGCGGTCAAAATTTGAAAAACGTGTGTCAAGTTGTACAAAACGAGGAAACTGGTTAATTGGAGTTCGATAAACGGATTGCAGGATTCTTTTACACTTTGACAAGTACCAGTCATTTTGACTGGTATCGTTGTAAGTAGCCTTCTTGATACAAAATTATTTTCAGTTTGAATACATAAAAAAGAAAATAAAATTCATTGTATTATTCTTTTAGTTATCGTTGCGAAAATCATTGCATTTTTGTGGAAAAAAATATAACACGAAGTAGGAATTTTAAAATAAAATTGACTGGTTTGGTAGTTCTAGCGTTAAATATCACGGAAACCGCTACATACTTTGGATATTTTATACGGTTACTCGTATTAGATGAATTTTGTGCATCTATGCAGATTTCCTATAACGCATAAAAATTCGCGGTCTAATTAACTATGCGTTGATTAAATGGAAAACCTAAACGAAACGACGAATATTTTGATTTACATGGCAAAGAATGGAAGATCAATTTATCCATATGAATCGATATTTGTCCATTGGAATTTAAATTCTTGATAGATAGGAAATTTCTCTTACGTCACTTGTTTTGCAACGTGATTGATCGGAGTTTCTTATTTGTTCTCCAAGTTGCCGCAACAACTAAATATAGTTTGTTCCTTACGATAATAGCTTTCTTATCGGCTAATAAATTCTCCTCGAATTATTTTCTCTTTCTGTAATTCGAGATATCGGTAAATCAGAATTTCATCGACGCTGTCCTTCTTCGTCGAGAAACCCTAACAATCTAGTCCCGGAAAATATCACAAATTTACTTTTAACTAATTTATTTAATTCTTAAATTTTTTCGTCAAAATTTCTTTTCTTTTTTTTTTGCCAAAATTTAACCACCTAATCTGTAATGTATATTTTTAAAAATTCCTGGAATTATGTTTCCTGCTGATGGATGGAACAAAATTTTCTAACATCTACCAATTACCCCTGGTATGTCACCAACGAACTAATACATCACGACCTCAAGATACCCACAGTCAAAGAGGAAATAGCAAAATATAGCGATAAATATAGCAAAAGAGTCAACAAACATCGAAACCCCCTAATTACTGGATTACTTGATACTACTGAAGAGACACTACCCGTTAGACCTAAACACCAGATTTAATTCGATATTTATATTAAGTAATATTTACTTATTTATAACAATTACTTATAAATTATACTTATCTATAATAAGTATTGACTTGTTATAAATAATCAGCCATGTCACTGCGCCACGCCAGAAAAAATTACTGAAAATTCTCAATGCGAGAATTGATTGTAAATTTTAATAAATAAAATAAAAAAAAAATCTACCAATTATCTCGTATCCATCTATTTCAAAAGAAAACATAGAAATACGTATGATATTTCAAGCAATTAATTTTTTCATACACACGCGTTTCTCGACTTCTCGAAAGAATTATTCGCCTATTATATCACATTTTATATGAAATAGACAGCGTCGTCGATCGTCCAAGTCAGCGAGATACGAGCGGAGCAATCTCTGATAACGTTTATCAACGACACGAAATTCCATTTTTCTTTCTTCTTTTCTGATTCTATCTTCGCGGCCAACTTAACAGCCACGTATCTTCCGCTGTAAGTTCGACTCGAACAGAAGAAGCTTCACGACGTTTTCCACGGCAACCGAAATGAATTTTTGTATGCAAATGGGCAACTGGGTTTCAAACGTAAAGATTCCAAGCGTACGTATTCGCGCGACCAAGGATTGAAGTTCTAAAGACAGGACAGAAAGTTTTCGAGCAAAACTGTAAGAGCTTGAAAGAACTTCGAGTAGCAAAGTTTTTAACCGACTTCTATCTTTTAATATCATTTTCGTACGTTTTAATTTTTACACCGTCCTCTTTCCTACCATTTTATTTCAACGCGAGATATTCGAAAATTACGCTGATTGAATACATAAAATCGCTTGCATCGCGGCAAATCAACAAACCCTATGGAATTTTCGTTTTAAAATATTATTCATCGGATCGTGGAACTTGGCATCTTTATATTCGGCATCGCGTCCCATTTGCATGCGAAAATTCATTTCGCTATCGCGTTGGAAAACATTTGTCGTATTTCATTAAACCTATTAGGCTGTCCGAAAAGTTTCTGTCGTTTTATAAGGAAATAATATGACGCACAATGTTTTTTATTTTATATTAGTTTATTGGATTTTTGCACGAACATGATAATAGAAATATAACGAAATGATACCTAATTCGATAAAATAATATAAAACAGAAATTGTTGTTCGTCTATTGTCATCTTATAAAACGAAAGAAGCTTTTCGGACAACCTAATAGATCCCACGAAACTTTACGATATGACGCTATTTTAAGGTAAACGTCGTACTACGTTTTATATGGAATATTTATATTTGAAATTGTTTGATATTACTTTTCTATCCGCTGAACGAGCTTGTTCCATGCGAGTTGATATAAAATATCCCGTACGATCACAGTCCTAAAGGATTACATCCTTTTCGCCTGGTACAGGAATTGGTAACGCGAGGCTCGCATTTCCAATAAAATTCCCGCGAAACATTTTTTCAAAACAAATATTTTTTAAAGTAGCTTTAAAACACTTTGACTGGTTGGTCATCGGCGCTTCGACTTCTTACAATTGTTAAAATTGAATGAAAATTCACAGCATTTTGAATATAACCGATAAATAGAAGATACTTTGAGATAAAAAGTACCATTTCGACCGAATGTTTCGTCGAAATCGTAAAAATAATTATAATACTGTTTACTAATATTGTTACGTCGCCTAAAACATCGGCACGCGGCCGACGTAACGGCATTCCGACCCTCAATAAACCGAAGGACCCACCATAACCTTCACTTTTCTGCATTGCATCGACCTGTGTCTTCAGTCAATTCATTTGTCCTGAAGATCTTCGTAAGCCTAAAAATATTCTCAAAACACATCAGTTTTTAGAGAGGCCCTTGGGTGTATTAGGCGCACTTAAAAACACGAAGAAAGCGGGTACGCACCCATTGTTGCGACGCACAACTTACTAACAACCAGTCGGATAGCAACTGATCGGTTGTTTATCGCGAGCCTTGAACGTTATTAGCGTCCAAGGTGGAGGAGTACAATAAAGGTAAAGAGCGAGGTTTAGCGAGCCTTATTTATTACACTCAATACTCCGATTACACTGATTTAAGTCACTATATTCCACGTTCTACTCTGAATCCACTGTCCGTAAGTGTACTGATTATCCTGTTAAATATACTGTTCACTGAGTGAGTACTGGTAAGTGTTGACTCTTAGAATACTGATGCAAGAGTCTGTCCTGTCCGTAGGTTACGGAATATACTGTTAAAGATACTGGTACGTGTTGACTCTTCGAATCCTGCTGCAAGAGTGAGTCTTGGGGCTGTTGCTGTTGTAGCGGAAGGTTCGTCGTGGGGGTGTCCCAAGTCTGTTCCTACCTGGTCCTTGGGTAAAGCCGTATGTTTCTGAATGGGCTGGCTGCCTTAGTGACGTTTCGCGCGTGTCCCGTCTTCCTGAGATGTCGCATAAAAATATAGGTATTTCATGGTAGGTCCTAAAGTACCTGGACTGTACAATAGGCCCACTGTTTATGATGGGTCCGCATTACGGTACCCTTGACGGTCGTCCTGCCCGAGGCTCGCGTCTGGTGGTCATACCGTAGTGGTAATTACCAGGCGACCCCTCCAAATCTCGAACACCCATTAGGAAAAACCGAATAGCTATCCAATAAAACAAGCTGATTTTTCCCAGGAACACGCGGCCCTACCGGAAACTTTACCGTCACCCGAATACGGGTGTCGCGGCAGTCAACGTGATATAGGTTAGTAAGCAAGTGCACGAGTAACAGTGTAAGTCGGAAGGAACAGAATGAAAAATTGCACGATGCCGCAAACCAGGCGGTCAGTAAATCTGCCAGTTGGCCGCATGGCATGATGAATAACTGGAAAACGTCATAACCGTATGTCATCGGTAAACGGGAATATCATAAATCGATTGATTTCGACCTCGACCAGAGAATTTTGGTGTCTAGCTATTTTACACGTGCAGATATAGCTGTGCTTATAAATATCACGACAAATTACTGGTCTCACACGAAACGTGATAATTGATTCAGATTATTGGAGAAACGATTAATCGGGTCAGCTCTGTCTTTCCATTCGTACGTATCTTCTATTCGAATATAAACGACAGTGTAGAAACGCGATAAGCAACATTTACTTTCTTCTATCTTTTATAAAAGAGAATTTTTTAATTCAACGTGCTATCAACCATACAACACCATTCATATCATCCAAAGAACTTGCTCGTTTGATCAGGAATTAAATATGTATTTTTACTATCTTACATCATATCGATGAATCTACGTATACATAACGTGATTAGTCATTTTATTGATCTCGAAAGACAACACACATTGTCCACCATACAACTGCATTGTTGCCTAAAAAATTGTTTTATTTAATTTAGCAACTAAATATGTGTTCTTGCTATCTATATCATATTCTTGTCATTTGGTTGATTTTATAAGAAACTTTCTGCATTTATCGTCTATCGCGGAAAGGCAATATTACCTTTAGTCACAGTCGGTTGCTTCTCTTTTCAACCAATTGTAGATCATATCAAAATATCTTCTCTCTCGGTCACCGAATGATATAGAAATGCGAAAATCAACAATTGTACACGCAATATCACATCTTTCCCAAATGATCTTTCGATTATCTATGCTCTGTCGTCGAGTATTTTACAGAAACCGTAAAAAAACTCGCCAGGAGGTGTACAAACTCGTACTTTGCCAATGCTATAAAAATTCACAGAACATTCTGTACAAACGTACTGGATGCTTTCGTTTAACCGCGCCACGTTTTTCCACTCATTCTCCAGCGAATTATAGTCCTCTAACATTGAGAAATATTGGGTTGGCAACTAAGTGATCGCGAATTTTGTCATTAGGTGGTATTCACATGATCTGCAATCACTTAATTGCCAACCCAATATGTTCACAGTTCGGACAAAGCACGAAAAGAAATCTCATCGGCGTGCACGATCTTCCCTTTCAACTTTGCGTTACAAATATCACACGATCTGTTTATTCGCCAAAGAAGCGACAAGCAAAACTTGAATGTGGAAATCAAAGTTCATGTTCGATTATACAGGGTGGTTGGTAACTGATGGTACAAGCGGAAAGGGGGTGATTCTACGCGAAAAATGAAGTCGAAAATATAGAATACAAATTTTTTTTAATTCTTTTTTTTTTCTTTTAAATTTTTCCATCGAGACAACGATCTACAGTGAGATCCGTTATAACGTACCGCACGCGTACCGAGTGAAAATTCAGAGTCGATTTTCTCGAGAACAAAGCCTCAAACGAAAAATGTTTATTCTATATTTTCGACTTCTTTTTTCGCGTAGAATCACCCCCTTTCCGCTTGTACCACCAGTTACCAACCACCCTGTAGAAGTGGAAACACCATGTACAGTATACAGCTTTTTATCACGTGCACCATGTAAAATCATACAGGTAGAAATTTCCTAATTTCTCTCTGTACGTTAGAACAAAAATAAACGTAATTCGCCGCTACTAAACCTCAAATAGAAGAAAGAAAAATAACAAAAAAAAGAGAGAGAAAGAGAGAGAAGACTGAAATACAAAAATTGTAGAAACGTAGCTAAGTTAAGGTCTGTCCATCCGTAGAGACTCAACGTCTGTCCATTAGTCACAGAGAATCGACGTTTACGGACTCGAGAAATCCAAGATCCGCGTCAGCGTACAAGGAATCGGTAGCTTTGAACTCGCGGAAACCTTCCGCGGAATCCTTGGCCCAGATATTCGGCACGTGATCGAACGCCTGGTCAGCGTTTGCACGTAATCGACTAACCCCCGTTATAGGATAAGAAAACGATGACACAAAAGTAGTGGATCGTGATAGAGAATCGTTCCGCAACCTCGTCGTTCTTCCTGGAATGTGCCAATCGAATAGATTCGATCCCATTCAGTACGATCTCGCCGTTCGATTCGATTTACTCTTCTTGTCAACCTTTGATACAAGACGCTCGAACCAAGCATATTGAATGACTAAAACGATCGACGATATCGCGTTTCGGCACCCCATTCGATGTACTGCGTCTTCTTTTCATCCTTTTTGAGAATTCGAAACAACATGGAAGACCGTTCGATTGGATCCTTCCCGCGTTACATTTCTTTCCTTCGAGAACTATGCTTGCGATCAAATAACCGACGAAATATGAGGAAAGAATTTTCGATCAATACGACTGAATTATGGCGCGCTTTAAACAGCACGAGATACGTATTTGTATTTGTTAGTTTGTATAAGAAGGAACGACTTAAATATGTTATTAAATACGCGTTAAATATGTTGTGTAATGTTACTTGTTTGACGAGAATATGAATCATTTACTCTAGCGCGAAAATAGGTGAACAGTTGGTCCCTGACGATGACGATTTAATTTAACGTAAGTAATTGTAACAGTTGTAATATTAGTAACAAGTCAGAGCAAATTAGCAAGCCGAGAGAGCAGAGAGGAGCGATCGTTACTCTTCGCTCGAACGTTTCCTCTCGATTTATTTTTATTTCCTTAATTATTCGATGACGGTGAGTAATTATCGGGGAGAGTGCACTTCTCCCTGAATAGCGGTGCCTGTTGATAATCCGCGCTAGAGACCAGCCTCTATGTACTAACACGTCATCGATCTTTTTCTCCCTGTGTTCGTGGCTCCATTTCGATGGATAGAACTGATTCGAGATCTCTATCCTACAGATGTAGTCGATTCGAAATGAAAAACGGCCTTCTGTCCGTGTTTTAACCTTTCAAACTCCTATATTAATCAATCGACCCCTATTACGTTCGCACGTTTAGCACGTTTTCGACCCTATCGTATTCAAAAATCTCTCGATCGATATCGCGTTGAAAAAATTCATCATTTCGATCTTATTTCGAATCACACTAAAAACATATAAAGATATATATATATTACCTGAGGTAAATAAACTTTAGCTCGCGTAGTATTTTTAAAAACATGTTCAATGTAAAATTGAAACGAAAAATCGTACGTACCGATAACACTTTTCCGTATTTTGTCCACTCTGAAGATATTTTTTAAGGTTAGAAAAGTATAATCGATGGAGAGAACGATCGAAAGAACAGGGTTAACCTAGCAGCAGTCCGCGCGTAAAAGTCACGGACAATGGTAATGGCGACGCTTTAACGGCGTGTCCACGACCAACGTGCGTGTTAACGATATGTCGATTCCGAGGTAAACCGTATTTCGTCAAAACACTGACAAACGCACGCTTATCCTGCTGCTCCGTCAACCGATTGGGGAACATTCTCCAAAGAACAAGAGACGAAGGAAATAAAAGTAAAAAAGTAAAAATTCTATACGTATGAACCGGTCACAGGTTAAATCGGTTAACTTCACGGAACAAAAAGCAGAGAAAATTAATGGAAATTATACAAGACAAGTATCGATCAAGCGCTTCGGCATTAAAATTTACAAAATTTTAAAAAGCAAAGTTCAGTCTCAAAAATCGAATACGCGAGAAAAAGAAATCTTTTCCTTTATGTATTAAAAGCGACAAGGTGACACGTAAACGTCATCGTCACGTTATCACTCCACCTGTGCGCTCGTTGCTGCATTCACGATCATTATCGAATATCGTTTCAACTGTTTACAAGTACACACACACACGTACACGCACCGTGAAATCAAGTATATAATAAGCAGACTGCGGATTTTTATGGTTCTGTGGAAAATTTAAAAGTGCAAAAAATATACAAAATGCATGTAACCAAAATACAGGAGACATTCAAAGTGAAATATTTATCATAATTTTTTAGTAGATAAAATAAATCTTCATGCAGATTTTATTATTTTAGTGATGTTGATAAAAATATGAAGCTGCATAAAAACACGCAATCTAGTAACAGGACATTCGAGAAATCGATGAAGAATGAAAAAATCGTAGCGCAAGGTACTTGAAACGTACGATTTTGTTATCGAGTCGTTGTGATAGCGCGAGATCCAATCGAGATAGCCATTGCGACCAGTCGAACTCGTAAGAATCACTCGTCCGATCGATCGAAATTCGACGTTGGAAGGCCAACACGAGTAACGTCACTTTTAGTCACATGTTTGTTCTTTGTCACGCGGTTTTACCGTGCGACAACTGACGGCCAACGGTTTCATGTTTTCTTTCTAGACAAACGCGAATGATAAAGAAACACGCGAATCATCCATTCATTCATAATTATTTTCTATCCTAGCAAGTTCGAGTTCAAGAACTTTAACTTCGTTATTTTATGATATGTTTAAGTACTACGTTAGTCAGCATTAGATATTCGCTACTGTAATACTATGTCAACTGTGAAATACACAAATTACGCGTAACTGTAATTATGTAATTCTCGATATGACGAAACGGAGCAAAAATTCTAGTTTAAAAATTCTATTATAAATACAATCTGTCATGTTACATAGAATAGACATTTATATGATATTACAAAATAAAATTCGCATAATTGAGCCAATAAATATTTGACAAGTTACAAGTCACGAGTTACAAGGGCAACAAATTTGGCAATTTAATTGCCCTTGTTCGATATAAATTTAAATTGTGGAAATTTGATGCAAGAGAAGTTTATAACCTAGAGAACTTGTCACTTGTCATTTGTCAATTCACCATATAATTTTATTCATTAGTAAATTATTGTGCAAGGGGGTCCCAGATGTCAATCCAAGCATGCAGATGAAAGGAGAGGCTTTCTGTGCGAAAGGTCCGTGACTTTCTGTGCTTTGTACAAAAGAGCGACAGAGATTCAACTAGTAAACACTAGAGAAGTGGGTCTCGTAGACTGAACCCTCCTCTTCATCTCATGCACGCTTTTTAACCAGGCGCTTTAAAGTATCGATACGGACGCGAGATAAAGTAACGTGAGACACGATAAATAGATGCAGTATAGCGTAGCAGGTGAAAAACACGTTCGTATCGTTGAGACGATAGAAAGAAAAAAACAAAAAATGTCACTGTCAAAACGTACTCCGACCGCAAATACCAAAGGTCGATTTCGAAATCGTTAACCGGATAAATACGGTGATCCAACGTGAATCAAAATTGGCAAGTGATAGAATGATTATTAAAGAGACATGGTAAAATAATGATACTTTATTTTCAGATGTACGTACCTCTGCGATTGAACGGCCGAACCCGAACGGCAACCTTTATTTTATCCGTAGCCATGATTTCACACCGGTAACGCGCACTGTATATCCCGATCACAAGGAACTACTCGATGCTTTTGTTGTACACAAATACGATATTCACACGATCTTCATAGCGCTACATTATTCTCAACCCATACCGCGAACGTTTCATTCTTTCAAACGGCACTACGTCTCACCGAGCCCATGACACACTTCGCCATATTGCTTGAAGCTCGTCGTGCGCCAGACGACAGTCGTCCTATCGAGTGAACGTGCTTCCGAGAACTGCCGCTAGGAACGCTCGCGAGCCGAAAGTCCTATGACGTCACCTGTTCTGAGTCATCTGTCATCTGATGGCCGAATATGAAACTAAAGGACAGCAAATTATTCGATCGATGGAAAGGATACACGGCAACGAATTACCGCGCGATTTGAGTTCGTATATTTTTACGCAATAAAACGAAAACATACGGTAAAGTTCTATGGCAATACTTATTAAAAATTTATAAAGTTTATATAATATATACAAAATTATAAGAGTTATTGCTTTGCATATTACGATAATAGCATTACCTAATGTTCTTACAATATTTAAATATGAGTCACGAGTATTCCGGCTTTTAAAACTAAATAACTCTATTATATACAATCACTAAAATCAACAACTGATTATTTTTTGGTACTCATTATGGTAATTGTCGGACACAAAACATGATTCATCATTCGAAATACAAGAAGAATAAACAACTATATCTTATATTTTTTACAACGACAAATTTCAAATTAAATTTAATTTATCGCTATCGTAACGATATTATAGATATATCGATTTATGAAAAACATAACAATATTATCAATAACCTTATCGATAGGAGCAGCTATATTTTTTATACCACAAGTCGAATCATAAAAGCACGTAAATAAAGACACGTGATCAACATCTAGGGGAAAAAGGATTAAACTCACTATCTTGACATATTAAATAGAAAAATATTTTTCTAAACATTAACCTCTTAAGTATACAAACCGAATACGTTCGTCAAGTTTGCAAACTCAATTTAAACATTTCTGATAGTGATACGAAGTAATCCCTAAAGATTATAATTCACTAGCGATTATCAGCCAATAGCTGATATACATAGTATACGAAATATACACATGTTATTACATGTATTTCTTTGACAATTTTTGGCGGTAAACCAATTTATTTTTAGATAATTATGCTCTGATTCGCTTTTAAATAATTATTCAACAACATAATAATCTGTTTGTGTTTAATATTGTAGGTATCTTATCAATCTGAGGTGTTATCAATGATTATTAAATTTACCAAAGTAATAAGCTGTTCTTCAGAACATCCATCATACCCTGTATCTAATCTTCTGCAACACCGTTCACATTCCTCATGGCGTTGCGCAAAACCAGGAGAAATGCTTGCAACTGTTATTTTTCAATTGGCAGAATCATCTTGTATCACAGGTGTAGACCTTGGCAATTATCGTAGTTGCGTAGTAGTTGTTACTGCTTCTACAGCATCAGAACCTGACATATGGCTTCCCATTGTGAACCATCAATTCTTAACGCATGATGAAGCTGCAAATGGCAAATTTAGAGATCAAGTACAGATATTTACAAAAAAAGACCTAAATCCGGATACAATAAAGATAAAGTTTGATCGTGTAAAAGTAACTTGCATGCAGTCAGCAAATTTGAAAGAATTATTTGGACTGTCCTTCATTGAATTAAAAACAGAAGTTGTACTTGATCTAGGATTAGATATTTTTGGAAGATTCAAATTGAAAAATCCGGAGGAAAATGACATTGATGACATTAAAGAAAGGTATATGAAAATGATTGGCCACAAGAAAACAGATTATAAAGCTGAATTGCTTGCAAAAGTTAAAGAAACAGGTATGAGTAATTTTTCTAAACGACAAGAAGAGGATAGAGAACCAATGAAAAGGCCATTATTGCAAAAGTTGGAAGCTGGCAAAACAGAAGAAGTATTTGGGACTAGGAACAAAGATTCTGATAGTTCAACTTCAATGAATGATATTAAACATAAAAATGAAAAAGTTACAAATGATAAACCAGTAGTAAGAACTCCATTTGGTGATGTTGTATCTTCAACATCAATTAAAGAAAATAAAAATGATATACAGAAAAATGACAACCAAAAAAATGGTACAATTTCAAGAAAACGTACTTTATCTCCTGAACAAAGTTCCTCAAAACAGAATAAAAGAAAACAAAATTGTTCTCAATGCCAAGATGAGAACAAACTATGTAATAACTGCGGAAAGTTACCAAAACCTAAGACAATAATTACACCTAAAAAACCTGTGAAAGAACCAAAAAAATCATTTTCAAAGCTTTTTGAAGATGTATCATTTTCACTTAGTGGATATGTTAATCCACAGAGAGATGAAATTAGGAAAAAGGCTCTTCAAATGGGTGCAAGGTATATTGCTGATCCTAACACAACTAATAAAAGATGCACTCATTTAATCTGTGCCTTTAAGAATACACCAAAGTATCAACAATTAAAGGGCCACTCTAAAATTGTCTCACACACCTTTGTTGAAAAATGTTTTAGTGAAAAGATTAGGTAAGGTAGCACAAAACTATAACAAATAAATAAATAAATTAATACCACATAGTAAATAACCTTTTTCTAGATTTCCTTGGAGACGATATGCCCTAGATACCAAAGACAGTGCTGAACCAGAAAGTGAAGAAGAAATTTTAGGTAGTTCATCTCCACTTAATGCATTTGAAGAGGATACGGATTCGGACTCTTATTACTGAGATCAATATTTTTATATTTTTTATGTGTTGAAAATAAATGCTGGTACAGAACTCAATATATATGTACATAATAAATATAATTATTTAATAAATTAGTTCTTATATAAAATTCGCTTGTTACTAATATTATAATTTTTACTATAATAATAGTAATGAACTTTGTTTATTACATATGCTCCGTTACCAATTAAAATTAAAATAAATATGTTCACGTAACTGAGTGTTCTAACAAAAAAGATACGTACCTTGGATATCATAACAAGAATTTAAATATAGAAATGTTTTCAAAGATTCATTTGTTTGGCGGTAATACGCATTACCGCAAAATCATATCAACCAAAACTAAAAAAATCACGATTTGAATACACAAAATTTTTGGCGATATATTGCGATGATTTAAAATACAATTCAACATTTTTTAAATTAATAATGGGTAATCGTTGAAACATTATACCGGTTCCGGAAAATAAATCGTCAATTGCATCCAAACACCAATGGCGTAAACTTATAAACTTCAAAACTCATCTGTCACTCAGATACCAAAATGGGTGATACAAGGAATGTCTTTGGCTTTGAACTGGTACAAGAAATATATAATAATCAGATTACAAAAAAGGAGGATGTTTTAATATTATTCGTTCATTGGTATCTTATAAAATATGGATTCAGATGTATTGGAATCGGCGATTCTGTAAGTTGTTAAAAAACAGTGCTTTGTGAAATATTGCGCAATTCTAATGCTTTATGTAGTAATATTTTTTTTGCAAATTTATTCGTATAATTAAAAAAGAAGGTACATATATAAGTCCTTATTGAAATTTTGTAGTGCATAACCTGTACTGATCTTCGTTTCGGCATGTCCAATGTAATAAATGATTTATAATACGATTTTAATGTAGATAGAAATATTGTCATTGTATAAGCTTGAAGATAGTACAGTGAAACTTCTATCCCAGCACTATTATAATATATATAAAAATTGTAGGAATAGAGTAATCTTCTAGTGATAATTATAAAAGGTTTTATTTTTTTTTTTGTATTAGAAAGCATTTGAACCAACAGAAAAAGGATCGCAGTTACTTCCAGAAGGATGGAACACACGTCCAAATTATGCATTACGTTATATAAAGGACAGCAAATTGTTCATATTTCATGGTATAAAGTCTGACGAAGATTTACTTATAAATTTGTTGGTAATTTAAACTACATAATATGTTACGCATTATAAAGCAATCTGTCTTACCTACAATGACAAAATAATAACTGTAAATATTTTATTTTGCAGAAAGTTGATGATCAAAATGTGTCCAATGTTCAATTTCCAATTAATCAGACTGTAAATGAACTTCATGGAGATTTAGAATCTGTAATACCTTCATATCAAAATGTTATAAATGTGATTCAAGAAGATCTTATACACGCATTGATTCCTGGCAATATGGTCGTAAATTCTACTCAAACAAGCTTTACGAATGATCAATCAAGAGACAATCCATTAAGGGTAGGAGAGTCGACACGTCCGTCGTCTGCATCATATCCATGGTAATATTCGCATCGATTCATAAGAAAACTATGAGTAATTTTATATAAAAAGAAATGTCTGTTATCATCTTTGTATAATAAAGGCTGACAGGGAGATAAAAAGAGAAGAATCGATGCGATTTTAATACATTAAATTTACAAATAACATGTTTGAAACATCTTTACAGAATTTTCATAATTCCGATGATATAAATCTGGACGACTTTTCATCAATTTTTGAATTTTAAATCTTTACCATTTAATTTCAAGCATGAAAAAGCAATTGTCTTGAGAATTAAAAATCTTACATTTTACGAATACAATTGGTCCTGCAAACGTGATTGGTATAAACATTTTTACTCTCTCCATGACATGCCTAAAATAATTATATTCTTTTTGCAATACTACAGGAACATTATGTAAAGCAAACAGTAACTTTATGCCAATATTTTATGTTGAATATTTTATGTTTGTTTAAAATTTTGAAGGAACCGTGATGCTGATCCTTTAAGGGTAGGCGCCGCAGATTTAAACCCATTTGCCCAGGGTAGTGGTATGATTTTTGATCCATTTTCATCACAACGTAATCGTATGAATCCATCTAGACCTGGTTTAGGAGTTCCTGGTAGACTACCACCGTAAGTAAATAATAAAGAAATATAAAAGATATGTTTTTATTTGTATTAACACCGCCATTTTCGTTATTATCTTATTATAGAGGTGCAGTACCACCATTTGCAAAATTTGATCCTTTTGGCCCGCCAGATATTAATCAACCAAGACCACGTCGTGATCCAGACAACGACCACTTACCTCCACCAGGATACGACGACATGTTTATGTAAAACGACAGAACAAAATGTAAGAAATAAAACAAGTATACTTACCTAAACCTTACTTTCGTGCAGATTATTATATTCGTGAAATACTTCTAATTTTATAAAAGAGGAAGAAAAAAGACTGTAGTATAACGAAGCTATCTGAAATAAATGATTTCACTCATTTGCAAAAGAAAAGTTGTAACGAAACATTTTATTTTGCAACGCATCAGGCACATAAATGATACATCACAAAATGTTTCTTCACAAAACGACTTCCATTCTTTTTTATTTCATTACTGATGTTTTACAATATAACAAAATTTTTCATTTAATTTAATTAATGTCTTTAATACAGCATTAGGTAGGAAATTACATTAATAAATCAAATATACAATAATCATAATCCTTGTTTAAATTGCGCTAACTCGTTAAATTTATTTTTTGCATAATCGATTCGAAAGGAGTGACTGTTCTTACTTCATTACGTCGGTTCAAAATAGAGGATTTCTTTGCTACCTAAGTTGTTCCTGTTCTTTATTATTTATATGAATTGAAACACTATTATTTTTTTATATTTTTCTTAAAATAAAATCATATGAAACGAATGTTCATGATCACCGTTTATAAAATAGCAGCGATTAAACGAAACATTTCGTGCATTTTGTAGCTCATTTTTCATTTTCTGAATAATAAAATAAAATTTGACACAGCGTTTCGATTCAATTCTTCGAGAACGAAATCTTTCTTTCTTTCCTCTATTAATACTCTGTGAATACGCGATATAATAAATATTCAGATCAAAACATATTCCTAAATACAATTTTAAATAAGATCTATGAATACCAATTGACTATTCGATTTAACTGTGGATTACAATTCTGGTCAATCGTGAAAAAGATCCTTAAATATCATTTTTCGTAGATACCACGTTCTGCAATAAGTCCAATCATTTGATGTCCTTTCTAATTTTCGCCTTTTTTTCGCAAAAAATGTATCACAGATAAAATATCTTCATTCATAAACGTAACTACTTCAGACAGTGAAGTATAACCGCTTGAAGAAGTGAATCGATTTGCAAAATTAAATTTCACATGACAAAAATTTGATGGTAACTTTTACGATGAATTGCTAGTAGGTATACCTAATTAAAGTATCAATATCTTACTTAAAATAAAAAAAGAAGTTCATTGTAAAGAAAAGAGAAATTAAGAACATTTCACCGATCGTCATCAATTGTTAACAATAAACCTAAGGAGATAGAGAAAAGAAATTGAATAATTAGAAAATTATTCATTTTCGGATCTAAGACTCGATAATTTTTCTTTTTTTTTACGAATGTCCCTCGTCCCATCCTCTGGTAAAAAATATTGCAGTTTTTTTAACATTACAAAAAAGTAGCTGTACCAGGTTCAAATTTCATTTCGAGTCTGCGATTATGGTGAATGTACAGTGGTTATACAATGGTACTTAAAAGTTATGCACAAAAAGGACGAATATATCTTATTATTGGCGTATCGTGCAATTAAATTCATTATTTAGTTAACAGTTCCGTACAAAAATTTCATCTGGGTTTCTTACACGCTAATTACCAAAAACTGGGACAGGAAAAAAATACGAACATCGACTATGATAGTTCGTCAGCATATCACGCAACCTTAGCTATAAGCACGAGAAACGATTATGAACGCAATTCATGTATCATAATTATATACAGAAAACGTACATTCACGTTAAATCTGCAGACACATGAAATGATCTAAATATTACATTCATTAGTTTAGGAGCGAATTTTTTTTCTATCTTCTGAACACAGTTTAGTGTGGCGTACAGCATCACCGACAATTTTACCAAAATTGCGATTACGATTACAATATATGCTCCACACAAAATGCGTATGCAGCCTTTTAAAATTTATCGAATAAAAGTGGGTGTTTTTTTAAAAATTTTGGTGAAATTGCCGTTAAGCTACGATAAAAGTGATATATAACTCTGGAGTGATTTTTTTTCTTCACTTTGTTTCGTAATATTCGTTATTTCAAGTTAACGCAGATTTCAAGTTCAGTAAGAGTTAAGAACACTCATCAATTCGGCATGCCATTGGAAATGCAACGCAATGTTCCTTTTGTTTGTTATATTTTCAAAATTAATGCTTGATAGTTTCAAAAAAATTTGCTAATTTTTGTGCAAATCGTTTTATTTCATACAAAGCTCGAAAATTTATTCACGTATGATAAGTATATGGAAATGCGTATTGCAATTTCTATGTTGATTGTTACTAATGTATACCAAATTTGATGTGATAATCATAAAATAAAAAACAATATTTAAAGAATATTTACAACGCAGCGTTCACTCATGTTTCTTCTTGCTTGTGTTATATGCAAAACATCTGCAGAAAATATGTACTTAATTACAATTTGAAAGTAAATATATTGAATTGCTTAAAACATTTATTTATTCCTTTCATTTAATCATTATGGAAAACGTGAGTTATTTTCTTATTGCACTAAATCTTTAAATAACTAAATTTGATGACGGCTGGGTACAGTTGCAGTACCAAAGGAACCACATTTTACTACAAATCATACTAATCCAAAGGTGTCTACCCCAACCATCTTAAGTATCTTAAAGTATCTTGCATAAATAACATATTAACTAATGTTCACAAATTAATTAGTAACATTGTGTATTTTATTTTATTGGACCAAGTAAATGCAGCCTTCTAGAATACTTGTACACAATAATCTTAAAGTGACTAAAGTTGATTACATTTTTTGTTTATTAATTATACAAACGATCAGATCCATTCGAATTTTATTATTATTCATACCATGTTCAGAAGGCTTTTTCTTTTCTGTAATATTTTATATCAATTTAGTATCAAAAATAAATACAAAAATTTCGTAAAAGAAGAGTGCAAATAATGATACACAATTTATTTTACTCTTGAACTGCTTCATTTATGCTGGAGAATCAGACGGTGCAAAATATACTATTAAAATTGTTACATAAGTACAGTTGCATTTCCATTGATAGGCCTTTCAGAACTGAGTTGATACAGTATGTCTCTTGTTATCAGGCGCGAAAACCTATACAATTAGGTATACCAATCAGTATGAATTAGTAACTTTTCAAAGAAATCGTTTGATCTATTGGACGCAGCAGGAGTTCTTTTGTCCATTCTTGAGCTTCAACCGAGATTTGGGACGATACTTTTCGAGATAGGCCAGCTGCTTTGAGTTGATAGCGCCTCGTCTTTTACTGGAAAAGTAAACAACATTTATATCTACCTCATATATAAAGAAATGGCATAAAGATAAATCAGAATGAATATATACTTACTCCCTAATTAGTGCAACTGCATCTTCATATTTAAGTCCCAACTCAATAAGGGCAAGTGCAACTAAGACTGGTGCCCTACCAAGTCCTGCGACACAATGTACTGCTACACATGCATCAGGAGACTCGCGAAATCGATTTTTTAGCAGCTCAAACCATTCATCAATGACCTATGATCAAAATTGTGTTATTAAAATCAAATAAATTATATTGTGTGATTACTTTCAGAATACTATCAAAACAATGTTTACTTCATTTGGTGGAAATGTGCCATCATCAAATACCAAGTCTATGACATTGATCCCTTCTGTTTTAAGTTCCTCAACTTTGTACGTTGGTTCACAGACCCTCACTACTTCTTTAACATTGTGCTTTTTCAGTTCCTGTTAGAAGAACAATGTTTATTATATCGTACTACGGTTTATTAATATTTGTGTGTGAAAAAAAGTGAAAAACGTACTTGAATAAAAGTATGAATGGTCTGATCATTGGGCCGATCAGTAATAAGGAACTTCATGTTTTTGTATTCGATCTCGGCGGGTTCTGGTCTGATATCCTTTACCCTCATGTTGCTCATTTCCTTTTTGGACAACAAGTGGTGTAAAACTCCTACTCCTTTTATCCTTCTAAGTTTTATGTTTTTAATAATTTTGTACGACACTGTTTCTCTTTATTTTTGCAATGTGCCACACTATATGAAGCAACAAAGGCTGAATTTGACAACTTAGCCCATAGATGTCAGTCTTATAAAGTTGTTTTTCATTTAACTAATTGAATACTTTGTTATTTTTTTACAGAGGACAGAACAATGGGTTCACATGTAGACCTCAAGGAGGGTTGTTAAGGTGCAAATTTCGCTGAAAAGGTGAGGGCTACGTTACATTAGGCGTTGTTGATATGCGATCGATTCCCACTTGGGATCCTTGACTACGATTCGGAAGATTATCTGAAAAGAGATCACTGTGACAACCCTTGCACGATCCAGCTTATATATAACAAAAATCACTGACTTTGATGCTTACCTATTTGGCACTGGCTGCGCCTGGATCAGGTGCGCTCAGTAACTACAATGCTTGCATTTAATATTGTAAATTAACAATTGAGTCTATTTAATTCTTCTATGTTTTGCGTGATGACTAGCTGATGATTTTCTGACTTCGAGGCAATGATCCCAGTATTAAAAAATTGTTCTTTGCCTGATTAAGATGTTTTTTCCTTGTTTCTGTTTTAATAGTACCTAGCAGATTCTAGGGTATTTGGACGTGTCTCTCTATTTGTGTTGAGCCTGGCAGTATTCTGCACTATCCAGCTGAAACTCCATGTATGTGAGGATGCACTCACCAGGAAACTGTAACATAAACACAATTTTCATAATTATGTTATATATTAACAATTATATTATAAAGAAACATATATTTAATTTTTCTACTTGAATTTTTCTTGAAAAACTATTGCTTTTATACAATATTTGGTCCGTGTAAAATGAATGAAGGTTAGGTCCAGAAGACAAAACGTGACGTACGCATTTTTCAAAAAATAATAAACGCAAAATGATATATTTATAAAAGTAACGGAGATTTTACGTCAGGTCATTGTAAGATATTTTCGATTTGTTTCCAACAAGAAAGCGATTACAAGTTGTGAATGTTTGACACGTGCCAAATCTTGCGCCAATTTTCATAAGTATCCGCACAGGTAATAAATATTCTTACAATTCTCACCCAAAAAATCCGAAACAATTGTCGTAATACTTTGTCACGATAATTCATTACGAATATGCAGCAGACCAAATTCTATCACTGAAAAAAAGTTTGCTCGACTACGCAAATTCCAGGGGATCTGCGTTGTCATAATGACATTAGTCGACATCTCGAAGCTCGAGTAAAATCGATTAGAGGTAAAGCTTGTATGTAAAACCAGGATACGATGTATATATGCATATTGTGACTATGACGCATCTTAGAAAATTCTATTCTTCTATGTTTTGTTAATTAATCAATATTCCAACTCAAAAATGCTAAACTAGTAGCAAGAGAATACTTGCGAAAAATACAAAGTTTAATTTTTATCCCGTATTTTTTTCAAATTTGTATCATAAAAGTAGTAAGGTTACGTGTTTCGTAAAAATTTCGATTACGAAACGAAATTACGTTTATACGATTTCTTCAATTAGTTAATAATTATTTGCAAATGGTAACATGGAAAAATATTGCATACAATTAAAAAATTGAATGAAAGGTGAATATAAATATTATTACGAAATATATAGATTATACGGTATGAATTGTGATTAGATCATTTAGTTACAATTTAATTATAAGCAACAGAAACGGATATGTTCACAAGGAAAAAGTAAAACTAACGTCGCGTTGAAATCTTTTAAATTTATCGGTGGCGCTAGTTGCGCATGATCTTGTTGAATGTGTTGAATTCAAAAGATTTCAAGTAGCGCCGAAGAAAGAAGACTTTTCTCCTTATCTTTGGCACGAAAGTTTTGCGTAGATGCCAAGCGAAACAGACAGTTTAGTTTCGAAGAAGTGCTTCCGTCATTTTATGCATCTGGTTTTAAGGATTTGTACTGCTCGCAAATAGAAATGTCTAGGTCAACATTCCGAGAACGCGTTCACTAATCGAATTCACGTTATTCGAATTTAATTTGAAGTATTTTACGTTAATGATTTTTTATCAAAATTTTTAATTCACATATGAACGCACGCAGAAAGAGATATGTTCTGCCATATTTGCTTCCTACAAATTACTTTTACTAATAATCGAACACGTGAAATTTTTTTCTATAAAAAGCAACATTAAAAAGTTTGTCTTTCAAACCTTCTCGCTGTAATTACTTTTCATCAAGCGAAGGTAAGTACGGAAGTATGTACTGAAATATTGAAACACAATAATATATTTTAATACGATCGACACTTCTGTATCACAACTTAATGCGATATTTATAATTTATAATTTACACTTTGAACGCTTTTTTTCCACGAGAGCAAGGTTATTTACTCGAATGAGTTACGTATCGACGCCAATCGTCGGTATCGCGCAATGAAAATACGTTCGACTGACAGTCGCCTCTTTACGGACGTTTGTGAATTTGAAACGCACATCGAACAAATATAGGCGTCGATACTTCGGGGTACACGACGAATAGCGCGGCGCGTCGTTCCGTCAGGATGTCGAGACGATTTACGAAATCGTCTTTTTACGTAACGAAAGCTTCCGAAGCAGAAGACGCCGGCAACATCTCAAACTGCGATGACGGATAGGAAAAAGTGAGAGCGCTCAGATCGACGTACCGGAATAACCAGAATAATTGGCAGCCGGTACACGAACAGCCACCAACGCGACTCCACGCTTCGCAATGCGCTCGCTTCAAGGTCGAATCCATCTTGCCAACCCTATACGTCTATTATTCAATTTACGTCGGCCCTTTCGACGTTCTCAATTGATAATGAAAAGGTAACCAATTCTTACGTCAACTTTGATTGAATGAATGAAATAAATTTGTAACAATTTTACTTCTAGATGAATTGATTTAAGACACAATATACGTGATAGAAATCAGGGAGCCTTAACGAATAACGTCGCGTTAGAATTTTTTAAATATTCAGGTAAGGATAATGATGCCGAAATGAAATAAATGAAAAGAAATAATATTACAATAAATAATCTTTTAATTAATAATGGAAATAGTGGTAAGATGAGATAAATGAAACGGAAAGATCTATTGTAGGGTCTTTTTACTCCTTGCGACTAATTTCAACCATTTTTTATGTATATCTTTTAGAAAACATGATTATTCCAATTTTCTGCTAAATATCTTTGATTTTCATTGTCTAATTCATAAATATTTATGAATTCTTGAATCAATATGCGATTTCATTAATTGCATGAATAAGTTTCCATTATATTAATCGGATTATGTTAATATTGCATTAATCGAATTGTAACTAATTGGATTTTAATTTATTTATATAAATTAATCTGCCTCGTCTGTTAATCCAGGACTTACATACACAAATCTCCAGAGAACATAAACAGAATACGATCAATCATGAAACATTTAAGAAATATTAGAATGTTCTAGCCTCGTAAGAAACGAAAAAAGAAAATCAATTTCTCGGTTTAAAAAGATTTATCAGTGGCCATCCGAGTTCCAATAATATTCTGAAGATTTTTGTATGCTTTATATTATGATTATATAATGTCAGTACTTAATGTTGAAATATTTTGCTTCCATTTACTATATTATTTTTACAAAAGTAACCAGAATATATCGTGTTTGGAAATATGTATATGTATAATAGGTGAATTTAAAAAGGTAAATTGTGTCGATGAATGAGATATGTATAGAGGTCGCCACGTATACGTGGTTTTACCGTTAGCACCTTCGGTGGAGCGTCGCGTCGGTGGAAAAAAAAGATTCACTGAAATCAACCTAGAAACCTACTTCAGCGCTGAACACGTTAGCCCTAGTGAAAACGAACACGCCGTGCGGGCACCGTTCATCTTTTTACACTCGTATATCGCAATCCGAGACAAGTGAAACTCGCCATCGTTGTGCATTCCCCTCTCCCCATTTCGATGTATGCACTCACTTTAATCCCGGAACTATAATAAATCTTGCAGAATCGAGAAATCGTCTACGATCCGCGAGTCTTTTTTTGACATTTTCACTGCTTAACCTTTTAATGGTCAAGCCTTTAACCCTTCATAGATAAACGTTAAGAACAGAATTAACATCGAATATCTTGTTTTATTAATCCAACACAGATTATTATAATCATATATAATCCAGTGATGTTATTTTAGGTTAAGGTGCAAATACTTGACGCATAAGAACATACGGCCGACCTAACCTCACTTTTGTACTGCTTGGGAGCAGTTTAGGTTAATGACCTAGAAATGAGATTAAATTGGATAAAAATCAACTCCTTGGCCTCTTGCAGGTACAGAAACTCGGACAATCTGTTTTCCAGAGAAATCGGTCTTCGTTCTGGGATACAAAGAGTGGAAAATATTTATTCGCAAAACGTCCCTCTCGTTTTCATTGGCTATATAATATTTTACCCGCTAAAATTCTGGAAGTGTCTAGACACAAGACAAGGCGGGGCATATTATCACGAGAAAGCAATATGTAAGTTCAATGAAGCGTGCAGAATGGATACAGGTGTTCCCTGTTTGAGAAAGATAAGTCACACGGGCACGTGACCGAATTATTATACACGAGCGTATAAATTAAGGAGATACGTTGGAACTGGAATTAAGAAACTACACTGAGAAATGCAACCCTGTTGCGTTATTTCAGACACCGTCGAGCCAATTGTATTTTTCTAAGGTTAAAGAATATCTCGAGTCTGATCGATTCACGCGATTTCTCAATGTTTCGGTTTTACGTTAACTGTTTTCTTAGGACGTCGCTTGACTCGAACTGTTTGAATTGATCAATTCAATAGAATCTTTTGTTGTCACAGGTGCATAAGATTTAATAAATTTCATAATTCAATTAGATGTAATTCTTCAGCGATAATTAAGAGATGCGTTCATAGAACATAGTAAATATTTGATCTTTAAAAAGTTGAAATAGATTTATCAGGCAAAGCTGAAGAAGCACTCTTTGGCTTTCCTGTGAGAAAACAAACACGAACAAGTGTTTCTGTTACGAATCCTCTCTTTTTAAGATGTACACTTCCCCATCACCTCTTTGTCACTCTAACTTTGACAAGTTAGCCCCACCACGATATTCTACGGACTTAGAATGCAGAATAGTAAAAGAATTAAGAGAATGAAGAATTTGTCTTTTTAGTATTGACAGAGCGCAATCCTTAAAAGCGCCATGAAAGTCAATCGAACATATTTCACGTTCACGTTTCTATTTTCTACTAAGTAGAGTTCTTCTTTTTTTTCTTCTTCTTCTACTAAGTAGTTCTTCTAAGTAGAGTAATTGAATCGGCCACGAATATACTAGCTACTACGCTGCGAGCTTACTTTGCGATTACAGAGAATAGCCCACCCTTCCTGGAAGCGGAATTCTTTTTCCGCTTATCAACGTGGTCGTGATCCGATAGAAATCGATGAGCGATAAGAACTTCCGTTTTGGAGCGAAATCGCCAGCAAAGTGGACTTTGCGTAGATACTGCGATTGTAATTCGTCGTGGAAGCTCTTTTTTTAAACGATTTCTTGCGCATACGCTCCTGGAAATACTTCAACGTTTACCACGAAGGACGTTTACGTCTATGTTGTATGTGTTAAATGTAGGAGACATTTTAAAATTTCTTTAATACGTTAACGAGACACCACTGTCACGGTTATATTGATGAAATTTCGTAAAAATCCGAAAATGTATACAGAAATTACAAGATATCTGTTGTAAACGTATATTCAGTGAAAACATGGAATATCTATTTGAAATGCATATGTAACAAGCGTTGCCGATATGGAGCGTCAGAGACTCCGCAGGTGCAATCTTCCTTACTCTCTTTCATTCTGTTTGTAACTAAACAGCTTCGTATTTCTTCTACTTTTCGACATCAGATACTACGATGCACGCATTCACGCAAATACACCAAAATGTGTACTAAAAATAATCCTGTGTACACTTGCTATAAACGAATAAAGCTCTTCTTCAAAAAGTTTCGTCATTACCAAGTGATAGCAATTGTCCGTAAAATAGGAGCCGCAAGGCGATCCGAATTCTTAGAACAATTAATCACTCCGACCAATTTGCTGTTTTGTCGTTGGTTGGCGTCTAAGTCTCGAACGCCAGCCAACAAAGTCCTAAGGTAAAAGAGAACTTTCATTTCGACGCGAACTCGAATTTATCCAGAAGCATACATCATACGACACACTCGGAAACGTTCGTATATTTCAGCCACGGCTGGAACTCGTGCAATTTTCCTACCATGAAGTTGCACGCATCTCTTTATTGGTAATTGATAAGAAACGCGTTAAAGCAACGATTACGTCATGCAAGCAAATGAAAACTATTGGACAAGAATAAAATTGTTATTGCAACTCGATCTTATCGCATCAGGCAACGGGGAAAGAGAACATTTTCACGAACAAAATGAATATTTCGAATTGGATCCGGACACGCACATTATATCGCCATTTGCAATTTCGAAAATTTAAACATTGATCTCGCATCAAGATTCTACGAGCATAAAGAGGAAAACCACGCGAAACAAACGTATTTCAGGCTATGGTGTCGGATTGTAATCAGTTCGTTTCTTTCCACCGATGTTTGATTCGTAATTGCGTTAGCGGTCGATGCAATTTCCAACTTTGAACGCTGTTTGCTCTCGTGCATCTCGTTTCTGAGTCTTCGTAGTGCCGTACGCGGCGTAAAACAAGAGAAGTATAACAAAATGTAAACGTATTATTGTAAAAGCTTAAGGATACTTAAAAGTAAAAAGATACTACAAATCACACGTGAAAAACTCTGCGATTCTTTGTTACGGATATACATACTTTGTTCTTTTATATACAAGGTGGTTGGTAACTGGTGGTACAAGCGGAAAGGGGGTGATTCTACGCGAAAAAAGAAGTCGAAAATATAGAATAAAAATTTTTCGTTTGGGGCTTTGTTTTCGAGAAAATCGTCTTTGAATTTTGGCTCGGTACGCGTGCACTTTATCACGTCTCGTTATAATGATGGAAAAATTAAAAAAAAATTAAAATATTTAAAACAATAACGTCAATCGAGACAACGATCTACAGTGAGATCCGTTATAACGAGACGTGATAAAGTGCACGCGTACCCAGCGAAAATTCAAAGTCGATTTTCTCGAAAACAAAGCCCCAAACGAAAAATTTTTATTCCAGATTTTCGACTTCTTTTTTCGCGTAGAATCATCCCCTTTCGGCTTGCACCACCATTTACCAACCACCCTGTATTTCTTATTTTCACTTTAATGCGATATTATTGAGCAGTAAAATTCTTCTGCGTGTAAACGCGGATAAAACAATTTTCCCCAGAGTTTGTTTGCGACTAACAATTTTTAGCAGTTCGTTGATAAATATTTTTGGGTAACAGCATCCACCAACAACCCTGTATATTATATGTATTGTTCTTTTTCGAATGTTAATTCTTACGAATACGTGCGTGTTTCTGAATGTATTATCAACAATACATCATGAACGATTTAGGAGCCGACATACTTGGAATGTACAAGCGGGCAAGACAAAGGACTCGCGTAATAAATTTCCATCAAGCGCATAGTCGTTTGCGAAATTGCGGCACAGGGGAAAATTTCTGCGAATCGCCGCGCCGAATTCTTTTTTATCAACCACGAGCCATTGTTGGCTGATCGATCGTGAACAAACATATAACGTCGATCCATCATCGTATTTTCTCGGCGATAATACGGCCAACTGAAAACACGTGACAAAATGTGAAGAACTTTTTTCCCAAAGAGCCACTGCATTTCTGTGGAATTTTCAACGCTTGGGGTATCTTTGCTCGCTTCAATAGATTCATCAATCGATAATATATCGATTCTTGAGTCAATGATGATCATTTCGAACCTTCTTAATTCGTATTTAAATCAGCTTACAGTGACGGCCAAAGGACAATTTCTATAATTTTACGAAATGGACTCGTAATAAACTTAATAGGAGCAACAAATAAACGTGAAACATCGTTAATATAAAAATTATTCAAGCTCATAGCGCGTTAATTTTAAACGTTCTTTTATCCGCTGTCTATCTCTTTTGTCTTATTTATTTTCTCCATTCATACTCTACGGTTATTCGACGCAAACGTTGCTTCTCATGAAACACCAAGCTTACAAATCTCCCATCTTCAAAACCTAAAACCCAGAACCTAAAATCCATGCCCTTAAAACCTATCTATTGGCATTTAATGTTCTATATATTTTCGCATACTACGTGCGCCCTATGTATTTTTGCATCTTCGAATTTTCGATTAAAAAATCCATCATCTACACAGCGGTGGACAGCGTGAATCAGGAAATTGAAAGAGCTTCATAGAAATGGAGATTCTACGGGAAAAGTCTTTCTCGTGCCGCGTCTGGGGAACAGGCCATTTCGTACTTCGTTGAGTCATGTTTGTTCGTGCCTCTTAATTAAACTCATCGGTTAAGCGCAAGACAAATGCGTAAATTCGAGCCGAATTCAATGACGGCACGGCAAATAGAATTTTATTTACCGTTTGCCGTGCTTAAGCTGTCAGTACGCGTTGCACTTTATCTGCCTGTCAGCGTTTTCACTGTACCGCGATATTTTAAGCCCAAGCAGCCAACTATAAATATAGGTGTACTCGACCGGCCGCCTGTTTACCATTTAAGTTTCGCTTTAAACGTCAACATTCCACCTCGTTTTCCTACCGTCGTGCAATTCACCATTAACGAATTCGTTAACTCGTAAAGAAGCTTCGACGTTTTGGCTCTTCTCTGACGCTAGGAAGCTCGGTCGGGCCATTTTTACTCAACCACATATACATAGCGAATCGAAGATATTAAAAGAATATTACGTTCCGTAAAATTCCTTCGGCATATTACGAATTGATCGTATTCGTTCGTCGAGTTAGTTGGAAAATCGTACGATAACCGGCATGAAAGATAATTAACACAGTTTCCGTTTAAATTCATCGCGCTACTAGTCTCGGGCCAGCGTGAACAAGCCATTTTTTCTCAGGAAAAAAAGTGACCATGTCGCAGTCGATTCCGAAATTGGCAGTAGAACTATTTGGCAGAGAGTTCGAACAGCGAGAGCACATATAAAGAAAAATATCTTCGTTGTTATGTCAGACGATAATTCGCGCAGTTGACATCGTTGCGTGCATCGTGGACGAATGGCAAGGACATTGTCCACGTGATGGAACGGTAATCGACGAAATGGCACAATTAATTACAGCGTTAGCTTACACTACGTTTAACCCCTTACGTGGTCACAGTCCGTAACTGTGATGAACGAATCGACGATGTTTGCGCGTCATGTCAATTCCTGACTGTTACGAATTCTACCGGTGCAAACGGATTTGTCGCACGACGAATAGAAGTAAACCGAATGTAGTTGTTGGAATTATTTTGCATATTAGACCCTACAGTCGAAAAGAATTTACGAAAAAGACTCGCGAGGTTTCCTAAAAGAAAGTTTTATTCGACTATTTTGAGATTATTTTACTACAACGAGTTGAGAAAATAGACATAGAAAATCTGATTTCGTTGCATTATATAAATTGCATTATAAATTACATTAAGAATGTAAAAGAGAAAAATAAAGTGTAGAAATATTTGAAAATGTAACGCAAAACCGTTCGTCGTATTGTTGGGCACGTAAGACCAATTAACGTTTCAGTTAGAAATCAATGACACGAATAAATGGAAAGTTCGTGTAATATAATATATTCGTAAGAAATTAGCTATAAAAAAAGTCAACGTTATTAGCATTATTATAAATGAAAGTTGCGATAGAATTCGTACGAGCAATTTTATGCGACAATTTCAGGACACCCTGTTTTAATGGACAGCGGCGAACCGAAAGGGAGGATATTTCTTTTGAAAATGTGAAATAAAATTTCTCTTTCGAACAGGCTTTTGTTTCCGACGAAATTAATTTAGAGAACAATGAACGTTTACTCTGCACGGTTAAGATTGGACCACAAACATCGTTATTATTCATAGTAATTTCACAATCAACGTAATAATTGTAGTTTTCCCATTAACTATTTATTTATAACAAGACTGGATATTTGTAGAAATTAATTTCGCCTATTTTGCGTGTTAGATCAAAATGGCATTACAATTTTAATTACAATTATATAATTGTATTATATATTATAATTACAATTATAATCGTATTTATAATTGTATATTTATATTTATTATATTCGCAACAAATATATAGCCTCCGCTTAGATACTTTCACGGCAAAAGTTAAATAAATTTTTAACACGTTGCATCATTGAAATTTGTTTAGAATATTTTGAAGTTGCGAATACTATGAATTTACAAAATTACGAAATTCATACGTTCACGCGTTTCCTTATAATCTAAATGCTATTTAGCAATTGAAAATACTCGAGGAAACTGGCGAATGAAGGAGCAAATGAATGATTGTTTACTGTTTGAGTTTTATGCTTTTAGGATATACATATTGCGTGTCGGACTATCTAAGACTATTCTGTGGTGAATCCACCTGTTGATGCGTTTAAACGATGACAAGACTGACTGTAAAATTAGAATAAAATGCTTCGCAGAATAATATTCATTAATATGGCAATAGCGTTAACGTTTCAAGCTCAATTATTCATAATAGCATGACGATATTCATAAAACAATATTATGACAACCGATTGTTCGTGTTATCGACGTATCGATATTACAGCAAATACCAACAAAATGACCAGATTACATATTTAATATACTCGAAAGCGGTCAAGTTATCTAAGAAGGAAATGTTTAAAAGAAAAAGGTAAAAGAAAGTATCGACGTCGATTTTGTCGCAAGTAGATCGCGGATTTTTACGCATTTATTTGTATTAAAAAATTGAAAAATATAAAAATTCCATAGAATGTTTAAAGTACCTAATCGCTGTAACATTTAGTAGATCAAATAAATGTCTACGATCCAGTCACGAAATACCAATAGAAAAAGAAGCAGAAGAAGAGAAAACGCGAATTCACAATTTCTTGTAAAATCGTTGTTTTACAGAGGAGAAAACGCCGATGCACGATCATCGATTCGAATTTCCTGTTGCTACGAGATACGAAACCCGGGGCGACTTTCCACAATTTTGCGCCGATTCTCGTTCGAGAAAGTCACCGTTGCAGAACGGCTCTCGATCGTACGCTAAACAAGGAAATTCATTGTTAATTATCGCGACATGGCAGCCGGTGCGCGAGTCTACTGTACGCGAGAGCGTGTAACAATAAACGCGAGACAAGAGAAATCGCGGGTCAGGAGTCATCGCGCGTATCATCTATCGCCGGCCAGTTTATCAGGCAACAAGAAAGAAAACAGCGATCGTCTATTATGGAAAGGAAATTTTCTGCCGGTTCAATGGGAGAGCGAATTATTTGAAACGCGGATGTGATGATACCGACTGTGCTTCGATAGCTCTATTGGCGCAGAAAATATGTTGCTGTTGCGAACAACATCTCACGACTAGAGCGCAGCTTCTTATGCATTTACGAGAGATTTGAGAGTGTAAAGAAGAAGAAGAAAAAAAAAAAGAAATAAGAAGCGTATAACGTTGATAAATGAATTTTGCAGAAGTATGTAAAACATGGCAAGTATAGTGCTCGTTATAATAAAATAGGTAAAGACATATTCTCCGTCCTAGGTTTCATTTTCTTTAATTATATCCATTCGTAGAAGCACGAATTTGCACAAGTTTCTGCAGTTTATTTATGAGAAAAGTAAATGCTACTCCATTATCACTCTACTCTGATATAAGCTGCAAAATATTCGTCAATATTCGTACCTATTAAGATTCCTAATACCAGAGCGACGTAAGAATCGTAACAAAGAGATCAGAATATCGTCGAAACGCGTATTTTTCGAGACGAAAGGAACGAGACGAAAGAATCGGGCAACCGTGGTCGTGACCATGAGAAAGCGTTACGTTAGACTTGCAAAAAAAATCGTAAATGCACGGCACGCTGACAAAATGTTGGCCTGGAGGTTTCGGTTTCAACTTTGCGATCGCACAGATAAGCTCGATGAGAGAACGACGATCGTAAAAATGTTGAAGCAGACGCCAGCCTGACAACAGAGTTAGATTAGCTCTCAGAGTGCTCGGTCTATCGGCGCCTTTCCCCACTTTTCTCTTTCCCTCTTTTTTTTTTTTTTTTTTCTTTCAAGATATGCATTGTACTCTATAGCGTTTCTCTTGCGCGAAAAATAAACGAGTTCGCCGCCTATATCAAGATAGTCCGCAAGATCGAAGATTAGAATCGAGTGGAACGCCAATCACAGCAATAAAAGTGAAATTAAGTTTTCCAGTTTTCGATATTCGTTTCAGAGGAAAGATAATCGAGGATAATTCTAAAAGAACGTTAATTACCATCGAGTGAGATAGAACTTGGGGAAAAAATAAAGCAAAGATACTAGCGACATTAAGCAACGCGATAGAAATAGAATATAATCAGACGACAAGTATATCAAGTACCGAGTCATTACAGATTCTTAGAAACACTTGCTAGTAAAGCTTGGAACAAATCTATCAGAGATGAGTCATTTCGCTGATAAAAGTACATATAATCTGTATTCCAAAAATACTTTTATTCATTACGTACGAAATATGCGTGAACTTTATCTGTTTGAACAGTTGATTCATTCACGTAAATGTAATTGAGTCGACGATGTACCAACGAATTAAAAAATCGATCGAATCGATCGAATTCGACGATCATTTCGGCGATAAACTTAGAAATTTGTATCTTACCGTCTGATCTTTCGATTTGGCTGATCGACTTTTATCAAATTAGAAAACCTTGAACTTTCATTACGCATATTAGGGACACTTTTGTTACGATCGAATTTATTCCACAATTTAATTTGTTCTTAATACACCGTGAAACGTATCGGTGAAAATTATTCAAATTTAGAAGCAGAGTTATATTTCTAAATTAAATTTCGCACGTTTCAACTAGAGAGCTGAATTGTTTTTCCGTCCCGTAATATGACACCGATTTCCCAAAATCTCACAGATCTGGAGCAAGTTATCGCAAACGAATGGCATATTTTACGTTTTCCATAACGACCCAAGCAAATGTCCGAAAAATCGATATCGCAGCGTGTCTGGTTTCGTTTCTCAAAAAATATCTCGAAATACGAGAACGCCGAAACTTGAACCCAACACGAGGTCAGCGCTTAAAATTACATACAGCGTGAGTAATCTCTCAACTTTGTACGGATCAAACTTGCCGCGCCTCTTACACTTCGCAAACTTGTTGCACGTACGAACTACACTTTATGCACCAAATGTGTTCATCGAAACGTTCTAATTTTGGCAAATCTGCGACTTTCCAAATATTTACCGTCGAAGATATAGCGAAATTTTCCAGTCGGAATTAAAAAATTGTAATTTCAAAATTACCCGCCAGAAATTGATGCGATTCTTTCTATCAGAAAGCTCGAAACAACAGCATTGGTCATTGAGCTTTCACGATGAACTTTGTTAAGGCGCCGAGAGGAAAACAATAATTTCCCCGCATAGGAAGGGTTGTCGCCGCATTATGTTTGCGAAACTTCAATCAATCAATCGATTCGCGTTCCAGGAATTTCCTAATCTATCGGAAATCGATTATTAGGCCTGATAAAGTTACAATATTCTCGAAAGATAAAACAGCGACGTGTTCCGGGGGAACTCGCATTTCAACGTGGTGCACATGATCCTGACATTTGGAACGCGCTATATTTATTCGGAAAGCACGTGTTTACCGATCTTCCCCCGTCTTCGTGCTTCGATACTTATAAATATACCAAGACCGTCGCGAGCTTTGTCGCCTTTGTAGCCGGCTACGATAGTCGAGATTTTTAGCGTGACAATATAAAAAGCACGATCTTCTCTCGCCCTTTCGTTTCATTCTCCCCGTTTTTTCTTTACCACCGCTTTTTTCGCTCTCTCTCTCTCTCTCTCTCTCTCTCTTTCTCTTCTTTGTCGCGCGCGTAAATTCGCTTTTAAAGTATTCGCGGAAATTCATGAACGAAGAGCGTTGAACCGATGCACGAGAATTTGCATTGACCTTTATTGCCTCTTTTGAGCGTACCAGCGATGAAACATTTTTTCTCTTCTCGCTTCTTTCTGCACTTTCTGACTTTTTTCAGGAAATAACTCGCCGATACTTTTGTAATAAATATTTCTATAATGTCAAACATTGCCAGCTTTTAATATTACGCCACGTGTATTTCGTACGGTGTATTTTTCACGGCAGATGGATTTTCAAACGTTCGTGGAACGTCAGTGTACAAGGTGAGATACGAAACACGTTTTCATGGTTTTTTCTAAACGGTTAACAATTATTGTAAAAAGAGCGGAATTTCGTTCGGATATCGATCCAGAATAACGTTACTCGATCAGCTTTTTTCCTTCTTTTTTTATGACACGAATATACCGTTTCGTATTACTTGGTGTATTTTTGAAATATTGTTAAATATTTGTCAATCCTCGAACGATACATTTCGAACGAAATATTCTGTACGTACGCTTATTCATCGATTAATTAAAAATATTCGGCGGGTAATCGTGAACATGCGGAATCTGTTTACGCGAACGATACGATCAGAAATACAACGTTGAAAAGCAAATAACAATCGAAACAGTGAAATCGAAACTCTGTTCTTTCTTTTTCACCGAACTTCGCTGAACTTCGCTGAATAATTATTCAAATGGATGTCGTTTTTTCGCAAAGTCGATACAATTCGAATGGAACCTCGCAAACCAAAGAAAAAGCTCGCACGAACGATTCCAGCGATAAGAATCTCCGTCTAAGCAACAGTTACGTAATTCTAGCACGTTTGATCGTCGATAGAAGTTGTTCGGCGGTTCTGCAACTGAGAAATTATGTCATCGGACATGTCCGGAAGCGGACGAGAAACTACGCGAACCAGTTTGCGGTAGTAGATAATTCGAGGAATCTGAATTGATCGATCGAGTGGCAATATTTTCACCACGATTTATAAAGTTTCCAAGACCACGCGGTATCCGCGTGTCATCGATTAAAATGACAGATTCTAAGAAAACGTGTAGATATATCGAAAGGAAAGGATTTCACCAAACTTTCCATTTCTTCGGACTTGTGACGTTCATTTATGAGAGTAATCTTGTTTTCATATATTTTTCATTTATTAGGTTGTCCAAAAGGTTTCTTTCGTTTTACGAGGAAATAATAGACGCACAATGTTTTATATCGTTTTGTCGAATTACGTACGATCGATTTTGTTCTGTTGAGATAAACACCGAGACATTTCACAAACTTGGTTTCACGTTTGTACGGCGGTGCATTGTTGTAAGAAACACGTTTGCGAAAGAAAGACACTTTTCGGACAAGCTAATATATTCCATACGATGCGGTTGCTCAGAAATATTTATCAACGAACTGCTAAAAATTGTCAGTCGCAAACAAACTCTGGGGAAAATTGTTTTATCCGCGTTTACACGCAGAAGAATTTTACTGCTCAATAATATCGCATTAAAGTGAAAATAAGAAATACAGGGTGGTTGGTAACTGGTGGTACAAGCGGAAAGGGGGTGATTCTACGCGAAAAAAGAAGTCGAAAATATAGAATAAAAATTTTTCGTTTGGGGCTTTGTTTTCGAGAAAATCGTCTTTGAATTTTCGCTCGGTACGCGTGCACTTCATCGCGTATCGTTATAACGATGGAAAAATTAAAAAAAAATTAAAAAATTTAAAACAATAACCCCAATCGAGACAACGATCTACAGTGAGATCCGTTATAACGAGACGTGATAAAGTGCACGCGTACCGACCGAAAATTCAAAGTCAATTTTCTCGAAAACAAAGCCTCGAACGAAAAATTTTTATTCTATATTTTCGATTTCTTTTTTCGCGTAGAATCACCCCCTTTCCGCTTGTACCACCACTTACCAACCACCCTGTATATTATTAGCTGTTAAATGTTATCACGATGGAAATCTTACTCTGATCTCTATTTTAATATCGTCGTGTAAACAATCGTGGCAAACAATTTTTCTATTTTTCTCCTTTAATATCGAAGTTTTATCGCCTAATTACCACGTTTAAATTACATTTGTCTGATTTTATCGAGTCCTGAAACAAGGAAGATATATTTTGAAATGGAATGCCATTCACGATACGCGTGAGTGCGATTTTCTTTGATGGTAGCCTCTTAGGTGAAATAGGCGAATAATCTTCATTAAAATTCTATGTGATAAAATACGAGAAATCAAACGATTAATCCGCGGAAAATATAAAATAGTAGCCCCGGTATAATTAGCGAAATTCGAGTATGTTGCGCGAATTTTTAAACCCTGTTTCCTCGACAACAATAGGACAAATTCCACTCTAGATTTTCCATTTATCTTCTCACGCAGACTCGCCTTCTTTCCACTTGTACCGCCAGTTCAGCGACACCCTGTATATTTCTAACGACATTTCTTCACCGTTAGGAATGGCAGCTATTTGTTGTATAACTGTTTCTTTCCAACTATTTTCAACTACTTTCTCCTTGGCACCTTTACTCGACCACTAGATCACTAGGTCTGATTAGGTCATCGGATTACTGTCGGTAGACTGCTAGAATCTAAGTTACGCGACTGTAGTCGCTTTTCTTAGTCCGTTAAATCTGTGCAATTTTCTTTTTACGGATCAGCTTCGTCTAATCTCTTCGAATGATCCGAGTTAGAAATCTCAACGTCTTCCAACTATGTCTACCTTCTTTAGTACAATCAAACTCGATGATACGAATAACGCGAGATTTGACCGTAACACCATCGTTAGAATTATTCGCGCGCCACTTGGCTAATTTGTTCAAGTCTGAACATTTGATCGATACGAACGAATTAACGCTCAATGAAATCGCTCGTTTAGCGGTTGTACCTTTTACGCAGCAATTGACAGATGTGACGCTTTACATTGTAAATGTCCGACTAAAAAAATGCATCTAGGATACACGTTCATTTCTTTTACTCTGCCAGCCACTTGCCGAGTACCCGAGTGCCCAACAAGTCGCATAGTAACAGCTCTAATTTCTACGTAACCGAGTGTGTTCTCGGTCTGTTGCTTCAAGGTGGCCTCGTCGTTTCCGCCCCGAGATGCACTGAACGCGGCTCTGTACAAGGAGCCTTTAATGTAATTGGATTTTACGCCATGTCGTTTTAACATTGTATAATGCTTTTTCGATTCTTCCTTCCCTTTTATTTCCCTCTTGGAAACGGTGGATATCTCGAAACGCAGAAAATTCGCAGGCAAATCGTAGAATTCGAGCGATATAATAAAATTCAACGGTAAACGAATAAACGAACGAAAGGGATAATTTACGGCTTACCAGATAGCATTAATTTACGAGTAAACGATTTAATAAAATTCTCCTGCCGCGGATCTAGCATCTGATCCGTGATGTATAATTCAAAGGAATATCTTTTTCCTAGTTTAATTAGGACTTGCGAGAAATTCGAGTGACATTGGACGTTGCACGATTCTTTTATTATACTTATCTTTATGAAGCCTATGTGACAAGATAATTTCTCTATCCTTCTTACGTGCAGGCTGGCTGAGTCACACGATTGTGACAAGCCGCGTATTCCTTGTTTGGACGAAATTCCGTGGAAAACGCGACAGAGCAAAGAATTTAATTGTGTAACGTGATTAGAGTCCCTCCTGTGACGTCATTCGTGCTACACTGCAGTCTAAATAACGTAACTGTATGTTCCGCTTTGAAATGAAAATTCTTCTTGCCTGGCGAAATTGAAATCCGTGTCGAAATATTTCTAGCTTTTCGCCAGTCTACTCTTGCACTTGCACACGCGCTTGTCAAGTACGTGCCATCAATTGCACGCTCTCCGATCTAGTCATAGTCTCTCTGCTAATTACATTCAATTCAAATATTTTATGCTAATTTCATGGAAATCGCCATTCGCGATTACGTAATCTCGTCGAATTTAGATAATAGACTTTTGACATGTGTACGACGTTCAACTACAAATAAATAAGACTCGAATTTCATTAAAAAAAAACAAATATACACGTCTTATTCAATCTCTTCGCCAATCTCCGAATAGATTGAAATTCAAACAGAGCTGGAAAACCACGAACAATTTAATCTAATTGCCAGGTTACAAGATATTAATTACCAAGGAATACGCGAATATCTGGAAAAATAGACGAATACTGCGAGCGAATTGAAATAAAGAATATCAAGATACATGTATGTTATTCAGGGAGATTAAATATTCGAGACATTAACCCTGAATTGGTATCGTCGGGTCGTAAGGTCGGCCACAAGAGTTCGCGTAAACTTATTTAATTTTAGAGTATTCAATTTCAATTCATATTCTGCGATTAACGCTGTCGATACGCTTATCGCGCAAGATATAGAATACGAATTAAAATTATATACCTTAAAGCTAATCAGTTTGCTATTGTAGTCGCTCGTAACTCGACAACATCGCACTGTAAGTTAATTTTGAAGCGATCGTAACAACATCAAAGTAATAATACGATCTATACGATACCGTTATTATAAAACTTTTATTATCGTAAATTTTATTATTAATTGCTATTATTATAATATGCTTCTAAAATACTGAGGTTTATTTATAAGAACATTTGCTTGCCTCGCCAGTTAGCGGGAAGAAGAGAAAGAAGAAGAGAAAGCAAAGATTAAAGGGAATCGATATTCTTTACAAGCTTACGTGATGTAAACGCACGTTTATATAGCAAAAAAGGTGGTTATGAGCGCCTTATGACGCGAACAAGCATTAAAAAAAGAGTTGCAAACGCTATGAAACCATCGATACGAGAAGACGGAGTACGTTCCTCGCTTCGGATGTGTTCGCTCAAGTCGTATTTTCAATAATGGAGCGTCTAATCCCTTCCAAGTGCGCGTTATCTATGAAATCCGATACATTTATCCACCGTTTCCAAGAATATATCCTTCATCAGCGATTTGCTAATTTCTCTCGTATGCGTGTCGAAAAGAAATAAAAGAGAAAAAAAAAATAAATAAAAAAGAAGCGAAAAACGAGGAGTCAGTTCCGAACGTAAATGGTGTTTTTAAACATAAATTTCTTACTCGACTATAATGTTGCTTGTAAACCAAGAAAGAAGTTTACGTCGCGACGTTTCGTCCTTTTCGGGTTTCTAAATTCGTCGAGTCTCGGGTTTTCGAGTTTCCAAGTTGTAAAAAATGAACAACTTGTCGTAGTGTGAAATCTGTTGAAATTCTCGTGTTCTCTGAAATTCTGTTTCAGGTTGTCGAATTCCTGAGACCCTCGCGGTTCAAATCTCAATGTATTTCGTTCGAAAATGTTTTTGATAATATCTATATATCTGTAGAATATCATCGGGAAGCACGTAAGATTTAAACAGGAACACACACATGCAACAGACCGTCGTCGGGGAGTTGCGTAAGGCAATTTAATCGTGTAGAGTGTAGATAATACCTTATAGATGGCTTGCTTGTAACATACGCGAACAAATAAACACGTAATTCGATCGGTATAACAAGCTCGATAATAACAAGAAACGTTTACTTTTCGCGTTGATCGGATGGCCGCCGTCACGTCGAAACTTCGCAGCGGATACGTTAAAAGTAAAAGCAAAACTTCTAACATTTACGAAAGCATTGACCCATTTCGAAAACATTTTACCCAAGTTTCAACAGAGCCTGATCTAAATTAGCCTTCTGCTCAAATTCGAGAGAGATTCGTTTAATAAGGGAAAACACATTCTCTGTAAATTTGCATAAAACGTGATCTAAACTCTCACCAACCCGACCTTCAAGTTATTAATACCGACGAATAAAATCTGATAAAGGGTTACTTACGTAGAACACGATTTCAGATTTTAGCTATTGAAAGTAATGACGGTTTTGGCATTCGGTATAGTAGACTGATAGATTAAAAAACTTACATAATTACCAAGCAATTTTATATTTTTTATTGTTCGCGTAGAGATGCAAAAACCGTTGAAAATGCACGAACGATTCCCCATATCAAATTGCATGAAAATCTAATAATTGTTTATTATAAACGAATAGTCTGTAATTGTTTTATCGAAACTTTTCCCGTTTATGAAATATCTGTATATTTTGTAATGCTATCTTTCCCAGCATTCTCAGCTGCACTATATTTCACTATCGATAGAAAAAATCGCGAAACAGCCTCGCAACTCGCAATGATCTAACATCTTCGGAATTTCCGATCGCGTTAATATCCATAAAAATTGCCGTTAATACGTTTCAATTATTTCGTATATATCGTAAGATTGTCAGATTCTTTCAAACAAGTTTGGAAATCCAATTCTACGTCCATATTTCTGAAACGATACGTATGAAACTAGCGAGCATTTACGGGTCACGCGTAAGTTCAACGTGCCTAGAGAAAAACTTGTCGATAAAAATAGTAGAAATGCCGCGTCGGAACGATTGTGCTTCGATGCTGGACTAATTCGTGGCCCGATCGATCGATAAACGAGCCCCTCGAAAGCCAAATTGATCAATCCCACCTTTTATAATGTTATTAAATTCGCATTGTCCGGGTACAGAAATTAGCGTTCGATATGGTAAAAGGAAATGCTTATTTTCATAAATTTAACATAAAGGAACAGCGTAAAATATAAAATAAGATAGAGAGGAACATCTATTTCAAAGAAACCGCATATATTTCAAAAGAAAGATACCTTCTACCTTGAAATAATTTTACGCTGTTCCTGTGATTCCTTTAAACGTGAAAGTGACACGAGCAAAACGATCATTTCCTATAACAATACTGACTTGGTCGCGTAAGTTAAACGGCGCGAACTTTTGAAATTCTTTCGATATATAGATAATATCGAGCGCGATTTGAAACAGAGCCACTAAAAGTTGCAATGAATTACGTTCACTCGTCCGATCATTCGTTAGACGTAGTACGCCAGAAGAGGAAAAAGTCGCGTGACGGAATTGACTTTATGTTGTAATGCATTTCCATTTACACACAGATCGCTTAATAATCGTCGCTTGCCAACGCTTACGCTAATGAGCGCTCGCAATGCCAAGGAATGCGTGCGACCTGTTTGCCGTTTACGAGCCGTGAATGAGCCATCGAATATGTACATCATTTACTACGTAAAAGCGTGATACAATTTGAGGAAAATCGAGCTTTCAAGAAACTTACGCTGGAACGAGAATATTGGAAGCAGAAAATTATCAAGTACCTCGTTTTCTTCTTCTACGATTTAGTTAGTACGACAGGCGTATTTCGACAAATTATTAACTAATTAATTGATAAATAAGGAAAGTCGAGTTCTCGGGAAACTTTTGTTTCAACTAAAAAGTTCCAAGAAACGAATGGTTAATCAAATCGTGTTTTTCCTTTAAGCTTCACTTGCAGCGACGATAAATACGTTCTAACGATACGTCTGGCTAAACGACAGATGCATGTATTTTCGGTAGAATTGCCCTTCAGTTTTTAACGTATTACGTTTTCTTTATAAAAATAGAAAAAAAACGAAACACGTTCCCATTGTAAAATCATATCTTTCTGTATCGACTATACATAATTCGATGGAGATATCTGACCACGTGACATTTCTGGCATCGGAAAACGAAAGAAAAAGTGTAACCAAGAGAAACGTACCTTAATGTCATCTAACAACAAGCCTGGTCACGGTGAACAGTTGTATCCCAGTCCTGTGAGACGCGGCTTTGCACGTTGCACGGTTGTGGGTTCGATAAAACAGCGTGAAGATGCACGCCGGTAGTCACATCTTATACACACTGTGTAATGCACACTACGTGTTGTACACGATTTCACCTCGCAATAATTCCGTAGTAGGAACAGGTCGTAAAAACACGCCTTTCTCTCTCTCACTCCAGCGAATATAATACGTTCGATGAACTTCCACCAACTTCACGAGATATGTATTACTATATGTATATATATACACACACGTATATGTACATGGCTTGCAATCACTTAACTGATCTTGAGATTTTAAGATTTACGCGTAAGAGGTTGGCCAACGTGGTCAACCAGCGGCAAGACGAATAACTAGTGGATTTATTAACTGGATGTTTGGTAGATAATCGTAAACGATGATACAAGAGAACCGGGAGGCCCTGCGAACTCACGGAGAACTCGGATGTTCACGTCGAGACGGTCGAATCGAATCTGGGCCAGCAGTAGCGCGCCGATGAAAATAGCACAGTGCCGAGACAGCTCTGCCCTCCTCATGCAGACGCCCCACTCTTTAATTCGTCGCGCGCGCTCTTTTCCCCACCGACGCGACCGTGACGCTTCAAGCCGATCGACCAATCACGATGCTGCATTCCTCCGTGACGTCATTCCCCGGAGAAGTGGTTGTCGGAACGAAGCGTGATCGTGAACAATAAAAACTACCTGTAGTGTCAACTTCGCTCGATATTATTTATCGTTATTGTTAGAAGATGCAAATACGCACAGAATGCGCGCAATACGCGAAAGTACATCGAGTATTCGAAGTATAATACAGCGCTTTCTTTTTTCTATGTAACAAACCTTACGTCATAAAACGAATTTAAACGAGACAATGGTTTATTTGGCGCCATTATGGTTATTACAGAAAACTGCAAGGCACACGCGGTTGAAATTATCTCTCAAACAATGGAATAACTGAGAATGTCGACATACAAATGTCACGAAGATTTCACCTATAGATAAAAGGCGTGCTTGTACGTGTGAATCTTTCCTTTGATTTGCAGTAAGAGATCCGACATTGCATCATCTTGTAATATATGGCAGTTTATTGTTTCGCTGATTGAATATGATTCTTTCGATAATTGTATCCATTAAGAAACACTTTCGTACGTTTTCTAGATACAGGAACGCTTTGGCGATTTAACGATTTAAAAATGCAGCAAAAATGAAAATTTAGATTTGTAGGAAGGTGACGTAATACATAAAGAAATAATTAGAAGGTATATAGTTGGCACATTTTATAAATTTCGTAGCAACTTCTTCGACAAAGTGATATTTGAGAAATAAATAAATATAAGATGAAATAAATGTCGCAATTATTTAGGTATTATTTACTTAAAGAAACCTAAATTAAGACGCTTCATGTATAAAACAAACAAACCCCTGTTTATTTCTCTTTTATCTATCTGCAATCATATTTACTGAATTAAAAGACGTTTAAGCATTAAATCTAATATGAATTATTACGTACGTATGCTATAGGTACCGACTCTATTAGAATTCATTGGCGACGGTACGTCCCGAGAATATTTATTCTAACCGATATAATCTACTTCAACTTAACTGTTCACATTACCGGATTAAGATCGGAGCCTCATGTATCGATAATATATCTAGGCGATTAAAATTATACATATACATATATCGAAACTAATAACAATTCAATTTGATTGCTCAAACCATTTGAAAAATATTAAGCAAACGTGCAACCTTTGTTCAAAAGAGATATTTATATTTCGATAAGTTATATGCCATTTTATATTTAATTTTGTCATTCTGCTTTTACTTATCTTGAAATTTAACGTATTTCTAAAAAATCGAGCTCTTCTTAAATATTTTAAATAATTACTGTCAGCATTTAATCATTTTTAGCCTCGTTATTTAAATTCCATTACAAAAGTTTCTACTATAAAATTGTTGATTAATGTTCAACGACCAGGAACGATTCTCCATTTAATTCCACTAAAAGTTACAATTTACGTATAGTAGATTAATCGATTAATTAAGAATCTGCATTTCGACCGATGAAATGAACTTAATGGATGGGAATTCAGAACGGAGAGTAAAAAATTTCAAAACAGAGAATCGATAGAATAATTCGTCTTTCCGCTTTAAATGTTATCTTATATTTAATATTCCGGTAGGTTTATTTGACCGAAAATGGCACGAAAAATCGTCGAACAAAAGGCACGTGCGATATGCTCGATGTACGATTGATCGCACGAAAGATCACAGGACAGGACATTTGTCGCGCAGCGATAGATAAAAGAGGAACTCAAGAACGAACAAGGCTGTACGTTGATCGTCTACGCTCTGCGCTCTACAAGATAATGGAGTAAATAAGCGATTGTCTGCGACACTCGATGCTTTTGACATTGATAATGACAGAAATCACTTAATAAATACTATCGAGAGTATTTAATTGCTGTGTCATAATGAAACGTTATTTGAACTATCAACATTTTATTATCGCAGGAACTCTTGCTTCACCTTTTATGTCTTTAAGAGCAAGTTTTTACGTCTTCAAGAACAATTCTTCCATGATTAAACAAGGGCAATTTTTATTTTTGTATTTATTAAAACTAACTAAGCTAATTAAAAGATCAGATAAGATTATCGGGAATATTTGAAGCAAAAAACGAGCTACACGGATATTAACTGCAAGCTAAACTCTTAAAATCGTTTAGTTTAGTTTCTACACTGTACGCAAATTTTCCATGAGCCTGTTTTTCAATGAAATGAACGTTTTGCGCGTTCGACTCGTGCCTCTTAAATTTTTCCGTACTTCCGCGAACCGACGAAATTCGCAATGACGACGCGACAATTCTAAGCAAGCTGCTCCACTTGAAATAGAACGACTCGCGCCGTGTCCTAATCGCCTGGTGACGCGTCGGTTGACACCGAAATATACGATTTCCTGTGATTGGATATAATTTATTAGCGATAGTTTCCAATTCATAAATAATGTCACGTGCATCTCTGCTAATTCAGATAGAAACAGGAACGCGACAGGCGCAGTCGTGCTAGTCGTAAATATTAAATATACCTGGTAACATGACGGAGGAGTTGCTACCATCGGGCGTGTAGGACGTTGCACGCAAATGTGTTAAGATCGTTTAAATGTCAAGAACTCAAAATTCCTTTTATCGATGCGTACGATATACAGATAGTAGTTCTTTCGTAGTATATTTTGTCGTATTCGTTCTATTTTCATTTCATCTTTTAAGACCGATTAATTAACAGGGATAATTGGCATGTACATTTTTATTTAGACAATTCGTTTACTGAATTTCCTGAACGTCTTAGAAGCATATCCATTTTACATAACGATAAACAAACTGTTTATTTCCTATTCATTGAAATTCTTCTCCATATACTCGAAGAGTTTAATGTCTTCGTATATTGATAAATAATCCTTTATTTGATGATGAATGAATGATCCTTTATTGATTTTATACCTGTAGAGTGTATGAAGTATCGATAGATGAACGCGATGTTAGATTCGATGTATGTATTACACGTTTCTTTATTCTGTTACCAAGTAGCTTCACGTATGCGAGAATTATAATAATTATTTATCAACATATCATTGCATGTACTATTTCTCGTATTACATCTTTATATTATCATACTAATAATCGTCTAATCGTTAAGAAATGATTCTCCCATCTCATCTCATCGCTCATTTCTTTTTTCCTCTCTACAAAATCTCTTCGTGTAAAGCGCAGAGAATCAAATAATTCCACAACGACATAGCACGTATAACGCCTATCTACGAATAGTCCTAAAATCACGTCCAAGATATCAAAGAAGGATTAAAAACGAAGGAGAGACACGGCGAAAAGCAAACAATTGACGAAGAAATTCAACGACGACGAAGCGTTATAAAAGCATAAAAGCCGCACGCCAGAGATCGCGTTTTACAGCTGTCGACTTTTCGAACAAATCGCCATACGATCGACGAACCCTTATCTTCTCGCTACCGTTTGTTCCACACTTTCCACTACGTGCACCGTAATTCCATTTCGCTGTGCATTTTGACCACAAGCGGCAGTTCACGATTATGCAGAGACAGGATTGTGTACTAAGCCCCGCGAGTCGGATTTGTTCGCCAGATTCATCGATATCTAGAGCTTACGTTGCTTGCGATGCGATTCGAAAGGACGATTTGAAATTCGAACGTATTAATTTATATTTGTGTGTGTTTTGCGCAAATATTTCCCAAATTTTTTTTTCTTTTTTTTTTTTTTTGATAGCTTTCTATGACCACCCGTAGCTGTCGTAATTTATCGATGGCCAGAGGAAGTACAATTTTAAGTTTGTAATGTAAATGCACATACATATACGCGATAATCAAGATATTTGTTATAATCTACGGTGTGCAATAAATCACAGTTATTCAGATGTTTACAATTGCCGTCATACTCATAGTGGAAAATTCCCTCGTTTATAGGGATTTAGAAATTGGAAAATCCCCTCGTAAGTAGAGATTTAGAAATTGGAAAATTAATTGTTCGGAACGAAGCAGGATATTTCAAAAATAATATATTTAATGGGGCTCGTAATAATCCTAAGGGACCCTTCTAAAATTGAAACTCTCATTTTTCTGAAAGGCCCTGAATTGCTGTAAATATTTTTCGACCCGAAACGGTTCCTCAAGTAGCGTACTTAAGCAATTATTGCTTATCAAGGTGAAACATGGGAAAAACCCATGTTACAAGTACAATATTACATTCTCTTCGAAAATGTCATAGTAAAAATGAATTTACTTTATTTCGATATAGATAACTACTATGATAATGTCGCAGAAATAACATTTTTCACGAATTTAACCGTTTCAGTGGCAGGGGTTTTTAAGAATTCGTGTCAGATCGTGTCACGCAGCACGATAGCGCTTCGTTCATTTATTTCCGAGAAATAACGATCGCGCTGCTCTTTTTTTCGTTTATGCGAGTGCATAAGATATTTACGATTATTTGAAAAAAGAAGTAATTACGAGAGGAAACTCTGATACGACTGGCGACGAGCCACATTCGGAACCGAGCGCGTTGCGAATCGACTATCGTGATGAAACATAACGCACAGTTCGCCACAGTATGCAAACAGCGTGGTCGCGCTGCGTGGTGCTGAAACGGTTAAAAAGTCGTTCAGCTTGAAGGCAGATAAAAGACAATCTCAATAGACGGATCAGTGTTTAACGATTTAAACACCGAATGTCTAAATTCGAGATAATATCGATACCTTTCTTGATAGCGTCGTTTCGTTTCATTGCAAGATGCGCAAATTTATTTATAATTTATAATTAATATAATTACAACGCAGCGTCTCGGTCGCAAAATGTACGCACTATGTTTGTAAATAGCAAGCACGTTTTTCCTTAATCGTTCGACGAAGGAACGAGAAGATGTCGAATGTTAAAAGTGCGCGCCGTCACTTGCAAAGATAACTAAAAAGAAGTGTGCAACGTACCAAAGATACATAACTGAAGAGTACTGGGCTAATATGTGGTTTTCTATTGTAGTGACATAAGCGATCTGTTCGTCTTTATTTGTCAAATATTATAGAACAAACAGAAACCATATTTACATCATTGGTCGACGATCGTTCGACAGGGAAACGTACGAAAGATAAGACAGCTTCGCGCTAAGTAGCGATAATCTTCCGCGTTCTACAGGCAAGCCATACAACATGTACGTGGATACGTCCAATTTTCCAGAACACCGTTTCGTTCCGACAAATATAAAGAAAGAGGAGAATAGCTTTTTTCTCGTTCAGCCAACAAAATCCGCGGGTAATCGAAACACCGTGCAACGTGACGAAAAGTTTTCAACCGGCCGTGATTCCCCTCGACCGAGGGAATCCGAGAGATAAAACGATAAATCCACCGTCGACGTTATCGTCATCTCTGCACTTGTGATGTTACGCGTAATTAGCGTGCCACAGCGCGACTCGATAAGCCGAAATTTCGTTGAACGATTCGATCCTACGACGATTCAGCTGCGATAAAACGCACGAATCGACAGAACGGCGACTGGTATCGCGATCGCAAATCATTTGGATTCGCGCCGGTGTTCTTATCGTTAGATAAGACGAACGGAGCGGAGCAACTTTGCTTCCTTCCCCCAAATAAAAATTTCTTTTGGGTCTTTCGCGAAGACGCGAGCCAAATTAGGGGAATTTTCGAAGATAAAATAATTCTGAACGAAGATAGAAATCGGACGATAAAGCGAAAGGAATGTCGTTAACCGAGAATCTCGTCAAAAATTGTCAGCGTTGATGTCCGATCGACGACAACGTTCGATTATTTATTTTACCTAAGGAATTGGGTGAAACAAAGAGCGAAGGAGATCGCGATGCGTATTCGTCTCTGTCGATCAGCGCTTATTCAAATTCGATCGAATGGATAATTGGAACACAATTGGAGAATCTTGAGACGTACGGATGGAAGGCTTCACCTTGAAAAGACATCGAGTGTTCATACTGTGCACGTGTGTATGCCTGGAATCAAGCGATATTCGATGCAATGGAATTCCAACGAGCAAGATATATTTCAATTTCAATCATACGCGTGGATAACCAGAGCTGGTGGAAATTCAGATGCAGGAAATTTACGAATATCCGCGGGGGACTTTCACTTTCTACAAACTTTTCAATAGAGCCACGCCATTCCGATGCAGATCGATTCAACTACTTATGCATACATAGTATAGCTTGGTCGTTCGCCTGTGGGATAACTCGCAACTCTAATCGCAATGAAGATCATTATTTTTTGTATGCTGTGGGAAAAGAGGATCGATCGTTACGAAGCTTACTATTATTCGTGACGAAAACATTTGAAAATAGTAGAGCCGAGTATTTCGAAGGAAAATTGGATTTTATGAAACTTCTTTTACGTTCGAAAACAGCTAGACGTAAGGATACGATTGCCTGAAATGCTTCTGAAAATAATTTCGTGAAGTATTCTGTGCAATAAATGCGACGCGATGGAATCGATAAATTAATAATATTAGGATATAATTGTTCGAATAATAGAATATAATTTTTCTTAAATATCTACCAATTCTTAAAATAGATTCTAGTTGTTCGATCGCTTCGCGGGGAAACGTGTTCGCAGTATAACGCGCCAACGAGAGTCGTAAATTCTCGTTACGATACGATGATTCACGCCTCGGATCAGACCATCCCCTATTTCGGTTAAGATAATGGGATGATTGAATGATTACAACACTGAGTAAACAATTAAATACACAGGGTGGTTGGTAACTGGTGGTACAAACGGAAAGAGGGTGATTCTACGCGAAAAAAGAAGTCGAAAATATAGAATAAAAATTTTTCGTTCGAGGCTTCGTTTTCGAGAAAATCGACTTTAAATTTTCGGTCGGTACGCGTGCACTTTATCGCGTCTCGTTATAACGGATCTCACTGTAGATCGTTGTCTCGATTGACGTTATTTTTTTAAATTTAAAAATTTTTTTTTAATTTTTCCATCGTTATAACGAGACGCGATGAAGTGCACGCGTACCGAGCGAAAATTCAAAGTCGATTTTCTCGAAAACAAAGCCTCGAACGAAAAATTGTTATTCTATATTTTCGACTTCTTTTTTCGCATAGAATCACCCTGTATAATTTATAATATAGTATTATTAAATGATATAATTTATTTCCAAAAACTTTTCCTCGAGGAATATAGATTTTCAGAGAGAACAAGTTAAGACGAGAAGCAACTAGCAAGTTGAAGTGTACTTTATTCGAAGGGATGTCGAAAAGCTCTATCTGAATGAACAATAAGCTTAAGAAATTCGTCGACCTGATATCTAGTAATAGTTAAAGGCCTTGGCAGTAAAGCGAAAATATTCATTTTATGGTATTTACTTAGGATTATAGCGGGTCGTCCTAAGTATGTCGTACAATTGGAGATCGAGGGATGGATTTAAGAAACAGAAGTGGGACGCTAATTAAGCGGTAGTTTCGCCCGTGTTTGTTTAACGAGACAATGGAAAGCGAAGGAAATTTAATTTTGAAACTCGAAAGAAATTCTCTATGGCACGAAATCCGCTTATAGCATTTTCGATGGTTTTTTTCTTCAGAGAAATATTTTTTCTTTGTTCAAAATATTTTTAATATTTTGTTTCTCTTTTTGTCCTTGGAGACGCGTCTTTTTTTTTTAAATTGTTGTTTACTTGAAATTGTTCCCAATGAATTACGCTATTTTTTCTGCTTTTATAAAGCACAGTATATAATAAAATACACAAATTTGGTGGTGTTAAAATTAATTAACAAGTTACACTATCAGTTATGACTAAATAAAGTTATAATCGAACGATATCAAGCTGTAAAAAAATATTAAAATGCATTATGAATTTTTGATTTCACGTTCAAGCCGTGTTATTTATCTTTAGTCGTTTTTAATATTTTTAATTTTACCGATATTTTTGTATACTTTTAATTTGATCTTTTCTATAAACAATATGTAAAATCGTTAAGCAAAATCATTACGACAAAATATAATTTACCATTTAAATAATTTGTCGACCTCTTCGATACATATATAATATAATGTAATAAACGGAACGGAAAATTGTCCTTTTCTTTTATTCGAAAGTAAATAACATAATCTCGAAAAAAGCAAGCATCTGTTGTACCTAATCCGCTCGTACGGTTCTCGAATTGCTGCACGAAATCCACGTTACATGTTGCATGCTTACAACGCGTATGAGCATAACATGCGAACGATGGTAGAATCTGAAAAACTGTCGAATGAAATAAAGAGATTCTCAACGCGAGAATTGATTGTAATTTTAATAAATATGTCGGGTTAACATTAGAATTTAAGGCGCGTAACGATTCTTCGTTTGAGTTAGCCATCGTTTTACGAGACAGAGATTATATTTACGCGAATATACAAGATTTTACAAAATATTATGAATATCGAGTTTAATGAATGATAAGATGAACAAACGATAAGTTTAACTAATGATTAGATTAAAGAATAATAAGTTTAACGAATAATAAGAGTAACGAATAATATGTTTTACGAATAATAAATTTAACGAATAATGAGATTAACGATTAATAGGTCTTTCGAATAATGAATTTAATTAACACTATTAACAATGTTCCTGGGTTCAAACGAATCCACGGTCAATGGGATAACTCTTTTCTATGCGTAGAATAATTTTAAACACAAAAATACGATTGCTGAGACACTCGGTAAACTGCTCGATGTATCGCTTTCCAAGGCGATCACACGAATGAATATCCGATGAAAATCTTTTTCGCTATACGACTGTATTTGTTTGTTATATGCTCGCTGGAGGCATCGAGAAGGTTCCAATCGTTATTGCTAGGCAATTTCTGTCAAAAGTTTGTTGTATACTCTTTGGAAGCATCGAGAAAGATCCAAACGCCGTTGCTAGGCAGTTTCTGTCTGGAGTTTGATTCCTAATACAACGCGTGTCCCATTATATCGACATCTCTATGGTACAATTCTATGTGATTTCTAGGGAGAACGATACAACCGATCCACACGTTCGTCAGGCAAAACGTTTATCCCGTGACCGTGGCTATGTTTCGGCGTCCAGTTGTCACCTCGAACCCACTTTCGCTATCACAAATATCGAACGATTACAAATGACAACAATTGCTTAATTACAGCTATGATAAAATCGCAAAAGGAAGGCTCAAAATTAAATAAAATAAAATAAAATCCCAAAATTGCAAAGCTGCCATCGTATCTCTAAATTGTTTACAGCTTGGAAAATTAATCTCGAACGATATTCTTATACGAAATTTCGATTTTACAATAAAAATGTAAAATATCGAAAACATCGAACAGTCCCAACTCCGAGTAAACCTTTATTTTACCGATAAAACTCGTTCACTGTACGATTCGCTCGTTATAAAACCTTTCGCTCTAACAGCCCCCTCCGTGTATGCTTCGTAGCGATTCGTTTCCCATTCCAACGATCGTTTCTTCGTTAAACCGAGATTTTAATAACGGTTGGCTTTGACGAACATTTATAAAAACGGATAAAACAATACGCGTAAACCGTTCAAACACTTACGTATCGTATAACAGCATTGGCAATTGAAAAAGGTCTGGACGATCGAGAAACGACGATCATTCAGCGCGAACGTAATCGCTGTGGCACGCGATTGACACGACAGAGCGAGAAACAGCTGATCGCGCGAAGGTGAATACGCGTGTCGCGGCGTAAAATTACCAACGCCAGCGAAACGAGAGGCTGAAACCCGCCGAACGAGAAACCCGAAGCAACCCGAACGTTAAAACAGAAGGCGACACGTGAATTACCATGCTTCCTCGCGTAATTTTCTCGCTCTCGACGCGAACAAAGGTCAGGGTTGCCGAATGGATGCGCCCCGGTGACCGTAGTTTTTCCACGAAGCCGATGGAAAACGCGGCCCCCGAGGTCGAGCCGCACCGGTTCTCCAGCCATCGATCTGCCTCTTTTTCTCGCGAGCTCGTAACAGGTGAGCGTTAATCGCGCGACGAGAAATCCCCGAGACGGACGAAAGACGATGCAATTAACACATCGCGTTAATGAAGTTATTCTTCTCAAGTACCATACGTTTCTACGTATATTTGATCGAAATTCTTATTTACACAGACGCCGAACGACGCGTATCCGTAACGATTTATCACCGTTGGTGGTAAATTGCGCGAGACGAAGGGACGTGGAGAAAAACGTTCATGCAATAAGAATAGGATAAGATATATCGATATAGAAAATTGTAAATAATATAAAATGTATATTTCGCGTTTAATTCATTGGCGATGTTTCGCATATTTTCCGATTTCCACTTGTCTCGCGACATTTTTACGCGTCCGCTATCGCCGCTATTTTTATTTTTGTTTAAACGCACAAGCTGATAACGAAAGGCTCGAGTGGGAAATAAAAATACGTGTAAATATTTTTGGTGTAAGTAGAGACGAGTGCGAGATATAGAGAAGACACAAAGAGTACGTAGAATAACTTTCGGAGTAGTTTAATGGCATAAATAATATTTATTGGTAATTGTTTCGGTTGGAAATAAGCAAATATTGGATCGCTCGGAAAGTTCGTTCCGATTTTCAAGGAATTCGATCGACGTGAAAAATCACTTGGAAACATTTTTCCCCGAAAAACCTGAGACGTTCCGACGGCATGCAATTACATTCGAATTATTACGTGAAAGATGGAGAAAGATTATGGAAGAAAATGGCACCTATATAATTCAATAAATATACGTCGAGTAGAAATGCAAATCCGAACGAACTTTTTCCTACTGTTTGTAGCCGCTACGTGATGAATCAAGCCTGACAGGAAAGTCTGTCAAACCATTGCCTTCGTCTGTGTAATTCAACTCTTACGAATCAACGACTTAGTCACCGCGAATTAGCGGCACGCAATTGCAAAGTTTCTTTTTTCCGTGTATGCACTTGAAACGATGGCCGGTGGTGTTCCGTAACGCCAGCCAATATATCGGCCAAGGTAAAGCTTCGGTAAGAACGTTAATTTCCAGATCGATCGTACTTCGGCGCCAAGCGTCTTTACGTTACTATAAACGAGAGAAACAGGCAACAAGATGATGGGCCGATAGTAACACGCTGCTACCAGTTTCGTTCGTCGTTTGACCCTTGCAGAATCGTGTCACACGCGTTGCACTATCCTCGACGTTGCACTTCGTTCGATTCTTTGAAACTTCAACGCGTGAAACGCAGTATTCTCTTCGTTGTGGTAAATCGGTGACTTCTCGTAAACAATACTGCGCGTGTGACAAGCGTCAAATTTTTTCAAGAGAAAACAAGTACTTCTGTGTGACTTAAAATCAATTTCGAGATGCTAGTTCAAAATTTCAATCTCGAGATTTCGAGATAGCAATGTTAACTACTGTTAAATAAAACGGTAAAAGAAGCAATGGATACTACGAACGAAATGTTACGATTATATTTTTACATTACACATTCGAATAATACGAAACCGTTATAGATATATTAGATATAATATTGGTTGTCCGGAAAGTTCGTTCCGATTTTTTAAGGAATTTAATAAAATATAAATTTTTACTCGATAACGAAATTTTAATTGATAACGAAAGAGGATTAATATAGGAATTTTATTTTCTACGATTTTCTATAGCAAGGAACTTTTTATTTCGCGAAGAGAAGTTGTCGGAAAGAGTTTCGGACTAATTCATAATCCAGAGAAGACAAAGTAACAAAATAAAAAATTTCGTATTTATACAATTAAGAAAAGTGAAATATATATAAAATTGCATCTATCCGATACGAGAGGTTATGGGAATTTCGTATATATTGAATTTAAAAAGCAGTCTTCCATAAAATACATGAAATACAACGTGTTTTTCACCATTCTAATAATTGTCAATCACCAGACTACGAATCGGATATCGGCGAAGAGCCGAGTTTAAACTCCGCAAATCAAATTCGTTCCAACTATTTCTCTTCGCCACTAAAACGAAAACTAGCGACGACCAAAGAGAAACAAAGGAGCAAATAGAAAAAGAGGAGGAGAAAAGAAAGAAGAAAAGAAACCCTTCGATCCAACAAGTCGTATCGCGTATCTCTTTGAAGAAAACTTGCAAAGGATCGGTTTAACGTCTTAGGTACGATTGAATTTTGTGCGGGGATGTTCCTTCGTAGGGCAGGGTTTGACGCGAATTACGCGTAAACGATACAGCACTGCGATATGTGACGGATAATGCCGTTCTCTACGCAAGCACATTCGATAATTAAATGATAATTTTTCTTAAAGGTACGATGCATATACTTGAACTTTAATAATTTACTTTAATAATTAATAATACAATTGAGTGTGATATATTTTAAAGCAGGGCAAGTCACATAGACCCACGTCACAATTTTCACACTCAAGCGAGCTAGTGCTTTTCAAATTGTTCTTCGTTTTCAATTTTCTAGCGACATTTTTAGATTGAAAATTGTAAAATATTACAAGGATGTGGATCGGCATATTAAAAAGAGCATCTAATAATGGTATATTTATTTTAACGGAAAACAATAATTGATATCTGACACTTGTGTATAAAAAATACATTATATATATTCTGCCTGTATATATTGTTAACACTGTTATAAAATATTGCGAGGATAAGAAAAGTGTGAAACGAGACAAACTAAAACGTGCTGATATTTAAAGGGGGTTCTCTCTAAGGTCGGTGCTGCTGGTATTTAAAGGGGGTCCTCTTTAAGGTCGGTGCTGCCGATATATAAAGGGGCTCCTCTCTAAGGTCGGTGCTGCCGATATATAAAGGGGGTCCTGTCTAAAGTGGGCGTGGCTGGCACATAAAGGGCTCCGATTCCCGGCAGAACCAGAACATCATCCAACCTAGACGCGTAAACTACGCAGATCGGTCTAGTCCAACGTTAACATTCGAAAATTTTTCGAAAACTTGTAAAGCATGGAAATTTTACAAAGGACAAACGATCGGTTCCGAGAAGGAGTTCCCGTCCAGGTGGTTCGAGTCGAATCACTTACCACCATGTGGGTCCGTTTGACTGGATGGCCGAAGATAACCCAAACGCTCAACTCGGAGATGCTGCAGCATCCCAATGGGTACTTGCCGAAGGCTAAGAGTTTGAAGCCAGGCATGCTAGTCGCCGTGCTAGCAAATTTTGAAAAAGCAACTTTCTGGGACAGAGGTGTACTTTTACAACAAACGACGACGGGTTACACCGTCTTTTTAATCGACTGGGGGATAGAAACCCAGCAAACCCTCAGTTCGATCCGTTTGCTACCACGCAAATTTGCGTCGATGGCACCATGGGCCAAGAAGATCCGCCTGCTAGGCGTGCGGGACCAAGCGGAGCAAGCGCTGAAACACCGTGTGGCGCAAGTTACCATGCTGAAACGGACAGGATGCCTGATGGACATCACCCCTTCTCCAGGCAAAGAATTGACCGCGAGGTTGCTGTTGGACTTGGAGTCGGAACAATCGCCCAAAGACATGGGAGCACATTGGTTGGAGCTGGGATACGTCGATCCCCAATAATCCCTACTTTTGCCAGACTCTTTTTTTCTATGTATAATAATTCTTGTATGTTTAGTTTTGTATGTATGGTTCTGTATGTATGGTTTTGTATGTATGGTTGTATGTACAGTTTTATGTGGGTATTTCTATTTTTCTATATGTATTAGTACTGAATTGTGTATTCTTAGTCAAGACTGTTTGTGAATAAAAACTAATGAAAGCTTAAAAACTTGTTAACTCTCTCTTATCCTTCCTTCCCATTCACACAAGTCCTACAATATTAAATTTAATGTCCAGCTGGACAAATTATAAAGTACAAAATAAAAAAAAAGAATAAAAAAAATAAAACAAAATAAAAAAAGAAGAAAAGAAATAAAATAAAATAAAATAAAATAAAAAAAAGTTAAATTTAAGATATCTTTTAAACTAATCATTTTTCAAATCAAGTACTTGTATACTCCTTTGTAGAGAATTAAAAAATGCATCGAATCGCGTCTAAAAAAATGTATCATGCCATTTACAAAAACAAAGACCACCCTGGAGTCTCGGATGTGCCTGGAAAAGATCTACGACCATGGCTAGATAGCTCTCTCGAAATAGGAAAAATTCTATCTGAAACTCTTTTTCCGAATAACGTACAGTTTGTATTTTACGAGATTATTCACCCTAATTCCATGTTACTTTCATACCACGTTATTTTATATTTTATTAGATAATTCCATAAAAAATTATATGCAATTTTTTCATTTCATATTTTGTATATTACAGTGATCTGTTTCGGTATCGTAGCAAATTATTCTTCGTTTTCAATTTTCTAGCGACATTTTTAGATTGAAAATTGTAAAATATTACAAGGATGTGGATCGGCATATTAAAAAGAGCATCTAATAATGGTATATTTATTTTAACGGAAAACAATAATTGATATCTGACACTTGTGTATAAAAAATACATTATATATATTCTGCCTGTATATATTGTTAACACTGTTATAAAATATTGCGAGGATAAGAAAAGTGTGAAACGAGACAAACGAAAACGTGCTGATATTTAAAGGGGGTTCTCTCTAAGGTCGGTGCTGCTGGTATTTAAAGGGGGCCCTCTTTAAGGTCGGTGCTGCCGATATATAAAGGGGGTCCTCTTTAAGGTCGGTGCTGCCGATATATAAAGGGGGTCCTGTCTAAAGTGGGCGTGGCTGGCACATAAAGGGCTCCGATTCCCGGCAGAACCAGAACATCATCCAACCTAGACGCGTAAACTACGCAGATCGGTCTAGTCCAACGTTAACATTCGAAAATTTTTCGAAAACTTGTAAAGCATGGAAATTTTACAAAGGACAAACGATCGGTTCCGAGAAGGAGTTCCCGTCCAGGTGGTTCGAGTCGAATCACTTACCACCATGTGGGTCCGTTTGACTGGATGGCCGAAGATAACCCAAACGCTCAACTCGGAGATGCTGCAGCATCCCAATGGGTACTTGCCGAAGGCTAAGAGTTTGAAGCCAGGCATGCTAGTCGCCGTGCTAGCAAATTTTGAAAAAGCAACTTTCTGGGACAGAGGTGTACTTTTACAACAAACGACGACGGGTTACACCGTCTTTTTAATCGACTGGGGGATAGAAACCCAGCAAACCCTCAGTTCGATCCGTTTGCTACCACGCAAATTTGCGTCGATGGCACCATGGGCCAAGAAGATCCGCCTGCTAGGCGTGCGGGACCAAGCGGAGCAAGCGCTGAAACACCGTGTGGCGCAAGTTACCATGCTGAAACGGACAGGATGCCTGATGGACATCACCCCTTCTCCAGGCAAAGAATTGACCGCGAGGTTGCTGTTGGACTTGGAGTCGGAACAATCGCCCAAAGACATGGGAGCACATTGGTTGGAGCTGGGATACGTCGATCCCCAATAATCCCTACTTTTGCCAGACTCTTTTTTTCTATGTATAATAATTCTTGTATGTTTAGTTTTGTATGTATGGTTCTGTATGTATGGTTTTGTATGTATGGTTGTATGTACAGTTTTATGTGGGTATTTCTATTTTTCTATATGTATTAGTACTGAATTGTGTATTCTTAGTCAAGACTGTTTGTGAATAAAAACTAATGAAAGCTTAAAAACTTGTTAACTCTCTCTTATCCTTCCTTCCCATTCACACAAGTCCTACAATATTAAATTTAATGTCCAGCTGGACAAATTATAAAGTACAAAATAAAAAAAAAGAATAAAAAAAATAAAACAAAATAAAAAAAGAAGAAAAGAAATAAAATAAAATAAAATAAAATAAAAAAAAGTTAAATTTAAGATATCTTTTAAACTAATCATTTTTCAAATCAAGTACTTGTATACTCCTTTGTAGAGAATTAAAAAATGCATCGAATCGCGTCTAAAAAAATGTATCATGCCATTTACAAAAACAAAGACCACCCTGGAGTCTCGGATGTGCCTGGAAAAGATCTACGACCATGGCTAGATAGCTCTCTCGAAATAGGAAAAATTCTATCTGAAACTCTTTTTCCGAATAACGTACAGTTTGTATTTTACGAGATTATTCACCCTAATTCCATGTTACTTTCATACCACGTTATTTTATATTTTATTAGATAATTCCATAAAAAATTATATGCAATTTTTTCATTTCATATTTTGTATATTACAGTGATCTGTTTCGGTATCGTAGCAAATTATTCTTCGTTTTCAATTTTCTAGCGACATTTTTAGATTGAAAATTGTAAAATATTACAAGGATGTGGATCGGCATATTAAAAAGAGCATCTAATAATGGTATATTTATTTTAACGGAAAACAATAATTGATATCTGACACTTGTGTATAAAAAATACATTATATATATTCTGCCTGTATATATTGTTAACACTGTTATAAAATATTGCGAGGATAAGAAAAGTGTGAAACGAGACAAACGAAAACGTGCTGATATTTAAAGGGGGTTCTCTCTAAGGTCGGTGCTGCTGGTATTTAAAGGGGGTCCTCTTTAAGGTCGGTGCTGCCGATATATAAAGGGGCTCCTCTCTAAGGTCGGTGCTGCCGATATATAAAGGGGGTCCGTCTAAAGTGGGCGTGGCAGGCACATAAAGGGCTCCGATTCCCGGCAGAACCAGAACATCATCCAACCTAGACGCGTAAACTACGCAGATCGGTCTAGTCCAACGTTAACATTCGAAAATTTTTCGAAAACTTGTAAAGCATGGAAATTTTACAAAGGACAAACGATCGGTTCCGAGAAGGAGTTCCCGTCCAGGTGGTTCGAGTCGAATCACTTACCACCATGTGGGTCCGTTTGACTGGATGGCCGAAGATAACCCAAACGCTCAACTCGGAGATGCTGCAGCATCCCAATGGGTACTTGCCGAAGGCTAAGAGTTTGAAGCCAGGCATGCTAGTCGCCGTGCTAGCAAATTTTGAAAAAGCAACTTTCTGGGACAGAGGTGTACTTTTACAACAAACGACGACGGGTTACACCGTCTTTTTAATCGACTGGGGGATAGAAACCCAGCAAACCCTCAGTTCGATCCGTTTGCTACCACGCAAATTTGCGTCGATGGCACCATGGGCCAAGAAGATCCGCCTGCTAGGCGTGCGGGACCAAGCGGAGCAAGCGCTGAAACACCGTGTGGCGCAAGTTACCATGCTGAAACGGACAGGATGCCTGATGGACATCACCCCTTCTCCAGGCAAAGAATTGACCGCGAGGTTGCTGTTGGACTTGGAGTCGGAACAATCGCCCAAAGACATGGGAGCACATTGGTTGGAGCTGGGATACGTCGATCCCCAATAATCCCTACTTTTGCCAGACTCTTTTTTTCTATGTATAATAATTCTTGTATGTTTAGTTTTGTATGTATGGTTCTGTATGTATGGTTTTGTATGTATGGTTGTATGTACAGTTTTATGTGGGTATTTCTATTTTTCTATATGTATTAGTACTGAATTGTGTATTCTTAGTCAAGACTGTTTGTGAATAAAAACTAATGAAAGCTTAAAAACTTGTTAACTCTCTCTTATCCTTCCTTCCCATTCACACAAGTCCTACAATATTAAATTTAATGTCCAGCTGGACAAATTATAAAGTACAAAATAAAAAAAAAGAATAAAAAAAAAATAAAACAAAATAAAAACTGAATAAAAGAAATAAAATAAAATAAAAAAAAGTTAAATTTAAGATATCTTTTAAACTAATCATTTTTCAAATCAAGTACTTGTATACTCCTTTGTAGAGAATTAAAAAATGCATCGAATCGCGTCTAAAAAAATGTATCATGCCATTTACAAAAACAAAGACCACCCTGGAGTCTCGGATGAGCCTGGAAAAGATCTACGACCATGGCTAGATAGCTCTCTCGAAATAGGAAAAATTCTATCTGAAACTCTTTTTCCGAATAACGTACAGTTTGTATTTTACGAGATTATTTACCCTTGTTACGCCGCGCGACTCTCTGCCTGGCCCAGGTCACACACCGCGGGCCAGACGGACACCAGAGGTCCGCTCTTCGGCACGGCGTACCCTCATTAGCCTTAAGCACCGTCCATAAATCATAGATTTACGAGAAAAGGTCCTTTAAACAAAACAAACATCTGGTCCGGAGGAGTTTCTAAACACTATTGAACGGTCAACATCTTTCGAGCGGGTAGACACACCCGCAGATCAGTCACTCAATCATCTCGTACACACGCACCAGTGTAACTCTCCTCGTTAGAAGTTGTGGAATAAACGGTGAAATATAACTTACTACTGTGTCAGATTCAATCAACCACCTCTGTTATCCTACCCGAAACAGGGGAACGACTACTTCGCGGCGTCGATTCACCGAATCGTAGCGAGAATTTACGCCTCTCGCTGACGCGTTTTCCTCGCGACCGCGTCTTTCCGCGAACGGTCGTAACACTTGGTCCTTCGAGCCGGATCATCAGTGGCAGTGGATAGTTTTGTCACCCATCCGGTCGAAACATTTGGTCCTTCGAGCCGGATTCAGTGACAAGTGAAAAGTGTGGACACGTAACCGGTCGAATCATTCGATCCTCAAAGCCGCATCACGCGTCAAGTGAAAAGCGCACACCAGTGACACCCACTAGCATACAGTGCCACGTGAATCCAACATAACCAGCAGCGGAAGCGTTACCCCCCAACGAGGTCAGTAACGTCAAGGATCGTCACCCTTGAAGAGATAAAATTCAGTGGTTAAAACGCAACCACGCAACCTCCTGCCGCAACTGGACAATCTTCAACAGAAGTAAGTTAGAACCATTCCACTCGCACTTATCCAACGAACAATGGCGACCGGAAATGCAGCGAAAATTACATCCTTGCATCGGAGACGAGGCTTTCAAATCGGTCGATTCACCTCTGTGTCGAAACGACTCGATGAATACGAAAAATCTACACAACCGATTAAGGCCCAATTAACGGCCTATATGACAATGCTCGACGACGCATGGAAACAATATCGATTGTTACAAGAGGAATTAGAAGATCTAGGCGAGATAGACGACGCGCGCGTTTCCGAAGTAACCGACACATATGACGATCTTCTAGTCCGAATACACACCCTCATGGATGATACACCAGCATCGCCGTCGAAATCACAAGGCCCCGAGTCGTCTAATGTCGCCGAGCCGACATCGCTTAAACTGCCGGAGATTCGAATACCCACATTTGATGGTACGCTCGAGAATTGGCAGTCATTTTACGATTCCTTCTCGTCAACGATAGATCAAAACGAACAACTAACACCAGTCCAAAAATTCTATCACCTCCGATCAGCCTTGACTGGGAGGGCCGCGCGAAGTATACAATCGCTAGCCATCACCGAGTCAAACTATGCCATCGCTGTTGACGTACTCAAGGAAAAATTCGACTGCCACCGTCAAATCTGCATGCGCCACCTCGACTTGCTTTTGGACTATCCAAAAATAGTTAAAGAGACACCCGAAGCCATAGACGACTTTCTCGAGACGTTCAAGATAAATATCCAAGCGTTAGAGAACCTCGGTGACCCAATCACATCCGACACCGTTCTTCTCAAATTACTTACATCAAAGTTACCCCCAGCCATCATTCGCAAATGGCAATGCACCTTACCAGACAAGAAGTTACCGTCATACAAGCACCTAATAGACTTCTTGCAAACACGAACAAACGGCGATCAAACGAACGCTCCAACACCAATGGGAGAAGGGGGTACCTACCAACACACTCGTCACCGACCAAACGCACGACATGAACGAACACACATTACAGATTGGATGTGGATGTGTCCGACCTGCGAAGGATCTCACGAACTCAGATATTGCAAGGTTTTTAAGGCCAAATCGGCTACAAAACGCCTCGAAGTTGTAAAACGGGCATCGCTCTGTATAAATTGCTTAGGCAGAGGCCATTCACTCACTCAATGCTCATCCGGTTCATGTCACATGTGCGGGCAACGCCATCACACAAATTTACACCGAGCGCTCACTCAGGTCAGTCCACGGATTTCAAGCGATCGGGCCTCAAGCGATCGGTATTCAAGCGGTGGGTCAACGAGCGGTGGGTCAACGAGCGGTGGGTCAACGAGCGGTCGGTCAACGAGCGGTCGGTCAACGAGCGGTCGGTCAACGAGCGGTCGGTCAACGAGCGGTCGGTCAACGAGCGGTCGGTCGTCTGGAGATCGATCGTCGGGCGGTCGTTCGCCGCACAACCGATCCTCTAAGGGACGATCTCCACCTGGATCATCGCAACAGCACTTTACACATCGATCGAGACGCACAACCGAATTTTCGCGGAGATCTACCCAGTCGACTCCAAAAGACCGAGCATCTCATCCTCCTCATGAATCTCGAGCATCGTGGAACAAAGGCACCGACCGAAGCTCATCGCCCAAACACCAATCGAAGACGAGGAAGAACTAAATAACCAAACCTGCGCATTCCTAGCCGCTCTACGCCGATTCAGCTCTCGGCGAGGATACTGCGCGAAAGTCATCACAGACAACGGCACCAACTCCGTCAAGGCTAACAGGGAGTTGCTGGAAATTCGGACCCCATGGCAGTCCGACGAACCCAAGAGAAGGGGCACAAGTTTTCTCGACGACCAGCAGATACAAGGGATTTAAGGGATTTTCAACCCTTCAAATTCTCCATCCCGTATCACCCAATCCGAGTGATCTCCCTATCCTCATTCCCGGTCACTTCCCAATAGGTGACTCACTAACGAGTTTACGGGAGCGTGATTTCAGGCCAGCTTTACCATGCCGGCATCCAGTTGGCAGCGTATCCACCCGATCAAGCACCACTTCAGGAGCTGAGGGAATCATAAGGAACGCTACCGTGCACACGGCAAGTCACGGTCACGACATCCAACGGTCATTCTCCACCGAGGGTCATTACTAAGAAAACGCGATTCGAGCGGGTCATCGGGGGGAGTCCAGCCTCCCAGGCAACCTCAAACCGCCGCACCGCGCTTGATGAATCTTCACCAAGCATCACCGACGTTCCCTTCGACGATACCTCCTGGGCCGAGGTGTTTAACGACACTTCCAGAAGCAAGATTCACGACACTTCTTGGGTCGTGAATTTCACCTGGAAATCGCTCGGCACCGGCGAGGAAGACGGCGATCCAGACTACAAAGGGGACAACGTGCCATCCAGGCAACGGGCCTTCGACCGTATCTTCGAAGTCACCCTGGCGATAACGGCCTCATCCAGACTACCACAAGTCATACGGCAACGAGCATCTTGGAACGACGTGCCACGCAGCGCGTCCTACCAACGAGCCAACCCGATCACGCAGAATAAGGACAATCAGCAATCAACAAGGAGTCGGGCGGCTGCTCCAATTAACTCCACCTTTAATGAAATTTTGATCGGTACCCTCTCAACGGGGGGAGGATGTTACGCCGCGCGACTCTCTGCCTGGCCCAGGTCACACACCGCGGGCCAGACGGACACCAGAGGTCCGCTCTTCCGCACGGCGTACCCTCATTAGCCTAAGTACCCGTCATAAACCCGAGTAATTTGCTCGTTAAGGTCCTTCAGACCCAACAAATGTCCTTTTCTAAATCAGTTTCTAAAGACTATTGTTTACTACGGCTTGGCAAGGGAAAGTTGGGTTTTGCCACGTACGATGCTTCCTAATAACAACTTTCTATCAAGCGCAGCTAAGACCCTTCCTAATCCACCAACCTTCGTTTAACCAATTAAAAACGAAGCCTATTCCCTCACTCTCCTAAATAACATCGGCTCCAACAAATCCGATGGTCCCGTGCGCTAGACACACCGATCCTTAGCCTTCCTCCGAGACAGCATCGTCTCCCAAGAGGCACTGATTCTACATCCTTCTAACGGTCAACATCCTTCGAGCGGGTAGACACACCCGCAGATCAGTCACTCAATCATCTCGTACACACGCACCAGTGTAACTCTCCTCGTTAGAAGTTGTGGAATAAACGGTGAAATATAACTTATTACTGTGTCAGATTCAATCAACCACCTCTGTTATCCTACCCGAAACAGGGGAACGACTACTTCGCGGCGTCGATTCACCGAATCGTAGCGAGAAATTACGCCTCTCGCTGACGCGTTTTCCTCGCGACCGCGTCTCTCCGCGAACGGTCGTAACAACCCTAATTCCATGTTACTTTCATACCACGTTATTTTATATTTTATTAGATAATTCCATAAAAAATTATATGCAATTTTTTCATTTCATATTTTGTATATTACAGTGATCTGTTTCGGTATCGTAGCAAATTATTCTTCGTTTTCAATTTTCTAGCGACATTTTTAGATTGAAAATTGTAAAATATTACAAGGATGTGGATCGGCATATTAAAAAGAGCATCTAATAATGGTATATTTATTTTAACGGAAAACAATAATTGATATCTGACACTTGTGTATAAAAAATACATTATATATATTCTGCCTGTATATATTGTTAACACTGTTATAAAATATTGCGAGGATAAGAAAAGTGTGAAACGAGACAAACTAAAACGTGCTGATATTTAAAGGGGGTTCTCTCTAAGGTCGGTGCTGCTGGTATTTAAAGGGGGTCCTCTTTAAGGTCGGTGCTGCCGATATATAAAGGGGCTCCTCTCTAAGGTCGGTGCTGCCGATATATAAAGGGGGTCCTGTCTAAAGTGGGCGTGGCTGGCACATAAAGGGCTCCAATTCCCGGCAGAACCAGAACATCATCCAACCTAGACGCGTAAACTACGCAGATCGGTCTAGTCCAACGTTAACATTCGAAAATTTTTCGAAAACTTGTAAAGCATGGAAATTTTACAAAGGACAAACGATCGGTTCCGAGAAGGAGTTCCCGTCCAGGTGGTTCGAGTCGAATCACTTACCACCATGTGGGTCCGTTTGACTGGATGGCCGAAGATAACCCAAACGCTCAACTCGGAGATGCTGCAGCATCCCAATGGGTACTTGCCGAAGGCTAAGAGTTTGAAGCCAGGCATGCTAGTCGCCGTGCTAGCAAATTTTGAAAAAGCAACTTTCTGGGACAGAGGTGTACTTTTACAACAAACGACGACGGGTTACACCGTCTTTTTAATCGACTGGGGGATAGAAACCCAGCAAACCCTCAGTTCGATCCGTTTGCTACCACGCAAATTTGCGTCGATGGCACCATGGGCCAAGAAGATCCGCCTGCTAGGCGTGCGGGACCAAGCGGAGCAAGCGCTGAAACACCGTGTGGCGCAAGTTACCATGCTGAAACGGACAGGATGCCTGATGGACATCACCCCTTCTCCAGGCAAAGAATTGACCGCGAGGTTGCTGTTGGACTTGGAGTCGGAACAATCGCCCAAAGACATGGGAGCACATTGGTTGGAGCTGGGATACGTCGATCCCCAATAATCCCTACTTTTGCCAGACTCTTTTTTTCTATGTATAATAATTCTTGTATGTTTAGTTTTGTATGTATGGTTCTGTATGTATGGTTTTGTATGTATGGTTGTATGTACAGTTTTATGTGGGTATTTCTATTTTTCTATATGTATTAGTACTGAATTGTGTATTCTTAGTCAAGACTGTTTGTGAATAAAAACTAATGAAAGCTTAAAAACTTGTTAACTCTCTCTTATCCTTCCTTCCCATTCACACAAGTCCTACAATATTAAATTTAATGTCCAGCTGGACAAATTATAAAGTACAAAATTAAAAAAAAGAATAAAAAAAAAATAAAACAAAATAAAAACTGAATAAAAGAAATAAAATAAAATAAAAAAAAGTTAAATTTAAGATATCTTTTAAACTAATCATTTTTCAAATCAAGTACTTGTATACTCCTTTGTAGAGAATTAAAAAATGCATCGAATCGCGTCTAAAAAAATGTATCATGCCATTTACAAAAACAAAGACCACCCTGGAGTCTCGGATGAGCCTGGAAAAGATCTACGACCATGGCTAGATAGCTCTCTCGAAATAGGAAAAATTCTATCTGAAACTCTTTTTCCGAATAACGTACAGTTTGTATTTTACGAGATTATTTACCCTAATTCCATGTTACTTTCATACCACGTTATTTTATATTTTATTAGATAATTCCATAAAAAATTATATGCAATTTTTTCATTTCATATTTTGTATATTACAGTGATCTGTTTCGGTATCGTAGCAAATTATTCTTCGTTTTCAATTTTCTAGCGACATTTTTAGATTGAAAATTGTAAAATATTACAAGGATGTGGATCGGCATATTAAAAAGAGCATCTAATAATGGTATATTTATTTTAACGGAAAACAATAATTGATATCTGACACTTGTGTATAAAAAATACATTATATATATTCTGCCTGTATATATTGTTAACACTGTTATAAAATATTGCGAGGATAAGAAAAGTGTGAAACGAGACAAACGAAAACGTGCTGATATTTAAAGGGGGTTCTCTCTAAGGTCGGTGCTGCTGGTATTTAAAGGGGGTCCTCTTTAAGGTCGGTGCTGCCGATATATAAAGGGGGTCCTCTTTAAGGTCGGTGCTGCCGATATATAAAGGGGGTCCTGTCTAAAGTGGGCGTGGCTGGCACATAAAGGGCTCCGATTCCCGGCAGAACCAGAACATCATCCAACCTAGACGCGTAAACTACGCAGATCGGTCTAGTCCAACGTTAACATTCGAAAATTTTTCGAAAACTTGTAAAGCATGGAAATTTTACAAAGGACAAACGATCGGTTCCGAGAAGGAGTTCCCGTCCAGGTGGTTCGAGTCGAATCACTTACCACCATGTGGGTCCGTTTGACTGGATGGCCGAAGATAACCCAAACGCTCAACTCGGAGATGCTGCAGCATCCCAATGGGTACTTGCCGAAGGCTAAGAGTTTGAAGCCAGGCATGCTAGTCGCCGTGCTAGCAAATTTTGAAAAAGCCACTTTCTGGGACAGAGGTGTACTTTTACAACGAACGACGACGGGTTACACCGTCTTTTTAATCGACTGGGGGATAGAAACCCAGCAAACCCTCAGTTCGATCCGTATGCTACCACGCAAATTTGCGTCGATGGCACCATGGGCCAAGAAGATCCGCCTGCTAGGCGTGCGGGACCAAGCGGAGCAAGCGCTGAAACACCGTGTGGCGCAAGTTACCATGCTGAAACGGACAGGATGCCTGATGGACATCACCCCTTCTCCAGGCAAAGAATTGACCGCGAGGTTGCTGTTGGACTTGGAGTCGGAACAATCGCCCAAAGACATGGGAGCACATTGGTTGGAGCTGGGATACGTCGATCCCCAATAATCCTTGCTTTTGCCAGACTCTTTTTTTCTATGTATAATAATTCTTGTATGTTTAGTTTTGTATGTATGGTTCTGTATGTATGGTTTTGTATGTATGGTTGTATGTACAGTTTTATGTGGGTATTTCTATTTTTCTATATGTATTAGTACTGAATTGTGTATTCTTAGTCAAGACTGTTTGTGAATAAAAACTAATGAAAGCTTAAAAACTTGTTAACTCTCTCTTATCCTTCCTTCCCATTCACACAAGTCCTACAATATTAAATTTAATGTCCAGCTGGACAAATTATAAAGTACAAAATAAAAAAAAAGAATAAAAAAAAAATAAAACAAAATAAAAACTGAATAAAAGAAATAAAATAAAATAAAATAAAATAAAAAAAAGTTAAATTTAAGATATCTTTTAAACTAATCATTTTTCAAATCAAGTACTTGTATACTCCTCTGTAGAGAATTAAAAAATGCATCGAATCGCGTCTAAAAAATGCATCGTACCATTTAAATCTGAAAATCTTGGAATTGAACTAATCCGCGAGCTGGTTATGTTTCTATTTTTGGTAATAAAATAAAAAATACAAAATGAAATAAATAAAGTCCAGCAATCGAACAATACCCTATTGTGTAATTACAGCTTAACATGTACAGCTTTTCCCTGTATCTTATTATTACATTCAATTGCATAGTGATACCTGATTAAAAAAATTAGTTTCTTCCCTGTAGTGGATTTTCTAATAAAAATCATTTTTAAAAAAATTTGTTTGATCCGTATGTTTTATTTTTTACTTTTTTAATCTTTATAGTTGTCGTCATAGTTGTCACATAAAAAAGTATTTTTTCAAATTTCACCTCGACTAAATCAACGATTATCTCCAATAGAAAATTGTCAAGTTTTTGAAATGAGCATGCGTTTCAAATTTCAGCTTTTTACAGCTGTACGAAAAATGAACGTTATTTAGCTTCGATAGTATTACGCATGCAAACAGAAAAATAAGCTAAATAAATACCGTCAAAAATATGACAACGTATTGCTATCTTCATTGACCGCGATAAATTTTAATGCAGCGCGTTTTCTTTACAGGCAAAGAAGAATGTTTCTCTATTATTAGTGATTAGCAGAAAAAACAATTTTTCTCTGAGTAGCTGTTGTAATTGCGCTAATTTGTGATTTTATAATTATTCAACGGACATCGAGTGGCAATTCTATCTTCATTAGTATGTCGATAATTCTTGATAAAAATGGTTATGAGATGAAGTAATATCTCTTCGAGGATTAATCGCGGTAAATTAATGATTAATGATAATTACACGACTGTATCTACCGTACGAGTACAATCTGGCGATATTCTGTCGTTTCTCAAACGATATAAATGTACATCAATGTAATATAAATGATAAATATTTTCTCGAAATATCAGCACAAAAATAGGCTTCTATTTACGAAATATGTATATAATTTTCCCTCGTAATATCTTCTTTGCTCGCTACATATCTTGCTTTTATCAATAAAGCAGAACTCTTATTAACCGTTGCATCATATTAAATTGACATTTCTACGTCATATTAAATTGATATGACTTTCTCAGGTATTTTATATTTATACAACAACAACTTTATACGCTGTGTGTTTGTACGTGTATGTTTGCACTACCTTAGATGTTTCTAGCTACCTTGCTACTGCTACGTTTCATGGCGAACTTTTTTACACAGGGATAGTATATTTAAAGTCCGTTGATTACACTTAAAATATTCTGCATAGCAAAAGCGCTGACAGACGTCTCTTCAACAACTTCACGTCGTGCAGAAAAAACTTATTTATACCGTATATAAAATGTCTCCGCGCATAGCCAACAACTTTCATTATGAACATTTCTCCGTGTACTGAGTGGTTTAAGAGACGTTCCAACGTTTTTCAGCGAAACAGACATAGCGTATAAGACCGACAAAAATAATAATATCGTCCAGTCATAAAGAAAGACCACAAAAAGAATCACAAAAAAAAAAAAGAAAAAGAAGAAATAATCGCAACTTGATTGAACAAATCCGATCCAAACTTGGTCGTCGCGGCTTCTACGACGTAAAATACGAAATTATCGATCGTCGTGTTGTCACGAAGATTCGACGATATCGTGGATAACAGCGTAAAAATGGTCGAAATAGCGAAAAGTTTCGTAAGATGGGTAAAAAATCGATGATTCGAGCGATTCGTGTCGGACCGTATTGCCATCTCGTCGAGCGAACGAAACACTGTGTGTACGTCGATGCGACTCGGTAGCCTTGAAATTTCAACAACTGCAAGGCGATTGAAATTGTAGAATGGCACCGATTCAAGGACCAGATGGAGACTTTTCACGATTACGGGCTGTTCGTTCTCGCAAATCGATGCGTCAAGTGGAAGGTGACGATTTTCTCAGTTTGTCGCGAGCACACCGCGCTTTCTTTATACCAAAGAGACATCAACTACGATAAAATTACATAGTCCAGGGTATAAAATATAATCTTGTAAATATACCGTTTCTTAAAATAGAACGATTCTGTCGTACGAAATCTTGGAAATTGGCGTTTCGTTCATATTCTCTAGTTCAATTTAACGACTGCGCGACCATTTCAGTACTTTGGTTACTTTACAGTAACAGGTGGTGATAGCAGAGTTTCTCATACACCAAGTTCGTTCTATGGTTCCTTGGAATTACGATAAGTATGCATACAAACACATAAGGATAGCCATTGAGAGAAGGTAATTTATATTTTGCCAAATTTCAAACGAGTTTCTATCGGTCGGTCAAACAATGGCAAATAATAAAATTGAGTACGGTTGTTTCTCATACACCAAGCTCGTTCTATGGTTCCTTGGAATTTTATTTATATTTTGCCAAATTTCAATCGAGTTTCTACCGATCGCTCAAACAATGGCAAATAATAAAATTGAGTACGGTTGTTTCTCATACACCAAGCTCGTTCTATGGTTCCTTGGAATTACGATAAGTATGCATACAAACACATAAGGATAGACATTGAGAGAAGGTAATTTGTTTCGTCAAATTTCAATCGAGTTTCTATCGGTCGGTCAAACAGTAGCAAATAACAAAATTGAGTACAGTTGTTTGTCTAAATCTTCCAGAACAAGTTGCATCGTAGAATACAGACTGATGGAAAGCTCGCGAATAATAATGTCTTTCTTCGCGATTCGATGACGATCATACGATCGTAACATAGACATTGAGGCTAACGAAGTCGCAAACTTCCATACGGTTGAAATATGTATTTCACGTATGAGGCTAATTTATTGGAGAAAACTACTACACCAACCATAAACCACGTAGTTTATCGTCCATTTGTAAATAGCTACGTCGCGAACGTTGTATTTCGAAAATATAGTATCGGTCAAATATTTGGAAGGTAAAGATACAGTACGCGAGCAAATTTCCTGCGTACGTCTGTGCGCGAAATTATAATGTTCGTAGAACGTATTTTAATACTACAAATACACGATATCCGTTATCAACAACGCGGAGTAAGATGAGTTTGCATTCAACGAGGATGCAAATTTATCGTTAACGTAAATTGCGATAAAACAGCGTGATAATCTATTTCGTACAGCACCGGTTCGCGGTGGGAAACGTTGAGGGATGGCTGAGAGGATTTAACTTTAACACCCTGATGTTACAGATTAAGTTAGAGAAGACTGAATCGTGACATCGAACGAAGTAAATGTTACCCATTGTTCCGTGATTTCGAAATGTCAGACGCGTATAGAAGATCGGTTTACGACCCGAAATTTTCCGCGATATAATTTATTTTCACGATCTTTTTGGTATTGTTAATAAACGCAGTTTAACATTTAGTTCTTGCCTATCGCTCGCATATTTTACGTGCATTAATTCGATTAATTTGCGCAACATTTTTCGTTTTATATTATTTTATCGAATTACGTACGATCCATTTTGTTTTATCAAGATAAAAATCACAACGTTTGACAGATTATGTTTCACGTTTGTATAAAGAAAGACACTTCCCGGACAACCTAATATACTTTCTACTATTCCCATGTTTCATACGTCAAGCAATTTACTACCGCGCGTAAAAATTTAATTACTCGTGAAAGATTGTTTTCTCTATGTACAAACCACGCTGCAGACCTTGTCAGACACCATCCTACACGTAATATAAATCCCACCTACGAAACACCCCCGTACAAGCCTACACATCCTCTTCCCACAGCCTATTGCACGCATTCATTACAGAGAACTTCTTTGAACCGTAAAATATCAATTGCCCCTTATCATCATCGTCCTCTGTAGCGAAGAATACCGAAAGGGATAAATCCGAACGCGTAGCGTTCCACATAGTCGAACGCGTTTCACCCTCGAAAATTTCTCGGTCTATCGACTCTCCGCGTTCATAAATCTCCGATTTATCTGAAAATTTACCGCGCGAATCGCAGAGTGGGCGTCGAAGCTGATTTATAATACGCGCTAATCGCCGGTATATCGTCGATTTACGTAATATCGCATTACGAATTACGGTACGATTGACTCGTACTTTGGCGGATTGTATCGTTAAACAAAGAAAAGAAAAGGTACAGTCGACTTAACGCTTTACCGACCGCTAGTTCGACAGCATACGCACGTCCGACCGGCAGCTCAGGTGCAGGTTCTCCCTGGCGCTGGCTCTGTTTCGGTTCAGAGTCTCCAATGCCATTCTTTTCGTTCATCGCAAACGATAAGTTTCTCAAATTGGTATAAAACTGTGGGAGTTTACGAAGCAACGCAACTGACGCGATTGAGCAAGATACCTTGGTACTGAATAACAAATTACTGCTCAAATCGCGACAAAGATCGTCGGCGACAGAAAGCCGATTAACAGGTTATCGATCGGTAAGCGTCTGTGGCAAAAAGCCGATTCATAGGCTATCGGTCGGTAAGCGTCGGTAACAAAAACCGATTAATCGGCTATCGGTCGGTAGGCGTCGGTAACAGAAACCGATTAATCGGCTATCGGTCGGTAAAGCGTTAAGTAGGAAGAAAGGAAGCGAGGGAAGAACTTTGGACACGTTAGACCGAAATTGCAAACTGCAGGTAAAAATTAGCGGCAAGTGAAGCGCATTCAGGAATTATAGGTTCGCGAGAGTACGAATCGCGAAGGGTTTCGGGGAGATTCGCCTGCGCTTAGCACGCACGAAGACAACCCCTTTGCAGATTGCGCGCTGTTGCATAGCGTTGCATAAGATTGCATAGTTTCGTGTGACGACCGCATTGCGCAGGTTCGACGCATTCCTAGGAAACACGCGGGTCTAGTTTGAACCTATCGAGGACGTGTCTTCCTGCGGAATTTCATTCGCGCGTCTCCGACGTGTTTCATCGTCCTCCGGCGCAACCAAGTTCGACGGTGTTCCTTGGATGCTGGCACGCGAATCGAGCCGAGTTTCGGACGTTGCGTGTGATTTCTTTACTCGTGTCTCGTACTTTTAGTCGCCTTCGTACGTTCGTATTTCGCGTAGTAGATAGTAGGACACCCTGTATAAAGCCGAACTCACGAAACAGAGACGTAATGGTCCGATAACTATTACGCACGGGTGGCAGCTATTTTCGGACACACAGTTTGCAAAGAAATAGTCTATTGATAGCTTGAATGAAAATCCTGCTCGATAATTTAATTCGGGTTATTTGCATGTTCTCTGGCCTTCGAGCAATACTTTCTAGAAAATTCAGTCCGCGCACAACAGACACAGATTTCTACGAAGCTCGTGACGAAGCTTCTGTGACGTTACTTTCGTACCACGACTTTTTCGTTCGTGAAATTCTTCTGTTTTTTTTTTCTTTTTCTTTTTTTTTCCCCTGAATGGGAGAGAAATGCTAGAGGCTTAATGAATGTTTAATTCTGAAGCGGTTTACTCAACTTTGAACAATTTCCAAATCAAACTCCATCTCGGAAGACAAATACGAAACAGCATTGCGAATGTAGAAATTTCAACTTCGAACACTTATTAAGTTATTATCGGAAGAGAAGGTAAATTTGAACAAGCAACTGACGATCGAAAATGAATTGATAGATAAAATATATTAGAAGCAATAAATTTTTATCTCTTCCAGTCGGGGCAAATTTCATTTCGGTTTATAACTCGTGTCATAGTTCTGGAACGTTCAACGTGGCGCGTCGTATCGTGAACAATTGGAATTGTTTCAAATTTCTTCCGAAATTTTTCCTTTCCTCGAACTAGGGAAATAAACTCTCATAAAAAAAGACAAAATATATATATTCAAAAATAATAGACAAATTTTCTGAAAGATAGTTTTCGAAAAACATAGATAATATAAATCGTTCGTAAATATCGCAGACGCTTTATGTATTTTAATGTATGCAAAGAAAAATATTTTTTATTTGAAGGAAATAATTCAAGTTTAAAAGCTGCGACGAATAATCAAAATTTCGCAAAATAACACCGAGCAGAATCGTGAAAACAAATATTCTCAAAGCGCAAAATTTGCAAAAAAGAAAAAAGAAACGCTACTTTTTTACGAAGGCGATTGTTGTTCGAAGTAAAGTTAAACAGTTCACCTTACACGCGTGGAAGCACGATAGAAGCTTAGTCCAACGTTGTCCTTGATCAAATTCTATTCAAAAGCGACCTTTCATTTGGAAATTTTCACCGAAGGAACCAATTTAACTCGTGCAACGAAACCCTAGCTAAACCAAATAAATCGCTGGCTCGTGTCGAATTACCTTGTATCGGAGATTTATAAATAGTTCTTTCGAAGGGATTAGAGAAGCTACTTGATGTGTGAAAACAACCGCGAAAAGCTGTCGGCTCGAAAAAAACTTTTTCAATAATCGGATAACTCTGTCTTTTTCTAGGTGAACGAGTTTGAGAATATGGAAACGTTGAAAAATAAATATTTTCGAATAATTTTCTCGTAATTTCGTTATTTCGTTCAATCGTCGCTTTTCGATATACAAATAACGAACTCTCTCCCACTCTCGCTACGATTCATTGAGAAATACGAAACAGCGGGAAAATCGAATATCATTCAGAGTTAACAGAGTTTCGCAAACTCCTTATCTATACATATTCGACGAAACTGAACATGCAGCAAAGACTAGAAGATATACACGAAACTACAAAGCTGGAGAAATAAATCAAACGAAATATCGAATTTTGTAAAAGCAATTCTAATCGCGGACTCGACAAAGACTAAACAAGCGTGGCTACTAAAAACTGAAAACTACGTACAACGCTATCACTGGCAAAAAAGAAGAAGAAGAAAAACCAGCAAAATCATTCTCATCGCAGAAATCCATCCATTGCAAACCAATCTCGAACTATTGGCTTGGCAACTAAGCGATTGCGGATTTTGTCGTTAGGTGGTAATGACAAAACCCGCAATCGCTTAGTTGCCAATCCGATACCTAACCTCTTCTTTCATACAGCGCTCACGACGACTAATACGTCGAAAAACCGTTGCAGAAAAATGTTCATGATAAAAAGGACCTTCTACCTGATCGAATAAATGGAAATAAAAAACAACAAAATCTTCGACGAGAAGCTTACTAAAAATCCTGGAAAAAGCGATCGATATCGCGTTCGCCGCAGCGATCGACCCACCTCAAAGAATCCGCAAAAGCCTGAATCCCTCTCTTTCGTCATCGATGAAACGTATAGGAAACGTCGGTGTCGAGTTGCCGCTCTCTCAAAAGAAACAATTATCGCAAGCTTCCGCGGAACCCATTACCCACTCGAGCAGCGGAGCCTTGGTGAAAGCGCGCACCGTTGAAACAAAAATGCTCGGTGGATCGAAGAACGATGACGTCACGGTTGACTAGCGCCCAGGGAGGGGGGTGGTAGTTGTGGCCATCGTGTGGGGGTGGGCCACTGTGACGTCGAATCGATGACGTCAGACGCGGGTCATAACGTCACGAATCTCGCTGGGTTTACAGCTAAAGCGCTGTCAGAGCTTGAATTCGTCGCCACGCGTCTGTGGCTGTATTTGGTGGGGATGACGGGGAATTAAGGGGAGCGTGGAGCGATGGGCGAATTTTGGACGCCACCCCTGGCTGTTTCACCCTCTCGTTTCGCGAGCTTCCCGGCGCACCCTCGTCGCCACAGCTCTTCCAGACGGCGAAAGGGGGATTGAACGAGCACAGGGCGACGAACCGCGGCCATTAGGCCATGTTCACAGCGGCGCAGCTTACGTTGTAAGCGCGTTTCGCGCAGGCTACGGACGTGTCGGTGCGCTCTTCTGAGATTTAAAATTCTGAAAATCTACAGGATGCCGTACAACGGTTGGAAATGTGTGAAATATTTAACGTGGAACATTTACGACGTCCAGTTATAAGCGACGTCCATTCTAATTACGTACAGGGTGTGACCGAATAACATAGCAAGCGGGATTCACAAAGGCGTTGCGAGAGAACGAGGAGAACACGTAGGGCGAAAGTTTTTCGCGCGAGACTCTGTTTTCGAGATATTCAAAGTTGAAAATTTGCCAAGTACGCTTGAACTTGACCAATTATCGACCGGATATGAGCAAACGGCGATCGTGGCATGTTATTCAGAATGCGAAAATAAGCAAGAAACGTAAGATAGAGTTTCTCCTTTTAAGGCTTCGTTTTCAAGAAAACAGAACTCCAACACGCGTAGTTCTTAGTAAATTGTATTCTATGTTTGTCTCCTATTTGGTCACAGGGAATCGCCTCTCATCAGCTCCATATATTATTCGGTCGCACTCTGTATATTCGTACAGAAAATAAAAATTCATAAACATTCGCGGTTATTTCATTTATAAATAAATCCATAGATCTGTTAATCCATTTCCATCGCGCGTGCCTCGCAATGCGATATATACGAAACGTAGCAAAATTTGTTTCGAGTTCGTTGAACGAAGGTAGGTAATTCGTTTGAATTTTCTAAACGATACGAATTTGTTCGAATTTTCCGTATGAGCCCGTATGAGTCGAACAGGTATTCCGATACTTGTTTTCTGATATTATCTGCCGATGCAAATTCACATTAAACCGTAACGTATATCGCAAAATACTTTGGACAACTTACTATCGAATAGAATGTTTTAATGGAATTATGGATGGATTCTTTGTCGTGTACGTACTACGCTTTAATGCCAGAGTTGGTAAATGCCGCGCGCGCGTGGAATCTGATTTCTCGTGACATTTCGTCGTGCATCATCGAGCGAAAAAGGCGTATCAACGGAACAATGCGCCTTGTTCTCCACCCGCGGGCCACGCTTTCTCAACCGACAACACACTTTATATTACTTTTGTCCAGGGGATTTCAACTATGCAAACGACCTGCTGCGGTCTCTCTGCGACAATCTCGTGTATTCATTCGTTTAGCTCGACGTGTACTATCGTCGCCACATTATTCTTCCGACTACTTGCTCCACTTTCAATCTGTAATTTACTTCCGCGTAGCGTTAAGGAGGCAATGGCAATACGTGTAGTGTTTCGAAATTTGTCGAGACTAGCAATTTGCTAAAGGTTCGACGTTTGAAATTTTCATTACGGGACGTTCGATTGAAAATTGTTGGAATATTTTTAAATGTGCAACTTAGAACGTTCGAAAATCTTCCTCGTTTAAGACGCACGAAATTTTGCAAAAATAAAACTTTTCGATTTGCAACATTCGAATTTGCGATTTCCAGTTTCAGAAAATGTGAAGTAATTTTTTTTAGCTTCGTGATTATTAATACGACGGTTTTTGAAATAAATTTACGAACGTTCGTAGCACGTTCTATTTTATTTTCACTGTAAAACGTTTAGTAGCGATTACTATCTTCGTTCTAGTTTCTATTAGGCTAAATTAAGTGTTTCAAGTGAAAGACGAATCTCGGATTATTATTATTTCGTTAATTTATTTGGACAACAGACTTTTAACACGAAGAAGCTACATTTTCGTTTTTCGTTGTTTCTAATCCTTCTCTTGTGACTATCTCCGACAAATAAAAGAAGAAAGACTATAAAATAACATTATAAAAATACGTAAACTAAGTGCTTTAATAGATCGCACATAGTTGTACTATATATCGTCCTTTATTTAAATCTTTCTATTACTACGATTAAAAAAAAGACAAGTACTAACTTTCATCGATAAAAACACTTAATTTCACCTATTGTACGCCTCTTACAAAAACAAACCCATTGCATGGGACTAATTATTAAACCTTTTTTATGCGAGAGGTATTTTTGCTTCAACGAAAGAAACTGAATAGAAAATTCGACGTTGTTCTTTAAGTAGCTAAAGTATGTACGAAACGCATGTTTCAGCAAATAAACTATAAGAAGAATAATATTACACAGAACTAACAGAGAGAGCATTTTGAATAGAAAATTCGACGTTGTTTTTTAAGTAGCTAAAGTATGTACGAAACGCATGTTTCAGCAAATAAACTATAAGAAGAATATTACACAAAACCATCAAAAGAAGAGAGAGCATTTTGAATAGAAAATATGAATATCTTCTACAAATCGTTAAATCGTTTGAGCGTTGATTTACGCGACATACAAAATTATTTTACAATTTCTCCGCAATCACTTTCTTTACGCTATCTATCTACTTCGTTGTATAGCAAATTTCTCGCGCGACTCTTACAAATAAAATAAATCAAGTTGGAAGAATCAAAAAAGTAATGGGAAATTGCGCGCAAAATACTCGGCGAAGTAACAAGAAATTGCAAAGGCAACTTCGAAAAAATACCGTTCGCGACATTTTCCCGTTTTCCAATTTACACACTCGACTCGTTTCGCGGCTTCCCGACCATTCGCGTTCCCACCAATAGAAAATTCAATCGCCGATAAAACGCGCCTTGCCCCGATTATTCTCGAAACGTTTCGCGTACGTTTTACCGGCACTGCATTTCCAGTCAGCTCGGCGCGTTACAACGTTACAGTGAAAGAAGTCACGGCAACGGAGGGTTTCAGGTGCTCGTAAAATCGATATCGCAACTAGGACACTAGGTTATTCGGCGAACGATGATAAGGGGCTACCTTCGGCCGAATGATCGCCGCTGATAACGCCGACGACCATTGTGAGAGAGAAGGGTGGGAAATAACTGGTCGAGGCGATGCAGCCAAGAATAGACGCGGCCGTGAAAGAAGGGGAACAAATGAAATTCCCGGAAGTAAAGGAAAGAGCGACAAATCGCGCGGAAATTAACACGCGCTCTCTGCGACGCCGATTTCTACGAATTTCTTTCGTTTGCTTCGCGTGGCTTGCGTCACGCGTTAGGGATATTAATTATTTTTCCTGTGAACTGCGGCTCGCAGCGTGCGTAGGATGATTTTACCGATTAAACTGTGCATTTCCACGGCAATTTGTATATTTTTGCGAAGCTACTTGACGCTAGCCGTGGCAGTCCGGTTTCAAAATTTAGCTTAAAATTCTACTACACTTAAATCTTAATTTTGTATAAATTCTCGTAATAACCGACCAATCGATTTCTCAATTTTTGTTAATTTACAACAAAATTAGACGAACGAAGGGAACAACAATGAACTTGCAATTTTAAATACAATTTCGAAACCGGTCGTTTGACCGTGTCTGGCAAGGTTCCTGGTAACCGGTTAACTGCGCTCCACGTGTATACTCGTTCTACCTCGTATTTATTTACACGCTCCATGACCTAGCCCCACGACAGATTTCTGAAGCTAAACTCCGCGGTTAAATGGTTGAACGAATGCGAGATTCCAGAGATTTACTTCGGTAGTTGATTGTTATGACGATTAACGCTGAGTTTTAGATAAGAGATCTGCATGTAGCTCTTTAGTATCAACAATGACACACGATTTAACCCTTTGCGGACTACCGCCGCATATATGCGCTCTGCGTAAGCCATCAATTTGGCCGAGCAACTTGTATATGCGTTTGGCGAAAACAACTGATACAGCCGAATGACTCATATGTGTGTCCCAGGTAAACGCGTCGCTATGAGCGAGAAACTTATTGGCTTGGCAACTAAGTGATTGCGGATTTTGTCAATACCACCTAATGGCAAAATCCGCAATCACTTAGTTGCCAAGCCAATATACAGGGTGGTTGGTAACTGGTGGTACAAGCGGAAAGGGGGTGATTCTACGCGAAAAAAGAAGTCGAAAATATAGAATACAAATTTTTCGTTCGAGGCTTTGTTTTCGAGAAAATCGACTTTGAACTTTCGGTCGGTACGCGTGCACTTTATCGCGTCTCGTTATAACGGATCTCACTGTAGATCGTTGTCTCGATTGACGTTATTTTTTTAAATTTTTAAATTTTTTTCTTAATTTTTCCATCGCGACAACGATCTACAGTGAGACTCGTTATAACGTACCGCACGCGTACCGAGCGAAAATTCAAAGTCGATTTTCTCGAGAACAAAGCCTCAAACGAAAAATATTTATTCTATATTTTCGACTTCTTTTCTCGCGTAGAATCACCTCCTTTCCGCTTGTACCACCAGTTACCAACCACCCTGTATACGCGTTCGGCGAGAACAACCGATAGAACCAAAAGGCTCATACGTGTGTCGTTTTGTTTATCCAGTTGAGAATCTGTGCACGTACGTACGTCTAGAATTTAAGATTTATGAAGGAAAAGTGTGTCTAAGCAAAAATGTGGCTGGCAATTTTAAATGGCAGCAGCTCGATCCCATGGTACGACCTGAACTTCGAACCGTCCCGTCCGCAAAGGGTTCCTTTGCTTTTTTTATTTGGAAAAATTTTACAACCAATTCTCATTGAGAATTATAAGTAAATTATTCCGGCCTGGTACTATATCGTGTATAATAGGTGATTATCGTATGTTTGATTCTAGTTGAATCTAATTCAATTTAAATCTACCGCAAAGGATTAAGAAATGTAAATTTCAGAGGAAAGACGTTTCGAGCCGGCGTCGGTGTAAAGCTAAGGTCGGTGTAAGCGGCACAAGTACGTAGAACCGATGGAATTAGAAATATGTCGTTTTGTAGGATAAAAATAGAAGTCTAACGTAGATCTTCTACTCGATAAATGAAAATTCGAAATCGTTCGAGTCGTATCGCTATCGGTGTACCAAGTAGCGATACACTGCGCGTATTTTCTACCTGTCTTCGTGTCGTCGTGCGTATGTGTTCGCGATAATTTTGAATTACCTACGAATGGATAAACATCCGAGATCTAATAAAGATTAGACTGCGGATTTGTCGAACCTGCAACAGAGTACACAAAGTGTACGTAATAAGCAAAGGTACGCAAAATAGAAACAGAGTACTTTTTGTAACGCGTAATAGGTAAAACGATGTTCCTTCGAAACGCGTAAAAGTTGAAAGCTAAATCGAATAAAAAAGACAATTTTGGCAGATACAATATAGATAATTTCGAACGCTTTCAAAAGTATTTCAGTAAAAATGCGTTTATCGCGTCAGATAATTGTAATCGGAATCCTTGAAAAATTCGATTTATCAGTAAGTAAACGATCATTATTATCTGTAATCTGCACAAATCGATGAACCTACGTGGAAGTTACGAAAATCCTTGATCCTAAAGTAAACGATCCAACGTGGTATTAAAATGAACAAGATTGCATCTTATGGAACGCTAAATTCTCCGTTTTTTTTTCTCTCATCGTTGAAATTACCCTCGATGATAATAAACATTTTGTTGCGTGTATTGTACGAAATTTTTACGAAGCATTTTTACGATAAACGACAAGTAAAAAGTAGCTATAATTGGCTGTTTAAATTGCAAACCTAAACGAAGCAATAAGAAAATTACGCGAATTAACGAAAATCGTTTCGACTTTACCAGTTAGCCATTGTGTTAGCTATTTACTTTGCAAAATATTTATTTATCCTTCCACATTCAGGTTTAGAAACTGAAAGGAAAGCAGGTCCCATTTTCTGTCAATATCTCGTTGATTCGAAAGAAAGAAAATTTTAATTCCTAAGAAATTCACGCGTTTCAAATTCATCGTAAGCAGAAAGCCTTAGCCACAAGTAGTTAAATACCATTAGCAAGCGTTTAAAAGACGGCAAAGCTGGCAACAGAAGAGCCAAGTGTTAAAATAGCAGCTGCACCATCTTTACATAAGGTTATGCTTGTACCATTAGCATTAGTTTCAGCACTTAACCCCATAATGCCGGTGTATAGCAAGCAGCGCATTATCAGATCTTAAGCGTTCCAAGATTCATTGCCACGGGCCATAATTCAACGTATAAACCGCTAAAAACGATGGCTTTTCGCGGGTAACCTTTGGCCAGATTCACCTTCTTATAATAGAAATCCTATCAAAAATTCTATCAAAAATAGAGGCAATGTATCAAAAATGTCTTAAATCCACTCTGACGATTTCTTGAAATCCTTCTTCTATACAATATCTACAGGCCATAGTTTGAGCGTTTACGTAATATTTTCCCCTTAATCTAAACGATGTTATAACGATACATTAGACAGTCTTATCTTCGACACTCGAAATTACCAATCGACAGAGTCACATTTTTTCGAAATTCTTCGAGATATGCTATTTCCAACTACGTACGAAATCAACTTTTTCGGACGAAGATGTTCCTTACGACCATTCCTTATGCTTTCACATGTGACAGTTCCCGACGATAATGAAAACCTAATCTATTCTTCTCCTTTCAGATTCCTCGATTTGAATATGAAACGTTTAACTCCTTGGCCCACAACCACGAGTCAGACTCGTGGTAAAGAATTTGTGCCATAAACGGAACCCACGAGTGGTAAGGAATTTTGCCATAAGCGAAAACCGAGTCTAAATAATAAATTGTTTTTTTTGTTAACTGATCAATTGACCATGATTACGTCCTAGACGTCTTAAATTCCTTTTGTAGCCCCTAAATATACACGTCATAAGAAGTATACATCTTGCGCCAGTTCGGGCACACGGCTGAACAGATGAACGGCAGATAGCGTGTAGAGCAAGGGGTTAACGATCTCAAAATTTTTAAACTCCTGTATATTATAATACGTACTGGTGTATGTATGTTGCTTTTATATACTTCTCTACGTACGTGTGTTGCTTTTATTTGGAAACATTTAAATACGTCGAAGACTATGGACGATGCTAAAAGATGTTGGAAAGAAACGTACGATTTCGAGATGGACATGTCACGCCATGTATTTAGAGCTTGAAAAGCTCTGAGAAGACCAGGGTTATGTTTTTAAACGGCAAGCGTAATTTTTTATTTTCTATGCATTCTTATGCATGTAGCGGACATCGAGACATTTTTCAAGCACCCGTTACTTGCATCTTTCAATGTCAATTTTGTACATCTTCGTACATTTTACTAATCCAGCAAGTTCGTCCAATTTTTCGACGGACGCACTAAAAATTTTTCGTCAAAAATGTCAAAAGTACGCATGAGACGACAAGGTGGCAGACACTGAAATACGTGAAACAGGGATTCTTAACCGGTTAGCTGTAGCGACCTCATTGAAAGCACTGAGAAGCGTGCACCGTAAAATGTGTCGCGAAAAGTACGCGATGACGAGTATACTCGTCGAACAGAGAGTACGCGTGGCTGTTATAATACAGATTTAAGTTGTAACGAGATTTTATTTCGTAATTTTATTAGCGATTAGTGACGACAGAAAATATTGCTATTTCTTCGTGACGAGTATACTCGTCGTGCGTAAAATGTAGCTAGAATTGGCTGTTTAAATTGCAATTCTAACGAAAACTAAAATAAATACGTAAATCTTAAGATGTTCCGAATATTCGAAGGCGAAAGGACGAGATTAAACGAACGAATAAAAAGAAATAAACTGTATACAGTGTGAACGCAAAGTAGTTGGTTTTTCCCGCTGTAGCACATTTTACGTGCACGCTTTTCAAAGAGCTCGCAACAGCTGCTAAACTGGTTACTGAATACATCCGGATGAAACTGACACGCTGTACGTTCCAGTCTCTGTTATTATCTTCAAATTTCAAAGAACGAACCTTATGAAAAATGCGAAAAGACAAAGCTTCGAATATCAATTACGCGGCGTCGCTTTCAGCCCTTTTGAAACGAGCGCCGTGTCGCAGTCACCATTTCGTGGATTAACGAAACGCACGTACCAGCTACGAGATAATTGTTTTGCAGCGTGTTGTATAGCGACGAGGAGAATCAACCCTCCCTAAATTCGAGCGGTAACAGCATTAGCGTCCCGCGACTAGCACCCCCCTTCCAATCGAACCCGACGCGAACCCCACAGACAGTGGCGATCGTTAAGCAAGGTCAGTGACATCGGTCGTCCACCCGTCTACCGTCGAATATCTTTTTCATCCAACTATACACGACGATCTTGACGCGTCCTGCCTGGAACGCTACATTTGTCTGGCTATGTATGTAGATAAAAAAGAAAAAAAAAAAAGAAAGAAGCGATGAAAGCAAGAAAATTATATTCTGTCTATATTTTCTTTTCTTCTCTCTCTCTCTCTCTCTCTCTGTCTGTCTTTCTTTTTTCTTATTTGTTTACGAATTCTTTGTTTTGGTCGATGACGAGAATAGGCGAGTTAATTTGTTATTAAAACGATTGATATTTACAGATTTATCTGTATGCGTATTATTTACCATAGTCGATAAAGCATGAATCGAAGAATGAGTTAGGGTGTTCAAACATGGAGGAACAATCGATCTAATTAACTTTTCTTTATATTCTTCGCTTCGTTAGTTTTTAAATACAACTACTTTTTACTTTAAATACGGAAAGAAGTTTCTGAATCAGCAACGACCTAACGAACGGAATAATTCTTAATAGAATTTCAAAATATTGCGATAAATTTGACGATAAGTTAAGTGGACGATAACAAATTTGAGTTTGTGATCATGCGTTTAAAATTCTTTGATAAGAAACGTTTTCAACGATCTTTCCCTTAATGTATTAATTGTTGAGAAGAGTGAGCGGAAATTCCAACATTGAAACACTGCAATTATCGCGTTTCTCATAGATTTACCTGTACTTCTAAAATTTGCAGCAAGGTATGGTACAAAGGTGTCAAGTAAAAGCGCATACACAGGTGCACGCGCTAATTATCGTTACCTGAAGCAACGCGCAAGTCTATCAGCGATTGAACGATAAAAAACAAAAGATGTTTCTGCATGTCCGCCCTAAGATGCGTCGATTAGTATCCATAATCGATGAAAGTGATCGCTTACCTGAAATCAGAAAATAGTTTCATTAAAAATATGATCCGAGAACCGTGAAATTTTCATTTTATTTTATTTTATTTTATTATTTATTTCCCTACCACGCTCATTCCATCAACGTGTTTTTTACGTTCAACGTTACACCGCTTCCCCAACAAAATATTAGCTCGCCCGAAAAATTTTTTTCGTTTTATAAGGAAAAAATGGATGCACATTTTCCCTTTTATACTATTTTACCGAATTACGTATGATCCATTCTCTTCTATCAAGATAAAGATCGCGACGTTTGACAGATTAGGTGTCATGTTCGTATAAAGATGCATCGTCGTAAAGGACGTGTCCGTAAAAGAAAAACACTTTTCCGACAACCTAATATCTTGTGATCTGTGCGCGCTCAACTACAGAGCAACCGTAGAACCACGCGCTCTGTTGTTGAGTCAACTTCGACCAAAACGCACTGTACACCCTTATTCGAGCCTCCCATAGCAATTAACGAAATTGACGAAAAGCAGAGTGGATGAATTTGACTTTCGACAGGCTGGTACGTAAACCTTCCACGTCTGCAAACTAATTTCTCCGGTGAAGAAAATTTGCCGCTTCGACGGTCGATAATAACACCATCGTGAAAGTATCGGTGAACGACTTTTTAAAAATAACCAGCAATATGCCCATACGTCGTAAACCCAACCGCTTTACCATCAGCTCTCTATGTTTTTCCTGTCTTTCGATCTTCTTTCGATGCAGCGGGATCCGCACGAATCATCAGATGGAAACTATCGAACGTGTCTTGCAGGCACAATCGCGAACCGGTGCAAACTTCATGACCGCCCATTTAATGGTCGTACATTGGTCGATTCATAAACTACAAACACGAGACATCGGCATTAAAAGTGACGCTGTTAAACGAGACGGACCGGTTAAAAATACGAAACCAGTTCGACAGGTTTTCGAAACCGCGATCGCGGCGAATTTCACACTGGCCCGACAAAACGCTTCGTCCAGAACCCGAAACGTTATCGATCGGTTTAGGAAACGAGCAGCGGCGTTAATTAACAAATTAGCAAGGCGGACGATGCGAAGTACGCGTACCGGACGACCTAGGACAAGCTGACACAGTATAACGCAGTTCCTGGGCATCGTAGCGTTTAAATTCCCACACCTAAGATTCAGAGGATTTTCTCGCAACGACAATGGTTTTTCGCTGTAACACGAACGCGAGACAGTCGAGATCGAAACAGAAGAAAAAAATCTCGGTCTTAGAGGTAAATTTCGGTAAGAAATCGTATCAAGTTTCTACACGGGTCTCTGCGATTATCTCTAATTCGTGTTTACCAAACGATTTCGCGAAGGACACCGAAATAGAAGGATTATTTTTCCATTCTGACCCATGGAATTCGTACGGATTTTCCCCTTTGGATGAATCTCACAACCGCTCGTATTATTAGGACTTTTTCAACTTGCAATCACGTACGAGATACGCTTACAAATCCGTTTCGAAGTTTGACGATATAGTCGCGATAATCGAGTCTCGTTACGCCGCTAATGGAACTTGTAAATCTTTCGTACAACACGGACAACGCGTCGATCACGGATTTCTATGATACAAACGTTCGGATAACGTGTTCAGCTATTGCAACTGTATCAGAGTTTCGCGACAAATTTGTTGTCATATTGTACAACTTAGGTATTGGATTGGCAACTAAGTGATTACGGGTTTTGTCAATACCATCTAATGGCAAAATCCGCAATCACTTAGTTGCCAAGCCAATACCTGGTGCTACAGTCCTTGCCGCCCTTCCGCTTATTTTTATTCTCCTATTTTTATTTCTTCCCTTTTTTTCATTTGCTTTATTTCCGGAATGAATTACCGATTGTGTTTGCTTTTAATATCGGTGGCGCTCGAACGTCGAACAACGTGATGTCTACACGTGTATCGATCAAGTTAATTATAAACCGCGGCCTTTTAGCATCCGTTATTTTCGTGTAATTGCGGCGCAGCATCGCGGCCGATCCGATCGAGCAGAAACATTGAATTAATTTTGTTGCGTTCGAGGTTATTCGCGGATCACGCTCCGTCTCGTGAAAGTAAGTGCACGCCGATCGGGTTGTGTAAGACGAGCCGCGACTCTGTGGTTATCGATCGATTCTAAAAATTGTAACACGTGTTGTAATTAGCGACAACTGACAAACTTTCTTCCTTTCCCATGGCTCGTCCGTGCGTACACGCGTCCCTGTCTGTGTGTGTGTGTGTGTGAATGATTGACTTTTTTAGCTGGTTAAGCGAAGAAAGAAGCGTCGAAGCGTGCAATGAAACTTGATGGCAAAATTAATGTTCGGGATACCGCGTTCTTGTTTCGAAAGCGATACAATCCGGAACGTGTAAATACATATTTATGTAACGTGTATCTTTCAACGTAATAATATATAACGCGTTGCTTCGTTGATTCAAGTCGGTAAGAAGAGTAATTAAATGGTTCATGAAGCAAAACTGAACCTCCGTTTGTCCGAATACTGGATCGTTAAAGCTCGTGCAATTTTTCTTAGGTTTTTGTGTTCTAAAAAATCCCCCAAAATTTCTGCTCTTCTAAGAGTCGTCTAGAATCGTCAGAATCAATCTGGAACATTATCCGATAGATTTTATAGCTATGCGTTACCTTAGTCTTCTTTCTATGCGAAGCAAAGTTCGAACAAAAGTGCGGATAAAATGAAAAATTAGATAAAATTGCTGATCGAAAACGTCTCGGTACGGAGTGTTGATTACGTTGATTGTATTTCTAGCTTGCAACTTTCAAGAATATTAAAGTACTTTTCCATAAAACTGCGAAGAAAAAGAGAAAAGAAAATAGACAGTAAAATAGAATTTTTCGAGTCACGTCGCTTTTGTTTTGTAACTTCATTTCGATCGCGTTTCGCGAAAGGCAGACGCGACGGTAATTTTCGAGTTTGCGCGTGCGATCATCTTGAATCGATCAAGCATGTAACTGCATCAAAATTTATCTATGCGCACCGAGGGAGCAACGCACGATGTCCACGCGTCTTCCTGTGTTCCTCGTCTCGTCAGGGAAGTTGCCGCCAAGGGAGTCGCGTAATTATCCCTTTCACGTAAATATGAATGGCCATTCCAGCGGCTAATTGTACAGGTTTGTCAGGAATCCTTATCGATGAATTCGCCGATAACACCGTCTTGCACAGCAAGTTGCAAACCGATAGTGTTAATGAATTTATAAGTTGGAAACCGCAGCCTACTAAAACCTAATTAACCAGTTAACTGCCTTCGACGTGTACACTCGTCGTTGCTTGATTTTACCTGCGCATCCTGTAAGCAACTTTCGAAATTAAATTACGCGGTTAACAGGTAAAACGTCGAATGCCGCGCATTGGATTTTATTCTATCGGATCGATTTCCTGGCTATCGTCAGCGATCATATTGACGAGCAACTTATTCGCTTATATAATTGAGAAGAATCTCTGGAAACGGTGGCAACTTACGCGAACCGTCGTCGAACGGCCATTGCGAGAAAGGGAGGATTGTGCAACGTGGATAATTATCATGGACGTGGTAATTCTTGCTAATTACATCGATAGAACGCAAAACGCGCGATAGTAATCCGCGACAGATGCTGGCGGAAACGACCTCTCATGATAATTTAAACGATTCCGCATTACATCACGCGTTATTGCTTCGAACCTATAAACAGCTGTTCAGCTATCTGATTGCTATACGATAACAACGAAGAAATTTTTACTCTGGTTAGTAAATTAACGGCGAACCGATAATCAAAAGTTATTTTCTTGTAGAATCCACTCGAACCAAACAACGCGAATCTTTTTATTTCTATTTGGAAGAATTTTTCGATCAATTCTCATTGACAGTAAGTAAATTATTCTGCCGTGGTACTATAACTTGAATAATAAGTGTTTATCGTATGTTTGCGGATCTGATCCGTCGTGGCAAGTAATTACAATACAACTTCAATTAAATTTAAATCGATCGTCAGTAGATCATATATAACATATAATATACATATAGATTATATGGGATATACATATCGTATGTTATATACAGGGTGGTTGGTAACTGGTGGTACAAGCGGAAAGGGGGTGATTCTACGCGAAAAAAGAAGTGGAAAATATAGAATAAAAATTTTTCGTTCGAGGCTTTGTTTTCGAGAAAATCGACTTTGAATTTTGGCTCGGTACGAGTGCACTTTATCGCGTCTCGTTATAACGGATCTCACTGTAGATCGTTGTCTCGATTGACGTTATTTTTTTAAATTTTTAAATATTTTTCTTAATTTTTCCATCGCGACAACGATCTACAGTGAGACTCGTTATAACGTACCGCACGCGTACCGAGCGAAAATTCAAAATCGATTTTCTCGAGAACAAAGCCTCGAACGAAAAATTTTTATTCTATATTTTCGACTTCTTTTTTCGCGTAGAATCACCTCCTTTCCGCTTGTACCACCAGTTACCAACCACCCTGTATAACAATAATAATAAAAGTATTTGAAGCGGGTATCTCAAGTATCGTTTCTTTTGAATTCTACGAGACGAACAAGCGTTGTGAATATTTTTGCGCAGTAATATATCCGTTGCATGCGGCTCGATTATACTGCAGATGTTCCCACCGTTGCTAGGCTAATTATGCATCATTAATGGATTAATTACTCTGACTAATTATTCGCGTAAAACAGCGGAATTTTTTATTGACGTATCGAGAGGAACATTCGCGTGGAACGGATACTACGTCCTTCGAACAAATCTAAATTAACATAATTTTTTACATTTTTTTAATCCTTTCAAGGGCGATATTTGTTAAAGTTTCAGAGACACGATTTATAATTACTCGTTTAATTACATTTCATTTATTTCAAATGGATATCGATGTCGATAATAATATCCAACATTATCGTCGTATCTTCGTATCCTTCAACGTAAAAAAACAAAGTATGTTTCTGTACATTTAATGGCTGTATTGGCCAAGAGATTGAAAACAAGATCTCTTCGTAGAAAAATCGAATAGACTCAGATATTATCTTTGAATTTATAACAAATTACAAGGTATACGTAATTATCCTCTTTAGTTTCATTCAGCGCAATTTACGTTTGCTACACGACGTACTCCGATCCCTGCGTCACATCAAACTCCTGATAGATCCAAACTTAAAGCCAAGTTACCTTTTACAAACCAAGTAACTACAAACGTCGCATAGAACGAATCAAACGATTAGTGCAACGAAGAAGCTTAGCTTCGTACATAGGCAAATGCGTCGCTACGTAGCACTTGGCGAGCAAGTATTCGAAAACTCTCACTCAATACGAATTTCAGGTACGTCGAAACGTTTCAAATCCCCAGAGGATCTCGCGTTACGACTAGAAAACGTTTTTATCTCGGGGTACCCTATCGAGCATATTATTTTCCCAGAATTCGACCGTTCTGCCTTCGCTCGTCAAACGGAATTTAAAGAAGAAAAAAAAAAGAGAAAAAAAGGAAAGAAGAGAAAGGTAGAGAGAAAAAAAGGAAACGGGAGTATAGAAAGAAAAGGGAAAAAAGAAAGGGAAATGGGAACGAACCGAGGGAAAGGATGACGAAAAAGAAGGAACAAAAAGGAACGGGGAAAAAAGGAACGAAAGAACAACGATGGTCGCCAGCGCACGCACGGCACCCTATTTTTTGCAGACATCGTCTGGATCGAAGAAGCCATCTGAGCAAGGGTCAGAAAACCTCTGGTCACCGACCTTAATTTTCGTCTCGTCTCGTCTCGTCTCGATGAAATCTCAGTCGATAAGGTCACGACCAAGAACCTTCGCCTCTTGCACGATTCGACCGATATTATTCATGAAATTTCGCGAATCGCCGGAGTATTTCGTTCCTCGCCTGTGCCTGTCGAATAAGCTTTTGCAAAGACCGCGATAAATAATAACGAGCAGACTATACCACATTCGATGGTATACGACGAGGAATAATGAAAATAATGGCGAGATCGAAATATCTCGGACCGTCGGTGAAAGACGAAAAATTATAGAAAATAATTGAATTTCGATATTTACGAACTCTGAAATTTCCAGGCATTTTTTTATATTTCTATTTTTTTTTTTTTTTTCAATACCCAAACGAAGACAGCATTTATTCCAACGTCTCGTCGATCGGTATAAATATATAAAAGAAACTCGATGGAAAAGTTTTTGAACAGCTCGGTGATTCGTAACTCGCGATTCGTGACTCGTTGGATTTTTATCGGTAGTCGAATCAAAGGGTTTGTCGGCTTTATCGCCGATGCAAACAAAGCTGTTTGTATCCGTGAAGCATCATCCACGCGGTCTGGTTGTGTCTGGCCGTAAGAAAAGCAACCGAGGGTGGCCTACTGAACAAGTCTGTTTATCGAGTTGATTGAATCATGGCAACGTTCTATGATACTGTTGGCGACGCGAGTTTCAAGAGTTCTTCGAACGTGTATATATATATATATATATAGCAAGCTTCGTGATTCAACGAGGTCGTAAAACTGTTCGTGGTTGTACGATATACATGTACATCGGATCTGAAACCAATTTTTATGGAATAACGTAAAACGTTGCTATACAGTGGCACGCGAAAATATCTGAGCGTTTGTAAAATTCTTTCGTGAATATATTACGCGGGCTATGTAAAATATTATTTGCTACAATTATTTATTATTTCTCCATCAAAGTACGCTTCTACAGATCTGAATTTTGTCGGATTTAAACAATTCAACCTTTTTTTTTTTTTTTTATTTGGAAGAATTTTACGATCAATTGTCATTGAGAATCATAATAAATTTATTATTTTATTATTTCTATAATTAACTTATAAATAAAATTATTCCGGCGTGGTACTATGTCGTGCATAATTCAACCTAACGCAGGTATTTGCGAGACGTAATCCGAGCCCATCAGTAACCGCTGCAGCGAGGATTTTTATGCGTTTATGGGATATTCACATCAACCTTCCTAAGCCTGGTCGAACGAATGGTTTCCAAATTTGGCTTAAAATTGTCTTATTCTTAATTCTTATTTATTTTGTCCATTCAACTTTCTACAAACCATAATAGAAAGAAGACCGAAGAAGAAGCATCCCGCAGACCTCACGATAGAAATAAAATAAACAACTTGGAAAATGGAACCCCCTGGGGGTAATCATCCACATGTTATATTATTATACCACTAAGCTATAATATTTTACCAAATGTCCTACTGGACAGATTGTAAAATTTGAATAAATAAATAAAAAAAATAACTTCTACAAATTCTTATATTATCCGTCAATTTCTCAATTTTCCTTCAAAATTTAATTTGAAATTGTCCCTTCATTCTTACTTCTTTTGTTCGTCCAATTTTCTGTGAATTCGTCTGATTAACCAATTTCTGTAATTTCGTTATAATATAAGAATTTACATAAAGTCGGATGAACGAAAGAGACGACAACGAACGTACGATTTTAAATAAAATTTCGAAACCGGCCGTTTAACCGGGTTCGGTAAGGTCAGGGTTAAAAGCGGAAAAATCCATACGAAGAGAGAGTGCACACAATACGAAGAGTCGTGAAACAACGAAAGTGGATTATACTCGTGATAATTTCTAGCTAGCGAAGCAAATTGCTAAGTAAGCTCCATTTCTTTCTAAGTTCTTTTCGTAAAAATGCGAAATTGCATATGGTCGATGCAATTGCTCTTCGTAAAAATACGAAATTGCCCGCAAGTGTATGTAATCTTCCACACCTGACCGATTTTACCGCGTTACGTTTCTTCGCCTGTACTTTTCCACGTGTTCTATACGCTCGCATATACGTTGTAAGTACTTCGAATAGGGCACGATGTAACATAAATCGATTCCACGAGTCCATAGGTTCGCTTGGTAGCTTATGCAGATCGCTTTACAGGCGCACTCACGTTGCGCTTCGCTGCACCACGAGGAGCACTGACCCTCTTGTCAGATTGTGGCCACGGAAAGAAAACTATGTACACACGTATCTTCCACGTGCAGCTGAGACGCAGATTTCATTTTACCTTCTTCCGATTCTCTTTCTTTCCTTTTCCCTTTTTTCTTTTCTTTGGGGGGGGGGGAGGGTCGATGGTATTATTAGTGGACTTAGGATTTCGCGCAACAATTTGAGAACCGTACGAGCGGATTACGTGCAGCAGATGGTTACTTTTCTCGAGATTATGTCAGTTTACGTTCGAATAAGGAAAAGGAAATTTTCCTTCGGGTTTATCGAGTACATAGGAAACCAGCATTTATAACAGCTCGTAATTTCTCTTAATTTCGAGAATTTAAAACTCTCGAAAGCTACTCGAAATAATTAATAAAGACAAAATATTTCTCTGAGAAAAATATCCATCGAAAATCCTATCAACCGATTAGGATATTTTCTTCTCTTTCCATTGTCTCATTGAACGAATACAGCGCATTTGTCAAATCCATCCCTCCTAAGTATCTGCCATAAACCTAGCATTCTACCGAATGTCCAAACTGAACAAATCGCGAATGTAAAGAATTAAATTTTGTTTTTATTTATTCATTAAAATTTACAATCAATTCTCGCATTGAGAATTTTCAGCAATTTTTTCTGGCGTGGCGCAGTGACATGGCTGTTACGCCGCGCGACTCTCTGCCTGGCCCAGGTCACACACCGCGGGCCAGACGGACACCAGATGTCCGCTCTTCCGTACGGCGTACCCTCAATAGCCTAAGTACCCGTCATAAACCCGAGTAATTTGCTCGTTAAGGTCCTTCAGACCCAACAAATGTCCTTTTCTAAATCAGTTTCTAAAGACTATTGTTTACTACGGCTTGGCAAGGGAAAGTTGGGTTTTTTCACGTACGATGCTTCCTAATAACAACTTTCTATCAAGGGCAGCTAAGACCCTTCCTAATCCACCAACCTTCGTTTAACCAATTAAAAACGAAGCCTATTCCCTCACTCTCCTAAATAACATCGGCTCCAACAAATCCGATGGTCCCGTGCGCTGGAGAGACCGATCCTTAGCCTTCCACCGAGACAGCATCGTCTCCCAACGGGACTGATTTCACATCCTTCGAACGGTCAACATCCTTCGAGCGGGTATACACACCCGCAGATCAGTCACTCACTCATCTCGTACATACGCACCAGTGTAACTATCCTCGTTATAAGTTGTGGAATAAACGGTGAAATATAACTTACTCTATTGTGTCATATTCATTCAACCACCTCTGTTATCTTAACCGAAACAGGGGAACGACTACTTCGCGGCGTCGATTCATCGAATCGTAGCGAGAATTTACGCCTCTCGCTGACGCGTTTTCCTCGCGACCGCGTCTCTCCGCGATCGGTCGTAACATGGCTAATTATTTATAATAAGTATTAACTTATTATAGATAAGTATAATTTATAAGTAAGTATTATAAATAAGTAAATATTAGTTAATTTAGATAACTAATCGAATCCAGTGTAAAAATTAAATAAAAAGAAAAAAAAAACCTAGCATTTTCGCTTTATTCTCAAAGTCTTCTTCAATTGCTACGATTACTGAAAATTCTCAACGCGAGAATTGATTGTAATTTTAATAAATAATAAAAAAAAAATTCCTGCGAGACATCCTATAGGTCAAGAAATTCCTTAGGGTTATTATTCATTCAGGTAGAGCTGGGAAAGCGAAAGGATTTTAGCCATTTTCGACGACCTGTTTGTCATCCCTTCGAACAAAGTACATCTCAACTTGCCGGTCACTTTTCGTCTTAACTCGTTCTCTCTAAAAATGTATATTCCTCGAGGAAATAAATTATATATTTTAAACTATAAATTATAGTTATCTTAACCGAAATACAGAATGGGATGATTCGTGGGGTCGATCATCGTATCGTAACGAGAATTTAGGATTCTCGTTGGCGCGGTATACTGAGAACGCGTTTCACTGCCTTTTAATTTCGAGAAACTGAAAGCTGCAAAAATTAGGGCAAACGATAAACTGGCAAATAAAGACAAAACACTTGTCGGAGAGAAATAATCGCCGAATCGTAAATACACGACAACGTGGTATGCAAAGCGACCGAATAAGTTAAAAAAAAAAAGAAGAAAAAAGAATTCCGATTCTCTAAAACATAGAATCTGCTCGAATTTTTCGTAAATCTCGCAGCGAACATTCCGAGTCGATAAAATCGCATCGGTATTTTCCCAACGAACAATCTGAAAGCTGTAAATTCTATTTATTTCGCAAAGATACGATATTATTCTTCGGACGAGGAGAATCGCGTGTACCAATTTTTCACCGACGATTACCACGTAAACGTGTCACCAGCGACGCAGACGATAAAGAATCCTGAAATGGAAACTAATTAGAGCGTCGCGAAACAGCGACGAGTTTCTTTGGTGGAACAGGTCCGCAAGGAATAAAAAGGAGAAACGGAGAAATACGCGATGCATAGAGGACACGTAACACTGTTAACTTTATGGCACAGCGGCGCCAGGCTTCGAACGTCAAGGCCGATTAATGTCTCGACAATTCCAAGTGTATAATTCCAAAGAAATTCCACGTGCCAGGCTGTTTATTAACCGGCCCGTTGACTCGTTCGTCAACGGTGAGTTGCTTTTTGGCTATGACGACCATAATGTTCGTCTGAATATTTTTCACTCGCTGTCCTGTCCATCCTCGGGCTGTCGTACGCGAAACGATCGATTTGACAGATGCGTGATATTTTTCAACATATAATACAGGCGACTGAAAGTGCTTTTATCGCAAATACCGTGCATATATCAGGTAGAAAATAATCACGTAAGCTTGTGAAATCGTTCAAAATTGTTTCTGTGTGCCTGAAAAATGGTAACTAATACAGCGTCGTTAAATGGGTATATCTAATTAGAAATAGACGCCAAGTGGACAAACTTCGTGAACGCGTAGAATCGTTCAAAATTTAACGAACGACTGAAAGTATCGTTAAGTAACACCCGTTAGATAGAAAGCGATCGACTTCGCGAACGCCTAAAGTTATTTAAAATTCAGTGACTAAACGTGGTCGTGGCCAACCCAATTAACTAGAAATAGCGTATTTGAATATTTCAAAGGTCTGTAGCTGCAGCGTTAATAAATTAAGTGACTCACCCTATGTATCGGCATCCGAATTGAAAGCAAGCACAATATTGTACAGGATGAACCACGCGACTAGGACGAGCTGTAGCTCCGATTTCGTCGAGGACGGAGAAATATCGAATGCTTCCATAAAATCTATGTTTGTAGGTATTTATTTTTGTCTATTGGGTTGGCAACTAAGTAATTGCGGATTTTATCGATACCACCTAATGGCAAACTCTGCAATCACTTAGTTGCCAACGTGATAGTACGTACCGGGAAAGTGCAAATTTACTACTTTTCTAAATAGAACTCCATCATTTTTTTGTCAACGATGCGTTCTTTTTTTTTTAAAGAAAAAGTGTATCGAGATACTTTGGTCGAAAATTGCTTCTTAATTTAAAAGACGTTCGATTCGATGTAACTGTAATTTTGTACAATTCCTCGTACGAGAAAGAAGAAAAAACGCGTTTATATTTTCCGTCTCTTTCGTACGCCGAACTTGACGAGTCTACGATTTTTCTCCATTTTCGACGTAATCGAAGCTACAGTCCGCCGTAGTTGCGTGGTTCAGCCGCGTAAACACAAAACAAAACCACGTAACTTTCGACTCGAAAATGAAAGGTACCGTAGGAAAGATAATAATTCGGAATTGAATAGAACTTCGAAACGGAACTACGAACGAAAGAATGTCTTCTTATACTGGAATAATCAGTGGAAACACGGTGATTAGAACGATTCAAGGTATCTGAGATAAACAATACGTGATATGTAACGTTATAACAATAATGACGTAAGTATGGTCACGCCTGTGTTCCTTTATCGCGACGAAACACGAGATCCAAGATATAACATGTTAAAATTAAATGGTTAGCCACAAATACGCCTGTGGACGTAACGAAGTTGATCGTAATTAGTGTAACGGTATAATTAGGCCAGATCGTAATTGGTAATATCGTGGTCAAACAGAATTGGGTTAGTAGATACTGTTGTAATTAGCTAGATATTAGTGGCGAAGATCACAACAGAGTTCCCTCTGTTTGTTTAAAACTTTCGGCTTTTCATTTTTTATTGTAAATCGATAGATCGTTGCGCGATGATTAAATCGCGGATATCTCTGCATCCGTGGATAATTCGAATAATTTGTAAAACAAAAAAAAAAAAATATACAAAAAGATACGGAAAATATTGAAAGTAAATTATTTGCTACGAATTTACCAGATAAAACAAACGTCTGTTTAAATTCTGTTTCGTCAGGTTCGCTCGTAAAAAGCGTAAAAGTGCATCGAATATTACGTAACTGTAGCGTATATTGTGCGATTTTCCAGTGCACAATAATGTTTATAAAATTGTATCTTTATTGTATACGCGGAACAAAGCAGAAAAAATCAAAGATATCGTAGTATCAAGCAGGAAACCCTGCAAGTTGAAGCCTACGGTTTCAAGAACAATTGCGGTAACAACGATAAGAGCAACAGCTACACTGAAACAACTTCAATGGCACCGTCGCCAACTTCGCTTGATTTAACGGCGTTTATTTACCAGAAAAGATCCAGAGAGAGAGAGAGAGTGAGAGAGAGAGAGAGTGAGAGAGAGAGAGAGTGAGAGAGAGAGAGTGAGAGAGAGAGAGTGAGAGAGAGAGAGTGAGAGAGAGAGAGAGAGTGAGAGAGAGAGAGTGAGAGAGAGAGAGAGAGTGAGAGAGAGAGAGAGTGAGAGAGAGAGAGAGTGAGAGAGAGAGAGAGAGTGAGAGAGAGAGTGAGAGAGAGAGAGAGAGTGAGAGAGAGAGAGAGAGTGAGAGAGAGAGAGAGAGTGAGAGAGAGAGAGAGAGTGAGAGAGAGAGAGTGAGAGAGAGAGAGAGTGAGAGAGAGAGAGAGAGTGAGAGAGAGAGAGAGATCAAATGAGTGAGTGAAAGAGAGAGAGAGAGAGAAAGAGATCAAGTGACACGGTTTTTTACAGAATCTACTAACCCAGAAAAAAAGGTGCACGTCTCCCATACGAACACGAAGCTGAAATGTTTCTCCCTTTTTTTTTCTTCCTCGTCTTTTTTTTTTCACGACAAACTGTACAGTTTCATGAAGAGCTTGGCGAAATGGAAGTGAGCAGTCGGTTGCCTGGGGTGCGGTACGACGACGCGATGTGTGTCTTTGCAGAGGGTGTACTCGAGAAAGAAACAGCTGTCGAGTGACACTTAAAAGGGTTATGCGCGAAGAAAATTTCTTTTTTTCGTTGCTAGAAGACGCGAGCACGTAAGAAAATGAGACTTCGAGTTGTACGTAGGATCTGCGAATGGGCGACTCGAGGTTGAAGGTTTCGAGCGATTTTAAAAAATTTGATAGCGTGAAATATTATTACGTATAATTGGTCAAAACGAAGATTATCGTATCCGTGGCTTGGTGCTGCAACAAGCGCCTATCAACGTCTGCATTCACAAGGTTGAGATACTAGCACTTTTAAAGATACGTTAGTTGACTCACGTTCGAATAATTTCTGACGCAGAAACTTCTGCCGTCTCGAATTTCTTTTCCAATACGAAAAAAAAAAAGCGAGAGAATCACAGCTTACGCCGTCTGTGTGTTTTACATTGACTTTGGTATATTTGACGTACATACTGACGTACACAGATGCCATTACACAGTCGTTTCTAGATAGAACTGGAAATCTACGACTATGTTTGCGAGTCAGTTTTGCAAAAATATGTTGTTGCCATTTCTATACTAATTATCGCCCTTGGCACGTATTATTGTACACGGATTACGTCATAAAATATACTGTTATCGTATTTTTCAATATATTGGATATTTAATCTTTTCTGCGTTAGGTTTCCAACGACTGCACAATTACCGCGTTCTTCATTTGCAAACGTTTCGTCGCATACTATTTCAAGAAACTATTTACATTCATTCCGCTAATCCCGTCGTACGATCGGTTAATACAATAAACAAATTGAATAAACTAAAATCACGACGTCCTACTGTTCCTCCATTCACCCTCGTAAATTTCACAACGAAAATAATTTCGATATACAGGGTGGTTGGTAACTGGTGGTACGAGCGGAAAGGGGGTGATTCTACGCGAAAAAAGAAGTCGAAAATATAGAATAACAATTTTTCGTTCGAGGCTTTGTTTTCGAGAAAATCGACTTTGAATTTTCGCTCGGTACGCGTGCACTTCATCGCGTCTCGTTATAACGGATCTCACTGTAGATCGTTGTCTCGATGGAAAAATTAAAAAAAAAATCTAAAAATTTAAAAAAATAACGTCAATCGAGACAACGATCTACAGTGAGATACGTTATAACGAGACGCGATAAAGTGCACGCGTACCGACCGATAATTCAAAGTCGATTTTCTCGAAAACAAAGCCTCGAACGAAAAATTTTTATTCTATATTTCCGACTTCTTTTTTCGCGTAGAATCACCCCCTTTCCGCTCGTACCACCACCTACCCTGTATGTACGTACCCTACGTCTACATAAATAAACGTCGAGCAGTGCGCGATAAACATTGAGAATATCGAAGAATATATTCTCGAAACTTTTTTCAAGAAAGATTTCTAAGAGATTAATAACCGCGTTGCGCGTATTAAAACGTGAAATTTATGGTACTATATTTAACGTTTCACCCTTTGCTGTAGTCTCGGGCAGCATCGCGAAAGAGTTAATTACATCATCCGAACTACAGTTGCACAACATCGATTTACCGCAAGAAGCTGGACTATGATCGAACGACGTAACCTAACGTTCCACTATTAATCAAAGCCGATGCTTCTCCGACCACGGAGAAACCCCTAGATCCTCGACTAAAACCGATTCTTTCGAGGAAACGAATCGAACTACCCTTCGTTTCTCGTCTATCGAGAAAAACGTCGTGGCTTCGCCGCTGTGTGGCTGGAAGGGACGAGGAGAAAGCAGAAACAGACTGAAATTAAATCATAATGGATCGAATACAGCGGCTAAACACGTTACACGATTTTAAGGAAGAACGTCACGAAAAACCAGGAAACGTTCTTCTCGAGGATATTCGAAGGAAAAATTACGCTCGTACGGATGCGCGCGTGCGTGTCTGTTTTTAGACTGAAAACACCGTCAGAAAAGAGGAGCACGGGGTCGAGTCACGATTAAGTCCGTGGATCCGTCTAGTCGAGATAGTAATTCAACACTCACACGTGGCACCGGTAAAAAGGAGAACCGTCTAGGGGAGTAATCTTCGTGGACGATACGGAGGGTGGTAGTCGTCGGTCCACGTCAGAAAGACGAGACAAGAGCAGCAGACAGGACCAGAGATAGTCTCGTAGTTCGTTCGTATGCTCGCGTTACGGTGAACAACACATACGTGAGCGTTTACGTCGCGAGATATTTTAGCTTCTTTGTTCCTACGATTATTCCTTGCTTGTGCTCAAGGAGCACAATTTTGTTGTGTTTCAACAGAATTTCTTGCATAGTTTGACAAACAACTTTGCTACGTCGTAGTAGAATTTATAGGAATCTATCGAATACGATAGTCGACTCACTTTTTCCGCTACCTGCGACTCTTCGTTCGTGACAATTCAACGAATATCGCAACGAAATTTTAGTCGGCTTGAACAAGCGTTCGCGAATCGAATCCGCCGTACGCTGTCGTAGTGTGTTGCGCTCGCGAACATTGCATCCTATTTTGATCACGCGAAATAGGAATCATCGCAAATCTTACTGTTCCTAATTTATCGATCGATTAAAATTGCATTTTGTGAAAGCAGGAAAAGAAACGTGCAGATAGCTGGTTTCGATTGATAGCACAAGGACGACAGTGTTTTATCGTACGATACGCGATTGTAGCTAATGAGCAATGCGAATGGTGTTCTCGTATTAGCTTAAGCATTATGCGTTAGCCACTCCTTGCTTCCTGTTCCGATCGTTCACCGTTATGTAATGTAATGCAATTTACATAACAGGAAACGGTAAACCAGGCCCTGATCCAGCGAATTGTAGGCATTATTGGACACTGTTATCGGGTAACGAGGTTGATCGATCCGCGACAAGAATTCGCGTAAAGTGCAATGAATTAGCTTTACTTACGAAACATCGGGTTTCATCAAAATACTCAGTTAGATGAATGAGTATCGGGGAATATTCATGACGATCGCGAGTCGATGAAACGCGAGAAACTACAGCACGCGTCGATCGATTACATGGAAAAGTTATTCGGAAAGAATTCGATTAAAAGCTTAATCGACATAGAGGTGAAAGCACGTTTAAAAATTGGAATCGAATGGAAGCGAAAGAGAAACGATGGAATACGTTCTTGCGAATTTAGGAATAATAGAGACAAAGATGTTTTATTTTACGGAAGTTCTTACTTGATCTTATTCGTTTTGTCCGTGTAGTAAGTCAGCAAAAGCACTGATCGAGCTTTTCGCAGTGCAATTATTTCGTAGCAATCGATCAACAGCCTTGACACGCTTCTGCCTCGTTTTATGCTTTACTGGCTTCGCAAGGATTCATATAAAAAAGGTACTCTACAGTAAAAAATTGATAACGAAAGAGGATTAATATAGGAATTTTATTTTCTACGATTTTCTATAACAAGGAATTTTTTATTTCGCGAAGAGAAGTTGTCGGAAAGAGTTTCGGGCTAATTCATAATCCAGAGAAGACAAAGTAACAAAATAAAAACTTTCGTATTTATACAATTAAGAAAACTGAAATATATATAAAATTCCATCTATCTGATACGAGAGGTTATGGGAATTTCGTATATATTAAATTTAAAAAGCAGTCTTCCATAAAATACATGAAATACAACGTGTTTTTCACCATTCCAATAATTGTCAATCACCAGACTACGAATCGGATATCGGCGAAGAGCCGAGTTTAAACTCCGCAAATCAAATTCGTTCCAACTATTTCTCTTCGCCACTAAAACGAAAACTAGCGACGACCAAAGAGAAACAAAGGAGCAAATAGAAAAAGAGGAGGAGAAAAGAAAGAAGAAAAGAAACCCTTCGATCCAACAAGTCGTATCGCGTATCTCTTTGAAGAAAACTTGCAAAGGATCGGTTTAACGTCTTAGGTACGATTGAATTTTGTGCGGGGATGTTCCTTCGTAGGGCAGGGTTTGACGCGAATTACGCGTAAACGATACAGCACTGCGATATGTGACGGATAATGCCGTTCTCTACGCAAGCACATTCGATAATTAAATGATAATTTTTCTTAAAGGTACGATGCATATACTTGAACTTTAATAATTTACTTTAATAATTAATAATACAATTGAGTGTGATATATTTTAAAGCAGGGCAAGTCACATAGACCCACGTCACAATTTTCACACTCAAGCGAGCTAGTGCTTTTCAAATTGTTCTTCGTTTTTTATTTTCTAGCGACATTTTCAGGTTAAAAATTGTAAAATATTGTAAGGATGCGGATCGCAATGTTAAAAAGAGCATCTAATAATGGTATATTTATTTTAACGGAAAACAATAATTGATATCTGACACTTGTGTATAAAAAATACATTATATATATTCTGCCTGTATATATTGTTAACACTGTTATAAAATATTGCGAGGATAAGAAAAGTGTGAAACGAGACAAACGAAAACGTGCTGATATTTAAAGGGGGTTCTCTCTAAGGTCGGTGCTGCTGGTATTTAAAGGGGGTCCTCTTTAAGGTCGGTGCTGCCGATATATAAAGGGGCTCCTCTCTAAGGTCGGTGCTGCCGATATATAAAGGGGGTCCTGTCTAAAGTGGGCGTGGCTGGCACATAAAGGGCTCCGATTCCCGGCAGAACCAGAACATCATCCAACCTAGACGCGTAAACTACGCAGATCGGTCTAGTCCAACGTTAACATTCGAAAATTTTTCGAAAACTTGTAAAGCATGGAAATTTTACAAAGGACAAACGATCGGTTCCGAGAAGGAGTTCCCGTCCAGGTGGTTCGAGTCGAATCACTTACCACCATGTGGGTCCGTTTGACTGGATGGCCGAAGATAACCCAAACGCTCAACTCGGAGATGCTGCAGCATCCCAATGGGTACTTGCCGAAGGCTAAGAGTTTGAAGCCAGGCATGCTAGTCGCCGTGCTAGCAAATTTTGAAAAAGCAACTTTCTGGGACAGAGGTGTACTTTTACAACAAACGACGACGGGTTACACCGTCTTTTTAATCGACTGGGGGATAGAAACCCAGCAAACCCTCAGTTCGATCCGTTTGCTACCACGCAAATTTGCATCGATGGCACCATGGGCCAAGAAGATCCGCCTGCTAGGCGTGCGGGACCAAGCGGAGCAAGCCCTGAAACACCGTGTGGCGCAAGTTACCATGCTGAAACGGACAGGATGCCTGATGGACATCACCCCTTCTCCAGGCAAAGAATTGACCGCGAGGTTGCTGTTGGACTTGGAGTCGGAACAATCGCCCAAAGACATGGGAGCACATTGGTTGGAGCTGGGATACGTCGATCCCCAATAATCCCTACTTTTGCCAGACTCTTTTTTTCTATGTATAATAATTCTTGTATGCTTAGTTTTGTATGTATGGTTGTGTATGTATGGTTTTGTATGTGTGGTTGTATGTACAGTTTTATGTGGATATTTGTATTTTTCTATATGTATTAGTACTGAATTGTGAATTCTTAGTCAAGACTGTTTGTGAATAAAAACTAATGAAAGCTTAAAAACTTGTTAACTCTCTCTTATCCTTCCTTCCCATTCACACAAGTCCTACAATATTAAATTTAATGTCCAGCTGGACAAATTATAAAGTACAAAATAAAAAAAAAGAATAAAAAAAAAATAAAACAAAATAAAAACTGAATAAAAGAAATAAAATAAAATAAAAAAAAGTTAAATTTAAGATATCTTTTAAACTAATCATTTTTCAAATCAAGTACTTGTATACTCCTTTGTAGAGAATTAAAAAATGCATCGAATCGCGTCTAAAAAAATGTATCATGCCATTTACAAAAACAAAGACCACCCTGGAGTCTCGGATGAGCCTGGAAAAGATCTACGACCATGGCTAGATAGCTCTCTCGAAATAGGAAAAATTCTATCTGAAACTCTTTTTCCGAATAACGTACAGTTTGTATTTTACGAGATTATTTACCCTAATTCCATGTTACTTTCATACCACGTTATTTTATATTTTATTAGATAATTCCATAAAAAATTATATGCAATTTTTTCATTTCATATTTTGTATATTACAGTGATCTGTTTCGGTATCGTAGCAAATTATTCTTCGTTTTCAATTTTCTAGCGACATTTTTAGATTGAAAATTGTAAAATATTACAAGGATGTGGATCGGCATATTAAAAAGAGCATCTAATAATGGTATATTTATTTTAACGGAAAACAATAATTGATATCTGACACTTGTGTATAAAAAATACATTATATATATTCTGCCTGTATATATTGTTAACACTGTTATAAAATATTGCGAGGATAAGAAAAGTGTGAAACGAGACAAACGAAAACGTGCTGATATTTAAAGGGGGTTCTCTCTAAGGTCGGTGCTGCTGGTATTTAAAGGGGGTCCTCTTTAAGGTCGGTGCTGCCGATATATAAAGGGGCTCCTCTCTAAGGTCGGTGCTGCCGATATATAAAGGGGGTCCTGTCTAAAGTGGGCGTGGCTGGCACATAAAGGGCTCCGATTCCCGGCAGAACCAGAACATCATCCAACCTAGACGCGTAAACTACGCAGATCGGTCTAGTCCAACGTTAACATTCGAAAATTTTTCGAAAACTTGTAAAGCATGGAAATTTTACAAAGGACAAACGATCGGTTCCGAGAAGGAGTTCCCGTCCAGGTGGTTCGAGTCGAATCACTTACCACCATGTGGGTCCGTTTGACTGGATGGCCGAAGATAACCCAAACGCTCAACTCGGAGATGCTGCAGCATCCCAATGGGTACTTGCCGAAGGCTAAGAGTTTGAAGCCAGGCATGCTAGTCGCCGTGCTAGCAAATTTTGAAAAAGCAACTTTCTGGGACAGAGGTGTACTTTTACAACAAACGACGACGGGTTACACCGTCTTTTTAATCGACTGGGGGATAGAAACCCAGCAAACCCTCAGTTCGATCCGTTTGCTACCACGCAAATTTGCATCGATGGCACCATGGGCCAAGAAGATCCGCCTGCTAGGCGTGCGGGACCAAGCGGAGCAAGCCCTGAAACACCGTGTGGCGCAAGTTACCATGCTGAAACGGACAGGATGCCTGATGGACATCACCCCTTCTCCAGGCAAAGAATTGACCGCGAGGTTGCTGTTGGACTTGGAGTCGGAACAATCGCCCAAAGACATGGGAGCACATTGGTTGGAGCTGGGATACGTCGATCCCCAATAATCCCTACTTTTGCCAGACTCTTTTTTTCTATGTATAATAATTCTTGTATGCTTAGTTTTGTATGTATGGTTGTGTATGTATGGTTTTGTATGTGTGGTTGTATGTACAGTTTTATGTGGATATTTGTATTTTTCTATATGTATTAGTACTGAATTGTGAATTCTTAGTCAAGACTGTTTGTGAATAAAAACTAATGAAAGCTTAAAAACTTGTTAACTCTCTCTTATCCTTCCTTCCCATTCACACAAGTCCTACAATATTAAATTTAATGTCCAGCTGGACAAATTATAAAGTACAAAATAAAAAAAAAGAATAAAAAAAAAATAAAACAAAATAAAAACTGAATAAAAGAAATAAAATAAAATAAAAAAAAGTTAAATTTAAGATATCTTTTAAACTAATCATTTTTCAAATCAAGTACTTGTATACTCCTCTGTAGAGAATTAAAAAATGCATCGAATCGCGTCTAAAAAAATGTATCATGCCATTTACAAAAACAAAGACCACCCTGGAGTCTCGGATGAGCCTGGAAAAGATCTACGACCATGGCTAGATAGCTCTCTCGAAATAGGAAAAATTCTATCTGAAACTCTTTTTCCGAATAACGTACAGTTTGTATTTTACGAGATTATTTACCCTAATTCCATGTTACTTTCATACCACGTTATTTTATATTTTATTAGATAATTCCATAAAAAATTATATGCAATTTTTTCATTTCATATTTTGTATATTACAGTGATCTGTTTCGGTATCGTAGCAAATTATTCTTCGTTTTCAATTTTCTAGCGACATTTTTAGATTGAAAATTGTAAAATATTACAAGGATGTGGATCGGCATATTAAAAAGAGCATCTAATAATGGTATATTTATTTTAACGGAAAACAATAATTGATATCTGACACTTGTGTATAAAAAATACATTATATATATTCTGCCTGTATATATTGTTAACACTGTTATAAAATATTGCGAGGATAAGAAAAGTGTGAAACGAGACAAACGAAAACGTGCTGATATTTAAAGGGGGTTCTCTCTAAGGTCGGTGCTGCTGGTATTTAAAGGGGGTCCTCTTTAAGGTCGGTGCTGCCGATATATAAAGGGGCTCCTCTCTAAGGTCGGTGCTGCCGATATATAAAGGGGGTCCTGTCTAAAGTGGGCGTGGCTGGCACATAAAGGGCTCCGATTCCCGGCAGAACCAGAACATCATCCAACCTAGACGCGTAAACTACGCAGATCGGTCTAGTCCAACGTTAACATTCGAAAATTTTTCGAAAACTTGTAAAGCATGGAAATTTTACAAAGGACAAACGATCGGTTCCGAGAAGGAGTTCCCGTCCAGGTGGTTCGAGTCGAATCACTTACCACCATGTGGGTCCGTTTGACTGGATGGCCGAAGATAACCCAAACGCTCAACTCGGAGATGCTGCAGCATCCCAATGGGTACTTGCCGAAGGCTAAGAGTTTGAAGCCAGGCATGCTAGTCGCCGTGCTAGCAAATTTTGAAAAAGCAACTTTCTGGGACAGAGGTGTACTTTTACAACAAACGACGACGGGTTACACCGTCTTTTTAATCGACTGGGGGATAGAAACCCAGCAAACCCTCAGTTCGATCCGTTTGCTACCACGCAAATTTGCATCGATGGCACCATGGGCCAAGAAGATCCGCCTGCTAGGCGTGCGGGACCAAGCGGAGCAAGCCCTGAAACACCGTGTGGCGCAAGTTACCATGCTGAAACGGACAGGATGCCTGATGGACATCACCCCTTCTCCAGGCAAAGAATTGACCGCGAGGTTGCTGTTGGACTTGGAGTCGGAACAATCGCCCAAAGACATGGGAGCACATTGGTTGGAGCTGGGATACGTCGATCCCCAATAATCCCTACTTTTGCCAGACTCTTTTTTTCTATGTATAATAATTCTTGTATGCTTAGTTTTGTATGTATGGTTGTGTATGTATGGTTTTGTATGTGTGGTTGTATGTACAGTTTTATGTGGATATTTGTATTTTTCTATATGTATTAGTACTGAATTGTGAATTCTTAGTCAAGACTGTTTGTGAATAAAAACTAATGAAAGCTTAAAAACTTGTTAACTCTCTCTTATCCTTCCTTCCCATTCACACAAGTCCTACAATATTAAATTTAATGTCCAGCTGGACAAATTATAAAGTACAAAATAAAAAAAAAGAATAAAAAAAATAAAACAAAATAAAAAAAGAAGAAAAGAAATAAAATAAAATAAAATAAAAAAAAGTTAAATTTAAGATATCTTTTAAACTAATCATTTTTCAAATCAAGTACTTGTATACTCCTCTGTAGAGAATTAAAAAATGCATCGAATCGCGTCTAAAAAAATGTATCATGCCATTTACAAAAACAAAGACCACCCTGGAGTCTCGGATGAGCCTGGAAAAGATCTACGACCATGGCTAGATAGCTCTCTCGAAATAGGAAAAATTCTATCTGAAACTCTTTTTCCGAATAACGTACAGTTTGTATTTTACGAGATTATTTACCCTAATTCCATGTTACTTTCATACCACGTTATTTTATATTTTATTAGATAATTCCATAAAAAATTATATGCAATTTTTTCATTTCATATTTTGTATATTACAGTGATCTGTTTCGGTATCGTAGCAAATTATTCTTCGTTTTCAATTTTCTAGCGACATTTTTAGATTGAAAATTGTAAAATATTACAAGGATGTGGATCGGCATATTAAAAAGAGCATCTAATAATGGTATATTTATTTTAACGGAAAACAATAATTGATATCTGACACTTGTGTATAAAAAATACATTATATATATTCTGCCTGTATATATTGTTAACACTGTTATAAAATATTGCGAGGATAAGAAAAGTGTGAAACGAGACAAACGAAAACGTGCTGATATTTAAAGGGGGTTCTCTCTAAGGTCGGTGCTGCTGGTATTTAAAGGGGGTCCTCTTTAAGGTCGGTGCTGCCGATATATAAAGGGGCTCCTCTCTAAGGTCGGTGCTGCCGATATATAAAGGGGGTCCTGTCTAAAGTGGGCGTGGCTGGCACATAAAGGGCTCCGATTCCCGGCAGAACCAGAACATCATCCAACCTAGACGCGTAAACTACGCAGATCGGTCTAGTCCAACGTTAACATTCGAAAATTTTTCGAAAACTTGTAAAGCATGGAAATTTTACAAAGGACAAACGATCGGTTCCGAGAAGGAGTTCCCGTCCAGGTGGTTCGAGTCGAATCACTTACCACCATGTGGGTCCGTTTGACTGGATGGCCGAAGATAACCCAAACGCTCAACTCGGAGATGCTGCAGCATCCCAATGGGTACTTGCCGAAGGCTAAGAGTTTGAAGCCAGGCATGCTAGTCGCCGTGCTAGCAAATTTTGAAAAAGCAACTTTCTGGGACAGAGGTGTACTTTTACAACAAACGACGACGGGTTACACCGTCTTTTTAATCGACTGGGGGATAGAAACCCAGCAAACCCTCAGTTCGATCCGTTTGCTACCACGCAAATTTGCATCGATGGCACCATGGGCCAAGAAGATCCGCCTGCTAGGCGTGCGGGACCAAGCGGAGCAAGCCCTGAAACACCGTGTGGCGCAAGTTACCATGCTGAAACGGACAGGATGCCTGATGGACATCACCCCTTCTCCAGGCAAAGAATTGACCGCGAGGTTGCTGTTGGACTTGGAGTCGGAACAATCGCCCAAAGACATGGGAGCACATTGGTTGGAGCTGGGATACGTCGATCCCCAATAATCCCTACTTTTGCCAGACTCTTTTTTTCTATGTATAATAATTCTTGTATGCTTAGTTTTGTATGTATGGTTGTGTATGTATGGTTTTGTATGTG